>NC_138733.1:16927564-17537564 GCF_965113295.1 Leuciscus leuciscus | reverse complement strand
AGTTTCCTTATAAATGGTCTAATTGTGTGACAAAAGCTTCTTTTGTTCATTACAATGTCAGTCAAATTACTGCATGAAAATGCTTAGAAAGAAATTCCAAATGTGACATGAGGATGAGTATTTTAAATTGTCTGGCGTTCATTTCTTTATAAATGGTCTAATCATGTAACAAAAGTTCTTTAGTTCATTACAACGTCAGTTTAATTGACCACCGCATGAGAAGGTGAGAAGATTAAACCTAGGCTTTTTTACAGCTGAAAGTTTTCTCCTCATCTAGAGATGACTCACACTGCACTTCCAGGTATTTCTGGGCCTGGAAGTCCTTCACGGCTGGGTGGTCAATGATGCAGATGACGGCCACTCCATCGTCCTCCTTAGAGACGGTGAGCCTGAGCCGGCTGGTGACAGTGAACATCCTGTCGTATAACTCCTCGACAGTCGCCTCACCTGGGAACGGCCGCAAGAGTGACATGTCAGCCATAACAAGCGAGCTCCCTCCATCCCGGCCTGCTCATAATAACACTGTGTCACCGGGAGGAGGGAGGAGGGTCATGAGGATTGATACCATCACCTCCAGACAAATTTCACATTCATATATTTATTCATGCTTAATACAGCGTGCACAGGGCACATTCTGAGCCACATGTGACGGCCAGACATCAAGACAGGACATAAAACACAGGGTTGCATGACAGCTTTAGTTCACCATGTGAAAATTAAATGCTTTTTTTATTTTGGGTTTGCGTCTTCCATTGATTTATTGATGACATGAGCTATTCCACTGGTCTCCAAACTGGTGTTTAGCTTTAGAGAGGTTTTACTTGCCGTCAAGCTGGTCTTTTAGGTGTTGTTAACACTGCACCGTTTTCAACTAAAAATGTCAAACTTTTTATGCGCTTTGGCCATTCATTTACACGACAACGTCGTTTTGGGTGCCTGAAAATGCACGTTTTTGAAAACGGTTTCCGTGTAAACAACAAAAACGCGAATCTCTGAAGACGATGACGTCACGCACATGAGTATTACGTGTTTAGTGTACAGTGTTTCATCGCCATCTAATGGCCTGGCAGCAGAATACAGCGTTTTCAGTCGTTTTCGTGGATCCGTGTGAATGGGGATCGTTTTGACAATGGTGTCGTCTGTACGCGGAAAACTCAAAGGAAAAACGTCTTCGTTTTAAAAGTGTGCTAAATCAGCCAACACACCAGCCTGACAAGACTGGGAGACCAATTAAGACTATCAGCTTAGGCTGGCTTGAGATGTTTTTTCAAAAGGTGTTTGAATCCATGTCATCCACACTATCTGCACATATGCTAATTGCTAAGTTATGCCAAAAACATCAGTTAAGGTGCAGTCTAACACAATCTCATGGCAATTTGTAACTATTTTACATTTAGCCATATTGGTGGCTAATTTGTATCAATTCTCATTTGTACGTTTTCGTACTATCTGCTTACGCCTCAGTGACGTTATGTTTAGAGTTGGTATTAAGGGTGGACCTCCATACTTACTTTTTTTTCTAAATATCATTCATTTTTATATGAGTCACACTGAACAATTAAATACAAAATCGCCACCTCATAAGATAGTAACATTTCCTCATAAGATAAGGAAATCGATAATGGTAAGGTCACATTTACCACTTTTTGGCGAAATAATCATGGGCAAAATAGTTATTTCAATAGGAATATACGTGACTGGGTATTTTACATGGGGGCGAAATATTTCCCAGACTAAATTTAGCAACAGTTTCAAGCAGGTCATGCAGAATCCCTACTCTACTGACATGACAGTAGACAATGACTTTTTTTTGCCCACAAAATTATGCTACTATTACTGCACCTTTATGCTACAATTTACATATTTTTATGAATAGTATTCAAAATATAAAATAATAATCTGGGTTTAAATAAACCATGGATAAATAAACCAATGGTCCACTTTATATATTTGATTTAATTTGCAACTACAAGTCAACTAACTTTCCGTTGTACGGTGTACATTTTAGGACATATTAGGCTATATTATATATGCTTTAATGCTTTAAAGCATGCACTCGCGAAATGCATGTTCTCTTCTGTATACAACGTAATTAGTGAAACATTTAATTAAATCATATATATATATATATATATATATATATATATATATATATGCTTTAATTAAATGTTATACTAATTTCGCTGTATGCAGAAGGGAACGTGCATTTCGCGAGTTTTATTTGCACGTTTAAAAAGTTAGATGACATATTTCAACTAGCTAGCTTGTATGTTGGCAAACTATTGTGAAGTAAAGCGTTCTTTCGATCTATGAACCGCGTACATGTGACGTCACATGGGACGGGGCAATGCGGCCCCTCCAAACTCCATCTGAGTCCGTTTCGCCCGATGCCTTTATATCTGATGCCTTTTAGTCCGAGTCCGTTTCATCCGAAGCCTTTATGTCTGATGCCGTTTCGTCCAATGCCTTTTAGTCTGAGTCCATTTCGTCCAATGCCTTTAGTCTGAGTCCGTTTCGTCCAATGCTTTTACAGTATGTCTGATGCCTTTTTGTCTGAGGCTGTTTCGTCTGATGCCTAATTGTACGAGACCTGACACCTGACATTGTTTTTCCTGAGACCTGAAGCTTTTCAGCCTGAGGCGCGATGCTGTTTTGTCCAATGACCGAAGTCTTTTAGTCTGAGGCATGATGCCTTGTCTTCATATGTCTGAGCTCTGAGGATGTCCTAAAATGTACACTGTACTACAGAGTATTAGTAGACTGTCTGCCTGATATATCTGCTAACACTTTATTTTGATGGTCCCTCAACAGACATTTTACTGATTATAAGTAACTTTGCAACTACACCAACTTATTCTACTTACCCGAACCCTAACCTAACAGTCTACTACAGTCTAATACTCTAGTTACCTATAGCTAGTAGAATGTGTAAAGTGGATCATCGAGATAAAGTGTAACCATAATGGGTAATCTGATACTTTAGAAAAAGTTATTTCGGTAGAACTTTATTTAACAGTTCTTTTTCACATGATCATCCAATGTACTTATTGTAGTAATGACACTAACTGGGTAATAACTAGGTACTAACCCTGAATCTACCCCTACCTTAACTTAACCCATGAAGTTACCTGTAAAATAAAGTGCAACCGTTATTTACAGTCGAGTCTGTCTTATTTGCATGACACAGTGCTAATTTCAATTCTCAAAATGTCCTTTTAAAAATGTCAAGGTAACTTTTGATACTGTATGTGTAACCTGTTTCAGTACTCTTTAGTTTGTTAAATGTCTTTATCTGCAGTACTGAGTCATTCACAAGCTCCACATGCAGCTGTTGAACTTAATAAAGAGCTTGTTCATCGCTGGCAAACAATAGGATGCATTTGCAGGTTTGGCTTCAACTGATTGCAAGTAAATATTCTGCTTCATTCAGCACTCTTTTTGTTCTCTGTGTTTAAATAAATGAGAAACTTCTTCAAATAATTCAGTGTGTGAGCAAACTGTCTGAAACATAACTTGGTTGTTCAAATATTGATAGGGAGTACCTTGCACCTTAAAAATATAGCTTTGATACTGATAAGGGGTGATGATACCACCTTGCTACTGAGAAACGTATAGGTAACTCTGGATCACAAAACCAGTCAAGTAGCACGGGTATATTTGTGGCAATAGCCAACAATACATTGTATGGGTCAAAATGATCGATTATCAAGCGTAGCGTTAGTTCTGGCAGGTCACGTTAGTCAAGCTCGCATCAGCTGACTCTCAGCTGATCCACATCTACCTATAGGAATATGACGCCTATCACCGTATACATATATAAGCTCCTTCACTATTATCAGCAGCTATCGTGTTTCTCAGTAGCGAATTACCCTCCTCCATCCCCAGCTCCTCCTCTCATCAGTCAGGATTTGCCATTCTGATTCCCTTTGAATCAGAATAAATTCTCGAATTATGTTGTACTTTAAAATCTTGAATTAAATATATTTGCAAACATTCATGTTGGTTCTGTTCTGTTTACCCCAAGGGGGGTTATTGCTGCTCTCCCTGCTCTTATCCATGCTGGGCTGCATGAATGCGCAGGGAGTTCTCGCCCAGAACGGCACCATACCGCCAATCCAAACTGTATGCTAATTGTCAATCGTATTTGACGATAGTGGTCCTGACAGAATTTCTTTTATGCCAAAAATCATTAGGATATTAAATAAAGATCATGTTCCATGAAGATATTTTGTAAATTTCCTACCGTAAATATATTTTAAAAATATGTTTGTGAGTGGATGCAGCAAAATCATGAACATAAATCGACAACTTTAAAGGCGATTTTCTCAATGTTTTGATTTTTTTGCACCCTCAGATTCCAGATTTTCATTTAATATATCTTGGCCAAACATTGTCCTATCCTAACAAACCATACATCAAAGGAAAGCTTATGTATTCAGCTTTCATATGGTGTATACATCTCAATTTAAAAAAAAATTACCCATGTGACTGGATTTGTGGTCCAGGGTCACATAAACTAATTGCTTAGCTATTTTTAGAGCAGTGTTGTTACTGTATTGTTAAAATAACACTTTTAAAAATCCTTTTCAGTAACTGAAATAAAGCTAAAATAAAATTATGAAAAACAAACTTGGCAAGTTATTCTAACTGAAATAAGTTGAAGAACTAAAATTACTAAAACTGAAATGAAAATGAATTATAACAATGGCAAAAGCACATAATTACGATGGATGATCAGGACATGTGACCATGATGAATTCATATGAAGGAGCCCAGAGGTCAGTAGCTGTCTGCGGGGTTACTGCACATCATGTTAGCCCTCATCCTAAGACAATTTCTAAACTCAAGGGCATTGAGCTAATTGCAGCCCAGAGTATGACGGTTTACTTGGACCTAATGAAGTGGGAAATAATTACAGCTCAGCACTGACCTATAGCTCATCTCCCTTCTCTTCTGTCAGCGCATACTAAGACACCGTTACAAAAAAATACAAGAGTTACTGTATGCCAAAGACGCTTTAAGGCCTATGACAATAAGTTTCTTTCAGTCACTGAGTCCATGAAGACTTTTCACTGAGGATCATGCTAATTTTGTAATTTATTAATTATTATATATTTTTTTTCATAGGAACCATAATTTCCTCATCATAGGAAATTATGTTCCTCTCATTATAGAGCTTGGGACAATGTTCCCTGCTGCAGTTTAATTGTACTGTACTGCAGTTACTGTGGTTACCATGGTAAATTCAGCACTGAAAGTGTGGAGCTATGAGACATGATCTATGAATGTCCACTTACACTAATCAATGGACCAATCAATGATTTATTATATATATGTATGCTATAATAGTATGTATGCTATAATAGTATACATATATACACATTATATATATAATATATATAGCTAAAATAGTATGATATATACATCATACTATTTTAATAATTTAATAATTTAGTTATTAATTATGATTATCATCATTACATTGTTTGCATCAATATTTTTTATTGTTAAATAAATCTAAAAACATTAAAGGAATACTTCACCCAAAAATGTAAGTTCTGTCATCATTTACTCATGAATTTCTTTCTTCTGTAGTAACAAGTGCAATTATTTTGTAGTAACAAGATATGATTTACATTAGCATATGGGTAGGTAGGTAGTGGATGTAACGGCAAGCTGTTATTTAAATATTAAATATAACATTTATGGCAAAACATTCACATACTACATTATATGATAATTGGTATATGATAAATAAAATAATTTTAGTCTAAGATTAGTTAAAATTCTGCTCTATACTTAAAAATAATATCCTCCAAAGCATTATAATCTATGGTGTTTCAAGCAATAAGTATTGACACCAGAGTTTGTGTGGTTCAGATTAACAATTTTTAATTAGAAAATGATTAACTTAATGTGTTTTTTCTGCGTACTAGCTAGTATTTGACTCATTTAGCACATGAAATCTCTCGCCTTAGGCCACTGTCTGACTGCTTTCACTGCAGTTAATGAAGCTGTGATGTTTGTAATCCATAAACAGTTGACACATTAAACTTAGATTCTGTTCAAATGCGCCATATCATCTGCCATGTTTGCCTCTGTTTCCCCAGGTAGTCTATCTGAATGTTATTCAACAGTCCCACCCTGCTGTCTAATGGAGAAAAGCTGTTTATAAGCACATTAACCAGCCTGCACATTCACTCCTTTGTGTCAGCCCGCAATGCCTAAACCAGTGAGAACTAATATGTGGGCAGCATTTGCTGAGTGGGAGGTAGACAGTTGGAGTTCATTCAAAGCTACTTATTTAAGCTTGACTGAAAAGCACCATAAATCCCGCATGTTGAGCTCTTCTTGTCAATTCACTGGATGCACCTTCTGAAGCCTTAATTGAGAGTCATTATGAAGTCAGAATCCTAAACCATGGTGTGTTGTGTGCAGATCAGAGACATCAGTAATCACAGCAAACTTATCAGCACAATCTTCCTTGGATCTAAGTCAGACCTTGCAGTGGTTGGTCCCCTTTCATCCATTTGATGGTGGAAGCAGGTTTGCTGCCCATGGCGGTGCAGGTTATCTCGGTCTCATTCCCCTCACTCACGATTTCCTCGCGGGACTCTAAGATTGGGTTGCCTGGTGGAACTGGCAGAAGATCAACAGCAAGATTAGAATGGTGCGACAGCTCTTCTGCGTTGGATCAATGTTTTTTTTTTATCTGTGTTCTCGCTAAAGGACAAACTGTTATTTTACTAAGATCTGCTGATGACTATCGAGAACTTGAATCCGTAATAAAAAAGCAAAACAGTGCAAATATGGTGGAAAAGATGTTGTTTTTGAGCCAATCTTGTTTTTTTCGAATCATTCTCTCTGAAAACTCCCTATAGTCTATGTTTTGGTTTGGATACTGGTCTCCAGCATGGAATGCTGGTGTGCTGGTGTCCCCACCAGGCTTTTTAACAAGCTCTATCAGCAAGACTTCCTTGGTTCCTCGCAAGGTTTCTACCTCATCCCACCTAACCATGTTAGGGGGTTGACACTGTCACCTGTGGCTTCCTCAATGGGGTTCTGTATGACACTATTCTTTGCAGAGCTTCTTTGGAACAATATGTGTTGTAAAAAGTGCAACAGATATCTAAAAATGATACATATATAATTAAATATACAAATACAAATACATATACCTGTAAATACATTATACATTAACTGTTTGGAATAATTAAGATTTGAAAACTGAATATTTTTTGATAAAGGTGACTAAAACATTATTTATACATCATTCAAAGTTTTTTTGTGAAACATTTTAGTTGGCTGGTTCAAGCGGATTTTCAGCAGGGCAAAGAGCATATGATCAGTCAGCTTTATCTGCTAAGTTATGGCCGCAATATACTCACAGCAAAGTTCTTTTTCATTCTTCGTTTAGAGATAAAAAGCATTTGAAATGCATTTGCAGTGATACACTGTTAGTGAACATCCTGTTTAGATGAACAAGTAAATATGGGCTGCTGTCTTTCCTCTCAATAACAAAATAAACACACAACAAAAATGACAGTGGTGAGAAAACAGCCGTTAAGAAAGCATCTGGTAATAGCGATGTGATGTTTGCACGAGCTCTGCCATTCTCCACTCCAGTCAAGTAAAGTTACTTCATCATCATCACTTTATACAACAGAATGCTTTAAACCAAACCACTTTATAGTATTTAACATAAAAAAAACAGTGTTAGTGTTGCTTTCAATTAGAATTACACATCTATTTCTACTATAAAGCAGCTCTCCAGTGTTTATGTTTTCTTTCCCAGACGTCGACGGACTCAACAGAGCAAATAAACCAGAGAAGATTCCCTCGTCAAAGAGGACGGAGCCCCAGAGCTCACCTACCTTTTACGTAATCGCCACGGAGCCAATGGTAGTTCGAAGGTGTTTAGTCGGAGGGAACATTTCCGGAAAATTAGCTTTGACAAGCTGTTTCCAACTCCCGAAACAAACTCCAAACGAACTTTGTTTTGGTTGGATTTTGTTCAAAATGACGGCACACCAGTTTGTTCTTCAATTTCGCTCGAAGTTTATCGGGGTCTTTAAGATAATAAACAGGTTGAGTAAACCAGCCATAAATCAGATTGTTTAAGCTATCCCTGCTTGAAAAAAGAGGTCTCCCAGCCTGGTCAAGCAGTTCTGTTGGCTGGTTTAAGACGTTGTTCGTGTACTTTGGGTTTTTTACTTGCTTCATTAGCTAATTTAAGATGATGAACAGCATGGCTAGATTAGCAACAACTCAACTTGTTTAAGCTATCTCTGAAACATTTAGAGCTACATACAAAAGCAATTCTATATGTCAATGGTCTCATTGTGTATTTAAACAGTGCCAGACCCACTCAACCAATTGACAAGCTGTTTTACTCATGTTTTAATTTTTCATAGCACATTAGCTCATATGGTGCTTTGCTGATGGCACTAAAGCGTCTGTCACTACAAGAGCTGCCATTTGAGGGCTCTTTTTCTAATATCTTGCCTCATGCTTTCATGTCCTGTGGTTAAGAGTCCATGCTGTGATGGAACGCATATCCTCATAAAACTCATGCTACTTTAGAGAGCACTCAATTCCATTCAGCTCTCCAGGATGTCCAAATATGCTGCATAATAAACCTCTAATGTTAGTGTCATTCAACGCAAAGCTAACTCCAGAATCGCTCGATGTAGCCTTTTCAACATCTAAGAGGAATTCAGTCAATACGCCTGCCAAAAGCGATCTACCAATATCAATAGCGCAACATCTGTTCCTTTTTGTTTGGTTTGTGTTATTGGAAACGGCATGAGAGTAATTGGCTGATATTGTGTCATGGTGAGATTCAATTAGACAAGTTCAATTGAGTGAACGAATCAATGAAGTAAATCGATAATCAGGATTTTAGCATTCTATAGTAGATGTAAGGTAGATGTCATACCCAGCACTGTGATGTCTGCATAGGCTTCTTGTGGAGGATCCGTGTAGAGCTGGCACACGTACCGGCCCTCGTCCGAGAGTGACACGTTGGACAACGATACCAACAACTCGTTATCCGAGAAGTTAACCAGCTGAAACCGACTGTCCTTCAAGGCTGAGACATAAACAACATAAAGAGGGAGGATTACAGATTTGGATGAGTAGGAAGTAGGAAGTAGACAAATCAATTGTGAGTGTGATATTGCAGTTTTCCAACATTTCAAAAAGCAAGAAGTTAATATTGAGTAATGTTTCAGATGAAATTTGGCCAGTTTTATACACCACTAAAATAGTCCCTAATGAAATCAAAACGTCAAGCTTTTTCCACTCTTTTGAAGTTGTAAATAAAACACATTATAAAGGGAAGTTGTACGAGAAAATACTATTTCTGTCTTTCCACTTCAATATTTCACATTTAATTCAATGTGTTACTTGCTGTTATTTGTGAAATTTACTAGCAATTTATAGAGTTAAAATTGTTTCAACACTGTAAAAAAAGTTGCAATTAAAAAAACTTTCATTTTTAAGTGCAACTTATAAAAAACGTATTAGAAAAAATTACTTATAAAAAAAGTTGTAAATTGCAATGTAAAACCATATGTTTTCATTACTTATTGATCATATACTTTCTTTTTTTTTTTTTTACAGTGAAAGTAAATCCTGCATAATTAATTTTTTCAGTACAGCGAAAGGGCCAAGATCTAGAGACACATTTCAACTATTTTTTTAAAAACATATATATTTTTACGAATTTTTAGAGCAGCTTGTCTTGACAGAAACATGAAAAATGGAAAAATGCGTTCTGTGTGAACTTCCTCAAAGACTGTATATAAGAACTCTTGGAATGCCGCTCAGCCAATCAGATTCGAGGACCATAAATAATGCTATATCATGAACTTCTGGGGAGTTTCATTAAATGAGCGAACTCAAAAATCATGCTTGAAGTTCAAGAAGTCAAAGCTCTAATTGAGCAACTCCATAAGAAGTTTAAGACCTTTGATGGTGCATTTTAAGAACCCCCTCTTAATCCAAACCCTGAACCTGGGAAGTCCTCTCTAAGAATAATGATGAGGTCAGCTTGTTTTGAGCAAAAAGATGGTGGGTGGGAAATGAAAGGGCTGATTTTCTTAGTGCTCGGACTGAATTGCAATTGAAATGGGGAGTTTATGCACTATGCATCAAACAGATCTATGATTTCAGACTTAAGGTAATGCCGGAGGACTGTAATTTCTCCACATCAGTACAGTGAAATGGTAGAAGTGCAGCAGAAGTCTCGCAGAATATGAAGGATATAAATCTCTGAAAGGCAAACCTGCACATGAACGGGGCTCATTAGAGGGCATTTTAAATTCTAAAGCATCAGAGTCCGTAAGAGGTTGACAGTGAGTGAATCTGATTGTTCTGTGTCCCAGCTGGCTTGAGATGCTCTTCAGCTGTCCTAGCCAACTATCTTAAATTGACACACAGATTGGAGAATGAAACGAGAAGGGGGGCAGGAAATTACATATAGCATGTTAGATGAATCAAATACAAATTGGATTGTCTTACAAAACAGCATATCTTCTTATGTTGATGGAAATATAATGAGCAGAACACATTTTCTGTAGTAAGGATATATGGCCACATTTTAACCCTTCCATTGTTTTTGAGCCATTCTTGACCTATTTTTGGCAACGAATGCACTTTAAATTGTTTCCACATTTTTTTGGACAAGACTTTGTGACATTGTCAAAAATATCAAAAAAAATGTGTCATGACAACTCTTGAGTGTTTGGCATGGTTATGAATATTCTATTCAATTTAATTCACATTTATTTGTATAGAGCTTTTCACAATACACAGTTTCAAAGCAGCTTTACAAAAAATGCACGTCTCTACATTACAATTTTATGGTGATCTGTTGTCAGAGGTGACTGTGTCCAAGTTATGCATTTCAGAAATGTAGAGGCACGCAGAGGCACGCAGCTCGCAAGTGGTTTTCTCTAGAATACACTGTTCTCCCGTTATTGCAGCGTTGTATTTTAGTCCAGGTAAGGCCATCTTCGATTCTCTTTTTATTTTTCTCATTTTAACTTAACATAATTCTGTATTTCAGTTAGACGCATTGGCACTTTAGAGAAATAGCCGCGAGTGAAACAAATTAAAATTTTTATAGCAATCTAATTTGCACGTAACTTAAGCCCTTGCTCCTAAGCACTTTCGATTTGACACATTCACGCGTTATTGACTTAATTGGCAGAACGAAACAGCTGTACTCACTCAAGCGGTGAGAGCATTATCTGTATATCTGTGTAATTTGCGCGCTGTCGCGGAAGCGTCAGCGGAAGCGTTCAGCCTCCTCGTGTGAAGACCGACTCGGGTAAAGACCAGCGACTCTACCTGCGCGACTCCACCGAGCAAGGACACCCGAAAGGCACTTGCGTATCTCCTCTTCCCCTTTTTCTTCCCTCTACTTATCTTATTGTTCACCTTCATCAACATGTGCTTTCAATACATTCCTGTTATCTCTCGGCAACGTCCTTTCATCACGCGCAATAGGCAGCGCAATACTGCCAATCTGCGTCCCATCCTTACATCCTCACTTACTCCTCTCTCTCTTTCCGTGGGTCTATGGAATTGTCAGTCAGCAGTCAATAAAGCTGACTTCATTCCAGCCTTTGCATCTCATTCTACTCTTAGCATCTTGGGCCTGACTGAGACCTGGATTCGTCCAGAAGACTCAGCAACCCCTGCTGCTCTCTCTAGCAATTTTTCCTTCTCCCACTCCCCTCGCCAGTCTGGGAGAGGTGGGGGTACAGGGCTTCTCGTTTCTAACAATTGCAAATACTCCGCGCTCTCTTCTCTATGCAACAACAACTCATTTGAATATCATGCTATTACACTTACAACTCCCATTAAGATCCATTTTGTAGTCATTTATCGCCCCCCAGGTCAGCTGGGTAACTTTGTAGATGAGCTGGATGTGCTGCTGTCCACTTTCCCTGAGGACGGCACCCCACTTCTAGTCTTCGGTGACTTCAACATTCATCTCGAAAAGCTACATGCAACAGACTTCACCTCTCTCCTAGCCTCTTTCGATCTCAAACGACTCATCACCGCAGGTACTCACAAATCAGGCAACCAACTGGACCTGGTTTACACACGCAGCTGCACCACAGACAACATCTTGGTGAGACCTCTCCACGTTTCAGATCATTTCCTCATTACTTTCAGTCTACAACTCTCTACCCCTGCACCACCACCCCCACCACCAGTCATTTTCAGACGAAACCTGCGCTCACTTTCCCCCTCCCATCTTTACTCTGCCGTGTCATCCTCTCTTCCCCCACCCTCACAATTCTCATCTCTGGATGTGAATACCGCAACGGACACCTTATGCTCCACTCTAATCTCTTCTCTAGACATTATCTGCCCTCTCTCCTCCAGGCCAGCACGCGCTACTCCCTCTAACCCCTGGTTATCTGAGGTTCTTCGGGAACACCGGACCGAACTCAGGGCAGCGGAGAGGAAATGGCACAAATCAAAAGACGCATCTGACCTGAGTATGTATCAATCTCTCCTCTCTTCCTTTTCTGTTGATGTTCATGCTGCAAAATCTTCATACTTCCACAACAAGATCAACAGCTCCTCCAACACACGATTACTCTTCAAGACATTCAACTCTCTCCTCTGTCCACCTCCACCACCACCCGCCTCCTCCTTAACTGCTGACGATTTTGCGAACTTCTTCACCACCAAAACAACAGCTATCAGCAGTCAGTTCTCAGCTCCACACACACAGGAACCCAGACCGACCCCTTCCATAGCCAATATCCCTCTGTCCTCCTTTTCTTCACTAACCGAGGAAGAAGTATCTACACTTCTCCTCTCCAGTCACCCTACCACCTGCCCTCTTGACCCCATCCCCTCACACCTTCTACAAGCCATCTCTCCCACACTTCTACCATCACTCACACACATCATCAACTCATCCCTCCATACTGGCACCTTCCCTACAGCATTCAAGCAGGCTCGGGTTACTCCACTGCTCAAAAAACCAACGCTAAACACATCATTTGTAGAGAATTACAGACCTATCTCTCTCTTACCATTCATTGCGAAGACACTTGAAAGAGCTGTCTTCAACCAACTAACATCCTTCTTGTCTCTAAACAACCAGCTGGATGTCAACCAATCTGGCTTCAAGAAAGGGCATTCAACTGAGACTGCATTACTGTCAGTCACAGAAGCCCTACGGATCGCAAAAGCTGCTTCCAAATCTTCAGTCCTCATTCTCCTGGATCTGTCTGCTGCCTTCGACACTGTGAATCATCAGATCCTTCTGTCCACCCTCTCATCACTGGGCATCACAGGAACTTCACTCCACTGGTTTGAGTCCTATCTCACAGGTAGGTCCTTCAAGGTCGCATGGAGAGGTGAGGTATCCAGAGCACATCAGCTGACCACAGGTGTTCCCCAGGGTTCAGTTCTTGGTCCCCTCCTCTTCTCCATCTACACCACATCACTGGGACACATCATACAGGCACACGGTTTTTCCTACCACTGCTATGCTGATGACACGCAGCTCTTCCTCTCATTTCAACCAGATGATCCCACAGTAGCTGCACGGGTCTCAAGCTGTCTGGCGGACATCTCCACATGGATGAAGGAACATCACCTGCAGCTCAACCTGGCAAAGACTGAGCTTCTCGTCCTCCCTGCCAATCCGTCTCTACAGCACGACTTCACCATCCAGCTAGAGTCATCATTAATCACCCCATCAAGATCGGTCAGAAATCTTGGAGTAACGTTTGATGACCAACTGACCTTCACTGATCACATTTCAAAGACAGCTCGATCATGCAGGTTTGCACTGCACAACATCAGGAAGATCAGGCCTTTCCTAACTGAGCATGCAACGCAACTTATCGTCCAGGCCCTGGTCATCTCTAGGCTCGACTACTGCAATGCTCTTCTGGCTGGACTTCCAGCATGTGCGACCAAACCCCTACAGATGATCCAGAATGCTGCAGCTCGTCTTGTCTTCAACGAGCCCAAGAGGGCCCACGTCACTCCTCTGTTCACCTCTCTGCACTGGCTACCTCTCGCTGCTCGCATCAAGTTCAAGGCACTGACGCTTGCTTACAGATCCATCACAGGCTCAGCTCCCTCCTACTTTCACTCACTCCTACGAGTCTACATCCCTACCAGACACCTACGATCGGTCAACGAGCGACGTCTCGTGGTTCCATCACAGAAAGCCACAAAATCACTTTCCAGAACATTCTCATTCACAGTTCCATGCTGGTGGAACGCTCTCCCCACCCTCATCCGGAATGCAGAATGCCTGACAACATTCAAAAGACAGCTGAAAACCCATCTCTTCCGTGAGCACTTAACCTTATAAAAAATAAAATAAAAAATAAATAAAATAAAAATCCTTTCCCTTTGAAACATCACTTATCAGGCTTATGCTACTCTGAATAATACCTGAACTTCGTATTTTGAGCACTTCTTGCGTTGTTGTTGTTTTTGCCTCTTTATGATGACTCGCTGAATTTTTGTCCTAATTTGTAAGTCGCTTTGGAAAAAGGCGTCTGCTAAATGACTAAATGTAAATGTAAATGTACATATACAAATCACGTAGTTAGCTAACAATGTATTTATTTAACAATGTATTCATTTAAGGCAGAAAACAATGATCTCATTGAAGTAATGAAAACATGTTATTAACAAATGATTAGGGTATATAGAACATTTAGCATTGGTGCATGTTGATTCAGAGTTTGCTTCAACTGAGGACCTCACAGAAGTTGCCGCTGTCTTTTCAGAGGTGTTGGAAGTCCTCTCGAGTCATCTCTTCACAGGTGTTGGGTCATGACAATGAATATGACGATGTTTGGTATTGGCAGAATAGATCTTATATGCTGCTGCTGTTTCTGTTATTGTCACTGCATTTCAATGCTTTTGTTTTGCAAAACTTTTGTATTACCCTGCAGAGAAACTTTGCGTTTGCAGTTAAATGGCATTTTTTAAGCACCAAACAAAAACTAATACTACAGCACTTTTTCCAAACACCTGTAGGACTGCAACAAAAAGCTTGGCATAAGTGGGGGTGACTAAATGTTTTTGTGACCTATTTGCAAAGTGGACCTATATTGACTGTCATATATTGTCACAATAGAGCTTTACAGTATTTGTGAAGTTTAAATGAACTAGAATTGTAGATGTAAGATACATGTAATCCATTTACTAACAGCAGAATAATACAGAAATTTTTATAAAATATATGAAATATTATAACGTCCCAAAAGTGTTGAATAAATGACAAAGGGGGAAAAAGTTGTGTCCCAAAGTTCTTTCGTATTATCTTTTATTTTCGTATTTACGTTTATTCCTGTAGTTGAGCCCTGTTTTACCCTAATAATGACATTTTTAATGATTCGCAATATAGGTAAAATTTTACCCAAAGATCCCAAGTGAATGAAGTTTCCTAGGAGAGGGTGACAGTATGTGGTACTGTATGTACTGTACAGTAGATGCTATAAAATGACACTGAAACAGTCATCATCTTCTTGGCATTAATAGTATTATGTAGATAACTTCAGTGTACTAAAAGGGAAGTTCACTAAAAAAGTGCCAAAAATCTCTTTGAGCTGTAAAATGTAATTTGTAGTGAATATCATTATCGTCTTGAGAAAATGAAAATGACAATTTCTCCAACCGTCACTGTTTAATTCTAAGTTGCTCTTAAAAGGCTTATAGAGCAGCTCTAGCATAAGTGACAGGAAATGAGAATAGAAGTCTGAATGTAATGTGATAAAACTTTAGCCAACGCTTCACAGCGGAAACAATAAACCACAGCTGAATCATATTGCTAATATATAACGAAGCACACCGTGCAATATATCATCGGCCGGCATCCACAGGTGCATGCTATATACGCAAAGACACATTCACATTCTTGTGTCATTTTGAATGCACAGTGCCAGCCATCTGTGCTGAAGGGATAAAACTATGAATTGTTCAAGTGGTCATACTTTTCACAAACAGAGCTGGCAGCCCAGTAAACATTAGACAGAATAATACATTACAGCATTAAAGAGATTGAAGGCTGAGCATCCCTCCAGTCACATCCATAGAAATAATGTCAGAGCTTGCGGCAAGAGCGCTCTCTCGCTCTCTCTCTTTCTGTCTATCTTCCTTCTCCTAAACCCCAACCCATATCCTGCCTCATAGTATTCACAGATCGGAAAGCTTATGTCGGGTGTAATTGGCACTAAAATATGCCCACTAGGAGAATTTGGTACCACCAACACAATAATTAATTTAGATAAAGTCATGACAAAATTCCAACCTGACCTTTCATCAATGTGCTCTTTTTTCGCTCGAATGTTGAGACGAGCGAGCAAGCAGAATTATAACATTACGTAAATGTGTTTCTAACGCCAATATTCAATCACTGTTTCTTTGAAGAAAGGAGCTGTAAAAATTACCTAATTTTCCCTAAAGCTATGAAATCTTGTCCGAAAGGTCGGATAGAAGAACTTTTAAAAAAGCATAACAGACTCATGGCCATGCATAAATAAAGAACATACATTAATCCCAATAACAAAATGTCTTTAAAATGTCTGTTGCCACAATGTATGTTATCAGAGTATTACTTCAACATTTACTTGTCAAGAGGAACAAGATGTCTACAAATACTTCAAACGCCCTTGAATATTTACTCAAACCGCAGGATACGGGATCCCGCGGAGAGATAGGCCAGCTGCACATGTAAATTGCATTTGAAATGTCATGAAACACCTCTCAAAACCGTCAATGTGTTATCATCTGCTCATCTTAAATTACCATAGGAGCGATTCGTATGGAGAACGCTTCATAGGAGGGAATGAGGAGGTTATTCCCACACATTAGCTAAACTAGGTTCGGATCACGGGTCAGACCGTCACTTAGCAGCTCATCAAGGTCCTTATTTAGCAGAGAAGGCAAGATTATACACTTTGCATGCAGAGCGCCGTTGAGCATCCAAACAATCTCAAGGCTGGAATCTAAACGGTCCGCTCAGAGGACTCTAATCAGCCTGACACAATTACACTCTGTCACTCAATTATTGAAAAGGACCTTGTCAACAATGCAATGCCTTGCTGCTCTTTTAAACGATAGGAGGTTGTGACGAGCAGCCAAATTATGAATTTGTATGGGGTTGCAGGGCCATTTTGGTGCGTAAAATTGGAATTTTCTGCGAAAAACAATGCAGGCTTTGGGTGGATTATGACATTTTCTGCCTTGAACTGAAGTGAGCATGAAAGAGAAGTCAGTACTGCTTACGTCTAACGTCTCTGAAGTAGATGGTCTGTCGGTTGGGGTTGAGCAGTTGGATGACGGAGTCGTCGTTGTTTTTCACCCGGCAGCTGATGATAGCCATCTCGCCCTCGACCACTGAGACATTATTCGTCACCAGGTTCTGACCCTGCGCTGTAACCCAGAGAGAACAGATACAAGCCTTACAATAGATTGCAGCAGAAATACAAATCCTATTCATTTTCTCCATACTGAATAACATGAAAATCTTTTGAGAAAGGTCTACAAGACCTTTTAAATTGTTGAGCGATGACATAAGTCAAAGTGATTTTGATGTCATACATTTTTTTTGCATTTAACAACCAAATTCCCAGTGAAGAACTTCACTACCCATAATCCTGGAGATAAATCCACCAATCAGAGAAGATGCTGTTACATTGGAAACAAAAACAACAGCAAACAAGCTCAGCAGCGTCTTCTCATTACGATGAAGCACTGCAAATGATGTAATCACAACTAAATTGCAAATTATGTCTTTCTACACTCAAAACTACTGCTATTTTTCTTGAGCTATTTTGACTATTAATGAATTGAATTTTGTGACTTTTAATACAATAATCGGCAAATATATTGTATTTTACACACACATTGTTGTAAATTGATATATTCCATTATATATATATATATATATATATATATATATACATATACAGTATACAGTATATATATAATATTAATTGAATCTATGTAATAGTATATATAATTAATTCTATATAATATTCGATTAATCTTCCAAAAATGGATTTGATTACATAATTTGCAATGGCAATGGTTTATGGGATGAGTAGTTTGTTCCCTCGTCAAAAACTTTTACCTTAAAATCTAAGTTTGCCATGTGATTCATCTCAGAAGTGACTGCTTTGGTTCATTGCTTTCTATTGCAGAATTTTTTGAATCCCTTTGGAGAAAATGAATAGAAAAAAACACTTTGGAAGCCAAGTCCGCAAAAAAAAAAAAGTGAGCATCACTGCAATACCTGAATAAGGTTATTACATTTGCCATGTCTTATCACAATCTGGATTGTAATTACAATGCATCCACTGAACACAGTTTTTCTCATTTGGCTGTTGCCTTGCTATTCAGTCAGAGAGGCAATCATGACACTCTTTCTTTAAGCAAAAAAAACCCCCAAAAATACTATTACAATTCAGATCCTGTTTCATTCTGCTCTTGTATCATGAAATTGTAAAAGTTGAGGCTGAAACTGAATAGATGACAGCAATGATAATGCAAATCCTCACGAGGAGTCCTTTGAATACTGATGTTTTTGCATAACACGTGCATACATTTTAGAGCGGCGTAAAAGAAACTGAGAGTGACACACAGATAAATGTAACAAGCAACAATGTTTCGCTCCACGTAGATGTCAGAGCATGCATGCAAGGTTAAGATGTACCGGCTGGGTTCTCGGTTTGGACGTATTGATTTTACAGCATTGTGTGTTTCTAGTGTGTGTGGAACACCCTGGCTACAAGACTGCAGCACTCAGCAACCGAGAGGGGAAGGCTGGTAATTGCTGCTCACGGCAGAACTTTATCAAACCTCTCCATCTAAACACAAGCTGATGGAAGCTGGCAATCAACAGCGGCTCTCAACAGCATAATACCCGGACCTGAACAGCAAGCTCTGCAAACACAGAGGAAAGTATCTGATACACCTCACTGCGAGCCAGTAACAGCTGATAATTAGAGGCTGCATCACTCCCTTATGGTTTACATTCAAAATGGGGATCCATTTATTCCTTGCAAGTGAAGACAGCAGAAAAGCAAAAGTCACCTTGCTCTATATTTATACCCACAGAGCTGAGAGGCATGAAAAATGACCAAAGAATGCTTTTAAACACTTTATCCTCGCACGCAGAGTAAAACACTACTTTTAGCACAACCGTAAGACAAACAATTTGTGTGGCTGAGCAATCAGATGCCTTCAGGCACTGTAAATGGCATTTACAGAGACTAAAAACAAAACATCTTAATATCTCTACTATACGACTGTGCCCAGCTCAGCCCTGCATGTCCCAGTCAAAGAACAACAAATCGGTGTGGAAGAACAACACATTTAGCCTGTCCTCCTGGGTTGTGAACGTTAGGGATGATAAAGCATCGTCCACTCCATGAAGGAGTATTAGCAGACAGGCATGCTGGGAGTGTTTGTGAGACCACAGAGGTGCTGTGCCACTACAATCTGCGACCATGCCCAACGTTAAACATCCGTGAAGCCAGGTTTCACGCTGTCGCAATCATACCAAAAAAAACTCTAGCCGGAAGGGTTGTAAAAACTGAAAAAGCTCATAAGAAAGAGTTTCAGCGCATACTTCTAGGCACCATGTTTAGACATCATGAAGTGATGTAGCTTTCCTGTAGCTCAGTGGTAAGAGCATTGCGTTAACAACGCAAGGTTGTGGGTTCGATCCCAGGGGATTGCACATACCTATGTATAAATGTATAGGATAATGCAATGTAAGTCGCTTTGGATAAAAGCGTCTGCCAAATGCATAAATGTAAATGTAAATGTAAAGTCATAAGTGATATTAGGATAACATTCTGAAAACATAATTTAGAAGGTTTTGACAGACTGATGCCATTTGGACATTTAAGAGGACAGTTTGCCCAAAAATGAACATTCTGTCATCGCTTACTCGGCTTTATGTCATTTTAAACGTTCATTCTAAAGCTCACTAGGTTTTGCCACACAGCCTCATCTACAATTTCACCTCAAGCAAGCCAAAATGTGATTGGCCGAAAGACTGATTGTGATTTAACTCATTCATTTAGCACTCAAGGCCATGACAGTCTTGTTCAGTTCTGCCCCATAACCCCACCAAGGTGTCCATCCCTCACATTAACAACAAGCTCCATCTCTGACCTCTCCAAATAACAATCACTGATAGTTACAATACAATTCACCTCAACACCACTCATCATTATTCCTAAAAAACTAGCGCGCTGTCATTTTTACCATCTAGGTAGGAAGCTCACTGGGTTTTGCCACACAGCCATATACATAAATTGAAAGTAAATGTATTTTACTGTGAATGCGGGGTGCTCTACTGGTTGAGTCACCTGACTCTGAAATGTAATTAATGCATGTGAAGTTTCATGATAATAGCATATCTTTCATTCTCAAAGCCTTTTTAAGAACAGATCCCACGGGTAATATACACATTTCCTGAAGCGAGAACTTTTCAAGGTTGATACACATTAAAAGGTACTCTGGGAATGTGTTTTATTAACTTTATATCATATTAGTATTATTAATTATTATACATGCCTTTTAACGCAAGAGTTGGCTTAATAATTGATTTAAAGAAGTCATTTTTTTGAAGGTTATTAAAGGCTTCTTCACTTCAAAAAATCCTTTTTTCTATTTGTACATCCAAGTCATGGCTGCACGCCAACAGGTTGACTAAGGAGATGGAACGCAGTTGTTTGGTAAACATAAACCTGTCCAACAGCTGTTTGGACAGCATCCTTTCCAGTGTCAGTGAGTGGAAATGAAAAGCAACTGGGATTCTGGGAATAGAGTCTATTCTTTTGAATGTACAATCTTAAATGTACCTAATCACACACATGCTGTAAGTTTGAACAATGGCAATTAAAGAAAGGCAGAATGGCATAGGCACTAAAGAATTACTGATTCATTGACTGCAGAGTGTGAAGGTGTGCACGCACAGTAGTGCACGCCAATGCATTGTGAAGTCATTTGAAATAGATTACACGTGTGAATTTAAAATCATTTGCAAATTTTGTATGCCTTTTTTCTTTACACACACACACACACACAAAAAAAATATTTTCCTCAAAGTAAATGACTTTTGTTTTTCCAGGTTTTTCTTCACTGGGTGAACTTCACAAAGCCTGTCAAGAAAAAACAAAAACTACTTTTGAAAAGAATATAAAGGCTTCATTTAAGACTATTCAGATTAATTTTTCTTCTAAATTGTGGTATTATTTTCAGGACAAGTAAGAACATTTTACCACCACAATCCTCATTACCATAATCTGCCCTGGTGTTTACAGGTACACTATGTAACAATTTTTTGTTCAAAATGAACAAAATAATGAGAATAATGAATAATACTGTACATCATCATGGATGGTTTTTGTGGGAAATTGCATACATACGTCACTCGCCCGTTGTGTGTCTCGTCATATCCGTAAATAGAGAAAAGTTGCTCCGACTACTTCGACGCGTGTATGGTGTGGGAGTGGCATAGGTCAGTTGTCACAACAAGCGAGAAAGGTTGACATGGAACAACTAAATCTCAAACCTACGGGGAATCACCCGTTTAAAAAAAACTGAGGAGAGCCAAAAGAGGAGAGTCTTGTGGCAACAAGAGAATGCGACAGAGCTCCTACTAAAACGAGAATAAATATTGGCTTGGCTTTTCAGAGATGGTGAGAACTGAGAGATTAAAAGAGCATTTTATTACTGAACAGGTGAGTAAGGTATTATATTGAACAGATAAATTGCCATATGCAGCTCTCTAACAGAGTTCATTGTAAAGTATTATCTATTGTTAAGGCTCATTTCATTTAGGTTGTTGTAGCGCTGTGCTGGAATTTATTTTCAAGGAAGTACTGTGTCTGTTAATGGGTAAAGCTACAGTAACGTCTTCAGCTAGTCAGCTTGAGATTCTTTCCATCTAAACTGGTTATAAGTCTAGTAGTGAATGTTTTATGAGCAGATAACCAGATTCATATGCACAGTCACACAGAGCCGAAGCACAACTGTTCTTCCACAAAATGCTTGCAGTTATGTTTTTTAACTGCTAGAGGGCCAAAAGTTACATACCTGTAGCTTTTATTATTCCTATTATTTTCAATGATAATTTTCTTTATAAAATACAGCATTTTTTAACAGTCAATAGTCAGTATTACCAGTCAAAACAATACTATTATACAATGATTTAAAAAAAGTATCAGTTAAAAGCAGCAGAACAAATATTACCATGATGTATTTTGGGTAACACTGTAGAATACTGTTCCTTCATTAATGAATAACTACACAGGAACAAATGAGTAACACACTATTAACATTCTAGTAACTACTATTAACTAACAAGAAACTCTGATTAACAAATTAGTAAGTAATTGCGCTCAGTCGAATGTGGTAGTTTCACTATCAGTAATACCATTTTCTCCTAACTACTATATACAGGTTCATAATACATTTTAATAATGTATAATGGGTAATGGTAACCCATTAGTAATGAATCAAGTGTTACTACATCTTTCTAAAGGAACTAATACTAATTTGGATCAGTATTCTAAAGTGAAAAGCTTGATAACTACCTAATATTGACTGAAGTCATTGTAAGCTTTTGAGGTTTTTGTAAGATTTTGGATAGTAATGACTCAGCTGTTACTACATCTTTCTAAAGGGACTACTAATTATTTGGATCAGTATTCTAAAGTGAAGATCATGGGAACACACTAGTAACGACTAAAGTGTTAACAAATCCATTGGAAGGAATTACTATTCAAAATCTTACAAAAATCTCAAAAGCTTACAATGACTTAAGTCAATATTAAGTAGTTACCATGTTTTTTACTTTAGATTAGAATACTGATCCAAATAATTAGTAGTTCCTTTATAAGGATGTAGTAACAGCTGAGTCATTACTAGCGGGTTACCATTAGCTTTTATTATAAATTATGCATTATTCATGTTCATTTTGAACCTGTCTAGTAGTTATCTGGGAGGTATGAAAAAAATTGTACTTACTGATTATAGCTAATAGTGAACTACCACATTCAACTGAGAGCTACAACTTACTAATTTGTTAATCAGAGTTTCTTGTTAGTTAATAGTAGTTACTAGAATGTTAATTGTGTGTTACTCATTTGTACCTGTGTAGTTATTCAATAATGAAGGAACAGTATTCTACAGTGTTACCCAAAATACATCATGGTAATATTTGTTCTGCTGCTTTTAACTGATACTTTTTTTAAATCATTGTATAATAGTATTGTTTTGACTGGTAATACTGACTATTGACTGTTAAAAAATGCTGTATTTTATAAAGAAATGTATCATTGAAAATAATAGGAATAATAAAAGCTATAGGTATGTAACTTTTGGCCCTCTAGCAGTTAAAAAACATAACTGCAAGCATTTTGTGGAAGAACAGTTGTGCTTCGGCTCTGTGTGACTGTGCATATGAATCTGGTTATCCTACTGCTCATAAAACATTTTAACATGTTAATAGTGCGTTACTCATTTGTATTTTGGTAAACTATTTACTATGGTAAACTGAATATCATAAAGAGGATTTTTTTTGCATTATGGTAAAGAGAATTGAGAAAGAAATGTCATGAAAATAATGTCACAGTGGAAAAAAAGCTAAATGGTCCTTAAATTAGCTTTATTTTAGCAATTTGGATTTTGTATAGGCAAAATATAATTCTTATTTTTTTCTTTTAATTCTGGATCAGGGGTTGGGCTTAATGTTTCAGCATACCAAGAAATTTTAGACAATGTTAAGCTTCCAACTTTGTGGGAAGAGATTGAGGAAGGCCATTTTCCAGCATGACTGTGCCCCAGTGCAGTGAAATAACTTGACTGGCCTGCACAGAGCCCTGACTTCATCGAGCACATTTGGGATGAATTGGAACAGAGATCGTGAGCCAGGCCTTCTCATCCAACATCAGTGCCTGACCTCACAAATGTTCTACTGGATCAATGGGCAATTTTTTTTCCACAGAAACCCTCCAAAATCTTGCAGAAAGCCTTCCCAGAAGTGTGGAAGCTGTTATAGCTGCAAAAAAACAAACAAAAAAAACGGAACGGAACGTCCTTCGGGAATTGATTGGATTCTATGAAGTTAGGCGTTGCTTGCTAAATGATTGCAGATCTGAATTCCATTTTGCAATCAATTGTAGAGGATATTTAGTCCCACCCAATGTTTTTGATTAAAGATTATTTGTCCACATTAATCTTTTAAAAACTAGTGATTTGAATGAATAAATCATTTGTAATAAACACAGCAACATTCTGTAAAAATAGAATTGCCTATTTAGATTTCATTTTGACTTTAAGGTTCATACAAAAAGCATTTGCCAAATTTTGTAAATAAAGAATGCATAGATGTGCACTTCCAGAATCATACCATCCTGATCTAGCCTTTGAAATAAATTAAACTGTGGTGAGTAGAACATTTTTAATTGAGTACAAGTTAAAATATTCAGTCCCAAAATACTTAGGTAAAGTAAAAATAGAAGTAATGAATTATAAAGTACAATTACTCTTTACACCCCTGGCTTAGAGTAACAGTTCCCAAAATCTGTGAAGACCTTGCACAGGAACTCATGTACAGTAGGAAGATAGTGTAAAGGTTCAAAAAGATCTTGTGTAAATCAACCATAAGATCAATCCAAACTTATCTTATGGAAATCTGAAATGATCCTGATCGTGGCTGTTGCAGCATAAACTGTAGCAGTTTGATAAGACACTTCTAAAATGTCAATAACGGAAAGATTGGGGGGGGGAAAGCAGACAAGGTATGGTAGATCCTTAAGATCAGAACAAAGAAAAAACATGCAGACTGCCTCAAAGGCCAGATATCAAACCATGCAAACTGGAAAACAACGTGCAGAGAAAGAAAAATTAGGAGTTGGAAGACACTGAGAGGTGATGTGATCCAGATGGAAGAGGAAGAGCAGTACCTGATATGGTCTGAGCGGCTCCTGAGCAAGCGTGAGGAGAAACAGGATAGATATAATAGTGTTAAAGCAGAAAACTTTCACTTTTCACGTCATTATATACTTCGCATGCATCAAATTTAATTCAGGTCTGTTTTTTAATCTTTCCGTAGCATATGTTAGATGACATGACACTAAGATCTCACAGTTCTTTCTTTCCTGCATTAGCATTTCCTTCAAGTGGTGAGTTACACTGTCCTTTTTTTGATGGCAAACTGCCATCCCTGTCAAAGTCAAGGAGACTGTTGTAGAAGAAAGAGAGCTATAAAGTTTCTATCGATGGACATCAGAGGCAGAGCAGAAAGACAAGAGAGGTACTGGCTGAAAAGGCAAGGTGATCTCATTTATATTCACAGGGATCTGTATGTAAAGTGTGCACGTACGTTTTTTGTACAGTTGGATAGGCATGGAAACATTCAGCATCATATTGACACTTTCTAATGTAAATGTACAACTTTTGAGAACCTTAATGTGGCACTGCTGCTGGTGATCGAGTTCAATAATTCAACACAATTCAACAGGGAGGTCAAGTAGGTTTTCCAATACAATTAAATGTAAACTTTCTATTGCTTGTTTAATTTGATAAAATGTGACGGATATGACACACAATAAAATATCTTCGTTTACCTATTATGTTTTCTTTGTTTTCTTCACAGATATAATGCCATATATAATATCATAATTAAAGATATCTCAAATATTGGGAAAGTTGCCCAAGATCTCCATATCCAGGTTACAAGTTCACAGACTTTTAAAGATTTTAAGCAGATCATTTAATATGGATACAGTGTATGATAAACAGCATGAGGCTAATGAGGCCTGTAAAAAGTCTTCTAGATTTATCCAGGCACTCACAGCAGACATACAACACTATAAATAGAGGATCCTCGTGTCAATAAGCTCCTCAGCCTGACGTGTATCAGACGGGAGTTATGGCATGTCAGTAGGGCAGTGATTAGATGTCACTGCTGTCAGTCTTCTTACAAGATATTGATGGTCAGATTTCAGCAGAAGCCCATTTGATGCCATCTGAGTGTAGACAGCTGTGCTAGCAAGGCATCCTTCAAAAAGGACGATTTTGAAAGCTGATTCTTCTCAAATGGCAGTTGTGCAATATGTTACCACTACAAAACCAATAAATATTACGATTTAAGGAAAGGACAAGATCCCTTTGCTCTTTTTTGGTAACCCATAAAAAATGATATTTTGTCATCGATTATTCACCCTCGTGTCATTCCAAAACTTTACGAACTTCTTTAGTGGAACACAAAATATTTTTTTCACACTGGAACTTTTTTTTTTTTTTTTTTTATTTATCTAAATTCGCCCCAGATTCAATTTCAATATACTGAAAAGAGTTGCCAAAATATTCTTCAAAAATTATTTAAATCTCACATTTGGAATGACATGGGAGTGTGTGTGTGAATACACTAATGTTCAAAAGTCTGGGGTCAGTAGGATAAAAAAAAAAAAAACAAGAAATTAAAAAAAGAATGATTTAAATGTATCAAAAGGGAACGTAAAAGACATTTATGATGGTTCAAAATATTTCCATTCCAAATAAATGCTGTTCTTTTGAACTTCCTATTCATCAAAGAATGCTAAAAAATATGGATAATAGTAAGAAATGTTTCTTTAGCACCAAATTAGAATATTAGAATGATTTTTGAAGGATCATGTGACTCTGAATACTGGAGTAATGATGTTGAAAATTTAGCTTTGCCATTACAGAAATAAATTGCATTTTTAACTTTACAGATTCATGCAAAGTATTGATGTCCTAAGGATTTTCAACTCAACGACTCGCAACAATAAAGCTGAAGAGGAAGACCATTAGTAAGTAACTGTAAGCTATTGTATGGAGTCATACAGGCCACTTTTATGATACTTCTTATAGCTCCAAACGCCATTTATTGTAATTGCCTGGAAAACAGAAAGCAGAACATTCTTTATAATGTCTCAGAAAATAAGACATACGGTTGTGAAACAACATGAGCATGAGTAAATGAAAACATTTCACGATTCCTTTAAGTAGCCAAAATCAAGCAAATGTTTTTGACTATTTATATAGGCTATTATTTCTGCATTAGTAAAGCACATTACCAGCTAAAGTTGACCTCTGAATTGTGCCCTGCAGATATTCAGCCCCGTTTCCCCTTTAATTTCGCAGTTATATTTGTAGTTACCCCGCTGAGCAGCCATATTTGCGTATTCCGACCATGAGCACAATTCTATGTGCTTTTGTCCGTTACTGTGGTGTGACTTTGAGCTTGTATGTGACCCGCTGTGCTTTCATTTAATTAAAAGGGTAGGGGTGGAGATTCAAAGCGTACCTTAACGGGGATCTGATGGAAAAATCTGTGCATGCCATGTGCGCCCAAGGACACACTATTAGGTCCTGCGACCACCACAAAGCTCTCGGTTTGGAAAACTATGTCATTCTTTCCTTGATCATTTGTGAAAGTGATTCTGTGCTTTAATGGTGTCTTATAAAACTTTATTTGATGCTAAAAATTTAATTTCAAACCAACCATTTATTACAAGGTAATAATAATAATAATAACAACAATAAAATGCTACATCTTAAGCATTAAAGGAATAGTTCATCATCATTTACTCACCGTTATGTTGGTAAAACTTGTATGCTGTTACTTTATCTGTTAAGTATGGAGGGAAAGAACTGAATCATCACAATATAGAGATTTTTTGACCCCTTTTGGTGAAACCTGATTTCACCAAGTGCAACATTTTCCTGGATCAACATCCAATCAACCAATCAGATTTGAGGGACAAGTTTACAGTTTATGTCAAGTTTAGTCTTACAACCAGGGTTAGGCGCTTCTATATCATTGTTATTCACCTTTTTATTTCCCTTATGATTTTAGGGGTAAGTTATGGGTAGGGTTAGGTTTAGGGTTAGGACAAATTTTCGTAACATGTCTTACTTAGGAAAATTCACTGTGACTGTTATGGAATAGCACCATGATCTTTCGTGTTTTGTCTCATGTTTCACAGTCCTGTTCGCCATAGGTGTCAAGTGTGTTTTTAAAGCCCAGTGAGCATAAAATATAATTAAACAGTGAGAAACCAATGAAAGCACCATTCAGGCTGCGAGTAAGTCACTACGCAAAAGAAACATTTGTATTGACTTTCCATGAGATCAAGCAGAAAGAGCTTTTCTCACCAGACTGCATATGTACTGATACCAGCCTCTTGGATATGTGTGAATAGTTAACAGAGTGTGAAAAGAACCTATTCTTGCTCTGTTGCTGGCCATTTCCCAGTGGATACAAGATAATATTTATTCCAACTTAAGTCTTAAAGCTTAACCCGCACTGATGAAATGCTTATTTTACGCAACGTCATCAATTAGATTATATTCCTCATTTTTTCCCATAATGCACTATTTCTTTATATAATCATCTCTGGTGGAGGGTTGTGTGCTCCTGTCCCTGAGTCTGTCATTTGGAGCATGTGGACAGGAGGTGGATAATGAGAACATAAGGGGTGAGAGGAGCTGACAGGGACATCATCCTCCCACTACGACCGACAGAACACAGGTCACAGAACAGTCACTAAACCTGCGCTCACCCACCTGGACTTCACATTAAAAAAGGTTGTCTTTCTCGAAAAATCTAAGAAAAAGCAATCAGTGGCACTGAACATCTCCAAAATCGCAAGATAATTACTTTTCATGTAATGATTTAGGAAGAAGATTCTCACTCAAAATGCAAATATTAAACTGCAACAACCCTATTGTTCTGCTATGCTAAAAATGGTTCATCAATTTTTCAAGGGGAGGAGAAAAAGCATACCATATCTTTTGTTGTTGTATCTAGGTTCTGTTACCAGTTCACGCAAGCACTTTTTTATGGACTGAACAACATTACTACTGAATCTACATGGTAAAACAGACAACGCAGTAGTTTCCGAAATAATGACTCTTTTCAGTCAGTTCTGTGAATCAAGCACATAAAGTGCAACAAGTTTTTTCCCAAACGAATGACACCACTGATTCGGTTCTTTTTAGTGAATCAAACCCATACAACGTAAACCCATGTAACACTGTTTAAAAAAGTTGCTGCCTTAAATTTTTTATTACAATAAACTTGGATGTTTAAGTTATTTCAACTTAAAATGACATTAAACTGACTTAAAAAAATTAGTTGAATCGTATATAACATAAAAAAGTTGCAAATCCCTTAAATCATTTTGAAGAGTTTAAGCACTGTAAAAACATGTTGTAATAGCTTATAAATCATTAAAAAAATGTACAGTGTAGTGCAACATTCCCGAATATATGACTCTTATGAGCTAGTTCATTTTAGTGAATCGAACCCACACAACGCAACTGGTGTAGTGTGATTCCCGAACAAATGACTTTTACAGTATGAGTCGGTTCTGCTTAGTGAATCATACACAGCATACAAAAATGTTATATACTGTAAACTGCCTTATGTTCAACTCTAATATTTGTATATAACTCTGTATACAATGTTGGTTATATATACATATACATATATACATATACACATACATACACATACACATACACATACACACACATATATATATATATATATATATATATATATATATATATATATATATATATATATATATAATAGCAATTGAATCTAATGTTTTGGACTTTACTGGTGTTAATTTCAACCTTTAATATTCTAGTAATATGCAACAGAGTATAGTACAGCATTAGTTGAGAGATTGTATTCTTCAAGAAAAACTGGCACGTACTGTATTTTTATTATAAACAATTTTGGTACGATTGTGTTTATTTGATGTCCAATCTGTGTCCTGAAAGAAAACCAGTTGAGGGCCACTGATTTAGGTTTCTCCAATTTGCAAGGGAGGCTGCATATGTTCCATTCATTATGGATATTATAATTCGATCCTAAGTGTCGTACTAAGGGAAATCATCTATCCATTTAAAAGGTTAAACCAATTACACTGCCATAGTGAACCGCTCTAGATACACTTCAGAAGACCACGATTTAAGCAAGGACGCTCAGCGCAACAGATACACAAACTGTTCTCCCCAAAACACCTGTGCTATTCAGTCACTGTGTCCCGCCAATCAGATCCCTGGGTAATAGCATCCATCAGACGCAACTCCATTTACCATGAGAGGCACAAAAATGCATCAATTTGTTTGCTTTTTTAATGTATTTTGTAGCGCGCAATCAGACACCTGTCAAAAACACCTGCTGCCTATTTGTTGGGCAACAAAATGGAAAGGTGGCCCCTTTGTCTCGCCTAAGAGTTTATAATCAACGCTGTGTTTCCACACTGCAAAAAGCATTTTTCAATTTTCCCTTCTCCTTTTCTTAATAAAATCACAGCAATCAATCAGCTGTGGGTGGGGGGAATGAATGATGAAGCAAACATCTCGGCTAACCAAGCCTTCATTTGTCTAGTATCAGAGGAAATGTGCAGCGCGAGGAGTGCTAATAATTACTTTTATTCCACTTTTGGCAGGTCAAGGTCCCTCTCTGGCTGACTTTCCTTTTGAGACCCAATATTTACAGCATATCAGATGATTTCGCACATGATTGTCCTGGTTTCTTCTTATTATTGATCTTTTTGTGCAATTTTAATAAATATTTAAGCAAGAGTGCTGATACGAGTGTTATATTGCTTTTAAATGATATTTTATTACATTTCAGATGAAATTTGGCCAAGACATTTTTATAATATTTGTAAAATGTTCAGGTATTAGCTATACTAAATATTACAACACTAACTGGTAATATATAATAACATAACCTTCACATTATTCTAGACTATTGCTTTGTAGCCTGATGTTTGGACTATTTGATTCAAAGGACCAAAACTATTTATCGTCTCAGGGATTAGGAAGCGCTCACAGTACGATAAAACAAGCAAACAGAATTTTTGCAGATCACAAACAAAACGAAAGCAGCAGGAAAATAATTTTCCAGTATGTTGGTTTGACAGTGAATAATATCATTTTACTGGATAATATCCTTCATGAAAGCGGCTGAGCTAAGCATTTCTACAGTATATGGGGTTGTCATAACCCAATGAAGCTAATATAACATTTATTGTTAGTATTTGTTATAGTTAAGTAAACATGAATCCTAGTAAAAAAAAAATCCTTAGTACCTTTCCACCTACAATTTATGCAGTATTTGCTTTGACACTTATTTTTTCTTTTAATTTCCTTTTCTTTCTATTTTTTTTAAATGAAGTCTCACCCCTGAGGAGATTCAAAATAAAGTGTTTGATTACTTGATGTTATTCACAGGCGACTTGAGATTTCTCCCTCTGTCTCTACACCAGTACTGGCCAGGATAAAAAAAAAAAAAACATGAAAAATATCTTTACTTATTACAAGAAAAGCAATGCTGATTGTATTAACTCTAAGATCTACCTATCTATCCCTCCCTCTATCCATCCATATATATATATATATATAAACCAATTACAGGCCTTCTGCTGTCATGCTCCTGAAAGAAACTGGTAAAATGACAAGAAAATGATGGGGCACTAGACTTTTAATCATAATGTGTTGTGACCAATGTGTCTCAAAGATGTTTTAACGCGTTTCAGATGACCTGAGAATAATGTGGGCTCTTATGGACTCACATCTGACATCACACATGAAACTGTGCATTGCTATGTAGTCAGCATACAATAGGATCCATTAAGCAATAAACAGTTTTCATATTTCCAAAACATTTCATGTTTCCTCATCAAGGGCATTAATTGACTAAGTTGCATTCTCCTCCCACAAGCAGACCATAACTGTTATTTTACACCCGAGCCCATGTCTCAAAGGTGTATGGTTTGGACGCATATGAATATTAAATAGCGGCACGCTGCATTGTGTCCGAATTATAATCATTCTGAATTATGACTAAATGATGTGTGTACACTCAGTATTCCGGTGCTCCTCCACTTGTAACGAATGGCAGGAAATGTTATGCTATATTAAAAGAAAAAAATGACACTCAGTCACTTAACATTTCCAGAGTGCGAGCGAGCTCCATTCTCCATGCATCATAGAGGACGTGATGACGCAAACAAGTTGCCTGACAAACTGCATGTCAGCTTAATGATTCACCTTGTGCTGTGGAGACCTCATGCTGAGGATATATCTTTCATATTTTAGGGACTAAAATCGATATCATTACCTTAAAATAGTTATGGTTTTAAAACTAGTTTGCAAATACTAAATTTAATAATCACATACAACATTTGACATTTTCACTGTAATCATTTCCTCACCCAAATGTCGTTGCAAACCCGTATGAGTAGCTTTCTTTTGTGGAACACAAAATTAGAAATATATAAAAAAGTACCATAAAAGTGTAATTATGACTTAAGAGATTTTTTGAGAGATGTAATGTCACAATGACTGATTCATGAACAAATTATCATCTTTTCAATGATTTGGTCATAATTTAGACTGGTCAAGACTTATTGATGCAGCCACAGTGGTTAACAGCTCATTGGAGGAGACTAACATTTCTTACATTTATACACTGGATGTATGTTTGTATGCATGTTCAAATGTTTATGGTCAGTAAGATGTTTTAGGGCCCTATCATATACCTGGCGCAATGCAGTGCCAGACGTGACGCAAGTGTTTTTTGCTAGTTTCAGCCCGACGCAGTTATCATTTTCACGTCCTGCGCCTCGTTGTTCAAATAGCAAATGCATTTGCGCCCATCTGTGCTGGTCTGAAAACGAGGAAAACTAGAGAAGCGTTACGTTTTTCAGCTTGCAAATTTCACCATGTAAATAGCAAATACGCCATGGCGCGAACGCAACTGGCTTTTAAAGGGAATGGGAGATGAGACTCTATTTGGTTTATTGCACGTTACGGCCAAAACACACCCATTTCTCATTAAGAGAATAGGGTCAACCCTTTTAGACCATGCGCCGGGTGCGCAGACAATTTTCCCATTGTTAAACTAGCAAACGTGGATTCGGACACACCCTAAGTGAACTTGCGCCTTAGGTTATGCGCTTGGATCATTAAAATAGGGCCCTTAATGTTTGGAAAAAAGTATCTTATGCTCACCAAGACTGTATTTATCTGATCAAAAATATAGTAATGTTGCGAACTTCTATTACAATTTAACTGTTTTTTATTAATGTAGGTTAATATGTAATTTATTTATGTGATGGCAAAGCTGAATTTTCTGCATCAATAATCCAGTCTTCAGTGTCATATGATCCTTCACAAATCATTCTAATATGCTGATTTGGTGCTTGAAAAACATTTGACCAAACATAGACCCGCATATGCGGACAAAAAAAATAAAAATAAATCATGGCCACAAATTAAGAATTCTCTCCCAAAAATGTAGAATTTGTTCACTCATTTTAGTAAATCATGGCCATGTTGAACTAATTTGTTCCCTTGTTTTGATTTAACAAAAGAAAAATGGAACTGTCACATCGGCTGTAGTGCCGAGCGCACGACGAAGGAGTATCCAAAACAAAACACGCTTTATTAACAAACAGACTAGGAACACGCAAGAGATTGCAGGAGTAATACAATTGTAGATAAACAACCAGACGACAAGGAACAATGACCAGACAGAACTAAGGGTTTAAATACACAGGGAGAGTAATCATGGTAAAACAGAACAGGTGCAGGAACTAATTAACAACCAGGGAAACTAACAATGACAGAACTCAGGCAAAACGGAACACAGCACGGATTAAAAAAGAAACCAAAACACAATAGGCTATACACATTACATGGATGAATTAGTACAACATGGCCATGATTTAGTTGTCACGGTGTGGTGCAGGCAGAAGAAGACGAGGGAGAATTAAAGTTCCAATGCAAACTTTTACTAACAATATAATTCAAACAGGTACAGACAGGCAGAAGGTTCACACACACTTAGTAGGATGGAGATCGGACAAGGACTGACTGAACAGAATGAAATTAAGGCCATGTCCACACTAATACATTTTCGTTTGAAAACTTATATTTTTCTCTCTGCTTTGGCCTTCTGTCCACCCTGAGACGGCGTTTTAATGAATGAAAACGAAGCTTTTTGAAAACGCACTGCAAAGTGGATACATTTGAAAACACCGTTTTCACGTGAAACTGTGAAACGTACTCGGTTACTAACGTAACCTCGGTTCTCTCTAGAGAGGGAACAAGTACTTGCGTAATATCTTACGCTAGGGGGAAAACCTCTTTTCCTCGAGATATTGAAGCCAAAAATTATCCTTAATTTTGCAATAATGTAAAACGCATTGCAGCAGCATGCAGACATGGGCGAGACAGCTCGCGCGCCCATTGGCTGCTCTGCGGCAACTGCACCAGCCTATTGATAGAGGCCCCTCATGACGTCAGAACCAATGAGGGTGCTTCGCGCCCACTACGTCATGTCCAGCCGAAAGCGGGTGGGGCTGGGGCTATAAATACGGCCCCGAGAGGCTGGTTTGGTCAGTTTTTTCATCGCTGAAGCGAATCAGAACATGACGCATGCACGGCAAGATACGCAAGTACTCGTTCCCTCTCTAGAGAGAACCGGGGTTACGTTAGTAACCGAGTACGTTCTCTTACGAGAGGTTCTCTCGTACTTGCGTAATATCTTACGCTAGGGGAACACAGTGTAAAACGCCGTGCGTGCTTGAGATATAACACTAAAGTCCCAAGGGCAGGTGCCCGGGGCTCATACAGTGCCTAATCATAAGGGGACTCACAGAGAATCCGGGAAGAGGGGCTAGAATAGCATCATTCCTGTAATATAGAGCTCTAATAAGAGCAGATTATATCAGGTGTTCCACACAGCCAGGGCGGATTCGGCCTGGACTGATAAATATGGGGGACTTACGCACTGCCCACAGAAGTATACAGGCGATCAGTGATCGACGCTCTAGCAGTTTCAGCATCCTGAGCTGATAGCATCGGGCAGGCAATACTGAAAAATCAGACCGAGAGCAATCTAGCTTGCAAAGCGGGAACCTCGAGGTTATAAAACCTTATAAATGTAGACGGGGAGGCCCAGCCTGCCGCCATACAGATATCTTGTAAGGCAATCCCACTGGACCAAGCCCACGACGAGGCCATGCCTCTTGTGGAGTGCGCTTTGACACCTATCGGGCATTGCAGGCCCTTGGATGTGTAAGCTAGCGCTATAGCATCAACTATCCATCTGGATAAAGTCTGTTTTGACGCAGCTAGTCCCTTAGAACGTCCGCTGAACAAAACAAAGAGCTGCTCCGTCTGTCTGAAAACAGATGAGCGAGACACATAGGCTCTTAACGCCCTGACCGGGCAAAGGAAGCCCGCGTCCCCTTCCTCTTCAGATACCGGCAGGGCTGACAGGGAGATCACCTGTGCCCTAAATGGCGTATTGAGGGATTTAGGAACATATCCGTGCTTTGGTTTGAGTATGACTTTTGAGTCATTAGGCCCAAACTCCATACACGCCGCGCTCACTGAGAGCGCTTGCAAGTCCCCTATGCGCTTCACTGAAGCGAGAGCCAGAAGAAACACTGTTTTGAAAGACAAGAGTTTCAGGTCTATTGACTGTATTGGTTCGAATGGGGCACCTTTCATGGCTTCCAGAACCGTGGAAAGGTCCCAAACGGGAACCGAGGGAGGTCTGGGAGGATTCAGCCTCTTAGCTCCTCTGAGGAAGCGAATGACCAGATCGTTCCTTCCTAATGACTGGCAGAGTGGTGGTTCAGCGAACGCTGCTATGGCCGCCACATAAACTTTGAGCGTGGATGGGGTTCTGCCCTTATCCAGAAGCTCTTGGAAAAAGGAAAGAACCTCCGGCACCCCACAGCATGAGGGTGAAGTGCCACGCGCTGTACACCAGCTATTGAACACGGACCATTTTGAGGAATAGAGCCGCCTCGTAGATGGAGCTCTAGCCTGCGTGATCGTGTTTAATACTCCCCGCTGGGAGGTTAACGGGTACCCGTTGATGGCCCACACATGCAGAGACCAAAGCTCCGGGCAAGGATGCCAGATTGAGCCGTTTGCCTGCGAGAGGAGATCCCTCCTCACCGGTATCGGCCACGGGGCGGTACTCGTCAGCTGCATCAGGACTGGAAACCAGGCTTGGTTTGTCCATAATGGGGCGACGAGTAGCACTGGGCATCCGCTCTCCCTGATTCGTTCTAACACCTGGGGTAGGAGCGTGACAGGGGGAAACGCATAGAGCGGGCAGCGGGGCCAGACGTGAGCCAGCGCATCCCTGCTCTTGGAGAAAAATTCCTGACAATGAGCGTTCTCTCGAGACGCAAATAGGTCTATTTTCGCTCTGCCAAATGTCCTCCATAGCAGTTTGACTGTCTGTGGGTGTAAAGACCATTCTCCTGCCGGAAGATTGTTTCTGGACAGTCTGTCCGGTCCCACATTCAGGTGGCCGGGCACATGCGCTGCCCTGAGCGAGCGCAGATTGTGCTGAGCCCAGACCAGGAGGCGTTCCGTCAGCCTGTGAAGGACTCTGGATCTGATACCTCCTTGGTGATTTATATAAGCCACCACTGACATGTTGTCCGAACGGACCAAGACGTGGTGTCCTATCATCTGGGGACAAAAGCGCCTCAGCGCGTTGTCTACTGCCATCATTTCCAGGCAGTTTATATGCAGGAGCTTCTCCCGTTCTGACCACTGGCCGAATAACGGTCTGCCCTCGAGCAGCGCTCCCCATCCCGAGGTTGAGGCGTCCGTAGACACCACCTTCACACTCGAGGAAGTCCCCAGGCTTACACCTGACCGGTACCAGTCGGTCACTGTCCAAGGTTTCAGAGCTGCGATGCATTCCTGATCGACCTTAAGGCGCGCGAGACCGGAGGTCCAAGCTCTGCGCGGCGCGCGCGCTTTCAACCAGTACTGCAGTGGGCGCATGCGAAGCAGACCCAGCTGAAGCACTGAAGATGCTGAAGCCATGAGACCTAGCATCCTCTGAAACTTTTTGAGCGGGACCAAAGTGCCGTGGCGAAAAAACTCTGTCATGCGCTGAATACTTAGTCTGCGCTGCGGCGACAGTTGTGCTGTCATAGACAGCGAGTCCAGATCTGTGCCCAGAAAATATATTTTCTGACTGGGAGACAGCGAACTCTTCGCCCAATTGACTGTGAGACCTAGATTCTCGAGGTGATCGAGTAATATGGTCCTGTGTTCTATGAGCTCCGACTGTGATCGAGCTAGAACCAGCCAATCGTCCAAATAATTCAGCACTCATATGCCTCGGAGCTTGAGGGGTGCGAGCGCAGCATTCATGCACATTGTGAATGCGCGAGGTGCCAGGGATAGGCCAAACGGCAGGACTGTGTACTGATATGCCTGACCCTCGAAGGCGAATCTCAAAAATCGCCTGTGACGTGACGCTATTTGTATTTGAAAATAAGCGTCTTTCAGATCTATCGACATGAACCAGTCCCCGTGGCAAATTTGCGAGAGGATTTTCTTGGTCGTGAGCATTCTGAACCGTCGTTTCAGAAGTGCTTTGTTTAGTAGTCTTAGATCTAGAATGGGGTCTGAGACCCCCGCCTTTTTTGGGCACCAGAAAATATCTGCTGTACATGCCCCCTTCGCTCTGAGCCTGTGATAAGGGTTCTATAGCCCCTTTGCTCAGTAACTTCGCTATTTCGGCTCGAATTAGGTGTGCTACTTCCTTTTCCACCGTAGTTTCGATTCGCGCCGCTTGGCGTTGCGGGCGTCGACTGAACTGTAGCGAATAGCCTCTTTCTATAATGTTCAGCACCCACTGTGATCCCCGGGAAGCTCTGCCCACGCTTTCGCGTGAGTGGCTAGGGGTAGAATGATATCTGGGCTCTGGTCGCAACCTAGTGGCGAGTGGAGAGCAACGGTGTGCTGTAACATGAGCGCCGCGTTTGCAGCGTGTGAGACTGGGGGCGCGCTGATCACAGCGGGCAGCCTCTCCTGCAGCGGTGTGCTGAGAGAGAGCGAGCGGGGTGAGCCCCGTGGGGTTTACTATGTCTGTGAGCGAATGAGGGCGCGGGACAACGGGCCCATCCATAACGCTGAGAACACCGTCTGTTTGTGCAAACTGTATGTGTGTTGGTTTCGTTTTCACAGAAACCGTGAGACATGTAGCGTGTAGTGTTTGCGGGCACTGGGACGTGGGCACAATCACTACATTTGGTGCACAACCGACATGAGTCGATTTTATTTGTGCGGGCCGTGTGTGGCGGGCCGTGTCTGTGTGTAGGAATGGGCACTGGGCAGTGGACATTTTTACTACACTCATAACACCATCGGCCGTGGCCGGAATACCAGAAAATACACTCTTTATGGGATTTATCTGGGCCGCCGTAAAAACAGCGTTTGTGTGCAGGCAAGCGGGCTGTGTTGTCGACTTGTTTACTGCAGAATACGCTGGAACAGTCGCAATTACTGGAACTGAGCGAGCGCAAATTTTTGGTGGAAGTCCGGCCGCAGCGGAACTTGAACACCGTCGCTTCCTTAGACTGGCTAGGAAGACTTAGAGGCCTCGGGCTTTATCTCAATCTTCGGCCGTGGCCCACGCGGCGGGGGGCGGCGGCCGGCGGAGCGAGAGCGCGGTCTCTGATCCTTGGTCTGACGGCGCTGTGGGGCGGCGGCAGCTGAGGGTTGCGGCTGGGAGCTGCGAGCAGACGGCTGCTTTGAGCGACCTGCTGCGGAGCTTGAGCGCTTGGGCAGGAAATGTTTCATGGCCTGCGATGTCTTCTGAACCTCCGCGAATCTGTCTGCAAAATCCTTGACAGAAGATCCGAAGAGGCCAGCGGGGGGGACGGGGGCGTCGAGAAACGTCGTGTGCGAACACACACACAGCAATAAAAGGATAAATACGCCGGAAAGCGTGAGCAGGAACGGCGACTGAAGGCGGCGAGTTGTCGACCAGCAGCTTCAGATGCAGTACTAATCCCGCTGAGTGCTTGAATCAGACGGCGCGGCTTCCTCTCAGGATCCAGCGATGCGTAGGCTCGCTGAAGAGATGAAAAAACTGACCAAACCAGCCTCTCGGGGCCGTATTTATAGCCCCAGCCCCACCTGCTTTCGGCGGGACATGACGTAGTGGGCGCGAAGCACCCTCATTGGTTCTGACGTCATGAGGGGCCTCTATCGATAGGCTGGTGCAGTTGCCGCAGAGCAGCCAATGGGCGCGCGAGCTGTCTCGCCCATGTCTGCATGCTGCTGCAATGCGTTTTACATTATTGCAAAATTAAAGGGGAAATGAAGCAGTCAATCAAGTTTACATGATTTACAAAATGGATTTCCACTATAATCAACAATTATATAAGAAACATGATAAATGTAAAAATATAAAAGAAAAAAGAAAAAAACGTTATATCTTTCGCGGCCAGGGCGCCGCCATTGTGCAGTATTCTAACATGTGACGTCACGGGGTTGGTTGGCTTTAAAGGCTCTGGGCTGAGTTCAGTAAAACGCAGTGAAAGACATAAAACTTAACATTAAACTACGCATAAAAAGCGTTCATCGGCTATCATATTATCATGTCAAACCTCTCATACATGTTTGCATCACACTGGCTCGTTAACAAGATGCATGTGCTGGTCGAACCAGCGAACAACTAACGTTAGGTACAGTCATTGTTAGCTAACAGCTGTAAGCATGAACTAGCTAAATAACGCTAATTTAGTGTTTAGCTAGTGAAGTTTATTAGTACCAGACAAAAAGACGACGTCTAACGTTATGTTAACAAACTGCACACTGTAGATGTTTGTGAAATAATTTTTTATTCAATATAATGTTTTACATTTTACAGACATGTTACAAACTATTTACAGGCTATTTGCTAACGTTATAGCTTGTGTGTGTGTGGGACTACTTTTCAATCCTTGGCTCACTGAAATGACAAAATAAAAAAGCCGTCTTCCTGCTTCATTCTGTAACATACAGATCTGTATTATGCTATTGTTTTTGATTCTGTAACATACAGATCTGTATTATGCTATTGTTTTTGATAGTGTTATACATTTCTTACAGATAATCACGATGATCATTGCGTTTGTCTTACCGAATGTGGTATCTTCCTGTCAGCAATTACAATTTTTCTACAAGCTTTTTTTTTATTAATGCCGACAGTAAAATGTTGCCAGATATTGCTACGAAAAACAAGCAACATTTTTTTTTTTTTTTTATAATCTGAAATAAGTTCAAAGCTTGTGTTTTGGAAATAAGATTAATATATCACGAACCCTAACATGCAACTTTCCACTTTAATAACTTCCTAAAGTGTGACATTAAATCAGAAAAACAAGTCCAGAAGACTACTGCCACCTTTCCATTAGATGGATCTGGCAACACTGGATCTCACCCGCGCCCTCACAACGCGCTCTCAAGCCCCGTTCACTGCGCTAGATTCTCGCAGCAAAATGAATTGCAAACACTCATATGAGGTGGTTTAAACGGCTAATTAATCATTCAGAGAGCTTGAAATTTTATTTTTGAATGTAAAAAAATGACCGAGGTCCGGACCTCGGTAACCTCATAGCTGGCTACGGCCATGTATCACCGGCTGTTCGACATAGCGACGTACCACTGCTCGGTTCCCACGCCGTATCGACTCAAATGCATAAGTAATGGGACACACAGGCTCAACAGGTCTCTCAAGTTCGTCTTCCTCCATTTCAAATCAATTGCGTATTCAGTCCGGTCCAGTAACGCTTCACTCTCTTCACTCACCAGCGGAACCAACCAACCCCGTTACGTAGGCTGTGACGTCACTCCAAAATGGCGACTCGCTAGCTAGAAATTACGAAAATAATTTTGTCATATCTGTGGTTTTTAACAACTTTTTAAAATAAATGTTTTGGCAAGGTGATTTTTCTAATATATGTAGCTACTACCAGTGCCAAAACATGGACGTTTCATTTCCCCTTTAAGGATAATTTTCGCTTCAATATCTCGAGGAAAAGAGGTTTTCCCCCTAGCGTAAGATATTACGCGAGTACGAAAGAACCTCTCGTAAGAGAACCGGTGGTATTTAAAAACGATGACGTAAATTTAGTCATGTGACGCATATTGTGTGCCTGTTATGTGCTATTCAGTTTCACACTGTTGCTAAAAATATTCTACATTGCACACTCTTCATATCACAGTCCTGCAAAGATGACAGAATTTACTCACACTTGCTGTCCTGCGGCAAGACCAAACATATGGTGACTGCGTGCGACCTGGACCGCATCAGTGAATGGTGAGATATTTTACTAAATAAAATTATCTTGTCAGAAGAATTGCGCGATAACTTCATTATTTATTTTTCCATCTGAATCACGTCAGTGATCTTTTGTGGGGTTTTACGCATGCACAGTAAAGGTGAATTTAGCGTTTTCAGGCGTTTTTCAAAAGTTTCTCATCCACACTGAAATGTCCGAAAACGCTAGTGTGGACGGATAGTGTTTATAAACGCATTTATTTGAAATATAACACTTTTGTAACATCATAAATGCCTTTACCATAAGTTTTGATCAATTTAATTGATCCTTGTTGAATAAATGTATTCACTTTGTTGTTGTTTTTTGTTTTGTTTTTTACGTACTGACCACAAACATTTGAGCAATGTTTATATATATATATATATATATATATATATATATATATATATATATATATATATATACACACAAATTAATTAAATGAATTTCTTCTTTTGTGTTCTGCAGTGTTCCTTTAGGTCTGGCATATGTGAAAAATCAACAATTTTCTAAGTATTTCAAATTGTGCAGCCATAACAGTCATTCTGCCTTATGAGGAAACTTAAATCAATATAAATTAATTCCAGTTTGCTATTTATTCACCATTTTACCTGCTGCCAGTGTAAAGTATGTCTTATTGATTGACTGTGTAATTACCCAACTCGCTTGCTTAATTTGTTGTTAATTTGCCACTGATGGCAATCACATTTGACTGGCGAAAAGCCTGGTGCTCAGCAGCTAGTGTTTATCCTCCATCTGGCTTCTACGTCGCCGTGTGTGTGTGTGTGTGTGTGTGTGTGAGTGTGTATGACTGAGAAATATGTCTAAGCAAAAGCCATGGCACTAAAATAAGGTTTTAAAGCGTGGTCCATAAAGTCAGTAGCGTCTGCCAGAATTCATTGCCTCGGTTGGACGATCACTGAAGTGCTGCAGAACGCTGGGTGACGGCATCGCAAATGGGGCACGTTTAAGATAAAAAACTGTGTTATCCGTGGTTTGTCATTTAAGTTCTGACATGCAGGAAGTGTGATATACATCTGTGCTGCTTCAGAGCACACAGCAATTTACACACACGCACTTTCTTTTATTGGCTTTCAGCATCAGAGGTAGCACTGGTACCTTTATGCATGTCGATTTAGTCCATATGTATGTGTACTTGTATTCTATTATGGTTAAATTTCATTCCTTATGTAAATAAATGTCTATGGTGTGTACTATAACCATTTTTCATGTTTTTTTCTTTTTCCTGCTTGGCGATTATCCAGTCATGTTTTTCACATGCTAATCAAACATTTTAGAAAAGAAATGAGTCTCATTTAGGTATATAACCACCTTCTGTGAGTAAGAGTTTCGTCACGACAAAAGAGAGAGATTTCTCAGCAGAGGCGTAAAACATTTATTCCACAGATTAAACTCCCACTTAAAGGGATGTGCTGGCTATTTAAAAAAAAAAAAAAAAATTCACATGCTGTGATTTATCTTTCGTTTTTCCTTGAAAATTGTCATTTTTTTATGATATCCGATATGTTTGTAGAGATGTAAGAATCAATGTAAGAGAGTAAAGATCAAAGGATGAACAAGTATATACACATATACAGTATAAGGATGATTCATATGTACATACTAAATTTTTACATGTATTCATGCAAGAAAAAATTGACAATTTAATTAAATATTGAATTACAATTTTATATATTACAGATATTAATTAATGAACATACAAAAATTTTATGAAAAACAAATAGTCAATACAGAAATGTTGTATTGTTTTAAAATGTTGTATTGTTATAATGTGTTTTTGAACTGTGTTACTACTTTGGAACAATAGTTCCTTAGTATATAAATTAGGAAATTATGGTAAAAAAAATTTATTTAAATATTTATACAATCTCAATTTCATGTAAAACTAAAATGTTAATCATAAAACAAATACAAATATTTCATGAAACAAATAGTGCTTAAAGAGATAAGTTTATTAATTGTAAAACTACTTTGCAACATTAGTTATAAATAAATTAGGAAATTATGTACATTTAAAAAACAAAGTGTACACACTTCATTTGAACAATATTATATAAATAAATTAGGAAATTAAGTACATTTGAATTTAAAAATGTAAAGTTTTTTAGATTAATAAAATCTCAAATTGATAGGAAACTGAAATGTTCATCATAAATGTTTATTTTTTTTATTTTTTTATTAAAAACATACACTCACCTAAAGGATTATTAGGAACACCTGTTCAATTTCTCATTAATGCAATTATCTAATCAACCAATCACATGGCAGTTGCTTCAATGCATTTAGGGGTGTGGTCCTGGTCAAGACAATCTCCTGAACTCCAAACTGAATGTCAGAATGGGAAAGGAAGGTGATTTAAGCCATTTTGAGCGTGGCATGGTTGTTGGTGCCAGACGGGCCGGTCTGAGTATTTCACAATCTGCTCAGTTACTGGGATTTTCACGCAAAACCATTTCTAGGGTTTACAAAGAATGGTGTGAAAAGGGAAAAACATCCAGTATGCGGCAGTCCTGTGGGCGAAAATGCCTTGTTGATGCTAGAGGTCAGAGGAGAATGGGCCGACTGATTCAAGCTGATAGAAGAGCAACTTTCACTGAAATAACCACTCGTTACAACCGAGGTATGCAGCAAAGCATTTGTGAAGCCACAACACGCACAACCTTGAGGCGGATGGGCTACAACAGCAGAAGACCCCACCGAGTACCACTCATCTCCACTACAAATAGGAAAAAGAGGCTACAATTTGCACGAGCTCACCAAAATTGGACAGTTAAAGACTGGAAAAATGTTGCCTGGTCTGATGAGTCTCGATTTCTGTTGAGACATTCAGATGGTAGAGTCAGAATTTGGCCTAAACAGAATGAGAACATGGATCCATCATGCCTTGTTACCACTGTGCAGGCTGGTGGTGGTGGTGTAATGGTGTGGGGGATGTTTTCTTGGCACACTTTAGGCCCCTTAGTGCCAATTGGGCATCGTTTAAATGCATCCCACAAATCTCCATCAACTGCAAGATGCTATCCTATCAATATGGGCCAACATTTCTAAAGAATGCTTTCAGCACCTTGTTGAATCAATGCCACGTAGAATTAAGGCAGTTCTGAAGGCGAAAGGGGGTCAAACACAGTATTAGTATGGTGTTCCAAATAATCCTTTAGGTGAGTGTATAACACACACACACACTTTCTATCTATCTATCTATCTATCTATCTATCTATCTATCTATCTATCTATCAATCTGAAAAAAAACCTAAAACAAAATAAAATCCTCACATCCTTTTACCCCTTTCCTAAATGTACATCTTTGCACTGAAGACCTTGGGCAATCAGTGAGAGAAAAGTGCAAGCGATGATAGTGCTTATGCCTGCTCCCCGGTTCGGTGGCATCGCTATTCAGCGCTTAAACCTCAGAAAAAGGTCTAAAGTGAGGAAGCCATATGAGCTCTCAGTGAAAGGCATGAAACCAGGTCTTTGATCGTCACCTGGCACAACAGTGCCTTCTGCCCAGGGGGCCACCCATCGCCCGTATACACACATCTGACAGGTGGGGAGAGGCTCCATACACTCACTGTGCGGGGCTCTGTTCAGGCAACAACAAACCCGGCAGCACACAGTGCACTTTTATTAGGGGTGTTCAGCTTTGAGTAATGTATTCCACACTCGGTATGTGGTATGAGGTTACAGGTGAAATATGAAATGAGGCTGCATCACTGATGCATGTGTGTAACATGACTGCCAACTCATTATCAGAGCATTAAAGTTGCATCTGATGTGGCGATTTGCATGGAAACAACTAACTGAGCTCGTCATGCGTCATGCTGTCTGTTCCAGAAAGGCAAGAAAGAATGAAAAACAGAGCCAGTTCTATCACGGCTCTCTCAATATTGACTTATTAATTTGAGCATATTCAGGACTGAATTTCATTTCAAATAAGAATAGGTCTCTGTGTTCACGATGGTGCTGATGAAAACAAGGTTGAGGGATTTCCTCTGGGGGTGTTTGTCTTTCATATCTCTCACTGCTTTCTGAGTGGATCAGATTGCTAAGCCAAAGACATAAGCGCTATTCTGAGGGGAATGGTTTTTCAAGGTGACGTCTATAAAATAATATTTGCATGGTCAAGAGCTCAACAATGGATTATTTTCTACTGGCCCTGTTGGGCCAAAATATCAAATTTTTGGTCTGCCCATATTTTTAACTTGGCCCCACCACAAACAAAAATTGTATATTACATTTTCTTTAAACATTAAATGTTATTTACAAAAAACTAAATAAAATACTAAACTAAATTAAACAAAAAACAACTAATGAAATAAAATTAAATAATACTAAACTGAAATTATATAAAATAAAATAAACTAAATTAAACTAAACTAAACTTCCAATAAAATAAAATAAAATAACTGAAATAGAGATGCACCGATTGCAATTTTCTTGGCTGATTCCGATTTTTTTGGAAGTGTGACATGCCATGATGCCAATATTATGTTGTAAAAATTAAATACAGATTATTGCTTACAATTAGTTACAAAAGTTATTCAGTCAAGAGCAGAGAGTGATTTTCTTTGTCTTTTGTTTTTTTTTATTAACATGACAGAGAGCAGCATAAATATTAGACCGCTGTCACCTTAAGAGTTTATGCACGGATCCAATATACTGTTACACAACTTGTGTTATCTTTCTCACCTAATTAGGTTCCAAAAATGACTATGTAACCGAATACTCACCAAGATGGGCATTTTTACATAATTTTGTGTGCATTTGACCCAATTTTGCATTTTCTGTCACCTGAAGAAGTTTGGGTTCCTTGCCACTTTCGCCTTTGGCTTGCTTAGTTGGGGTTAGATATTTGGTAATATCATCGATATGACAGCACTGACATTATCAGATGATAACAAAACTTGAACTGAACTGAGCTGGATGATGACACTGTCAGGTCCCCTTGGAATTATAAGGTTCTATCTGCGTTCTGAGCAGTTTTGAGATATTGAGCTTTAAAGTTTTTGCATTCCATTCGACTGGGTAGAAAGAACCTTTTTATTTTCTAAACAAAAAGTTCCAAAATGTACACAACTTAAAAAACAACATCACTTAATGTAAAGAAGTGGTCACAGAATAAGAATATGTGAATAACTAAATTGACAAAAATGTCAGATAGAACCTTATAATTCCAAGGGGATGTAAAGTTGTCTTCTGTAGAACTGCTTTACTGCTGAATCGAATTTGTTTCACAATTGGTGAATTTCGCAACATTGGAAATCTGTATTGTATAAATCATTATATAAATAATATAAAAAAATTAAATGCTAATTCTGAAGCATTCCAGTAGCTCAGACAGCACAGAACAGTGCTAGGCTATGGTAAAATCATGGGTAAAAGCATCTGCCAAAAAACATAAATGTAAATAAATGCAGTTGCAGAAGTGTCACATAGCAACCCAAAAGTGCTTAGAACTGGTAAAGAAAAAAAAAGAGATTTTAAAATGATAATTGTCATTTATAGGCATCATTTACAGTGGGGACGGTACTTTCGTGTCGTTACTGAAGCTTTAAGGCTCCTGTCCACAAAGTACAGCGAGTACATTCTTCAAAAATATTTTCCTGTTCCGTGAAAGAAAGTAATATATGCTCTTAGAAGAAAAGGTTCTATATAGAATCTTAAAGAGTTCTGTCAGGTGCTCATTAATTTTGTTGTAATAATATGTTAATTAAATTTTATGAATTAAACAGCTCGTAAATATACTTTAACAATAGAAAAAAATGAAATAACCCATTAAACAGACATTTCTACTTAGAACCCTATTGAACCATTTTTTCTAAGAGTTCAGGTTTGAAACAACATTAAGAAAAGAAAATTAGGGTAAGAAAATGAATTCTAATTTCTAGGTGCGTTATTTGTGTGAAAAAAAGCTGACACCCATGGAGAGAGAGCAGTGTTACTCTGCCAGAAAAGCCAGCGTTCAGTTTGAACATTGATGTTAGTTAAGTGAGGGCAGCCGTGGCATGACTAACAGCTCAATCTCTCTGACTCAAGGTGCAGAGCATTTCCGTACCAGAGATCTTTCACAGACGTGATGGAAGTGCAGACAGCTCTGAGATACTATCAAGCCTCCATCATCTGAGGGAGATGAGCTGCTCAAACGGCCTTTGAAATGACAAACATTCAGCCGTTCTCCTCAAACACCTCATCTGAGCATGTGTTACCTTACCAAAATATAAGCTGTTAACAGCCAGCAACACGTTTCAAACAATCGAGTAGCAGTTTTGTTACCACATCAAGATTAGTGGTCCTCATCGGTGGTCGAAACCCACAGCGTTTCCAACAATATGACCAGTCTACCAGTTAAAAATGGAAATCAAATCATTCTGGCAGCCATTACGGTGCAACCTATGAGGTTCACAGATGCTAATGTGAAGCGAAGTGGAGTTAGTAAGTGGTGTTTATCACTTTAAAATATTGCCCTGTCCCTTCACTGCATGAGCGGTGCAATTACCGGCTCAGTGGGGTGTTGTGCGGAAGAAGGAGCGCCGGGCGCTGTAATATACAGTGACAGTGATGCAGACTCGGATTCTTGGCTAAAAGGGATTTCAGTGACAAGATAGCTTCTGCAAATCATAAGAAAAGGCCAAGTAGACCATCAAGTACAAGAACGATAGGTTATTTGATTTATTGCCTTAAGCCAGGAGACATTACTGCTGTCTGTGAGCATTGTAGTCGAAGCTCTCATATTCCCAAAAAGGCTTTAAACAACCAGTTCATTTTCACTAACAAAACATGCCACGGTAATATCATGTTTTGCATATTTATTATGTTAATGCAATTAGTGGTCGAACCAATATTGATATTTTTGTATGGTCGTTGCAGATGCCGATATCTTAGAGAATAGGGTGGCCAATGGGCCATATAAAAGCGATAGGCCTATATTTTCTTTGTTTAATTTTTCTTTATTTTACTTAATATTTAATACATAAAAAAAAAATAAAAAAATAATCTGACTTATACTTTAGATGGCAACTTCTTCTGTAAAAGAAAAAAGAATAAAAAGTATGTAACACTAATTTTACATACAGCACACAGTGAAAATGACATAATATGACATAGTGGGCTTGAAGTTTGTCGACCTGCATTCAATTCACAAGGACCGCCCGTCAGTGCAGCATTAAGAGTAGCTTTTGAAAGTGAACACGTTTTTTTATGCAGTCTACAAATGCACACTTCAGGAGGTCTCAAAACTGTATTTCACTAAGGGCCAGATTTACTAAACAGGGCAAATTAGCGATATCTCATAAAAGCACAGATGGGAGTGGAAAGTTCTGCGCGTGATCTACTGACGACGCGCAAATTAAAGAACAGAGACGCAGCCGGATCATTTCCATAATGGCCAACACAGTCTACCAAGAGCAGTTCAAATCAGCGTCTGGTTTAAGACCTTGCGTGATTCATTTAAATACTCTCCACCCATAATTTTGCGTTTGAAAGGGAAACTCCTACAAATGCATATGCAATAAGGTCAGCCACAAAAATATAATTGTCCACACTTATTTTTCACTGCGTGTCTTTAGTAAATCCTGACAGCAGTTTTTTAACACCAAAAGAGGGTTTGCGCTGGCCTAAATCTGCAAAGTTAGTGAAATTAAATGTTTATTACATTTTCAAAGATTTGTTTAAATGATTTAAAGTGGGTTTGCTGAATGCTGACGATCAATGAAAAAGTATTATATCGTTTGCCTTTTTGTTACTAATAATATAAAAACTGTTAAACAGAGACCGTAAACTTATGAAGAGAATGGCCACAGCCACTGGCTGGACATCAAAATAAAAGTGCCATCAAAATAAAAGTCCGGATTCCGACACATCACCAAACAGAAAAACATATCGGAACAGAAAAACATATATATTAACATTTTAATTTATACTTATATATATTTAATATGGACCATAGCATGAATAATTAAAAGCTTATCGGTATTGTCCAGAATTTTAAGCCAGAGTTTGACTGGTAATGAATAGTAAAAATAAATCACCAAATAATGTTTGAATTAAGCAGCAAAATATTGCAGCACTGATGCTAATTAAAACATTTTTCTTTTCTCAGTTGTCATTAGAAAGGCATGCTTAGGTAATGAAGATGAGAAGTTGCCAGCCTATATCTCAAAAGTCTGTGGCCAATTAATGAGTAAATAATTATGAGCAAAGCTGTGGGAAAGACATTCTCCACAGACGCCACACTGAGATCAGCAGAATCACAGAGTATTTAAAGACTCACCGCCTTCAGTTCAACAGGTCCACCGACAGAGCCCATTCCTACTGCTAACCCAAGGAGTTGCCTTGGCAACAAAACAATTCCATTTACTTCATGGAAATTTGCATTTGTGTTGTGCTAATATTACGTGTTGGGTTACACGTGTGCTTAAAAAGTGCAAAAAGAGGGAAGTCATTTAAATCTGATGGATGTTTAAACAAAGCCTCATAATAGTATTTTCTCTCTCCCGCTCTATCTTTTAAAGAAATTACTATTTTCATTTTGGAAGGATGCATTAAATTGTCCAAAATTGGTGCTAAAGGCATTTGTATTTATAATGTTACAAAAGATTTCCATTTCAAATAAACGTTGTTATAATATCCAAATAACCTTGTGTAATATTAATAATGAAAAACACATTTAATACAAAGCTCAACAGTCATTGCTGATGTAATGTGATGAAGTGTCTAGCACTGAGATTGGACAGTGACGCTTCCGCTGGCGTAGGTGTGGAAGTTTTCACACGTTGGCTTGCTTAAACCTGACACTTTGAAGCGGAAGCGTCACTGTCCCATCTCAATGTCTAGCACCATGAAAGCACAGGACAAAGAGGTCAGAAAAAAACAGAAAGACACAAGACACTTTCCATGACCTCCGGTCACTGCTGCCACGGTAAAATCCCATGCTTAACAATAAGATCCAAACCACCCAGGTCACAGTCTGTTCACCCCACAAGGTCTGGCAGAAGATCCCACAGCGAAGGACTGCAAGCCACAGTGATGATTTATACATGTCCTGCAGCAAACCAACCACTGAAATACACAACTGCCTATTTTCTGACCATCAGATCTGGCAAACCGTCCATCCCTATGTTACAGTTTAACAGTATGTTATAGTGTGTTGTTTAAAATGTACATGTATTTCACATTTTACTGTAATATGTTGTTTTAGGTCACATTAGCTGTTTTACATCACATTTTGAACATTTACATTGCATTCAGTGCTATTTTAGTTTTATTTATATATTTATAATAGACTCTTAAAAATAAAGGCTCTTTATTGGCATCGATGGTTCCATGAAGAATCTTTAATCATGGATTATTCTTAGGTTCTTTACAGTAAAAAGTGCTCTTTAGATTATTAAAATATTCGTAGAAAAAAAAGAGGTTATTTTAAGAAGCGTTCACTGAAAGGTTCTTTGGGGAATCAAAAAATTGTTCTTCTATGGCATCACTGCAAAAAATAAAATAAAATAAAATTATATATATATTTCAAAGAGTGTATATACTATTATTTACTAATATTTTGAATTAGCTTATAGTTTTAATTTTAGTAAAAATGTTAGTTTAGTAAATTTTTTGTCATTTTATGTGCTTTTGTCATTTTATTAGTCTTTGTTTTTTTATATTTCTATTTAGCTTTAATTTATTTTATTTCAGTTTTAGTTTGTGATTTTACTTAAATTTATTTCAGTACTAATATTTTGAATTAGCTTATAGTTTTAATTTTAGTAAAAATGTTAGTTTAGTAAATTTTTTGTCATTTTATGTGCTTTTGTCATTTTATTAGTCTTTGTTTTTTTATATTTCTATTTAGCTTTAATTTATTTTATTTCAGTTTTAGTTTGTGATTTTACTTAAATTTATTTCAGTTACAGTAGTTTTCATCTACTGTTATTTCAGTTACCTAAAATTATTTTATAAAAGTTTTAATAAGAGCACTGATGTAGTCAAGTAAAGTCGGTGTGAAGAATTAGGAGTCCCACTTAATCATTAAATTATGAACATATTAATTATAATTTTTTTTAAATGATTAAAAAATGTAGTAAGAATAAATATTTAATTAATTAATTAATTGCAAGTATTCACAAATTGCTTTTATTTTGCCAATCAAGGTAAAAATGTAATTGGATAGTTCAGCCAATGAATCCATTTATAAATAATGGCAGCTGGCAAATGAAATAAGAAAAGCGATTAGCCAGTATTTTCAAAAAATGCTATGCAATTTTTTTTTTACTGTGCAAGCTGTCTAACAGCAAGACAACAGCAAGTTGTTTGCATGCTAGCTAATGCACTGCTGCTAAAAATATCAAATATAAATTAGCTACTGTAATGGAATAGTATGTTGTTAGATGACTATCTAAATGCAGTTTCAGGTACTTCACGATATGAGCCTTTCAACACTTTTCAGTGGGTTAATTGAAAAGCTGCCTTTATTGAATCTTGCGAATCTTTATTTACAGGTATAAGAAAGAACATCACAAATGAGGTGACAAGGATGAAGAAAGTCGTATTTCCAGTGTTTTGTTCAACAATAAAACAAAACAAGAGCCATTAAAACAGCAAGTGCACGGTTTTACAATCACAGTCTATTGCGGAGGGCAATAAACATTCAGACAGGAACCTGATGGTGCTTTGTCAGTGTACCAAAACAATACTAGATGAAAGATTGATTCATTTGGCTTATTAAGTAAGCAATTCAATTAGGCGGTTTCATCCTAGGCCATCAGACGGTCAAGATCCTTTGGATTGCTGGCTAGAGATTTTGGCGGTGTGGCGTCACAGGAACTATTGTCCACTTCAAAAAAAAAAAAAAAAGACGTTCTCAGTCTCTTTTTAGGACAGCTGTTCTTTCATTTCCAAATTACTAGCAGATTGCACAGACAGATGACACAAGTGCAAATGCAGAGTGGCTAAAGAAGAATGACAAATTAGCTGTAACACTGTTGCCTCTCAGCGCAACTTCTTTTGAATCTAAAGGCGAAAGGGGAGGAAATTACCCCGCTAATTACTGAAAATTACAGCTGCTCCATTTATGCCGTTTTATGAGCTTTCTCGCGCCAAATCGCGTGACTCTTTAAAAACTGACATTTTAAACCGCGCAACAGGCTGCATGTTATTATTCAGCTTGAAACTGGCAACAGGCTACAGAAATAACATCAGTGATTTATAGTCTTTAAATAGTTCAACGATAAACTAGACTGTCTATCAAACAGTCACAATGAGCGTTAGATTAATGTGGCAGATCATATGTAAGATTGGCTGAAACAAAAAGCTAAGCAGCAGCACATAGATGCAGATCTGGAGTTCAGTCCTTTGTCTTTCGATTCAGCTAGCATCTTTTAAAGCACTTCCACACGATCAATTATTAAAATCAGCCTTAAATGGCTCCCTTTGTCAACAATTTTCGAAAATCTGATTTATTCTGTGGTTTAAGACTTTTGAGAGGTAATTTGTCATTTAAATGGCCTTTAGCATTTCTTATTAAAATACATTATTGCTCTTGTAGATTTATTTATTCAATGTGATAGATCATTAGTCAGATTAATGTAATGTGCGTTCTTTCCATTAGAACTGGTGGCTTTGCGGTGCGCGCTTCCACAAATTTCCTCCTGCACTGCTGAACGAGGCAAGAAGGATCCAGCTCGACTGAATTTAAATACATATGCGATCCCATATTATATTTAATATGACTAACATTGCTTTTACACCATTTGCAATACAAGATATTGGTAACACTTTGGAATAAGGTCCCAATACATTTGTTACAGTATTTAATCATCTTTTTATTAATGTTAGTAAACTGTTCATTGTTCAGTGCAAAGGATCATTAAATAATATTTACAGGTACAACTTTTGAATTTTGGGTTGTGAATTGAGAAATCAAATTTTCCTTGATCTTCAACGACAAACTAAGGTCGTTGTACTATAATAAAAAAAAATGTAAGTTTCAGAGCTCCAAACTTCCTCATTAGTCCAAAAACAGCTTTTATTGAAACCAAGCTCAGAAAACGACTTGATTCGGAATGTGTAACATTATGACGTCATAGTGCGACAAAAGACGGCCTCAGCAGAAGATCAACGCCTACTTCTACATCATTGCTTCTTTAGCTCCGCCCACTGATTTGCACGTCATGTAGTAGTAAATAGGAGACAGATGCAAACAGAAACAAAACAAAGTCTTTGCATTGCCATCATTGTGATCCTAACATTAAAGGGTTAGTTCAGCCAAAAATTTAAATATGTCGTTCCAAACCCGTAAGACCTTCGTTCATCTTCGGACCACAAATTAAGATATTTCTGATGAAATCCGAGAGCTTTCTGAACCAGCCATTGACTGCAACGTTATTACCACTTTCAAGGCCCAGAAAGGTAGTAAAGACATCGTTAAAATAGTACATGTGGCTACAGTGGTTCAACCTAAATGTTATGAAGGAATGAGAATACTTTTTGTGTGCAAAAAAATTGTTCTTTGTTGAACAATTTCTTCTCTTCAGTGTCAGTCTGCTACGCTGTTCACGTGAGTACCACGACATGTGTGTGATGCCGGCCAATACTGAGCCGGCGTTCTGATTCGGGTTTGGAACGGCATTAGGGTGAGTAATTAATGACAGAAATTGTATTTTTGGGTGAACTAACCCTTTAAGAAAGAGTGGATGAACTTTATTTCTAATGAAGCTCCAGTCAGATCGAGTCAGTAAGACACTGTTAGTTTGTTCGATTCATTTTACTGATTCATTTTAAACAAGACACAGTCGACGCAGGCTTTTCAGAGAGACTGAAAATAAAAGATGAAGCAGTGCCAACTACATTGGATATGGCAGTAATGTCGCAACACAAAAGAGTGATTTTACCATGGTCCATGTGTCCCTATAGCTTTGTCTGATAAAGATCATTTGAGTATTTATTCTGTAACGCCGCAGTCAAACTAAATAATAGTAATTTGCTGTTCTTTCCTTTGCTTCGGCATTTAAGGGGTTAATGCGTTGGATTATCGTATACTGAAGAAAGCGTTATTGTTTTGATTACAGCCATTCACTGTAATCCTGAATAAAAGTTTCAGTGAGCATACATCTTCTGTTTTGTTATCCATTAGAAATTATAAGACATTTTATTTTATTTAAAACACGACACTGCAAATTATAATTTATACGTTTTTCAATTTATCGAAAGGGATGAATTATGAATAGCCTATAAGAAAGACAAACGATTGTACATTTATTCATAATTCCGTTCACAAGAAACACAGTAAATCATCCTATGTCAACTATAACTGAGTAACTCCAAGTACTTACTTATTTTAACTGTTTTAAACTTATTTTAACTAACAAAACTGTTACCCAATCATAGCAGTGGGCGTTTACTTCTTGATAACATTATAAGTGGACCTCTCAGAATATATAAAAAAAAAAAAAAAAAAAATGCAGTTCATGACCCCTAGGGTGACCAGATTTCTCATGGTGGAATATGGGACGGGATGGACAGGCACCCCCCACCTCCACTGCACATATTTCATGATATGAGATACATATCATATAGGCCTAGTTATTTTATTTTTGTTATATATGAAAATAAAAAAGCAACAAACTTTTAGGTACAATATGTTTATTTAACTTATTTAACATCTTTAGTTGTTTGATAACATTAATGACACAGAAAGGTACTTTAGGCTGCTGTCACTTTAAGACAGAATGCTAGCATCTAATATACTGACATGTATCTGGTTTTCACCGGGCTGTTTACGTTCACTTAAGCCACAACCATGTATTTTTACGTGAGATATTCACATAATGGACATTTTGACAATTGTGTCTGTATTTGACCATTCAGGCACAAAGAGAACTAAATTTGGGGTCTGAGAAAGTGCTTCTGGTGTGTGTCATTCAGCGCAATACCACATTTAGTTCTCTTTTTCACAACTTACTGCGCATTAATAACTAAATAGCTTTAGTTGTATTTTTCATTAATAGTTCATGTTAACTAATGTTGTTAACCAAAGAAACCTTATTGTTAAGTGTTACCATTTGTATTTCATCACACTAGGCTACACTGTAAAACATGATTTTTCTAAGTAGTAAATAAAACAAAGATTATTAGAGTACATTTTACTATACTATTTCAGTCTTTCAATTTCTAAGTGAAAATGGTTTCAAAGTCATTTTTTTTCCAGTGTAGATAACCTTGATGTAAGTACTGCTAAATCTTTATTTCACCTCATCTTCCAAACAAAAGGGCAAACTAAATTCCACAGGTACATCAAGCGTATTACTCATGAAAACTCAGTCGGATAAATACTCCCTTCTGAGACCCTCACTGACATTGCGCATTACCTCGCTCCTGCTAACCCAGACCGCTTTCCTGATATCTAAAGAAACGGTGGGTTTAGTCCCCACTCGCCTTTCTTTCTGCTTCAGTATGCCGTGCTCTTCAAACAGCCTGACTGTCAAGGATCCAGCAGCCTCCACTAGAGAGAATTAATCACTCTTCATTTCCATTCAATTCCGAGCCCTCCGTGAACACAGACTGCCGAGAACCAGCGCTGCCTCCTCGAAATGAGCTCCTCAATCCACTGATTATCCAAGCTGAACTTTCAACCTCCAGAGAGCCTCCATCCCTCCACTCCAGCACCGAGACCAGGGCAGAAGGGCATCTCTCTCTTGTTAAAAAAACCCGGTGGTAGTTAACACACCGACCCGCCTCTGACATTACGTGCGAGCGATCGAGAACACAGAGTGACAAACGCGTTTCATTTTGCTTGAACTATCGCACAGGCTGCTGATGTCGGGAAAACTGCAATAGAATGCCGTCAAATGACCATCAGCAGGAGGTGTTTCTGTACTACAAACAAGGTGGTTGCAAATGGTTGGGCGGAACATTTATTTCCGCTTAAATCGGCAAAGGGCCGCCTAACATGGCTCATTTCTCACTGTCTCGTATCCTTACATGTCGTGGCCCCCAGCGCAACCTCCTGTCACCTCGTTGTTTGTGTTGTCCAAACCGTCCTCCCGTGCACCGCCTGCGGCCCATTCATTTTTCCGTCCAATCGATGCCGTGCTCGGACAGCATGTTCAATCAGAGGCCCGAGAGCGGCACTTTTCTGCTGCAAGAACAGGTGGCCTTTAGGGCCGAGTTTAGAAAATCTTCTCCCTGTGATTATGCCTGCAGCACTGACAGCTCCGTTTTTACCCTGGCCCTGATATGCCACCCTCGCAAATTAACACAGGCACGACGTAGCAGGCAGCACCCAGCCAAGGTGGCCCCTCGAGGGCCTTATACCTTGTCCTGACACTTTTAAACTGTTTAATTTAGATTCCATTCCCTGGAGAGCTGCCATTGAGAGAGCAGGTGTCTCCAACCACGGCGAGCCAGATTTCCTATCATAACGCCCTTTCTGACAGGAAAATCAATTTCCCCCTCCCCAGGTGTCAGCCCACCCTTTCGTGGCAGTTATGAAATGAGCCCTCGGACGACTGAGTTTCAGATGTGAAAGTAATTAGAGGTCTCGGACGTAACAGGACAGAAGCTAGCAAAAGTTCACGCGGATCTGCGCTAATTGCTCACATCCTGGTTGGCATTGGATTCTGAAAATTATAAAAAAAAGATGATGACTTTGGTACTTACAAGGTAGGATGGATTCATTGCTTTGAGACACACTTATATTCAGACAAAGAAAATGTGGAGAAAAATAGCCAGATAATCAGGGTATTTAGAAAAGATTGTTTTAAAAATAGATTTCCGTAATAGAGTCATTTTGTTCATTAAGGATGCATTAAATTGATCAAAAGTGACAGTGAAAACATTTATAATGTTCCAAAAGATTTCTGTTTGAAATAAATGCTGAATATTTTCAATTCATCAGAGTCCTGAAAAAAACGGTTTCCACAAAAATATTAAGATGCAAAACTGTTTTCAACACTGATAATAATAAGAAATGTTTCTTGAGCAGCAAATCAGCAAATTAGAATGATTTCTGAAGGATTATGTGACACTGAACACTGGAGTAATGATTCCTGCCATTACAGGAATAAATTACATTTTATATATATAAAAATATAAAAATAGAGGAGTTATTATAAATTATAATAATATTTCACAATATTACTGTTGTTACTGTATTTTTGATCAAATAAATGCAGCCTTGCATTCTTTTAGAAACATTTAAAAAATATTACCGACCCCAAACTTTACGCTATTCTATTATTTTTTTTTTTATATTATTTCAATTTACGTGAAGGTGACCCCCTAACTTTTAATAGTATTTTACAGTAAAACACTGTATATGCTCATTTACGATTTACTAGTAAACAGGTTTTTTACTCAAATGAAAAAATACAGTTTATATATTAAATATTATACAAATATAAATATTTATATAAACATTTAGCATAATTGTGTAAACAGACAACGTAAAATACATTTAAAAATGCCAGCTATAAGGTTAGGAAAGGATAGTGAAAAAAAAGTCTACTCAAGCCAACTAATTCCCATCCCAACCTCCAACTATTTAACAGTAAGAGAGTGAAATAAATGAGGACCAGCACACATCGGGGAGCAAAGAGAAGCTCGATATGCAACATTACAAATGCAGCCGCATGCTCCATCCTGTCAGGCAGGGACATCCAGATGGGATTACTCGAGATGTGAAGCACCATATCCAGCCCTCAGACTGGAAGGCACAATTAAGAGGGAACTTCTGAACTGCATGGCAAATTGCAATGAGACTCAAAACATTTTATTTTCCGTATAATATTAAGGATTTCTGATTAATAATTCATTAGGAGCATGCCTTTCTAGATGGAGACTTCGTTTTCACTGGCAGGTTGCAGTTGAAGCTAGGAGAGGATGCTTGAGATGTACGAGAGATCAGGTTCAGAGGTTCATGAAGTAATCTACAATTTCAACCTGTTAGCAAGACATGATGGCACTTGCGGCTGTCAGAGATTTTTCCTGTTAACGTAAAGCAGCACTTCACGGTTTCTCAGAGAATTGGGAGGAGAAAAAAGCAGAAATGGACAGAGCAGGCTTGAAGTATTGATACTTTTGATAATAGCGTTGCACAACGAAGTTGACTCTCAGATACAAATATGTGGTTCAGCCATTAACAGAATGCGAGAAAAATAAATAAATAAGAGTGATGACTATTAGAACTTTCTTTTTCTTTTGAGTTCAGAAAACTGCCACATTTTAAATCATTTGAATTGTTTCACAGCTTTGAGTTTTATGAACTTGTTACTTTTAATTTAGACAAACTTAAATTTAACTGAAACTGGGCAGGGATTTCTATTTCCCAGCATGTTTTGCCATGGCACTCTAAAGGGAGAGTAAATGCTAAAATTAAGTGTTATATAATGTTTTTTTGTCTTCTTTTCTTTTTTTCCAAGATGAATGTTAAGTGGGAGATTTGGTAGTGTTTGATGTTTTGCTATGCTAATTTAGAAGAGTTTCTGGGGGTTACCATCATGGTGATGAGTGGAGCATGAGCTTGATTTGAGAACAGATATATTGAATATTCTATATATCCGTATTCAGCAATTGCTATGCTAAGTGTTACAATTAACAAGTTAGCATTTACTGAAATAGCTAGTTAAAGCTGGCTAAGTTTCCTCTACTTAAAATAATTAAGTTGAGATTATATGATAATTTTAAGATAAATGAATGAATTCCCTTGCTCAAACAATTGAAATGTAGGAGTACCAAATAAATGCCAGTTCTGCTTTCTTAAACTTTGAATTTCTTAACTTAAAAAAAACAACATAATTTAACAAACTTAACTATAATTTAACAAACTTAAAGGTATAGCGGAGGATCTTTCCAAATTTTAGATAAGACCCGCCCTCTCCACTTTTTGAAAAGTTTGATTGATTCACCAGAATGATTGACAATTAGGAGGACCAATAGTATAGGTTACCCACCAGGAAGTAAAACATCCTCCGCTATACCTTTAACAAAACTTTTTTTGCCAACTCATTCGGGTTTACAGGGTAGCATAATAAAAATAAAAAAAAATGTAATTGTAATAAAATGTAATATTAAATGTTGCTTCATATGGTCACGTTTGACCACTGGTGCAGTAATTTGCTTGCATTGCTCTAGTCTGAAAAGAGTTGTACAATGCTCACGCTTGGTTTGGGGTTTTGCATCACATTTAGGGTTTTGTGACTTTAAAAAAAAATATTTGTCACAGTCATGTTCCTTGTCTAATAGCATGTGATTCCCTGTTCCCCTCATGTGTTGATGTTCAGAGAACTGCAGGCAGGATATTGTACTTCAAACCCAAGTCTGAGGCAACCCACAAGTTCAATCACAGATTTTAAAGGAGCTGTATGTAAGAAATGTATTTCAATTAATCATAAAATGGCCCTGATATGTCACTAGACATTAAGAAATCATGTTCATTTCAAATACTTATATCACTGACAACAGTAGTCCGGCCAGGATATTGTCATTTAAAAGTGAAGTTGCAGCCCTCAACTGATGTTGATGTTGTCATCTTGTGTTTTGGCCTGAAGCGCCACCTTCCACCTATCTACCAATCACGAAGTCAGTAGTGTTTCGGCATCCGGGTTGCCAGTTCTGCTCTAGTTACCACAGCTACATAGCAGCCTACGTTCCTGCTGGATCCTGCAGCCTATCTGGCAACCTCGAGTCAGGGGGGAGGGGGAGGGGATACACCGCTCTACAGTAATTTGAAAGTGATTGCAGTACCAGTTTTGGCCACAATCTTACATACGGCTCCTTTAAAAGTGTTAAAATTAAAATATTTTGAATCCACCAGAACACAGTATGACGGATTCACCTACTGCAGATGATAAATGAGTAGTCCAGCCATGAAACTCTGTTCAAGTTCTGATTGGTTGTTTCAATGTAACTTCCACAGCCAATCGGTTTCACGTATCCATTATCACCACTTCCATTTATAACCATGACACATCCAAACGCATACACTAACTTTGTGCACCATGTGGATTCTTTTTCTAGCCCTCCGCCTCCCCAGCACCACCTGCCTAGATCTGCTATGGGGGGTCTCCTTCTCTTTAGCAGCAGCAACAGCAGCAGCAGCAGCAGCAGCAGCAGCAGCGTGTTTTCCTTAATTGTATGTTCTGAGCATTTAGTAGAAACAAGTTGTACTTGCTCTGCAGCAACAGCAGCATAGTAGATCTAGTCTGCCAAGACCAAACCTATGTACATTTTATTTACATTAATAAACTGTTTTATAACTATCCCAAGAGTTGTCAAGACTGAAATGCACTACAAATGGACATGTTTTTTAGAGACTGAGAAGTGAGTGTTTTAGAGCACATTTGCCAATTTCCTTTTATACATATTTGCATTTCAAATAAAGCACACAGACAGTCCCTCAGGCATGCCACCAGGAAGGCATTTTCATAACTGCGTCCAATGTATAAACCTGCATATTCTTCCCTTAAGCATCAAATTTTCATCCCTGACCTTTGGCCACACAGATTCAAATGTCTTCCAGCAACGATCCAGAGTCACAGCTTTGATAAGTTAAATGACATGCAATGAAGATTCCCCACAAACAAAGCTTCATGCCCAGGGCAAGATCTTGGCCTTGGATTGCCAACGTGTCCTAATACACACAGTGCAACCGAGAAAGTTCCTCACCGCATTTTTATTTCAAACCAAAATCTAGTTGAAATTCATCCTATGTGATGTTCAGTGAAAATAACTGCGAGTTCTGGGATGGTTGCTGAAAATTCCTGCTATTGCTCTTTGTAAAGAATGAAAATAATGTTCTTTGTAAAGAATAAAAAAACAGTTTCAGAAGAAGTAACTTAAAGGAATACTACGGGTTCAGTACAAGTTAAGCTCAATTGACCACATTTGTGGCACAATGTTGATTACCACCAAAAGTAATTTCCACCTGTACTTCCTTTTCTTAAAAAAAAAGCAAAAACTGGCAAAACAGTGAGGCACTTACAATGCTAGTGAATGGAGCCAGTTTGTACAAGGTAAAATACTCTACTGTTTTAATAGTAAAGACACAAGACGTAAACAACATGAGTGTAAAAATTGCTTTTAGGTGTGCCATGACAATGCTAAAACTTTAAAATCACTGTTAAAATATTTGAACAGAAAGTAAGTGCTTTTATAAAACATTTAATTTTTACATTTCTGAAAAAAATGGCCCATTCACTTCTATTTCAAGTGCCTCACCAAGTGTTATTATAGTATAAATTATATGCAATTATAATTGTTAATATTAAAATAAAATAAATTTTCTTTGGTTCTTTTCCGAATCAATATTTAGTATTTTTTTGTGGTAAAGTAATTAACATTTTGCCACAAAATGCTGTGAAATCAGTGTAACCTGTACTGAATCTGGAATATTCCTTTAATGGTCCATGTGGGAAACTTTACTCGTGCATCACCTCCTCCCACCCCCGTCTGCCTTAAAATCTCACCTTCTTATCAAACCTGTCACAGAATTTTGACGACCATGTGCATCTGACCAATGAAGAGTTGGATCAGCAGATTGCGGCGTGAAAGATTTTGATAAGGCAGCCCATTCATGTAGAAAACTGAGATTTACTGGCAGATTTCTGAGGAGACCATCTATGCATCAAGGTCAAATGGCAGCCGGAAGACAAGCATCTGTGAACGGCTAGTTGGCATAGTGCATCTTGCTAAACAGTGTGTTTTGGACATTAATTGATGTGTTACGGCGGGTGCCGTTTTGTGTTGTTTGTTTGTTCCCCTCCCCTTTCTGTTTGCTTTTACTTTCACTTTCTTCACTTTCTTAGCTCTGCTTAGCTTAGCTCCCTGTCAATCATCGTTGGAGCTTTCTTCCAATTAGCGGACACCAGGATCCATAAAAGGAAGACACGGATCAGGAGAAAAATGCTTTGTTCGTTGTCTGTTGCTATTCTATGGGGGATTGCGATTAAGAGTCAATGTTAATTCTGTGTGATTTTGGTTACCATTTTGTGTTGTATGTTCACATGTGTCTTGTGTGCTACCCAAACGACTCTTTTCCACCTCCATTCATGTTGAAACCATTTGTTTGGATGGCTTTGTGAATACAATGGGGAGGGAAGGAGAGGATAGGTAAGGATATCACGTGATCTACATTGAGCATCCCTCAGTGAGTTATTGTGTTAGACACATTAGGTCAGAGGCGAGCATCACCTGCTGTATTTTTGTTTGGATTTAGTGTAGATTATATTAGGGTATCTTTGGATGCTGAAGGTTTTCTTTTCTTCTTTTTCTTTTTAGTTAGTTTAGTACTGGTTTATGAGTTAGAGGGTTATGTTTTGATAATTTCTTTTATTTGATTGCTGCCCAATTCCCTTCTTCTTTTCCCCTGCCTGGGTATCTTTTTGTTCTTTTCTTTTGTAAACATTATTGCAAGTTGTCTTGGTTTATGAATTTTCCCACAGTATATTGTAAATAAACACTTATTGATTGCCTTTATCGCTTTGGTCTCATTTGCTTGCATTGACATCGGTCCGAAGTTAAACTCCGACAGTTAATGTTATTCCCTATACCCCTTAATAACTGCAGGGGACGTAACATCAAGTGGGGGCTCGTCCGGGATATTTCTATAACTTTCCCGAGATGTCGAGGTTTGACTCCGTATTGATGCCTAATATGTAAGCTGGCGTAGTATTGGTCGAGTTTATCCATCTAACGAAAGAGTTGATGCAGCGTGCTGGGGTGTGTGTAGTGTTTTTTATATTTTTAGTGGGCATGGCTTTTTTTTATCTGCAAGTATTCCTTTGTCATCCTAGTGCTAGTAGTGCTCAGTTTGAAAAGTGTAGGAAGGATGACTTAATTGGTATAGCGAATCACTTCCGTAACCCAATTAGGAAGCAGTGAATTATTTGGTGGAAATGAAAGTGTTTTTAGAAACCGGTGTTGAGAGTGATTCTCTAGGTGCTGGTATGCAAACGCCTCATGTGCGAGAGGAGCGGGCGCAGAATGGGATTGCGATTGGGAATGGGGTCGAGGCGGGGGCCGGAGTCAAGGCTGGCTTGTCGCCGTTTGATCCCTGCTCACCCATCTCTCCCGAGATTTCGGGAGGGGCACGGCTTAAGGTTCGATTGGCCCGTTTACAATTAGAGGCGCAGGATAAAACGCAAGCACACCAGGCAGAGTTGGATCTGCGGTTGAAAATCCGCAGGTTAGAGATTGAGGTGGAGAAACAGGTTAAGCAGCGACAGCTTGAGCTGGAGGCCATGAAGGTGACCGCCAGCTCAGCTGCGCAGCCAAACCCTGGTAAACTCCGGAATGCCTCTTCCCCACCCAAAACACCTGTTGTCAGTTTTGACATTAGTAAACATATCGCTTTAGTGCCTCATTATAGGGAGACAGAAGTTTATTCTTTTTAGTGTATTTGAACGGATCGCAACGTCCCTCCAATGGCCAAAAGAGGTGTGGTCCTTGTTGCTTCAGTGTAGGCTTGTGGGGAAGGCACAGGAAATTTGCTCTACGATTTGTCATTGGAAGAAGGTATGAAGTATGAGAGTGTTAAGACCGCCATTCTTAGAGCATATGAGTTGGTACCTGAAGCCTATAGGCAAACATTTTGGAATCACAAAAGAGTTAGCCAACAGACATTTATGGAATTTGCTCAAGAGAAGGGCATTTTGTTTGATAAGTGGTGTGTGGCCACGCATGCAGTGGATTATAATTCTTTGAAGGAATTAATTTTATTGGAGGAATTAAAATCCTGTTTGTCAGAACATGTAGTCATTTATGAATGAGCAGAAAGTTGCGTCTCTGTCACATGCCACGGTGTTGGCTGATGAATTTTTGTTGACGCATAAGACCGTGTCAGTTTCATTCACTTCGGTGCCTCCATCTCAACCTTTGCTCTCACGAAGTAAGAACAACCCGACACCAACGAAAGTTGATCGCGAGCGCTTTTATTGTCATAAAATGTATCATGTGATCGCTGACTGTTTAGTATTAAAATGAAAGCAGCATCAGACACCAAAAGGTGCTGGGTGTGTGTGTGCAAGCGTTGATAGTGTCGGTTCGTTGCAGACCAAAGAGATGATTGATTGTAGTTTTAAGCCCTTCTTAATGAAAGGCTTAATTTCGCTTACTGGTAAACCCGAAGATCATGACTATGTGAAGATACAGTTTGTATTTTGATCCATTGTTGGAGTCGACACACGTTCCCCCCCTGATGCCCATAACTCGTTCGTTATCCGCCGAGCTGCCGCCATAAAGAATGTAGAGCGAGCGATTGTGAACACATTCTTCCTAGATTGACCTGTCAATCCAGTCAGTTTCCTGACATATCAGCACCCCGGCTAAAAAAGCATGAAGTTAACCGCTCGATGCATCCCGTCCCACCTGAAAAGTTATCAAGCGCACCTTGGAAAAGTGGCACTATGTCCTTCAAATGCCAGGCATGATCAATGGGCCCAATGACCTGTGCGGCCAAACATACCGTGTCGTTTCAAATACGGTAATGTCACAGAAGACCAATCACTACCCGCGGATGCTTTCTCATCTGCCTGAAGTATCACCCATTCAGCCAAGAGTTTGTGTGAGATGTTTTATACACAATCCCGTCCATCACAGACGTCCACTTTAGATACGACAAGCCATCAAGAATGCCACACACACATATTCGCCGATATCCCACAGTACATTAGTGGAGTTTAATATGAATAAGGGCATAATGTGCATTCATTAATTATTTACCTACTGCCACCCAAGACTGATGTGGAACATTCTGGAGTCTGTCATTACTGCGCTGTCATACATCTGCTGACAGGAAACCAGAGATTTCGGAATCCATCTGTGCCAACATATCAAGCCTTTCCCAATAATCACAATTGCCTGCAATCCTGCGCAAATTTGCTGGCCAACAAAGAGATTTATCAGTTTTGTCAAATAATCCTGACGGCAAGCTGCTGAACTTGTGAGTGTGTCACTCACTACCAGCGGTGGCTGGAGCTTATCACTTATCAAAGGCAAATTTTGCAGGCACTTTGATCTGTAATTGTATTATTATTATTGATTGGGTGCTGCTCCTAAAAGCTGCTTCTCAAAAACTAATAAACAATTAAATTAATTAATAAAAATAATTAAGCTCAGAACTATTTTTACAATATTTAAAATAGCCTTGGTCTGGACATAACAAACCTCCTACTCCAGGGGGCGATAGAGTTAACTTCAAAGGACCAGTGGTGGTTTATGTGCCTCAGTTTGAGAACGACTAAACTAAACAAAGAGAAATGAACATAATGTTCGTAATGTGAAATTGATCTATATTCATTTTGTCAGAGTTGATTTATGTTCATTTTGGCATCTCTTTCTCTCTCTCTCTCTCTGCTTAAATCATCTCTCTCTCTCATACACAAATACGTTTTTTCTATGTTATTTTAGAGGATAGTTGTACTTTCCTGTACAGTCTTCAAGCAATCGCCACTGCTAACTACAGTGATTCTCAATTCCTTTGAAGAATTAAAATGTTTATTCTGATTACACCTTTGGAGTGGAAAAACAAGACAGCACCATTCGAGGAGGAGGGATCCCACTAAGCGCAAAGGCATTCTCACAGGTTTTGTGTGACCGATGAAAGCCTCACTGTAGTCGTCCCACAGCACTCCGCGCACCCATGCGGGCCTGCGTGTCTGGCTCTCGGCAGCTCTTCATTAGCCACCTGCCTGTGATCAGACTTCCACTGTACCTGCAGTCTGCTCTGCCAGCCTTTCACATTCCAGGATACGGTGGCAAGAAAGACCTACTTACCTCTCATCATTATGTCTAGCTACCTCTGAGATTTCTTTCTGCCGTTTAAACGAAAGGAAGCCCGTTACATAATTGGCCAAGCGACTGAGTCTGAGGTCTGTGTATCCAGATGACATTGAAAAAGAAAGCGCTTTGCATAAAACAAGAAAACATCTCGCTTTGCATCTCAGAGAGATTCCTCCGAGTATTTATAGGTCATTATCCAAACAGATATGTACATATTTGTGTTGACATGGTACCCATTTAGCATACAATTATCACATAACCAATGTTCCATAAATACATTAGTGCTAATGATTCCCGATGAAATTTGATTAAATCCTTCAAAACCATTGTGGCAGCCTTATGACTTTTTCACATTCTGATATACAGAGTGGATTTTAATATAAACATAATAACTCCCACACGATTGCATAACCCAAGCGTACTGCACAAGATGAATAGTCATGACACATGTTTATCTTAAATAAAAAATAAGCGGAATTCTATGCTGATAATGCTAACTCACATTAAACATGACTTACATTACCTCTTAAATGCAGATGGATGGAAATCCCTACTGCAAACAGTGACACCCTGTCTGGGGCTGACAACCCTTGTCAACCCCTCTGAAAAGGGCTGTCACAGAAAATAATGGTCTATGCTAGAGGAGACCTTAAAGCTGAAGTGTGTCAAACTGGCTTCTAAACACTCATCTTCCATTGGTCGGAGGGCAGATTCACACCTTTTGTTGACCCAATGTTGCCTTGGCTGGTCGGTATGCTTAAAGGTCAATGAAAAATTACTGTAAAGGCCTGTTTACACCAAGGATGATAACTATAACGATAAAAAATATAGTTCTAAAAATTGTTCTAAATATAAAAGAACTGCATGTCCATGACACAATTATAATGATATTGGCACAGAGAAAAGATATTACTGGAAACACTTATAGAAATGATTTTTTTCCAGCTGATGAACTATAAAAACAGTGACAGCCAATCAGAATCCCTCCAACTTTGAAGAGCTCAAGCATTTAAAGCGGCAGACAACAAAACTACAGCGCGCTTATCATAAACAGAACGTTATTGTGTGTTGGTGTGGACACAAATATTGTGATCTTTATAATATGAATTTTTTTTTAAAACATTTGTACATTTTTAATTTTCAACAAAAGTTTTACTTCGTTATGTTTTGGGGAGTCCCATCACACAACATTTTAAAACCCGAACTAGCCTTGCCTTGTCATAAAAAGGTAATTTTTTTTGGGATGTAGGTCGCACCACACAATTTGATTTGTTATACAAAAATATTTTACAAATATATTTAATATAAATATAATATATAAGCTTTACTGCAGTTTACTAATACTAATGATATAAGGACAGCTATCAACAGTGCTGGGGAAAGTTACTTTTGAAAGTAATGCTTTAAAATATTGTGTTACTCCCAAAAAAGTAACTAATTGCATTACTTTTCCATTACTTATTCTTACATGGGCTGGACTTGCTTGTTTGTTTCTTAAAAAAAAAAAAAAAAAAACTCTATTTTGTAAATGTCCTTTCACACCAAAAGTAAAATGAATAAGCCTCAGGCTGAAGGAAATGCATATTCACGCCTGTATAGTAAAGAAAATATAAAAATATACATCAGAGAAAAAAATATAAAACATTTGAATATTTTCAACTTTAATGACTCAAATGCCATGTGGTAAAATCAAATAAAAGGCAACAAATTTATTTTAAATGTTCTGGAAAATAATGATTAAACTGTGTATGCTGTATTCAAATTGTACATAACATTTTGTAAAGTGTTTTTACAAATATGACTTATAATTATTCATCATATTATTCATATTAAATTACATTACTGCATATGTCTACTGTAGGGGGTGTCTAATAAGTTGTGCTCAGCAAGAACAACGAGGGATATTGGAAGATGTGCAGATGAAAAAACAGGTAAATTTAGAGCAAGAAAAAAAAAGGAACATCAGTCTCCTGAGCAAAGTCAGGATAGGAAAAGACAGAGCACATGGCCGTCCATCATTCTGGGCCAGTTCACAGTTGTATAAAGTAAGCAGTGATGCATAATTCATCTCTCACGTTGACCTTTGTCTGCTGACCTGGCAACACACAAGAACCACGCCCATGATGGATGCTTGGTTAAGTCATCTATTGGCGCAATTTTGCCAGAGATAAACTCTGTAATTAATGTCTTAATTTTGTAATTTCTCATTTATTTCCACAGCATAGAGGTGACTCTTGCTGCGGATGGAGAACAATGGGCATCTGCGGAGACGGGCTTTTGGCAGAAAAGCATGCAGGAGAAATGCTGAATATCAATACCATCATCCATCATAACATGCTGAGAGTTAGCAGACTACAATCAGCCAATGGTGGACCTCCTGGGATGAGAGCAGAACCCGAAATACGAAAACTTCTCACAGCCCTGCAAACTTTACTCTCTAGGAGCACTGAGGAACATTCATCGGTGTAAATCATATGTGCCTGCTGTTAGAATACGGCTGATGACCAGTTCCCAAGAAGAACATTCCCAGCAGAGAAGTCGAGTACTAGCCTTGCACAGACAACATATAAGAACATAATAACGTGTAAAGTGACAAAATAGTCTGCTTTTTAGTATAATATTTAAAATCTTTGTTTTTGTTTAACAAAATCTGTTTAACACCGTATTAATGTTGTTTTGCATGTGTTTTCTTCAGTTGCAGCACATTGAGATTTGTGCTATTTGCAGCGCGTTTCTATATTTGGTTGCGCTGTGAACTTTTGTAGCTTGTTTCTGTAATGTATTTGGTTGCGTTGTGAGTATTTGCAGCACATGTGTTGTCAAACTGATTTCTGTCATGACAACTCTCGAGTGTTTGGCATGGTAATGGATATGACAATGTGGATATGTTTGGTCTTGGCAGAATAGATCTGCTTCGCTGCTGCTGCTGTAGAGCAAGTACAGTACTTGCTACTGCCAATACATAGATAACACCACTGCTGTGAGCAAGACAAGCTGCTGCTGTATAATATAGCGTACATGAATTACCCGTAGCAGATCTATACAGGTGGAGCTGGGGAAGGTGGAGGGTTTCTGAAAGCACGCTGCACTGCTAAGGCAAATGCTACCCAAGTATATGAAGGTTGAGCAGCGAGCTCATTGGTTACTGATACAGCAGGAACCAATCAGATGTGCCCTAGAGAGAATGATGTGATTACAAGCAGATTGAGTTAAGGACCTATATCAGCCTGAGCCATCTAGAGATTTATGACAGAACTTTGAATGAAGACGGTTTCTTAATTTGCTGGTGTTTTTTCTATTTGCATGCATTTTCTTCAGTTGCAGCGTGTTCAGCTCTCTCTGCCACAGTACAGTATAGTTTGTTTATTTATTCATCTTAAAGTTTGGGAATAAAACAACAAAATGTCACAAGTTTGGAGTCTGAATTGAATGTGATGAGATAAAAAGATGTTTAATTGAATGAACTCACTTAATTCTGTAGAAAACATCAATGTACAATATGCATCAGGAGGGACTAAATTATTATGTTACATACACTAATATCGTGTTATTTTTTTGTTTTTATGAATCTTTAAGTGTTACTGGAGCTTAAACTTACAAGGCCTCCAAACTTATAATCTCCAAAACATCTAAATATTGATTTAATAAAAATGACTCCTTCACTTCATTCCAATTATATATCTGCATACACACCACAATGACATCAAACCCTATAATTGCCATTGAATGTTCAACTTTCGGAGTTTTAACCAACAAAACCGACCCAGAATGCCAACCTCTAATTAATATGCACCTCCTTCGGTTCTCACAAAACAAGGACGTGTTCACAGTGTGTCCTGTGAATTTGTTTCTGCACTTAATCTTTTTTCAATTTACAGGTAAGTTAACAGAGCCATCAAGCAGAAGCTACGCGGGTTAAGAAAGTGATAGCCATGCTCGGGAACGGCCAAATGCAATCACTGACTGCACCGCAATACAACAATGAATCTGACAGAGGGCAGGAACCTTGACAGTGGATGGAGATGGAGATCAATGAGAATTCTAAATGGGCAATGTGCAACACTGAGCACCAACAACTGCATGCACCAAAACACCCAGAGTTCAGGCAGAGGCAAGAGGGCCACGGGTGCCAATCCCATCTAACCAGAGAGATCAGCTGCATGGAGATGTTGGGCGCAGTTCAAAAAGGTTCAATTAAAGCTAAATGGCTATACATTCTGATTGAAGCATTGTACAGCAATCACACACAACGTCTTAAAGAATGTTTAATGAGGGTTGGTATTAAACAGAAACATAATATTCTGTGATGGAGATGATATTGTTCATGTTTGACATGGTGTACTGAAAAGTAATGATAGACAGATGGCAGATTAATTGGCCAATACACTGCATTTTGACGATGACAAAAGACAATGTAAGAGGGTGAAAAAATTGTATGTAGATTTTGTGTCCATTTAATTGTAGAAATACACTGTAGCACTCAAATTTACCTTTTTTTTTTTAGCAGCCAATTTCTTACAGGATTATTTTTTAAATCAATAAATATGCCATAAATAAAAACCAACCAGCTCAGAAATTAAACATAAAAAAAACCATTGATTTAAAGCTATAAATAAATAAATAAAAGGACAAAGGTAAAATATTGTGTAAATTAACTATTAACTACTCACATCATGATTATTTTTACCTTGTTAAATGTAACACTAACAGTCAAAAGTTTGCGATTTCAAAATATTTTTAAAATGTTTTTTTAAAAGAAGTCTTTCACACCAAGACTGAATTTATTTGATTAAAAACACTGTAAAAACAGTAAAAAGTTTAATTTAAAATAATTGTTTTTATATTCATATATTTTAAAATGTAATTTATTCCTGTCATGAAAAAAACTGAATTCTCAGAAACCACTGCTCTAGCCTTCATTGTCACATAATCCTTCAGAATATTTTTTTCAGGAACCTTATTTTAGGGCCTGTAAGACTTTTATTTAAATAACTTAATAATTTTATTCAGCAATTAATAAAAAAAGAAGTGAATACTTTAATATATTTTTGTTGCCTTATAGCAATCATACATTAACATTCAACTTAAGTTTAGGGTATGTCTTTCTGATTTACATCACCAAAAATAAATAAGATTTTACTACTAACCTGACCATTGCACCTCATTTCATTAAATTGTATGATATCACATATGTACTGCATATTGGCATTATGTCAGATATTAGTCACCCTACTACATCAGTCACTGAAAAATCTTAATTGACTGCTACTGGAGACAGTTGTACCTGGTCAATTTAAGTCTAACATTTAGTTGATTGGAGACTTCAATGTCTGTCCAGTGAAATTAAATTTATTCAAGGCATGACTCAAGCAAGGTCACTGATCACACCAATTATTGCATGTTTGAAAGCGAGGAATACCAAAATTCCTATATTCACAAGTTCTAGTCCTATTAACGCAGCCCTTGTACTAAAGCAAAGCAAATTCAGGCTGTGTAATAATGCTTGTCCCTAGGCTCTTTTGACTTTTTCCACCACCTAAGCAAACACTGGCCCCTGTTCATTAAAAGACTGAGAACTATCATAACGCCCTTGGTTTGCACTGCTACATTTGTGAAGGTTTCATTGTGGGCTTGTCTCCTCCTGTTGATCTAACCTTTACTGAGCCTTTATTAATTCAGAGTCCAATTCTGCTGTATTAGATTGTTATGAGAAGGTGAAATTAAAAGGTGAACATAGCAGAGACTAATGCCTTGAGCCCGGCTCACGCTGGGATCACACCGGCCTGTGAGTAATTACTTCAGATTGGAAAGCTTTAAAGCAGAGGTTCTGCTCTGGAAATCTCATTTTGACGTCAGCTTCATTGGTCTGTAGTTTGTATTTGATATCCTGAGGTCTTTATAGAAAATTAAAACAAGTAATAACTGACAATTGCAAAGCGTAATACTAAAAGGGTTAAGTTCACCCCAAAATTAAATATTTTACTCACCCTCAAGCCATCCTAGATGTATATGACTTTCTTCTTTCAGCCAAACACAATCAGAGTTACAGTATATTAAAAAATATCCTGGCTCTTTCAAGCTTTATAATGGGAGTGAATGGTACCTTGTTTTTTTTTACGCACATCCATTCATCATAAAAGTAATCCATATGGCTCCAGGGGGTTAATAAAGGCCTTCTGAAGCAAAGGGATGCGTTTGTGTAAGAAAAATATCCTTATTTACAACTTTTATAATGAATATAATGAATTACTTTATGAACTATTAAGACATAATTATGTTTAATACATTTTTAACGTGAAAAATAATTATTGTAACAATATTGATAGATTTATTCAGCAAGGATGCTAAATAAGGAGGCAGCACAAGTGCTTTTAACATAATAAGAAATGTTTCAAATCAGCATTTTGGAATGATCTCTGAAGGATCATGTGACTCTGAAGACCGGAGTAATGATGCTAAAAATTCAGGTTTGCAGTCACAGATATAAATTACCTTTTATTATACCTTTATTTTTAAATAGTAAATCATCTATCGATCCACACATACATTGCGGAATACCATTTCCATTAGTTTCACCTCTGGTTGTGTTGTATGCTAAATTGACCAAAAATTATGCACATTTTCCCTACGTAAAAGGATAGCCTACCTTGTACATGTAAAAATTTGATTGTTCTCTATTCCCCCCAAAAAAACACACACACAAATGGATTTGGAAAATACTGCATGAGCTTGAAAAAGTTCTTTGGAAAAGAGGTTAACGGCTAGAATTCCAAAGGAATGATATGTTCTGAGCTGAATAGAAAATATGACGGATAGTCACCAGGAGGGAATCAATGGGTAAGTTTGGAAAGCAGAACAGAAGTCTCACTAAATTTCTAAATAACACTATGGAATCTCGGCTCAAACTGACCTACTCAAAACTTCTCTCGACATAGAGATAGTCCACAAGACACCGAAGGCTTGATCAAAGCCATGAGCAGACGAGACATGTGCTAGCATGTTGGGTGTGGAGTGTGAATGGAAGATGCACCCTTGTGCAGGAGGTCAGATCAATGTTCTCGCCTTAATGAAATCTCATTAGAGGATAGAGCAATGTGTGGTTAACTGTTATCACTGCCTGCCTACAATCACAAACCTGAGTGTTGGACAGGGCCTGAGATAAAATTATAACTGCGGGCCCTGTATTCATACAGACAAACAGCAAAAAGACAAAAAATGAAGCCAATAAATACATGATGTCTATGTTTTTCACCCAGACTCGGTTGATTGTATAACAATGAAGTACTATATTGATGAGGAGAATAGGTTTAGCCTTTTGCATTGTACATAAAGTTAAAAACAATACATTTTTCTGCCTCACTCTACAATCAGAATCCATCAGAAAAAGAAGTTGATTCATACAAACGCTGGTATTTTGAAGACAAAGAAATTGTTTCATGCAATAAATTGCCATGTGTACATTTAGCTTTCTATGCTAAGCTAACGCTACAAAATACCTTACATGCTCCTGCTAGCTCATGTTTAAATCGTTTAGACCGGGTATTTTCAAACTTGCAAGGGGGTGCTAGAGAGTCCATGGTTTCAGAGAAAAATAACCAAAATGTATTGTTAAAAGTCCAAACAAGATGATTTTTCCTCAAGATGATTTAAAATAATTTAAAATATGACAAAACAAGCTATAGATACAATAAAGTAAAACTTTAAAAATGAAATCCCTCAACATCTGTTTTTTTCTTTTTTTTCTTTGAAGAACCAGGATTCCAACATTCTTGGAAAACCCGGATACACGGGGTAGTGTATAATGCCCCATCTTGGAAGTTTACAAAAAAAAAAAATGTCCTGGCCAACAATTAATCGCGATTAATCGCATCCAAAATAAACGTTTGTTTACATAATATATGTGTGTGTACTATGTATAATTCTTTTTTATATATAAATACACACACATGTATGTATGTATTTAAGAAAAACGTGTTATTTATATTAAAAATATAAATTTTTATACATAATATAAATTACAGTATATACATGCAAAAAATGTATTTACGTGCATATGTATTTATATATACAAAATAATTATAAAAAAAAACAGTACACACACATATTATGTAAACACAAACTTTTATGTTGGACGCAAAGCACTAAAAAAATACAGTTTGGCGGGCGATTTCGGGTTTTGACAACCAGATTGGCACACAAGACAGCTGGCCCACCGGGAAAAGTCCCAGTCACTCTCTAGGGCCTGTCCATCCTTGACTGGATGTTGTAGGTTGGTTTTGACTCTTTCAGGATTCAAATGCCAAGCAATACCAATTCACAATAAAGATTCCCTGTGAAGAAATGTCTTCCCGAGTCTGTACAAATCCTCACAGACAGCCAAGTCTGATAAGCCAAGTTTGAGCGTTTGGTATGCCAGGATGTCTCCAGATCAATCCAAGTCCATAAATTTACTGTGTGAAACAGTATATATGCCAACTGTGTATTTAACGGTGTAATTGCCAACATGCGATCCTGGTTATATCAAGAACAAGCAAAGGCAGGCATTCAAGTTTCAGCCAGATCACAATGTTGTATCTTTTTCCCTTTGTAAAACAGTGATACTATAGTGAATCTCAGTCGCCGCCATCTGTTCCAAAAGCAGATGGTGTGTAATGTCAGGTTTACTCACTCATTTCACACCCAGCCTATTACTCCTTCAATTGTTTATCTTACCCCCATCTAAAGGTCATGGTTGCCATTTGGAAATCACCACGGGTCTGGAACATTCATGTGCCCTTTCTCTGACATGATCTACAAGGGGCACGATCTCTGCTCGCCTCCTCTGACTGGACAGCTAATATGGCGAGTACAGACAGGCTTCTGCAAATGCTCTGATGCTTGACTGTACCATTGAGCTTTTAAATATTCCCTGTCAAGCGTAGAGTTTATCAGTAACATGATTAAACGGTGCCTCCCCTGAAACCTCTTAAGATTGACAAATTAGAACCACTGCTGGTTACAAAACATCCTTAGGTCTTCGTATTAATAAGTACAGAAATAACTTTTTATAACACTGTGCGCTTCCTCTCTATTCTAAGCCTATTTAATATTTCAAAGAGTTGAGAAAGTAGAGTGCGGAGTTAAGCATACTATCCAGTGGCTCCAGCAAAACTGAGTGAAAAAGTTATTACATCACTACACTCGATCCTGCATCCGAATATGCCTACTTCCCAGCTCTTAAGGCCTGGAAGTTATGTTATGTTCATAACTTTTCCCCACATAAAGCAATCTTGTGGAATAATGCTTATAGTACAGTTAACCGGAAATCTCTTTATTTACAGAGTTGGAAAGATAAAGGAATTTACTTTTTATCTGACCTTTTAGACCAGTCAGCTCAGTTTCTTTCTTATGAAAATTTCATGAATAAGTGGGCATTTCCTATTAAATATAGGCTAGAGTATTATTCTGTGATAAAAGCCATTCCCACAGGTCTAATGATGTTAATGAGAAGCCATATGTTGTCCCTTAACATTTGTAGAATTGAACCTGTACTTTATTTAAATAGGGTGGACATTAACAGTAAAAAGTGCACCAATAAATTTATTAGAAATCTATTTTATGAAAATAAATCTTTTCAGCCAAGAGGGACATTTTTCTGGAATATTTGCTTCCCAGAGATTATCCGGAAAAAAGCTTGGTTGCTTCCTTTTCGGTTTTGTACATCTAACAAACATCGGGAAATTTTTTCGCCACTAGGGGTCGCTAACCTATTTACAATAACAAAGGTGTAGTTTGATGACGCAACATTTGCTAAGAATTATGGATCTTGTCGTCAACGTCAAGCCGACCGATCTAATCTATGGATCTAATAATGTTTATGGATGAGTGAATACATCGATGCTTTTATCATGACTGTGATATGAAGCAGTTCGGGATTGCTAAGAGACAGCTATCAGCTATCATATAAGGAATATGGACATTTCATTCTACCGAACTAACCTTACACGCGAGTGCAGAATTACAACTCACAGTCACAGGTCAGTTTATTAGACAAATTAAACTTGTGAGGTAACGCAGCGTTGTTTCACTTGGTCTAACATTACACTATCACACTAAACTGCATTTGAATGTGTTGAAATGTATGTGTTAGTTTGTCTGTATGAGACTAGCAGTAAGCTAGATCAACATTAGAATAACATACAGATCATATTCTAACATTTCATCATGTTGAGCTATGTAACATTGATTAGTTTTATGTAAATGTGCTCACCTGTTTAATAAAGTAGAAGCGGTCGAAGTCTCGGACGTGGAGCTCTCGTTTATATACTGTCTATGGGAGCTCTAGGCATCTCGAAAACACTGCGCTGATATTGATTCTCGTTTTAGTTCTCCTTTTGTATCCAAAGTCTGCTTGCCATGGTCCATAATGTTTGAACGAAACAACAACAGCGTGCAAATAGACATTGCGAACTACCGTCAGTCGCTTTGGTTACTATCAGAGGGCTCTGGTTCATAGCTCTGGTTGCCATGGCAGTACGAGCGGAAACCATGGACAACGCGGATATGACGCCATTGACGGCGACAAAACGGAAATAAAGAAACGGGACGTTTCTCGAATTAAATTACAAATTTCTCCTGGTTTGAAAGTTGTTGGAAACAGTCGGGATAATGTAAGTACACAAAAAAATAAAAAATAAATAACATAGATATAGTGATTTTTGCTATTTTTAAAGCAAAAAAGTTACATATTGTGGCTTTAAACCGTTATTATTATACATAACAGCTAGCCCTTAATAATAATTATAAAAAAATCCTCTCCTTTTATTGTAAAAACAATTCCTTTTGATTGTTATCTTTTTGGATGTTATGTTATAGTTGTAAATGTTGTATGTTGAGTCTAATGTCTAATAAAAAAGATATGCCTACGTCTCGACTATAAGTTAGCTGGATTTCATCCGGTCCCTTTCCACAGGTGTATTAATCAAGCACAATGCAGTCTGCATTCATAATCTAGGTGCTTGATTTTACACACCTGTGGAAAGGGACCGGATGAAACCCATGAATAGCTGGATTAAGCTAATACTTTTTTTTTTTCTATTCAGTACTTCTTTATCTCAATAGACTTTGGCTTTGTACTGACACCTACAGTGTGGATGCATGAAATTTGTTTATAAACTGTTGCTGCTTCATGTCAGAATGATTCGTCTGCTTATTGTGAAAAGCACTATACAAATACATTTGAAATGAATTCATAATTATGTAGAATTATTCAAATGTTCCAAAAAAATATTTAACAATTGCTTTTGGATTTTTTTTATCTAAATGGTGTCTTGGCAACTAACTGAAATTAATAAGTTTAAGTTAAAGTACTACAACTGCCATTGCGAATGGAATACTAATGGTTAGCTTGCTCCAAAAGTTAAAAGCATTTTTTTGTTTTTGCTATCAAGTGCACTTTTAATTTCTTGTGCAAAAATCTTTTATTGAGGAAAAAAATTATTTGCTTAACCCTTAAATGCATACCTTGGATCTTTATTGACCCGGGACGTCATCCATTATCCCTCTCCCCAATTCCTACCCCCTTATACATTTTTTAGTTAGACAGCATTCTTAGTATTTCTACTAATACTACATAATACCTCCTACTATATTTCTATTAATTATAAACAATTTAACAAGAAAAAAATCTAATTATAAAAGGATGTCTGTTTACTATTTTTTTTTTAAATGTGGGTCACTAGCGACCCAAGTTATGTAATAGTGTAAGTATATGTATTCTGAGCAACAATAATTGAATCTCTGATAACTCAATAAGTTTAACTCACCTTTATTCCTCAAGGTGGCAATGTGACGTGATGTTTCTCATAATAACCGCAGACATAAAACAAAAGAATGACAGGCATCATTAGCAATACTTGAAATGGCTCAGCGATTTCCAGCAGAAGTAGTATGCGATGTTGGCAATCTAAGTATCGATTTTAAAAACGTTGAAAATTATAGTTTTGTGAATATGGTTGAGATCACGAATTTGAGGCAGATGCTGAAAGTACTGGGGAAATGAGCTCTGATGATGACAGTTTATGATGGTAAAAAGCATCTACTCAAGTTTAACACTTCCAAGTTCCAAAAGGTAATGAAATATGCTTTATTTTATTCTATACATTTTTTTATATAATATAGATATATATATATATATGAAGAGTTCAGATGCAAAAGCCTCTAAATGCCATCTGAAATTTTCTTATAGAATGATCATTTTTATCAAGCTTGTATATTTAAGTTCAGTAATTTCACTTAAATGAGAATTAATAGGTAATCTTCATTGCCATTTAAGTGAAATTGTTGAATTTAAATATACGAGCTTGATAAAAAGTATCATTCTATAAGAAAATTTCAGATGGCATTTAGAGGCTTTTGCATCTGAACTCTTCATATATATATATATATATATATATATATATATATATATATATATATATATATATATATATATATATATCAGGAGAGTTTTATACTATTGCAGCAGTTAGAGATCCACCGTGTTATACATAGATCCGGGTAATAATAATTGGCACACTATACATGAATGAAAACAGGCATTCATTTAGTAGAGAAGTGCAGTTGACTCTTTTTTGCCCTGTCCAACTCAATATGTCACAACTGAATCAGTTGGCAAAAATCCAATATTTTAACTGACCTGACCCATGTTTCAAGTTAATTCGACTATTGAAATAAGAAGGATAGTCGGCGCCGATAGCCTCGTGGTTAGCATGTGTCATACAGCGCAACTGCCCGAGTTCGATTCCCAGCTCAAGGTCCTTTGCCGATCCTGTTCCCCTCTCTCTCTACCCCACGCTTTCCTGGCAAAATCTCTATTGCCCAATTCAATAAAGGCCAAAAACATAACTTTAAAAAATTTAAAATAAGGAGGATTAAATCATTGAATTAATAACATGATATATGGTGCAATAAAGATCTTTGAAGTGGCTTTTCATTCTGCTTTCTTTCAGCTGTCAACAAGCCCGTTTAAGACCTCTAAGAAAAGTCAGTGAAAGCAACAGTACCACACCTTCCATTTTAGACGTTGGAATGTTGAAAGCTTGACATAAACTGTTGTGACAAGTGCAGATACGGTGAAAATAACTCAAAATTCTTTCAAAGATGCCACACTATCTCTTTTTTTGTGTATCACTTCAAATGCATGCTTGACCTAGTTCTGTAAACAAAGAGAGTTGAAGGTTTTTATGCACTGGAGGTTCTGAATGAGAGAAAATTTGTTGCATAACCAATTAGTTGAATAAAAGCTATGCAGAGGAACTATTAAGAGGAAACAAATTAAACCCTTTAGCCACACAGTTTCATCTCTGGCATGCTGGAATTGACGAGAACATTTCAAGAGGGTTAAACTCTCAAATTACACTGATTCAAAAATCAAATCAAATAAAAGAAGGAAAAAAAAGTGTTTTAGGTATAATCCAAGCGGAATTCATAGACATTGTATTACGCTGATAAAACAGCCTTAGATAGGCTTTTACTGTCTAATATAATAAATGAATCTGTACTCCCCTACCATTATATTCCAATTTATCGTACAGAAAGGCCATAACGGCCCAATAACTTCACTGCAACGAGAATGAAATACACTCAGCGTCTAAATGAATGGATGTCTTGCTCATTTGTTCATTTGTACTGTCAGAGATATAACTGCTATTAAGAGAAGGTGCTTTATAAAACCATTTACATGTTTTACAATTGGTTTTTGATGCATTCTAATATCAATAAAAGTAGACTTTTGATGTTCTCTCATTGAAATTTCATTATGATCCTGATCCATCACACCATGAGGTTTCATTCCTCCTTATTCCTCAACTAGCGCTAGTGAAAACAAAACCCAACCATATTAAAATGCGAAAAACATTTGTCTGGTGAATCAAAAGAACTTTATGGCACAGATTTACTTATGGCACAGATACCTAATTAGTTTCCATAAGTGGGCAATAACAAGAACATGGCATGTGGACAAATGCACCTCCTGCATTCACAGCCATCTGTTTCAGCCACAACTTTTGGACTAGTTGCAGAATGGATAATGATGTGGATACTATTTGACAGTGTTCGTCATAGGAAGCATATTCTAGATCTTTAAGATTCAGAGACAGATGGAGATTTTTGTCTGGTGCACTGAGATAAATACAGATTCATAGAAATGAAAACAAATGGAACACCTGTGTATTGTTCAGAAAAAACAACAGAAGCTCAATATGTTCACCAAATTAGCTCATTACGATGGCAGATAAAGTTGTAGGACAATAATGTCACAATACCAACATTTCAGATACCAATACCAGTGATTTTTTCAGATTCTCGATACAAAAACTATAATAACTTTTATTCTCCTGTATAAAAGTTATTCTATTATATAAAAGCAACACATTACACATTTTATTTGCTTAAATTATATATATATATATATATATATATATATATATATATATATATATATATATATATATATATATATATATATATATATATATGAAGAGTTCAGATGCAAAAGCCTCTAAGTGCCATCTGAAATTTTCTTCTAGAATGATCATTTTTATCAAGCTCGTATATTTAAGTTCAGTAATTTCACTTAAATGGCAATGCAAATTACCTAATAATTGTCATTTAAGTGAAATTACTTAACTTAAATATACAAGCTTTATAAAAATGATCACTCTAGAAGAAAATTTCAGATGGCACTTAGAGGCTTTTGCATCTGAACTCTTCATATATATATATATGTGTGTGTGTGTGTGTGTGTGTGTGTGTGTGTGTGTGTGTGTGTAATTCAAATTTGATAAATACAAGTTTTTTTTTTATGTTTTTGAAACAAGTCCTTATGTTCACCAAGCCTGCATTTATGTGACCAAAAACTGTAACAATATTACCGTTTATACAATTAGAGTAAAAACAGTAATATTGTGAAATATATTTCTACAATTTAAAATAACTGTTTTTTAATATACTTCAAAATGTACTTTTTTCATGTGCAGAAAATTAATATGCTGAATTGATTCTTAAGAAATATTTATTACCAGTGCTGTCGTGCTACTTATTATTTGTAATATAAGAATCTTTTTACAACATTATAAATCTCTTTACTGTCACTTTTGATCAATTTAATGCATCCTTGCTGAATCAAAAGCCGCTTTTCCACCGTCGGGTCAAACCGTTCCCATTGCTATACCGCTCCATTCCATGCCGATCCGGGCCGGCCGGTGCGGATACAGTTTTATTTTCCACTGCTGGGCTGATAAAAGTGCTCGTTGCAATGCAATACAAATGTATCAAATGTGCAAGAGGTAAACAGTGACCGCGTTATGGAGGATGATCAGATATTTATTTTAATTTTATTATTATTTACTTCGCTCCAATGGTGTGCTTAGCCAGCTATAGAGAAACAGGTAGCCAGGCTAAAGACTAGTGAACAATCGTGAGTGGCGACATCACTACACACATTCTACCATCATCATTTATAAACTCACACTGGGTGATGAAAGAAATGCCTATTGAGGTCTTATGTGCCTTAATGCTAAAACAAACCAAGCATATTCCCAAAGGAAGCAGTAGCCATTTTCATAATGAAAGACCATTCATCTTAAAGCTAACCAGCTTTCAGTTTCATAAGGGCTCTGAATGAGTCAGTGGTCAGCTCTTGATGGGTGGCGATACCTCATACACGCTGGCCTGCAGAGTCAGCACCTGCTAGCATGTGTACACATCTATCCAGAGTGCATTAGGTCTTCAGTGCTGCAATACGTCGCCTTAATCAGTCTTGCTTCCCTTCATTGGCACCAATCAACTGTAACCACTGTTAACAAAATGAGAAGTGCTTGCCAAGTGGAAAAGAGAAGGAAAAGAGCATTAAATCATCTCTACATCTACATGTTGTAGGCATTCGTAGAGTTGAGCATTATGGCTCTGGTATTGACACGGAGTCATCGGAAATCTGGTTACGCTGTATGTGCTTGATTCACTCAAAAGAACTGATTTACTGTCAGTCGGTCTGGAGTCGGACTACACTGGTTGCATACAGTAGTATACTTTTGATTCCTATAAAGAACCAGTTCATAAGATTAATTTGTTCTTAATTGAACTACAGTGGTTTTGTTCTTTGTTTTGTGCTTTAGATTCATTAGCTGTGGATTCCGAACAATTTGAATAAAAAACGTACTTTTTTTGTGGTTATTATATAATATAAAATAACGTGAACATTAATTATAAGTATTTATTTGTATTTTCTTATAGAATTTATTTATATAATTCAAATGATATAGATTGTTTTATATTTTTTTTTAAATATGTCTCTTATGATCTCCAAGGCTGCATTTATTTGATCAAAAATACAGTAAAACAGTAATACTGTTACAATTTAAAATAACTCTTTCCTTTATTCCTGTGATGGAAAAACTGAATTTCAAATCAAAGTGGCTAGAATTCCTGGTTATTAGCAATACCGGTTGCCAGATGAGGTCATTAAAATTTCACGGTTATGATATTTTGATTATAATATATATTTGACTCCAGACTATAGATCTGGCTATGCGAGACAATAGTTTGAATTAATCACTTTTCTTTGCATGACACATTGACATTACAGTACAGAATACTAGCTATTTCAGCATTATCCTGAACATAAACGTTCGTTTCATGTGTTATAGAACGGAAGAGAAGCTCTGTGTGAACATACTTTTGATTTTCCTGGCAAAAATGTCCAGAGTCCTTCATATAAAAATTAGTCTACAGGCTTTCATAGACCATCTAGGAAGTCAGGGAAGGTCTCGTTTTTTAAGTTTCATTACAAGCTCGTCACACATTGGTAATAAAAAAAGCAATTGGTCCTGAAAATCCTAACACTAATCACAACACGCTCACAGAATATCAAAATTAACGTGAAAATACAGAGCACTAAAAATAAAAAATAAACCTTCCCTTTCACTCATACACAATCTCATTGTAAACGCAGGGGCGTCGGACTGGGGGTAAAACCAGTACTGATTACCAGGGCCCCAAGGGGAGAGAGGGCCCTTGAAAAGTCTGGAATATATTCTATTTTACCTATATTTTAATTTCCTAATTAAATGCCATAACGAATGTCAGATGAAATGTAAAGTTAGTGTATTGGCTGAATAACTTGGTTGATTGACTACATTTTGTATACAAGACTACCTAAGGTCTCACGTTCCCACCCCTTGCTAATGCGCCAAATGGTTTAGTCCATCTGCACGCATTTTATGTTAGTTAGTTGAGCATCTGGTGGAGCGCAAACTTCTGCTGTAGAAATGTTTTTCTCAAAGAGAGCCAAATCAGGCCACCAAAAAAGAAAGAAAAGACAGGAGAAGGAAAGAAAACAAAATGAGGGGAAACAATTGGTAACTGACTTCTTTTCAAAGAAAGGTGAGCACAAACTATAACACGAAATCTATAGTGCTAAACTGTTTGAATATCTTCGCTAAAAATGAACTGAGACAACCCATTGAAAGAGCAAAACATACACTTTGATAATTTGGTTATACATGCAATCTGAGGTAAAGGCTAAATAAATAAACTGTACACTAACAATGCTGTTTGCATACAACACACCATTATAATAGCCTAATTTTTAAATTAATAGGCTATAATACAGTATCTAACTATATCTATTTCTGTTGAGGAACATGGGGACCCATCAGGACTGCCTATGCATAGGGCCCGGGAACTTGTGCTACGCCCGTTTTAACGTAACCTAAACTGAACGTGGCGCAACTCACCTCAAAGTTAGCAAATACATGTCCATTTTTGTCACCTGCTCTGGAGAGATGGGGTTCAAAAGTAACCTGCGCACTTGGAAAAGGCACAAAAAACAGCCGCTTTCATAGCATGTTACAACCTTCAGGGTTGCCACTAAAGGTTTTAAGTGAGCACCCATTTGCTGTACCCTGCAATCAAGAGACAACACAATGGAATACACAGACCGTACTCCTCAACATACCTATGGATAATAGACTTCACACTGTTTTAGTAGCCAGAAAAAAATTGCTCCTTGGAAAAGACACCTCTCATTTAGCTGAAAGATAAAAAAAAGTACAGGCAAGTGCTCCATTTGAGCTACACTAACTGTGAGAGACATTCTGACTGGCTAACAGAGTAGTGAGAAAAGAAAATAGTCATTCTAAAAGAGTCAGATAAGTGGATGCCTGGAGAGGACTTGGCATCCGAACAGCCTAGCTCTAACATCCTTTTCTGCCATTTTATTAGGGAAAACTTTACAAACATAAAAACACAACTACAAATACTGTATTGTGAGACAAATAGGTTTTGATGGATCTGTCTGGTTTTTCAGAGCTTTTTGTCCAAGAAGGCAAAAGGAAAATTTCTCAAATTTTGGATGAGAAAATAAATAATGAAAACAATAATGAAATATGAGAAGTTTTAAACTATACGAATAGTGGTTAAAGTGACTAATGCTTTATTAGTGATCCAAACAAATTATATGAAATATGATCTAAATAATAAAAAGTGTGCTGTTTATTTATTTATTTAGCTTGTAGTAACAAAACAATCAAACAAACAAAAATGTTAGTGATCCAAAAAGATTATTTAATATACGATCCAGGTATAATAATAATAATAATAATAATAACTTTACAGAGTGTTTATTTACTAATGTATTAATTTATTTAATTATAAATTTATTTATATATATGGATTCATATACAATTACAATAACAGACAATTTTATAGATTTATATTTGTCACAACTAGCTGTTGTTTGCAATAAATGAATGAACATTATACAGTATGGTATATAATATATATATATATATATATATATATATATATATATATATATATACATATATGAAGAGTTCAGATGCAAAAGCCTCTAAGTGCCATCTGACATTTTCTTCTAGAATGATCATTTTTATCAAGCTTCTATATTTAAGTGTGGTAATTTCACTTAAATGACAATTCATAGGTAATTTTCATTGCCATTTAAGTGAAATTACTGAACTTAAATATACAAGCTTGATAAAAATGATCATTCTAGAAGAAAATTTCAGATGGCACTTTGCATCTGAACTCTTCATATATATATATATATATATATATATATATATATATATATATATATATATATATATATATATATATTTAATAAACAAAAACAAATAAACACCATGCACTGAATGAGTGACACTGGTCTATGTTGGGATTTGAATGAATAAATAATGTGTTAACAAACAAACAAAAATATTATAGTATTGTTTTCTTGTTGATACAGTGAGATAATAGTTTTAAATGCCTTTAACCCATAAACCATTGCATGAATTTACAATGGACAACAAAAACCCAAATCCAGAGAGGCGACTTAGCCTCCTCATTTCAGAAGAGCCACTGCTTCACACATGCATCGAATGACTTGAGTACTGGAATAAGATGGTAAATTGCTATTGTTTTTCCGCATCCATTATTGGCAAGCCGACCATTTTAAGACAGCTTAATTAAGTGCCCCAACTCCACATGGACACCAAGTTCATTATGTATATTGATGTATCTATCTCAGCTCTCCGGTGAATATTTCGGAGTAGGCCACGGCTTCCAGCTGCAAAGGACTCTCTCTGGACCCATTCAGAGCACACATGCTCCGTGGTTCTGCCTTTCAATGGCCAACAGCAACGGCCAAAACACATCTGAGGCAGTACTTATGTTAATAAAATCTCATATGAAGGATTTCTATGTACGCTCTCACGCCAACTAAATCAACAGCACGGTAATGATCACTGCTTAGCTAGAAACTCAGTCCTGAGGCGGCAATAATGAAGGTCGAGTAAACCCGCAAGATGCGAAACAACTTGGTGATGCCAAAGACATCTAACAAGTAGTTTGGGTAAATGAAGGTGAAAATGACTTTATGTGAATGTTACATAAAAGTCTCATCAGATGTGTGGATTTAATTTATTCATTCTTTAATTTGTTCATTCATCTATTGCAAACAACAAGTAGAGACAAATAAAAATATCCACACATAATATTATTTTTACTGTGTTTTTGTAATCGTTATTCTCGAAGCCATGTAAACAACATACATACATATACATAAATATTATTTGATGGCATGTGAGATTTAAACAGTACTTACAATTTTAAGAGATATGAATAGAGGTGAACTAAAGCATAAAGTGACCAAAGCTTGATTAATGATCCAAAAAGATGCAATAATAATAATAATAATCATTTTACAAAATGTTGCATAAAGGTCTCTTCAACTGTCAATCAAGTATGTGAATTTATTTATTTATCTGAATTCAATAATAACAACTACAATAACATTTAATTAAAATAATATATTTTTATTTGTCATTTCTAGCTGCTGTTTGATAGATAAATAAATAAATATTAAATAAGTAAACAAACAAACTGGATGATTGACACATGTTTTTATGGATTACATTAAATAAATAAAGTGTTACCAGGCATACAAAACGTATGTACTAATGTACAGTACTTATGTTAAGAAAGCCTCATATACAGAAGGATTTCTATGTACACTCTCACGCCAACAAAATCAACAGTGCGGTAATGATCCCTGCTCGGCTGGAACGGTCCTGAGGCTGCTATAAGGAAGGTCAGGTAAACCCGCAAGCCGTGAGACATTGAGAACAGCCACGCCGAGATGTCTTCCAAAAGCAGCTGGGTAAATATTAAGGTGAGAGGGAAAAAAAATGGAAATAAGACCCTTAAGACTGAACAGCAGCGCTCAGGGGGCAGCGTCGGTGGTAAATGAGGAAAGGTCAAGCGATGGGAAGGGGGCCGTGAGAAGTGACGCAGACTCCGTCCGTTCACATTCACACTCAGTCACGACTGCAAGCCGTTTAATTAAAAGCAGCTGAGCTGTGACAAGAAAGAGAGGGGACCTTAGCTTCTGCAGCGCCCACAGCCTCAAACACAATCCACTCGTTACAATCGATACGCAGCCTTTCCAAAGCTGCTCCTTAACCACGCGCGCACGCCGCCGCTCTGTAGCGTATTCTTAGCATGTTGACGTAGGCTGGCTTTTCATGTCAGGGTTTACTTGCTGGAAAAACATTCCCCCTGCGTCTCCGCAGGGACGGGTCTTGACTGAAACGCAGATGGCTTTAAGTGTGCTCAAAGAGAACCCACTAATTTATGGACTGCCATATGATGCATGTCTTGTCTACAACACTACTTATTATAAAGAAATGGAAAAGCAGAAAGGGAAAGCGTTTGCCATCCAGCGATGCAGACGGTTCAGGCAGGAAGTGATGGCAAGATGACTTGTTTGCACTTTCCTTTTCCCCCCAGCATTATGCAAATAGCTGTCACCCCATTGCCTCTCAATCTTCTGTCTGCGTTGAGCTGAGAGCTCTCTCTCATCAGGGGACGGGCTCACTTGGGCACAATCGGGATACGAGAGACACAGCATCACTGAAAATACTAAACAGAGTCTGATCACACAAGATGGTGGATGAGGAATTTGGCACAACTCGCTTGGCACTGTTCGTCCAGTGCTATTCTAAACAACTATCAAGTGTATTCTCTAAAAACAACATTGTCTTCTCAGATTTTATTGCTCTCAGGATCTGAGGCTCACAGAGATAGAGAAAAAAGCCACACAAAAAAAGACAGCTTGTTTACCCAAATCTGTCTCATTTGCGTCATGTCTATGACACTAACAATGTCATATGACACTTCTATAAAACTATGACACTAACAATACATTTTGTTAAAAGCGCTATATAAATGAAGGTGACTTGACTTGACTTGACACTAGACCGTATTGCTTCTCGCAATCAAACATAAGTAGATGAGTGGTATCTCGTAATCAAACATAATGCACCAAGTTTGAATATGCAGACTATGAATGAGATCTGGGAGATGACAGAAAGGAAGATTTTACGCAAAATAAATTTGCTCTTATCATAGAGATTTATACATTTTCAAACATCACACAAGACTTTTTGGGACTTTAGAGCCCACGGTCAATATTTTATGGAAAAGAGCAGTGCAAACATTTTTCAAAAATTCTCTGTTTGTGTTTCAATATATATTGTATACACATACACTACTGTTCAAAAGTTTGGGGTTTGGTAAAGTTTTTTTGTTTTTTTAATGTTTTTAAAAGCCTCGTATGCTCACCAAAGCTGCACATATTTAATCAAAAAACAGCAAGCAGTAATATTGTAAAATATTTTTACAATGTAATATAAAGCTGAATTTTCGGCATCATTACTCCAGTGTTCAGTGTCACATGATCCTTCAGAAATCATTCTAATATGCTGATCATGAAACATTTCTTATTATTATCAATGTTGAAAACCGCTGTGCTGCATTACCCTGGTAATACAGAGTTCTCGCGAGAGCACAAGTTGAATTTGCTCAGCGAGTTACTCTGGTGTCGAGTAATGATGCTCATTAAATATGCCCCTCGATCTGAGCTGCACCAATCACATCGGGTTATCTGATATAGGCGGGCCAGAGGCGAGATGACGACAGCGCTGTGACGTTGAAGTCATCAGTAAACATTGCAAGATGGCTATGGATGAACACCACTTGTTTGAAACGGCTTTGGCCGCTACAATGAAAGATTTAGACTTGCCTTTTTCTCTAACAGAGGAACAATCGTTCCCATGCAAGAAGGGCGTTTTTGCTGTTTTGCCGACCGGATATGGTAAGAGTCTAATCTACCAGTTAGCTCCGCTGTAGCTAAGCGATGTTGTGATTGGTCGTAGTGTTATCCAATTGCGTGCAGTGAGATTTTCAAATGCTTGGTGCCGCCCCTCGAGCTGGCCGATTTTCATTAGTCGACGCCAGACCATAAATCTTATAGATTTAGGTCTGGATTTCCAGGCTAGTGCTGCATTATACTGTTGTGGGAACCACAACACATTATTTTTCAGTATTTTTTGATTACTGGAAAGTTCAAAAGAACAGCGTTTATTTTAAATAGAAATATTTTGTAACATTATAAACATCTTTACTGAATAAAAGTATTCATTTCTTTCAAAATAATACAACAAATCTTACTGACACCAAACTTTTGAACAGTAGTGTACACACATCTCTGATCATTTATTGCGAAGCAGTGTACATGTAGTTTGTGACACTGTTGAAATGTTTTCTGAAACTCTAGTCTAGATGATCTGAGAATACAATCTGAGAATCAGAAGACTTTAACTGTTTGCTCTCCATTTAATATTGTAGCTGTCTAGGAGAAACAATTAAAGAGATAGATTAGAGAATTAAAGAAATTAGTGACATTAAAGCCAAGATGTTTACGTGTTGTAAAGAGCTATGCTTCGATATCATGCTTTGCATGATTATTATGCAGAGCCTAACTTGCTCAAATTTTAGCACATTTATTTATTTGTTTGTTCAGTATGTGTGTGTTTAGCTAGCTAATACCCAAAGCGGGTGATGTTTTATTAGTTTCACTATGTCTGTCAGCCAAGAAGCCCGGGCACATTGCTCTTCCTGAAATCTCTCTCTAATCATGCAAAATGTGAATTTTTTGCATAACGATGATGGGCATTTTTAAAGGGGCAGTTCACCCAAAATCACAATTTTGCCATAATTGATTCACCCTCATGTCGGATGAACCATAACTTAAAAGGAGAAGTACAGTGGAATGTCCTAGCCGCACTTTTTATACACAAAATTGGATAATGACTTACAACATCAAGCTCTGAAAAGGTGAAAAAAAATCATAAAAGTCTATTCCTTAACAAGATTTGTATTCTCACTTAAATGTCCTTTCATATTTTTTAAAAACAATGGAGAATCCTGCTAATCATCTTTAGCAGTTACAAACAGAAAGGGAGTTTGAAACTAAAAAGATAAGAAGTTTGTGTACAAGGTATTGCCATCAGGGCACTCAAGAACAGTATCTTATCAATTCATCATGAGCATAAAGCTAATAGAGCTTCAGAACTCCATTAATGATCACCGACAGGCTCTGTAGAGTAGATGAAAGGTGTAACATAACAGGCTGGGCTCATAAAGGAGGACGCCATGCAGCTAATGAGGATTTAGACTGTCTTACAGAAGGGCAGGCAGAGAGCCAGAAGGCCATGGCTTTCAAGGGTTTCGATATGGGCTCGCCACTAATTACACATGTACTAATGGCATAGATTTTCATTAGAGATAATTTAAGTCCGCTCATCCGAAATACTATCTGGACAAGGCTGTTCTGCATGTACAGTGCCAAATGACTGGCTTGCTGTTTCAAATTCCTACAAACTCATTCCGAAGGTTTGCTGGCTGGTAATGATCTTCACCCAGCCGACAGGATATATTATTTATCAAACAGGATTGTTAATCCAATTATCATATATTATTGATCAAAAGTGTAGCTGCTACTTTGCTAATTGCTAGATACTCATATTAGAGATATAGTAACTAAGTGTCTTCTCATTTCAGTGGTTAAATCAGTGTTGTTACAATTTCTATTTAACAAATGATGACCATAAAAAAAATAAAAAAAATAAGAAACTATAACCGCAAATGGCATAGGTCCAATCATGTAAGCCATAGAATTGTTTTGTAAGAGGCAAAGATTGTATAATAATAATACAAATTTATAAATAAATAAACTTAATTTAAAAACTGTATTAAATGCTATTGTAAAAATTTTATAAAACTTAATTATAAACAAATAAATACAAAGTGTGCAAGCTTTTAAATAAATAAATAAATAAATAAGGCAGAACACAAAAAAAGATATAGACTATTGGGGTCCAAAACAACAATGGACCCCATTGATATATACAAAGTTCTGTCAAGAAACTCTAGATAGTGGAGATCCTTAACTCGATCTGCTTGCAATCATATTATTCTCCATAGGGGACATCTGATTGGTTCCTGCTGTAACAGTAGCCAATGAGCTCGCTGCTCAACCTTCAAAGGCTGGTCAGTCTCCACCTTCCCCAGCTCCACATGTATAGATCTACTACGGGTAATTCATCTATGCTATATTGTACAGCAGCAGCTTGTCTTGCTCACAGCAGCGTGTCGTGTACTGTATGTATTGGCAGCAGCAAGTACTGTACTTGCTGTGCAGCAGCAATAACAGCAGCAGCAGCAGCTGATGAATAGCAGATCTATTCCACCAATAACAAACATATCAACACTGTCATATCCATTACCATGCCAAAACATTCTGAGAGCTGTCATGACAGAAATATATTTTCTTTTGTGTTACACAGAAAAAAGAATTAAGGGTGAGTAAAAGATAACAAAACTTACATTTTTGAGTAAACTATCCCTTTAAGAGCATGAAAAACATTGGAGACCAAGACAAAAAACAAACAGATTGCCATTAATCTATTCCAAATGGCAATTACTTTAGAAAGTTTGATTAGTGGGATGTTACGTAAAGACCATATCTAATATTCTCTAGACCTCTGAGCCTGCACAGCCAGACGAGCACCTTCTGTGCAAAGCGTATAGCTTAGTAATTAGCTTTTGTTCATATTGATTTCAGTGGCAATGGAAATGTATGCTAATACAAGGTGGACTTAGCTTAGCTTAGGAGTGCTGCCAGCTGCCAGACTGGATTACAGACATCCCAGAAACATGTCAAAAACTGAGCTGTCTCCCCAAGGGCTCTGCACGCTCCGTGCCAGCTCTGTTAGTGCATTTTGTTTCATTGTCATAGCAGCAGAATAGTGAAGCCTTGAAGGATTATCCAGGAACACACGACTGGTAAGACTTACTTCCATGAGACTCTTGTAATTTCGCATACAGAGGTGGATATAGACCTGTCAGGTACAGACAAAAACAGGACATACTCCTGTTCAGTGCAAAAGTAAAGATATGCTTTATGGTAGGGTGACCATACGTCCTGTTTAACCAGGACATATCTGGCCAGGATTTCGAGATCGCCCAAAATGCCCGGGATTCGGCTTTTGCTTTCTACAGTCACCATTCATTATGTTTACATTATTACGTTATTTGACACTGACACGTACGTGCCAGCTTTGCAGGTCATGCATTCTGATTCACACGGATCCCGATCGAGACGAAAACACAGGAATTTTCTTAGCAATGCTTACACGCACATCAACCGATCACTTGTTTAGCGTTCATGTAAACACTACATTCAGATTAACCAATCGGAATTAATTCAGTACTACTGAATCAAAAGGTGTACATGTAAACAAAATGAATGGCGACGAGAAAGCAAAAGCCGAATCGCGGATATTTTGGGCGATCTCGAAATCCCGGCCGGACATGACCTGGAATATGGTCACCCTACTTTATGGTTAGAGGCTTGAAACCAGCTGATGAAACCTGTGTTTCTGTAATGCTGCTTATGAACAGCAGGACATACTGTCAAAATCGTTATGCCATGTGATCTAACGATTACATCTGAGAAAGCCCAATGGTGCAACAATACATTTAATGTGACTTTCCACTTAAAATTAAAACTGTCATTGTTTATTCGCCCCTTGTGAAAAAGAAGTACACTTTAGCATACAGTACTTTTAAAAAGAGTACTTATTACAGAAATAATTTAGTTGAAAAGAATTTACTTAAGTGCAAACTGAATGCAATATTTTCAAATACTTAACTGCATATAAAATGCAATTAAATCAAAATGTATTATAGTTTCAATTTTTATTAAATGCATTTACTGTAGATGCACTTAAGACTGATCCACTTAAAGTAGAACTTAAGTACATTTTATAAGCAATTTTACAATTACTTCTATTGAAATATGTACTACCGAATGCACTAGAAGCAAACAATCATTTATGGTAAACTTAAATATAGTTGAATGTAATTTCTATTGGAACTTGTATGTCATGTTTAAGTATATTTGTAATTTCACATTAACAATGATGAAGTTGCAGTTTAGTACATTTAAAATATTGTAACGCCTGAAGAACGACATGGGGAGGCTCCGTTTCGGAACTTTTAATCGGAACTCGAGAACAACTGTACACAAACTTTTACAAACCGCGTTAACCAATTTAAAAAAAATAACGTGCTTTAGTGTGTTAGTCAACACATCAAAATAAGTGCACTTCTTTCAGCAGCTGCAAGTAAAAATAAAAAAATAAAAAAAGTGCAAGTGAAACTTTTACTTAAAAAACATAGTCAAGAAGTGTACTCTTCTCTTAGTTCACCCAAAAATGTTATTACATTTATTCCACAATTTACTCCCCCTCAAACCATCCTAGGTGTGTATGACTTTCTTCTTTCAGACAAACACAATCAGGGTTATAATAAAAAAGATCCTGCCTCTTCCAAGCTTTATAATGGGAGTGAATAGTAACTGAGAATTTGAAGCCCCAAAAAGCGCATCCATCCATCATAAAAGTAATCCATACGGCTCCAGGGGATTAATAAAGGCCTTCTGAAGTAAAGCTATGCATTTTTGTAAGAAAAGATATCCATATTTACAACTTTATAAACTAGAATCACTGGCTTCCAGTAACAGCCGTACGCAAGTCTAGTTCTGGCCGAAGAGTGACCTCTGACCCGACACATGACATATTGAGGAACGTGTAAGCGCAAAGGATAGAGCAAAACAAAACACTGGTCAAGAATTAGAAGTCTAAAATGAGAAGTTTGAAAGAGAAATGTCAGAGGAGCTTGAGTTTGTTGCCCAGCCCTTTTAGTTTGAACCATGAGAGGCGTCTAAGCTCACGCTACTCCTACATTCTACGTCATGCATCGGGTCAGAGGTCACTCTTCCGCTTGAACTCGACTCGCTTATGGCCGTTCCCAGAAGCCAGTGATTCTAGTTTATAAAGCTATAAATATGGATATTTTTTCTAACAAGAATGCATTGCTTCACTTCAGAAGGCCTTTATTCACACCCTGGAGCCGTATGAATTACTTTTATCATGGGTGGATGCACTTGGGTGAGTAAATTATGGGATAATTAATTTTTTAAGTACACTTAAGTGGCTTTTTACTTCATTAATATTATATAATCTGCAAGTACAGTTTTTTTTTTAAATATAATTTTCTGATTTAAAGTACAATACAAGCGCACATTCAGTACTATTACGTGGAACGGCCCTCATATTGTTACATATCCGTATTACTTTTTTGCTTATGAGAAACAATGTTCCCTGCCCTTTTCCATAAAATGAATGGTGAGTGTTTTAACTTCACAAAAACACAGCACCTTTCATTTGAATGGATTGTAATTAAAAATGAGAGAGTGACTGATTGTCCTGCGTGAAACCATGTTAACGGAACCAAAAATGACAGCAGCACACAACAGGGTCAATTATCTCTGAAATTGTGTAATGAAAATTAGGTTTGCTAAAGGGAAAATCATTAGAATTGTTAAAAAAAACGACCCCCTGAACAAAGTGTTTTATGAGCAACCCTCCTGCCAAACACACACGCAAAGCCGCCCCAGTTTCCCTGGCACATATCAATTGAGTTAATACAAGCTAATGGTAATAATTTGTCAAGCTTACAATCTTGTCTGTGCAGTTTTAATAATGAGTGAAGCTGGTCTGGTCTGGCCCTACTGCAGTTATTACTGGTGTAATTTGGGCCACCCTAGAGAATTTTTAGATTTAATTTAAGCATTTGGGGATGATGCTTAGCTGTGACAATAGCGATCCATCTTTTTTAACACTCCTAATCTTCACGGAGGATCCAAACCTTAGTTGGAGCCTTTGATGGATAACCCCTCCTCCTTTTCATATCTCTCTGTCTCTCTATCTATCTATCTCCCCTCCTCTGCCTCCTGCAGAAATACTATTATCAAGGATAGAGAACCGAGACTGGAGTGTGGCTACGTTGTCCAATGCAGTTAGTGGGTGGATGTCATACTGTATCAGCAGCCTGTGTTAAGAGGCATGAGTTTCTGAACAAAAGTCCACTCTCGTTAACGACTCTCAAACTGTATACGATTCATCTAAAAGTTCAAATCCCTTCTCAGAGCTTTAAGAGTTCAAGCCAGGATGAGTGCTAAATCACACGTATAGCAGAAAACCTGTATATTCATCCACAAAATGGGAGGCATTTCAACGTATAAAACCAAAATGTATTTTCTCAATAGCATTCTTGGTCTTAGAACAATTCATCAGTACACGTTGACAAAGAAAGCAATTTGGTGCGATTGCTCTGTTAGTGCGGTTTATTTGAATAAGTGTGAATGCTCAAATGTGCGCTCAAAACAAGCAAACCAATAACCCCAAAAACAACGCTTCCAAACAAACTCTGGTGTAATACAGGTTTATTGAATTATTGAATTGTTTAATAGTTTACATGACAAGAGTTCAAGATTATTCAAGATTCATTATTACTGGAGCTGCCAGTTTGCTAAGTTTCAAATTATTATTAAACAGCAAGCAAAAGCGGCAGCCCTTCCAGGGCACTCAGTGTCCGAATTCACTCACCCGTTTTCATTCACTCCTTCAAGTGAACTATATTAGAGGACAAATGTAGGAAATAGTGAATGAGGGTATAGGTATATATTTTTCATCTTTAGTATGAGTCTTAAAAATGACAGCGTAAATGCTGAGGAATAAATGTATCATTTTCTTTTTCGATCCAGATGAGCAGAACCAAGAGAACCGAACACACCCTTTGTAATAATATCAAAATGTAGTGACTTGCTTGCTTCACTTCTAAAATGACTTTCCTTTTTGAATGACATCACCACATCCTTTTGTGTTTCAACCAATGAGTGCTTTGGGGAGGGAAGTAATTCTCCCCAATCAATAACCAACACTTTCTTTTCATAATCAAATACATTTCTACAATTAAAGGGATGGTCAAACCTGTATGAGTTCATTTCTTCTGCTGAGCACAAAATAAGATATTTTCAAGAATGTCGGTAACCAGCAATGTCAAAAAATTATTTACAGTATGTCTATTTTCTACTTTCCTTTTAAAGCTGTTAATATTAAGGCAGGTTAACGCTCACTTTCACCTATTGTTTACAAGCAGCAAAAGGAGGCCATGTCATGCAGAGGCCAAAAATATTGTGTTACTCAGTAAATTGACTGGTCTGTCCGTTTTATCTTTGTGAAAGTAATTAACATAAGATTACCATCTTTAAAGACTCGCTAGAAAAATGACTGGATCCAGTATTCATTAGAGATCATTATGAAAAACATAATTAAACATTGTGGGGCTTAATGCTTGCAAATGTAAGGTGTGTATCACTATTATTATTGCTCATTTTTATAATTAATCTACAATGTGCAACTTGTCCCACACAAGTTTTGTTAAGGAAAGGTTCTCTAGTGATTTTCTTAACAATCTGGTTTCATGATGGTTGATAAATTGGTCGAAAACTCCCAGAAACTTTTTTTTATTTTATGAAATTTTATGAAAATAAAAAATAAAGACTGTAAATATGTACCGTAGCTGACTATCTGTGTTGATTCTTTCTTGCTGTATTGAGACATGCAAACTAATGGATACAGGAACCCTCCAATCTTACTGATGGATGATTGACAGGAGTCAATCCCAGATCACTCTCCATTAGTGACTTCCATATACAAATATACTGTGACATTATATGAAAATATGCCTCTATAAAAAGCATTTTGTCTTTGCATCATGAAAGGTGAATATAAAAGTATAAAATTATGAGTGCATGAAATTCATAATTGTGCTTCTGCTTTTAAACACCTATAAAGTGATGTCATTATTTAGTATGTATGTTAATATGGTGTTTTATTCAATATCAACAGAAAGAGTACCCGAGATAGATAACATATTCTGTAAATTGCCATTTATCATTTACGCTGCTTACCAATTATGGAATTACAGCGAGCTTCTGATGGCATAAATAAATAAATGACGGAGTGCAGTTATCCATCACAAATCATCTAAGACCTCCTGTCATCTCACCCAGCATGTTCCCTTTCCTCAGCTTTAATTAACTTATTTTGGAAGTGCTGACAAAAAAAATAAATATATAAGAGTTTAAAGGGAGAGGAGCAGTGTGGGGAGTTGTCATGGAGACCTGAAGCATCTGGCAAAGTCCCAAGAGTTTAGCAGCCACTCTCTCTCTCTCTCTCTCTCTCTCTCTCACTTTCATTCTCATTGGAGCATGAACATCTGTCATGCCCAACACAACATTACCTATAACCGCACACCACAATCAATCTACTCTGCACAGGCCCCTGCAATAACACTACAATACTAGCAAAGTACACTGATAGAACTGTTCATCATCACCGTAGATCCCTTATCATATATAATTCAATAGATCACATTAAGACCAGAGATCCTACACAGAAATTTAATGGGGACGTATAATAGAAAATTATCGTTTCCTTGCTCCTTTGAATCACAAGATATTCCTTTATAATTCCCAATGGAAAGATCCATCCTCAGTCTGCTCAGATCAACCATGTAAACTAAGCAGCAATAGCAGAACTTAAATAAAAAAATAAAAAAATAAAAAAATTGTATTAATTGGATGAACGATAATGTGAGCTACATAATTTGTTCACCCAAAGTAGTTAGCTAGTTATAACAAATATCATTTACAGAGAAGTCTTAAAAGGTACAGTACCATTTAATGAAACTCAACATGAAATCAAATTCCCATTATACTGCTCAATCACCAGTATCGATACTTTTTATCGACTGATATGATACAGATTATTTTGGGGGTTTATGTGTCAGATAACCAAAAAAACAAATTTTTAATGATTAATTTACTTCTGTATATAACTCAAGGATAGGTGTACAACAAAAATAAAAACATAATATGTATTATGAATATAATCTATTATTATTATTAATATTACTATCATGGTATTTTTTAGAATATAAATCACGTTTTTTATCATCTGAAATGTGTTTTCAGAATATTTGACTTTTAAAGCGACAAATAATTAATGCAATAAATAACTTTAAATGTATGTTTGTTTTTTACTTTTTTTCATCCCTGAGATACCATTACATTTGAAAGATTTGTTGTGGAGTGAAGGGAAATAAAATAAGTTTATAGTGTTATATTTGCAAACTATTAATTTTATTTAAAATGAAGTGAAGTGAAGTGAAAGTGGCTTGTAGCCAAGTAAGTATGGTGTCCCATACTCAGAATTTGTGCTCTGCATTTCACCCATCCAAGTGCACACACACAGCAGTGAGTATTGAAACCACACACACACACACGTTTTTTTTTTTTTTTTTGCTACGGCGCCCGGGGAGCGATTGTGGGTTAGGTATCTTGCTCAGGGACACCTCCGTTATGAGTAATGAGAGTGGAAGAGAGCGCTGTTCATTCACTCCACCCACCTACATTTTCTGCCGGTACAGAGACTCGAACCCGTGACCTTCGGGTTACAACAAGTCTGACTCTCTAACCATTAGGCCATAACAGATAAAAATATTTATCAATATTTTGCATTATTTCTTATATAATAATAATAAAATATGACTGATACTAGAGCTGCACGATTAATCGCAATTAACATGAAATCACGCTTAAACCGATTTGGCTTATTGCGATTATGAAATCTCAAAGGCTGCGATTATTTTTTATGCGCAGCTCGTCAATGAAGCACTGCTCTGTGATCAGTAGTAAATGCTGCTCCATTTGAAAGCACTGCGAGTTTGAGTCACTTCTAATGTGCATTTGAAAAAGCAACACGTCTTTCCAAACATGAGAAGCATTTATGAACCTCTTGTCCAATAAAAGACAAAATTTAATAACATGTTTTTACTCCAAACTCACTTCATAATGACAACTGAGCATTCTTCTGTGAGATGATGTGGATTCTTACAGAGTAAGGCACACAACATATCATTTCATAGTATTCTACAGTAATAGCGGCTATGTATTGAAGTATAAATATACTTTATTATCATGAAAATACCGGAGAAGGCTTGAAGAACTCAGATAAACCATATATTATCGTACTCGTGTATTTATTAATCATGTTTAAGTGTACAGTGCATTAGTTAATTACCCTGTGAATACCATTTTTTGGATGTTATTTAAATATATGCCAAAATATGCTGGAAAATATTTGTCAGGCCAATTATCTTTATATTTTACTTCAGATTATTGGATTAAAATGGGTTGCAAACAACATTTCACATTTATCTGCTTACCAATATTAGACTTTAGGAGCAAAAAAAAGCTCCAAAAGTACATATGACCAATTTCCAATGTTTAATTTTTCATGTTTAAGGTGTTAGTGACATATGTCATAAATATATATCAGTGAAACAATCTCCAGGATATGGGAACCATCGATGCACATTGTTTCCATGCAGTTTTTTTCTGTGAAAAATGCACAATTTATCTATTTGACTCCAGCTGTCAATGTCAGGACATATGTTGAGTTCTCCCTTGATACCAATTAACTGGCTCTTTTCTATATTACAAAAGCTAAAGAACGCATTCACATTAGCTCTGTTTAACACAGTAGCGTGATTTGCTAAAGAGATGATAGCGAGGCTCTCTGTCTGAGGTAAATACATTAATGAAGACAGAAATTAACACAAAAGCTATAAGAAATATAAACGAGCACTCTCATGAATGGGAGTCAGATAAAGAACCACACAGACTGGTTCCGCCAGGTGCAAAAGAAACCGGCTTAGAGCGGCATCTCTTTATCTGAGCATTTAAGCAGAAAGAAAACCTTTAGGTGCCAGATTGTCACTGTTGGGCGCTGTCTCGTCCCCATTTTTTTTTTTTTTTTTTTTATGAGGGAAGAGAAAACAATGTGAGCTTCCATTACAGTGGCATCATTTTCAAGAGGATGTGTTATTATGGCCCTTATTCACACAATGCTTCCATTCATTTCACATTCAAGATTCTACTTGAGAAGTGAGGCAGATGTTGCAGCGAACCGCAAGCTGGACGATGGAGTACAGGGAAGGAAAAGTCGGATGCGAATCAAAGCCACCTTTTGTCTTCAGCACTCTCATTTAAGAAATTAACAAGGGACTGTGAGCGAGGTGTACAATACGGAGACAAAGGAGCCTAGTTGGCAGCGGCAATTTAGCTTTTCTCGCTGACTTTCAGAAAGTAGCAGAAAATGGACCATCTGTTTGAATTACTAAGGTAACACTGTAAGGAAGTAAGGGAGAATGCATACTTTCAAACACCCAAAATTCAGGGTGCTGCACAGCAGGAGCCATTCTAGGATTTCAGGTCTCTTATCTAAGAATGAGCTGATTTGGCTCAGAGGGATATTTCTTGTCTTAAACAGATAGTTCACAAAAAAATGAACATTCTGTCATCATTTACTCACCCTCATGTCATTCCAAACCTTTATGAATTTTTTTTATAATTTAATGTTTTATCAATGTCGTGAGACTTTCCAAAAACGTAAAAATATTTATGAATTAGTAATTCATGATTTATGTCAAAACAAATTATGTTTTATTAACAAAGTTCGGGAGGAGCATGTTCAGATCATCTACCCAGTCAGCACGAGAGGAGGCTTATATATTAGAGCCGACTTCCCAAACTGTTCCATGACAGTTTTTCCAGCATCCCTCCTCCACCCCAAATCCTCACTCTCGATTATTACTATCCCAGCAAGGGATGGGGGGAGTGCTCTGGGTTCTGTCCAAATCCCTCTCCTTGGACTACACGCCAAATACACATATCTTATACTATATCTGATTATATGTAAGAAATATTTTTTGCTTCGAAAAATGCATCTAATTTTGTTTAATTAATGATTAAGATGTGCACACTCACATGTACTCAAGGTGTAAGAATGTTTTATATTTTTAGAGTCATTCAATTGAAATTTTTGTTGAAAATATTTTAAAAAACATAAGAAACCAACATGCAATGAGCCAAAACACTATGACCACATGCCTAATATGCTGGTGGTCCTCCGCGTGCGTGCTGCCAAAACAGTGCTGACCCGCCGAGACATGGACACTTCAAGAACCCTGGTGTCCTGTATTATCTGGCATGTTAGACATTAGCAGCAGATCCTTCAAGTCCTGTAGGTTGCGAGGTGGTGCCGCCATGGATCGAATTTGTTGGTCCAGCACATCTCACAGATGCTCAATTGGATTGAGATCTGGGGAATTTGGAAGCCAGGGCAAGACCTTGAACTCTTCATCATGTTCCATACTATTCCTGAACAATGTGTGCAGTGTGGCCAGGTGTGTTATCTTGCTGAAAGAGGCCACTTCCACCAGGGAACACCATTGTTATGAAGGGGTGTACATGGTCTGCAACAATGTTTAGGTAGGTCGGTGCAACATATCAAATTTACATTCACATGAATGAATGGATCCAGGGTTTCCAGCAGAACACTGTCCACAGCATCACAGTATCTCCACCGGCTTGTCGTCGTCCCATATCCTGGTGCCATCACTTTACTAGGTAAATGGTGCACATGTACAAGGCCATCCACGTAAAAGAAAATGGGACTCAGCGGACCAGGCGACATTCTTCCACTGTTCCAAGGTCCAGTTTCGACACTCATGTGCCTACTACAGGCTCTTTTGTCGGAGGACAACCTTCTGTTGCTCGGACCAGACTGGATAGCCTTCGTTGCCCTCGTGCACCGATGAGCCTTGGCCACCCAACACCCAGTCGGTGGTTTGCGGTAAGTCCCTCCTCGGACCACTGTTGGTAAATTCTCAACACTGCTGACAAGCCTTGTTGTTTCAGAGATACTCTGGCCCAGTCGCCTTGGCATAACAATTTGGCCCTTTTCAAAGTCACTCAGATCTTTATTCATGCCCATTTCTCCTGCATCCAACACATTGATTACGAGAACTGATGGTTTCTTACCATCTAATCCCCCTAGACCAATATGTGGCCTTGTCAGGAGATTATCAACGATATTTGCTTCACCTGTCACTGGTCAGTGGTCATAATGTTTTAGCTCATCTGGATGGATGTATGGATGGATGGATGGACATTTAACAGTGGGCATGTTAGATCAAATGAGCTTTTCCAAGAGGCAAGACATGTTGAAAAACTCTTTGAAGATTCACTGTTCAGCTAAGGTAAATGAACAGTGGCACGAGAAACATCAAGGTCATGGGTTCGATTCCCAGGAAACAAACAAACTGATACCTTGAATGTCAGGTGATTTGGATAAAAGCGTTTACCAAATGCATACATGTAAAATTGTTTCTGCTTGAGGCTACATAATAGTATTTTCATACATAAAATGCATTCATTTCAAGAGCTTTTATTAAGCCAACTAGAAATTTAAGATAAAACCAGTCACTGAACAAGGACCTCAGTTTTTTCCCACTTTTTTTCCAAATTCAGCGGAGCTTGTTAGTGTGAATTTAATATCTAATAGAGTGGAGAGGTTTGTTTTGATGTTTGCATGGGTGACTAATTTGCCCACTTCTCATTAATAACCCAAGAGCAAAGGAGTCCATGGAAATAATGTGAGCTTTGAATGCAGTTGATGTGGTATCAGCATCACAACTTACAACATGCAGACACAATTTGTCGGATATGATACTGAATCAGCATGTCTTGAACGCTATGTTGTTGGTGTCAATGAGACTGTCTAATGGCTCGTAATATATTCAGTGTGACTGTTGTGTCCTACAGGAGCTGTTGCTAGACCGAATGTGCTCCCTTCAAAAACAGCGTGATGTCTACCATTAAAATCAGATTCATCAGAACATTGCCTGAAAAATGTACCACATTAGCACTCACTGCCCACTCCAACTGCTTAGGAACAGAATGCTATCAGCACAGCACAATGTCTCTCCCACATACATTACGGCTCTTTCACCTATGCAATTCTATCCAAAGACTCAAATAGAATGTCGAACTAGCAACATATGACAAAATGGATATGGGTACTTTCCATTTAAAACCAATCCCACATATTGTATGCTCCAGGCTATGTTGGAAGCAGACATGACCTGGTGCATACTATAGAATAACTATATAGAGAATAAGAATATCTAACTATAGAATAAGAAATAGGTAGACATATTTAAAAATAATAATAATAAAAATGCAAAATCACACAACACTAAACTTTAACAAAAAATTAAATGGAGACAAAAAAAAAAACAATAAAATAATAAAATAAATATAATGATTAAAACAACATATTAATAAAAACTAAAATAGTATATTAATGATACTGAAATAATCAGTATGATGTATCCTGTATTAAGTGTAGTTTTTTTATAGTTTTATACTTTTCAAGTTTATTTAAAGAATTTTTATCACAGAATTTCACTGTAGGACCACTTTAATTTAAATTGAAAATAAGTATTTTTATTTGACAACTTATTTTATACAAGTTCTTAATAAGTTAATTAAGTAAATAGTTTTTAGCATAAATCTAGCAACAATTTTGTGAAGTTTAATAAAAAAATGCAATTATTAAATGCCACTTAAATAAAGAAAACAGCTCTGAAAATACACTTATATCAAGATATTTGCATCTCAATCAAATTGATATTGTTTTAAGATATTTTTACTTGAAAACAACACAAAAATACTAATTAAGATAATGCTGTGTACGTGATGACTGTGATGTGACTTTTTAAAAAGCCCTCGCTCATATACACACACTCACTCACTCACACACACACACACACACACACACACACACACAAACAGAAATCCCATGTACAGTACAGAAAGAGCGAACAACAAAAGGCTCTTTCTATTTCCCTCGAATGAGAGCAATCACACTTGAGAGGGGGCAGCTGCTGTATCTCCTTTTGTGCAGGAATTTTAGACAGCTCTTCATGGGCCACAACACAAAAGGAGTCAAATGTATTTTCTGACCACAGAGGTGAGACAGGCCCGCCATCAGCGGCCATCTTCCTCACAATGTCTACGAGAGCGCAATCATCCAGCGCGCAGCCCACTGATGGATGAACCGAGAGACCCAAACTCCCTCCAGCGCTCATTCAACGCACGCTGCTACGAGACAAAATAGAGCACAGCTCAATTATAAATAGATTGACAGTCACATTATGCCATAACAACAACCCAGTCACTCAGGGCAGGGATGAACTGAAGAGCGGCTCAACCCCACATCACCGAGATGTCGATGACGGATTGATGCTCGCAAGATCAGGGAGAGTGTACAGACAAGGCCGATTGAAAGGGGTGAGATGTGCTATCAGCTGAGAGGAAATGGGAACCTGACGGGATCTGACCTTTACCGACCCCAGTCGGTCTTCGCAACGCTGTGTTAGGGTGCCAAGCTCATGCAAATCTCGACGAATTACGCCGCTCACGTCTCTCCTGGTGAAATCATGAAAAGCGGCAGATTCTGTTTGAAGACATTTACCATCGAAAGCTCAAAGGTCAACAAATGTCTTACATTATCCAAATCAAGTTTAAATTCAACATGAAATGACATACACAGCCCATTTTACTTCCATAATCTGATGCATTTCTGAAATTTGATTAAAAATAAAAATAAAAAACTGTAGGACTCGACTTATTTTTATTTGTAGGGCGGACTAAACTTTTATTTAATTTTTTATAAAAAAAATTTTTTTATTAACATTTACATATATTGTGATTTCACTGGTGTTAAGCGGGTGTACAAGGTGTTCACTTGTGTTAAGCGGGTGTACCAGAATTATCCCAGATCTTACTGTAATGAAGGATAGCTAAAATAATTGGCTAACATTATCCAATGGTAGACTGTGACATAAGAGGAAAAGTCTGAGGTGGAGCAGAATTATTTTTCGCTTGAAATAATGTGCACTGATGAATCATTCCCATTAAGAGTTCTAAGTAAGTGTATTTTTATGCTTAAAACAACTGGAAAACAAGACAAAAATACTGAGTAAGAAAATCAGGGACTTTATCAAACATAAAGAATGCCTTGGACAAAACAAGGCAAATAAAGTTCAAGCCTAAGTCTATCCTTGGAGATTAAGTGTTTTTTGTTTTTCTTACAGTAAATAAATCTTAAAAGTAGATCATTATTTTGAGAAAGAAACAGAGGAATAGGATGCAGAGGATTCGAACCTCCATTTCCCATTCAAGCACCATTTAAATGTGCCACTGCTTGCAGGCTGATTTATTTTGATGCTCTTTCATTTTCCACAGTTGTTTCAACGAGAGCAGCAGAGGACGGGTCACTATGGATGAGGAGGCTCATTTATGTGCCAAAGACTAACATTGAGGAATTAACTGTGTGTCTCTATTTCCCTTGGCCTTCTGCTAAAAGCCCATTAATAAAGAACATGACAGAGTAAGGAGGCTGATGCCTCCGGCCACCAGCAGGACCTAGTTTGACCTAATACACTATCCAAGAGATGCAGTCTGCGTACAACTCCTCACAATAGCATACAAGAAAAATAATAAAGACAGTAAGGACACCAGAATTGCCATTTTGTCATTCCTTGTCATTACCGGAGTTGTTATGCAAATCCGCTCAGTATATTTTCCAGATGATATACTTTCAATAAGATAATTTTCAGTGGGAAGTGAGGTAGAAATTTCATTGTGAAAACGAGGCGATCATTTTATCTATAACCCAGCTCGAGAAACACAACACATTACAAATTAGGTGATTAATTTGCTGTCATATTGAGGAAACTTGTGAAAAGTGAAAAGCTGGGGGCACTGCCATCGTGTTATATCACGTTACAAGATTCCGATCAATATTCTCCTGGCTCTCACACAGTGTCACATAGGCCTACTATATGTCCTGCAGGAGTTTCTCACTGAAGAAATTGCAGCCTATTAATACCAATCCCCAAAACATTGTCTTTATACAACAGCACCAATGCTGCATGTACAGTTATTGGTCATCAAGAGAGGAGTGCCACAAGATGTTATGCGTCTACATTAGAGTTTGCTTTGTGAAGCACAGACACATAGCAGATAAAGCCGTGCTCTGGGCTCCTTTGATCAATATCCTGCATCTCTGCCGGTGATGAAACAGGGAAGCGAGTAAAATTACTCTGACATATGAAAGGCCACTACATCTAGTTCATTTCCTATCCTTTGGCAATGAAGTAGCCATAAATGTAGTGTAAATACACAGCCTCATTACACAAAAAAGTCTCACATTTTCTGAAATTATCACCCATCTCTTTTTTTCACCCTCAGTGTGAAAAGTATTTCTCAGAAAGGTGTCTTGGTTGTTTTTTCCACTCAGTGCGTTTCTGTACGCCAACATTTTAGAGGGATGGTTCATCCATAAATGAAACTTCTGTCATTATTTACTCACCCTCATGTTGTTCCAAACCATATGCTGTTATTTCTTCCATGGAATAAAAAAAAGTACACATTTTTAAAGACTTATGAAACTCTTGTCATACAGTGACATATCATAGCGACGCTGTCAAGCTCCAAAAAGAACATTAGACAGACAGACAGGCAGACGATAGATAGATAGATAGATAGATAGATAGATAGATAGATAGATAGATAGATAGATTTTTTTTACATTCACCAAATGTCGTAATAGTACTATTTTATCCTACTAAGTAAAACAAAGTAAATGAATCAATAAATAAATAAATTATTATCATGATTTTTTGCCATTCACCAAATGTCATAATATTACTACATTCTGCTTAAGAAAACTAAAATCATTTTTTTATAACTTACTTATTTTTCACATTTACTAAATGTCATAATAACATTACTATTTAATTCTGCTTCAAAAAGTAAATTAAATAAATACAAACATGATTATTATATTGATTTTGTTGCATTCCCCAAATGTCATAATATTGCTTCATAATAATATTTTTTGCACTGCATATAGTTTTGCGGAGAGACTAAAAGTATTGATCTCAGATTTGCTGTCAAATTAACAGGTAATAAACATTTTCCAGATTATATTTTACGAGTTTGCTTTATTAAGGACAACATAAAAGTATTTCATTTTAGGAACAATTATGTTTTTTATGTAATAATATTATAATTCTCACACCATATAAATGGGTTGTTATACATTTAGAAGCTTTTATGTTTTATGAATGGGGTCCCTCACAAGGGGATCATCATATTTGAGGGTCCTCGGCATCAAACAGAGCTGATATAATGTGTGCACATATACCGATCCTTAATATTCCATGATGCCAAGAGTGTGTGTCCTAGATCATAAGCATGTCCTTTGATCAGAGTTCTGAGGATGCTGGAAAACTCTGGGAAACTACATTGAGGGCACTGATTTATGACCCATTTTAGCACAGATATATTTGGGAGCAACAGGAGTTGAACAATGAACAGTATAAGTGTGTATCTGTGTTGAAGAGACCCAGTTTGATTCGGCGGGGACCGTCGATTTCCGGACTGGATTACTGCATGGAGTGCAACAAAGAGCTAGACACAGCAGTCGGCATGGCTCGCTATTAAAAGCAATAAAATACAGGTGAAGAGGGGTGAATGCAATTTAAAAATTCAGCTTTTGGTTAATATGTCACTTTTCGGGCTTCTGAACGTCATCAGCATTTTTGAAAGCAACTAAAAAGCTTCGTGCTGCTCTAATACGAGCAAAGGTTATCCCAGAAATGGATACGCTAGGGCTGCGATAATGTGCTATATATGAACTATTTGAGTGACTGACATGTCATTTAACACAGGCAATCTGGGTACAGGTGTCTATTCAACCATCTCATTTTTGGAAAGTGCCACTCTGAATAATTTACATCTAACATTTTCATTCGACCCACTTAAGTTACAGAACTGCATTGAGGTGGAGAAGCAATGAGATGAGAGTTACTGGCCGTAAAAACTCCCTCCAGAGATGGAAAATATCACAGGTGGCGGAGACGGTAGGGGATGTCCAAATCTCCATTTCCAGAGTGAAGCCCGTCGGCAGTGGGAGAATAAAGGGGGATGAACGCAATATGGTGTGTTTTTCCCTTGGCCTAACAGTTTGACCTCCTTGTATGAGTCAAGTACCAGGAGAGCTTGAAAATAATTAAGGATCAAAAGTGACTTATAAATCCCTAACCCTCCACACACTGGCTTTAAGCAGACCTATGAGGCTGCTTCACATCACATTATATCTCAAATCAAGGTGCAAAAACAAAAGAAATACAAATAATAAAGTACTACAAATTAAGGCTGCACAATTTGGAAGGGGGGGGGGGGGGGGTGTTCTGCAACAACAACAACAACAACAGCAAAAATCCAGGTAGGTTGTAGGGCTGCACAATTTGGCCAATATTTTGCGAATAATTTGTAGTAATTATTATAGTTATGTAAGCAACAAGGTACGAGAGGCTGTGCTGTATCGTGAATAAGTAACGGCTGAAGGGCTACAACCCCTTCAGCCGTTACTTATTCACGATACAGCACTTGCCTCGAGTACCTTATTGCTTTTATAAAACGGTTGCCACACAATACAAATATTAAAGCCGAAAAATATTTATCTATGCAACTTTCATGAAGTAAAATCACTAAAAGCATTCCTTCCGCTGGAAAAAATAGTCCCTGACCGTAAACAGCAACAGAAGTTACATACATTATTTCGCCAATAGATGGCGGCAAAGACTGTCTTAAGAATGAGTCAGTCGGTAGAGAAGACTTTTATATTGAAAAGACTCAAACTTATTTTCACGGAGAAGGAAGACGCAACTGACAGATGACTAACGTTATAGGCACGGGAAAACCCCTTAAAAGGACAAGATATCGCAGCGGACATTCAAACGGATTATTTTATTATGAATATAGGACTGACCTGAAGGAAAATGCAATGTCTACTGTGAATGCAGGTAACTTTACACTCGCTTTCTCGATCTCTCACAATACTCCACTATAGCTTCAATGAACAATATCAATGAGATCACACATGTGTTTAAGTTGCTAAGAGTGGTTGCTAGGGTTGTTGTAGTGATTCATAGAACCATTGGGTGAAGCGGTCATAGCCGTGTTTTATCGTGAATAAAGCACAGCTATTAACCAATCAGAATCAAGGATTGGAACTAACCGTTTTATAATAATAATTAATATAGTTATTATTATTATTCAGTACAAAAAATTGATTCTGAATAAAATCAAACTAAGAAATATTATTATTGTAATGTTTCATTGTAAAATAAAAAATAAGAAAAGTATGCCAGTGGGTGGGGCCTATGGTGCAATGATGCATAACTATTCATCTAAGTCTTGCTCTGGAAACTGTCATATGCAAATGTCTTTGACATCACAGACCCCGCAATATCACAACAAGCCGTTTTGGGAGCTTGATTAAATAAATGCTTTGTTTATAATTAGGAGGATCTTTTAAGCTATGAAACTTGCAGGAAGTTCCAATGGTACAAAGACCTCTTAGGGCTCGTCCACACAGAATGCATAGAAAATTTACATCGAAAAACAATGGAAAAAGTAGCGCATTCATATGGCAAGAAATGCATGCTGTGTCAAAAGATCGAGGCAAATTTGATTTCTCATGTCATTCACCTTTAAAGCAACCCAAACCCAGAGCAGATGAAGAGATGGAGCAGCATTTAGTGCATATGGAGCGGATAATGAGCTGTTCACATACAAGACAATGAAACACGCAGCGCATAAATTTATTTGATTAAATCGAATCCTTTGGAATTTGATAATCGCATTAAGCCATATTACGATACCGGGTTTATTTCACTTATTCATGCAGCCCTACTAGAAATGTCCATCTGTGTTGGTGTGGCAATAAGACCTCACTGAAAAAGAGTTTGAATCGTTGTCGGTGTAGTGGTGCTGAACCATGACTAATGTTGCTGCCCATGTAGGCCGGCGCGCCGGCACCTCCTGCCTCATAGATCTCAGGCTCAGGGGCCTGGAATCTGTGTCGCCGCTCCATCTGCTGACCCTCCTCCTCCAAGAATGCATCCCACCCCCCCATACGGTCACCGAGCGGGACTCACCTCCAGCTGGAGGTGAACTCAGAGGTCTCTCTTAATAAGTCCAGTGCCAACATGAGGCCCAACACACACCGCAGAACTGAACCTCTATGGCGGTGATGCAAAACCAACGGAGACTCCATTTATCCATCTGTCTGTCCGGCTGACAAGACCAGCATGAATCTACAAGCTGGTTTATGCTGTTTATCGGCAGAAAATGCTATAGGCAACTAGCACAGTGTTTCTGCAGAAGCTTGTTGAGCTTGTTAAAAAGACTGGTGGTGAAACCAGCATCCCAAACACAATATACACTGGCTTTCAACAGAGTGATAAGCAGCAATCAGATTTATTAGTGTGTTATTAAAGCAGCACTGACGAACACAAAAAAATTAATGCTGTCAATTTAACATGTTTATTTAGAGTGAATAATTATCAAGAAAATAATGCAATAAAAAATGAATGCAATTAAATCATCGCCCTAGGTGGTATGCAAAATCCATATTAAGTATTTCTGCAGAAAAAGAGCTCAAATGTTTTAATATAAAGTCTTTTATGCTCACCGAGGCTGTTTTTTTAATGAAAAACACATTAAAAACATTAATATTGTAAATTATTTTTTATAATTGTGTGTGTGTGTGTGTGTGTGTGTGTGTGTGTGTGTGTGTGTGTGTGTGTGTGTGTGTGTGTGTGTGTGTGTGTGTGTGTGTCAATCCACAATCCTTCAGAAATCATTCTAATATGCTGATTTGTTGAATAAAATACAGAATATAATACAGTCCTGGTCAAAATTATTGGCACCCTTGGTAAATATGAATAAAAGAAGCCTTTGAAAATAAATCTGCATTGTTGATCCTTTTGAACTTTTAAGTAAAATGATTGACAGTGTGAGGAAAATCACATTATCAAATAAAAAAAATTTCTCCAAAACAGAGTTGGCACACCTAGAAATTCTTAGAAGTAAAATATCTCTGAAATATATTCCCATTCATTTGTACATTTATAGCACACCAGGGTAACTAGGAAAATGAAATTATCCAGCCATGACTTCTTGTTTCACAAGAATATAAATATGAGGAAACACAAAGACCAAATTCCCTTTTTCATCCATCACAATGGGTAAAACCAAAGAATATAGTTCTGATGTGCAGCAAAAGATTGTTTAGCTTCACAAAATATAAGGCATTGAAACTTCCCATTTTCATCCTTAGGGTAATAATTAAGAAGTTCCAATCAACTGGAGAGGTTATGAATCTCCCTGGAAGAGGACATGTGTCTATATCGTCATAATGCACGGTGACCGTGAGGAGGAGAGTTCGAGTGGCCAAAGACTATTCAAGGATCACAGCTGGAGAACTAAATTATTTAAGTCTAGGGTTCAGAAAGCCCAAAACAATATAATCAAACAGCACCCACATCACAAGAAGTAGTTTTGTAGGGTTTCAAGAAAAAATCCCCTGCTCTTGTCCAAAATCAAACTCCAGCATATTCAGTTTGCAGACACTACTGGAACTTTAAACGGGACCTGGTTCTGTGGTCAGATGAAACTAGCTTTTTGGCAGAGAACCCACCAGGTAAAAAAGTACCCCATGTGTATTAAATATATTGATGGATCCTTAATGTTGTGGACCTGTTTTTCTGCCGGAGGTCCTGGACATCTTGATACATCTTGAATACATCTTGAATACATCTTGATACATCAGATACATGAATTCTATCAAATACCAACAGATAAAAAAATCAGGGCCTAATGGACTCTGCTAGAAATCCTATAATGGGCCGGGTCTGGATCTTCCATCAGGAAAATAATCAAAATCAAACATCAAAATCAACACAAAAATGGGTTACTGAGCACAAAATTAAGTTTCTGCCATGACCATCCCAGACCAGAATATACATTTTTGAACCCCCCCCCCACACACACACACACACACTTTGAAACGGTATTGTATGTGCATAGTGAAAAGTAGTACTATACAAAGAAATATAAAACAAATTGTATTACATTGAATCATTTTGAATAATGATAGTTTGAAAACCCCTTGACAGTTCAATTATTTATTTGTCAGCAACAATAATGGGAGCTTTACTGATATGCGATTAACTTCAATTAATTAATCAGCATGAGCACATCATGTAATAAATTTGATTAAATTTTTAATGGATTGAAAGCGCTACTAAAAATATAACCGATAACCAGAGCTTTTGTCTTCTGACCTTGTTTTTCATATTCAGTAACTGACAAAAAATGATATTATAAAACAATGAAAATGGGTTGTTTGGCTGACTGACATGAAAGACAAAGTTCAAAGGGATAGCGTATTACAATGAATTGCATCATATGAGACACTAGAGATTCAGTTCCTGAGGAATATGACTCTCAGATATGAATAGAGGACCATGAAAACCTTCTTGATCACGGTTTGTTTAATCCAGTCTGATGCGAGTTAGATGACAAACAATGCAAGAGAAAGGGAGAAGGAGAGGGACTGCGGAATATTTATGCACAAACAAACAATCTTCTCATTGCAACGTAAACATAAACAAAAGTTATTGTTCAAATGATAGCAACAAATGAAAAACAATCCGTTTAGTTCCGAGGACGATTGTTTACCCATACATTTCAGTCAGAGGAGTCAATATAGCATAAGTTTGAATAGATTTTCACGGTCTGACCATGACAGTCTAAATTGAGCTTTATTTCAAAACGAAAAACCACAAGAACGCACCCCTCTGATCACCACAGAGCCGCAACACCAGGCTAAACACAGGGCGTTTCCCTCTGGCAGGGACATAATAATACCCTTCTATTTTGGTACCAGCAGATGGGAGGTTATTATAAGTTACGCTCCAATTTTCCTCCCTTCATTTTCAAACTGACTGTAGAATTGAATTTTGTAGGGACGCTACATTTATTCGAGCTCAGGTGTCATTACAAGGTCTCTTAACTTTTAAAATGAGCCCAGTATCGAGCCAATCGCATGCTGTGCCTGAAACATTACCATACAGCAGAATGTGCACAAGTACTCAGTATATTAGCTATCTGGCCAAAATATCAAATGCCATACATTTATTTCACATATTTATATTTACATTAACGTTCACATTTTTCATCATGAACTTTCTATTCATCAAATAATCCTGAAAAAAATAGCATGGTTTTCACAAAAAATATTAAGCACAACTGTTTTATAGACAATATGTAAGAGTTTTGTATCAAAATATCCCAAAACCACTTGCACATTGTATATTTCTTTCAATTGTGTACTTGAAATGTTTTTACAAGAATTTGTACATTCAGAGAAATTCACAATTTTAAAAAGTGCCCGTCCCTGTTCACTTGTCGCCTGTCAATGACGTAATATCCGCGTTATCCCTGGTTTCCGCTTGCCTTGTACTGCCATAGTAACCATGGCGACAGACGTGGACAACTGCGTAATGCTTAGCGGCATGCTGTTGTTCGTTCAAACATTATGGACCACGGCAAGCAGACTTTGGGACAAAAGGAGAACTAAAACGAGGATCAATATCAGCGTGGCGTTTTCGAGATGCCGAGAGCTCCACGTCCGCGACAAACTTGAACTTGACAGCGCTTCACGAGTCAGGACTTGACAGAGACGCCGCTCTAGCATGTACTTTATTAGACAGGTGAGCAAATGTACATAAAACAAATCAATGTTATATAGCTCAACATGATGTAATGTTAGAATATGATCAGTATATTATTCTAATGTTGATCTAGCTCACTGCTTGTCTCATATAGCATACAAAGTAACACATAGAATAACATTATAACTTTCAACACAATCAAATGCTGTTTAGTATGATAGTGTAACGTTAGACCATGTGAAACAGCGCAGCGTTACCTCACAAGTTTAATTCGTCAAATAAACGGACCTGTATGAGTATTAATTAAGCACTTGCGGGTAGTTCGGTAGAATTAAATGACCTTATTCCTTTATATCCGCGGGACTCGCGTGTGGCGCTGATATCTGTCTCTCATTAGCAATCATGCCCTGCTTCATACCACAGTCATGTTAAAAACATCAATGACTACGTTTACATGCAGCCAATATCCGGGTTATGGTCGGGTTAAGGTCACTATTTGGGTTTCTGAAACATTCGGAATAACGCGTTTACATGCGTGAGCAGAGTACTCCTGTATACATGGAATTTACAATATCCCGATGTAAACGGCGACGCGCGGTTAGCGTCTGGACGTACGGACTTCCTTAAGACGCAATATGCGTCATTTCCGATTCTTTTTCCTGTATCCAAAGACAACAACAACAGCAGCAGCACGCGGATAATGAATAGTTCGGGGCAGATAGCGATCGCCTTTGTTTGCGCTTTCCTCCTCGCTCCAAAAGTGTGGTGCTGTGCTGCGTCTCGCCAGAGAATGTCTAATATGGCGAGAAGTTTCACTCTCAGTAAACTTCCGGCTTCTGAACTGGTTGCAGTTCCACTCTGATTCCATATGAGGGCGCTCACAGGACGAGTGCAGAATGAATGGAGGTCTATGGAGATATTGCTCTCAAAATCCACTTTTCTCAGGATATAATTTTTTGTCGAGTAATTTGAATGTTGTTTTCGAAAGGGGATGCAAAGAAATTACACATTGCTGGGTGTTAGATTTTTTTGAGTCACTTATTTGCTTTAAAAAGTATTTTAAAGTGTCAATGACGTCATACACATCGTACGACCAGAGATACTGCTTTACGGCGATCCTTCAGTCACTTTGGTGCTTTCGCGCTCTGCACTTTCTTTTCTCTCGAGGCATCGACAACACAGCTGACACAGGGAAATACACGTGCTAGAAGAGTTTTTGTTTTGTTTGTTTCTGGTCCCGCTTCGGATGCCACGATGCCATCAAGCTGTATCTCTGGTCGTAATCAGTCCTTCACTGACCAATCAGCGTTCATTAGCAGAATGCTAGCGTGTTATGGGCAACAACAACTCAACCTGTAAGAAATCGAAAGAACATAAGTACTCGTTCATCCACCTTTGACCTATAACCCATGTTGAACTTGCAAAACCTACAATCAAATCTGAGATTTCTCAACGGCAATCGGGTGAAAGAGACAAATTTAGCCGTCTAGCCCCATTGACTCCCATTCATTTTGCACTCATGGCGAGCGCCCCCCAGTGGAACTCTGGTGGAACTACAACCAAAATTCGGTACAATAGGACTTATTAGGGAGTGGGCAGGCTCTCCGTAGACGGGCTCTGGTCTCGCCATGTTTACCTCTACTTCTTGTTTACTTCCGGTATACTGCACGCGGGTTTCTGTATGCGCCGTCCCTACTCAAAAGACCAAGATTCCTTGCGAATAGAACATGCGCAGAACACAAATCAATGTCCCTTTTGATGGGGATATGCCGATACGCGTTTACATGACCAAATATTCGGGTTAGAAAGGGGGTACCCCAGGTATAATATCCGGGTTTTTAAAAACCGGGATATGAGCATATCCGGGTTTTTGCTGGTGTTTACATGGCCGTGCGCGACCGGGTTATTGCTAATATCCCGGTTTTGAACGGGTTATTGGCTGCATGTAAACGTAGTCAATGTTTTCACTCATCCATAAACATTATTAGATCCATCAGCATGACAGCAAGTCCCATCATTCCACTTATCACTGCGTCATCAACTTGCGCCTTTGTTATTGTAAGAGGTTAGCGACCCCTAGCGGCAATTTTTTTTACATATTGTAGCTTTAAACATTGATTATAATAATAAATGTTTCTTAAGCAGCAAATCAGCATATTAGAATGATTTCTGAAGGATCATGTGACCGAAGACTGGAGTAATGATGCTGAAAATTCAGCTTTACCATTACATTTAAAAATAAATTCAAATAGAACACAGTTATTTTAAATTGCAAAAATATTTCAATATTATTGTTTTATTACTGTATTTTTGATCATATAAATGCAGCATTGTTGAGCATGAGACAACATTAAAACATACAAAAAACCTTATCAACCACAAACTGTATAAATTTACATTTAATCCTTGAAATATCAAAATATACTTACGGGATTTTGACACATTTTCAATATTCGATTAAATGCAAAAAAAATATGTTGTACAATAAAAATATATTGTAAATGATATGTTGTGCGTATATTTAAAATATATATAAAAAAAAATTACCTAAATACATAAGGAAAACTAATTCAAATACACATTTATGTAAAAATATCAGGCCATTTTTGAAAAACACAAATATATGTATGAAAATATATGATCTGTATTGAAATGTACATTCAACATTTGTCCTTTATTAGCAGATATTTTTGGGAAGGGGGTGGAGAATTAAAAATGCACCTTCAGATTTAAAGAAATATTGGTGTTTTCCACAGATAATGAAAGAGAAAGAATAAAAACTTAAAGCCCTTACCCTACCAGATCAATACTGCAGGAGCACTTTAAAAACCCCTATTTGATTGATGCATGATGGCCGTTTCTGCGACACCTTTTCCTAATTACCTCTTTTCCGTCTAACATGAATAAACTAATTAAGCCATGCTGCCATCTTAACTAAACAGCCTAAAACTAGAGAAGCCCCCCTGGAGTTCAATGCTGGTAAACAGATGTGATCCAGCCTGTTATTAGTCCTCCCAGTAGCAGAGGTGTGAGCCTCGGCGGTGGCGACCCACTCTGTAACCGGATAGGAGGCAGTCTCTGCAAGACCAAAGCAGACTGCTACGGCAGACCACAAATGCTGACAGATGGCTCCTCAACCTTTTCACTGGCAGCCTTTGTGGTAACAAGGGAACTCAGCGAGAAAACCACCCATTTGGAAGTATTTTTGGAGTTATTTTTCCTGTTTCTAAGGGTGAAATTTTTTCAGCATCAGCTTTAAAAAGAGGATGCTGCGCACGGAACGGTTTGGGAACTTTATGTTGGGTACGCATGCAGAGGAATGGCACATTTGTCAAACTGTACGTATCTATTAGAGATCGTCGTATCTAATGTGACTCGACACTTCTTAATTAAAATCGCACAGTCGCAGCACTAACCACCACAGGAACCAGTGGCTTTCATCCATGGCTTTCACTTTTATTCGTTTACGCATTTTTTCAACCACTAAATGTGTTTTTGTTTTCGTCATAGTCTGATTACACTGTATTTTAGTTTTGTCCTGTTTTTAATATTGTTCATTTTAGTCAGCAAAAATTTAAATAATTTTTGTCAGTTAGAACAGCTTTAATATACATTACTCTAACATTCAAAAGTTTGGGGTAATTAGGTTAAATTGATCAAAAGAGACAGTAAAGACATTTATAAAGTTACAAAATATTTCTATTTCAAATAAATGCTGTTCTTATACTTTTAATTCATTAAAGAATCCTGAAAAAAATGTTCACGGTTTCCTCAAAAACATTAAGCAGCACAATTGTTTTCAACATTAATAATAATAACCTTCTTTTTCAGCAAATCAGCATTTAGAATGATTTCTGAAGGATCATGTGACTTTGGAAAAAATATGCAGAAAATTCAGCTTTGCATCACAGGAATAAATTACAATTTAAAATATATTCAAACAGAAATAAATTGAAATAATATTTCTCAATATTACTGTTTTTACTGCACTTTTGATCAAATAGATGCAGCCTATGTGATCACATAAGACTTAAAAAAAGAAAAAAAAAAACCCACATTTTTGACCAGTAATGTAATTAAAAATGTTGGTTCATTTACTATTAAATGATAAATATTATATATATATAATAATATACAGTTTATATATATTTTTGCAACATAATTGGTGGGATTATATGTATATTTATGGATTATATGGTTCTCTCACAATTTTAATCAAAATATTTCATATAAATGCCTTAAAAAAAAATTGTGAGAGAACCATATAATCCATAAATATACATATAATCCCACCAGTTATGTTGCAAAAATATATATAAACTGCATCTTGCACTTGTTTCAGTGGTTCATTTGGCATTTCTCCCCCACCCCATCTTCTGCCTTTCTGTCCATACTAAGATCCTGAGGGGACAATTTGTTTAGAGTTCCAAGCTCAAGCATTGTCTATTGTGGACAGAAAGCCAAATACGTGGGAGTTTCTTCAACTTCGGGCACTTTTTAATGTCCCAGGGGTTGCTTTTTATTAAAACTACCAGACTTCAGCGGTTTTCATTTTGTTATTGTCTTGGAAGGTCTGGGAAACGTTTTACCATGTCTACATCAAGATTTTCAATTTAAAAATATATGAATAATCTAAACAAATAGTGAAAAAATGTTTTGTATTTTTCACAATTTGTACTTGTTTACCAAGGAAAAGAGCTTGAGAGAAAAAAACTAAAATAAAAACGAATAAAATGTAAAAATAAAAGATCAAATTTTTTTATAGTATCTCGTATTTTATTGCCAACCATTTGCAATTTTTATATACACAGATAGATAGATAGATAGATAGATAGATAGATAGATAGATAGATAGATAGATAGATAGATAGATAGATAGATAGATAGATAGATAGATAGATAGATAGATAGATAGATAGATAGATAGATATAGCCTCATATGTGTATTTCAGAAAATGTGTATAATTATGTGTATTCAGAACACATACAATGACATTTGACCACAGGAAGACCATTAGGAGCCTGGGGATCTGGGACATTTCCCTCGCCCCATGGTTTAAACAGGAAGCCAATGTTAGTAAAATGAAATACTCAAGGAAGACATAAGTCTCATTAAGTCTCATAAAGGACATCCCTAATAAGATCCTTGGCCTGACATTAAGGAGCTCTCTAGTGATGGCTGATTAATTGCAGGTGCAAATGAAAGCTTTGGAGAGAGCTAAGGTTCTGTGGATGTAATTTATCCTTCTATGTCCTTGCAGATAGGAAATATCTGGCCGAGCTAGAGTGGGTTCACCTGGGGAGATGCGCTCCCACCTTAAAGGACAGCTCCATCGTTTTAGCTCATAATGGGCCATTGCCGCAAAAGGAAGTCAGGCTGGGGCATGGGCTTTATTTGAGAATCCATAAAGCCAAGAGTCAAACGATCTTTAAGAGGCAGAGGGATGCTTGAACAACAAAGCTCTGTAAAATAAGATGTTTGTGAAATATATGTACATTCCACTAGTGAATATTTCACACAGCCCTCTGAGAGTTCAGAGAACAGTTTTTCACAGCTTCATGAATGATTCTGTTTATTTGAAACACTAGCAAACATGGCAGGGTAAAGAAAGCCAAAACACTTGAAAAAAAGTTATTCATTATGAGCCACCCAGGATTTTGAAAGTGATTTTAGCAGTTTTTATCTGTCTTTCTGTGCCCAAGAGCTGTCGGAGAAACAACGCGGCTAAAGACGAAGGGGTCACAGAGAAAGGCTGGCATGGAATAATTTGTGTGGGACTCACAAGAGTTGGCCCGAAAAGGTCGACCTGAAAACACAAAGCACGCATGAAAGGAGAGATTGGCCGCTCAAGCATCATTATGCAGTTCCATGAATCTGGAAAACACGTCCCCTCAAAGGAACACAGAGAATTACAACAATAAGCATCTCATCGCGTTTCTTTGGCGTAGAAGTGTAGGGGAAAGTGGGGTAAGATGTGTCACCCCTTAATTTAGCAAAATGATACACATTTTTTTATAACATGGCAGGTAACAGCAAAAACAAGTTAATAATGATTTTCCGATTTATAATGAATAATTTTAGCAATGCAAATTTTGTAGGACTAAAAATAACAACTATACATACACAACATACAATATACAGTCAGAGGTTTGCAAGTCTCTTATGATCAACAAGGCTGCATTATTTGATAAAAAAAAAAAACAATAAAAACATAGTAACATTGTGAAATAATATTACATTTTGAAATAACTGTTTTCTATAGTAATATATTTTCAAATGTAATTTATTAATGAAAATATTAATGCTGAATTTTCAGCATCATTACACCAGTCAGTGTCACATGATCCTTTAGAAATCATTCTAATATGCTAAATTGGAGCTAAATAAGCATTTCTTATTATTATTATTATAAATGATAAATATATAAAATTTGAATTAATAAAAGAGTAATATTATTTTCATAATAATTTTTTTTACACGTTTTTAATATTATTACAAATTCTACAAAATGTTTAAAATTGTCTCATTGCATTCAAATATTCTGAATATTAAACCATTTTCTATTGGTTTATGAAAATGTGAATAATATGCAGCAAAATAAGTATGGCATCGTACAAAAGTTAATTTTGTTACCCCTCACTGATGTTCATATTTATATTTGAAATGTTCATATATATTCCCCAATAATGTCCCGCAACATGACCCAGCTTACCCAACAAATGTTATGGAAATTCATAATTATTGGTGGCTAATTTTTCATACGACCTGCTTCCTCCCCAGTGGTGGATAGGTTTAGACGTGGGTTTAGGAGAGGACTTTCCTGCTTATTTGCTTTTTCTTAAAAATCTTACATTTCATCCAAAATCGCCACCTCGTAAAATTGTTGCGTTATCCAGTGAGATTGTGTTGGCTTACCCCTAACAAATTTCTATGGCCCCGTCCCAGACATATTTGTTTAACTAACTACTAAGTTCAGCAAAAAATTGGCACAACTTACCCCACCCTACCCTACTCGTCAGATTCAAAGTCACTCTGAGGGTTCTAGGTGCGGTGGGCTTTTGTATACATTATACGTCATGTGAACCAACCAGCGGGACTGATAATGATTTAAAAGGCTCGGGAAGACAAGCCCCTCTAAAAGGGTTGTGACAGCCCGCCGGCAAGCGGCTCGGTTCTGACAGGATGTTTACATCATAGAGCAATACATCCTGATGTCACCTTCAAATAGGCTGTGCTTGACTGAAAGCCTGATAGCTCCCATAAATTCTGCCTCTAATTATATCTGCGAAAGAACACAAGCCCTCTCGCAAGCCTTTTCGGACAACTATTAAAAGAAACAATGAACGGCGCCGTCACACCACTTTGCATACAGTGACAAGCTGATATGTCACTGTGATGGCTTAATGCACCATAATTAGACCACTGTAAAACTCTGATAGCACCCGAACGGCGACGAACGAAGCGATCAAAAGGACAGAGATGTTTCGCTGAGAGAGATTGAATTGATGTCAGTTAAGAGAGATAATGAATAATGGAAGGTGACTGACTCGTACAAGACAAATAGCAGGAGACAAAAACAAACATACATTTTGTCTGCAGCTGATGTCCCCATGTGTCTCTGGAAACATCATGCATAATTATACTTAATCACTGAACAAGGAATACCTTGCACCACACAAATCCCACGCTACCTAAAACATGTCATTCATCATAATAATAGCTATACTAACTAACCAATTGAGGCCGATAAATAATGAGGCAAAGGTCTGCCGTGTACATTAAACTTTAAGTGGAAGATCATTCGGATGACAATTACAGGAACCTTTTATACAAATTAAATGTTATTACTGTGAAAAAAATACCTACTGGATTTTTTTTCCTTTTCATATTGATCATATTCCATGCTCATATTAACTACATCTGAATCCAACTCAAAACCCTAAAAATCAAAACTCTCTACAGCCACATTGCAAATTTTTCATTCAGGACAATTATAAAAAAACAGGTACACATCCCACACTGCTATCACCTTTAAAATATATGGCTATTTTGACATGAAAGAAATTGCATATTTTCTATAGAGATAGCATACTTTTTATCAAGACACAGGATTTAGTATAGTGAACATAAAACAACAAGCAGCAATTAAGGGGCCAAACACACACACAAAAGAATAATAAGGAGATATGCAAGCTAGCATCAGACCAACTGCAACAATGAGTAATTAAAGATATATTTAGATCATAAATATAATAACTAGTAATGATTTAATTGCTAATCACTATTGATTTCATTATAAATTTTGACCACAAGGTAGCATTTTTCAGACACTTTTTGAGAACATTGAAGACATGGTACCGATGGCCCATATAGTTTCGTAATGATATGCTAAAGTGTTTGTAAAATTCTGGATTTTTGGACAAAATTCAAAATGGCTGATATTGGAAAATTGGATATCTTTCGACTCTGCACTGAACCAAAAGAGACCAGTTTTTGGGCAAACCGTTCAGAAGTTATAAGCAAAAATAGCAACTTTTCATATCTCCTGAACAGCAGGTGGCACACTGCCGAAACGCTGCAATTAACCTCAAATCATGCTTGGGATGACACGTACCAAGTTTTACCTCAATATGCTTAAGCGTTGCAGAGATATAGCCTCACGCCCATTTTGATGTGCTCTTTGTCGATTTCATTCGTGTGTTTGGCGAGAATGTTTTGGTTTATCAAAAAGTTGTGAACACCAGATGATGTGAGCCAATTTTTGTGAAAACTAGACGAACCATCTAGGAATAGTCCGATAACAGAAGTTTTTCGGCAAATTCAAAATGGTGGAAAAACTTTCATGATGGAAAATGCAATCGAAACATCTTGAGCCAATCAGAGGAAATAGGCATTTTGTTTAGCCCTTATGGTTCAAAAGTTATAAATGTAAATATGAGTGCAACTTTGGACAGTTGGTGACGGAGGGATTGAGTTAGAGACTCCAAATTTGCTGTGGTTCCTGTCCTCTATATATATCTCTAACAATGACTATAGGTGCCTAAGCACCTTTGAGGCTTGCCCCCTAAAAAATAAAATAAAATAAAAATAATGGGTATTCCTTAAAACTAAAAACAAATCTAAAAACAGGGCACTTAAACCTAGTTCAGGTGGGAGCAAATAGCTGTCAGAAGGATATTATGATGTTAATACTAGACTAAAGACATCTAAATATCAGATCTAAAATTCACCCGGTGAATTATCTATGTCAAATTTCTTGTCCGACCATGAATAAACAAATTTACTTTAGCTGTGACGGCCGACAAATCTCATCAAATGATTTAATTACCAGTTATTGGATGACCATGTGCGTTGAACTTTAATTATTTACCACTTCATGGACAGACGGTTCCAATTTTTGGTTTGCAGAAAAGATAGATGTTCTTCTTGCAAGATGAGCAAAGATAGATGAGGAGCTGTTGAGAACCACATGTTTAAAATAAATGTCATAAGAAATTGTCAAGGAAAATGTCAAGGATTTACTTTCTATCAAATCAAGCAATGATCATAAGAAACATGAACAACACTTTAACTAATTCACAAAATTAATCAATAAATCAAATAAAGAAAATTCTATATATATATATATATATATATATATATATATATATATAAGCAGACTTCCAGTACTTTCAATGTCCTAATTAATCATCTTTTTTTTTTTAAGTGGAACTTTTTATGGAACTGTTTCTTCCACAGATTGTTTTTCTTTTTACTTTTCTTTTTTTCTTTTCTGTGGATAGCTATGTTATGTACTCTTTTGGGGATATTGAAATTTAAAAAGCCCCCTTTTGAGATGTATAAGTTTGTAAAAAAAAACCTTTATGTAAGTGTTCTATTAATTGAGTTATGTGTGAAGCTATTAGGCTTTTTTAGACCTAATCAAACTAATTGAAATCACATGGTGGCTCAGTTGATTGTAAGGCCTATATATATCCCTTCATCAAATGTGTCCACCATTTGCCTGAAGAAGACCCAGCAGGGTCGAAACGTTGACTTGAAATTAAATATGGGAGTTTAAAGCAGTGTTGCGGACATTACATTTTTTTTCACTTTACTAATTCATCTTCTACCTTCCCCTTTTGGGGAACTTTTCTTCTGTCTGTGCCACACAACTGATAAAATGTGAGGTTCTGAATGAGGTTTTTACAAATAATCCAACTTCCATGGCAGCAAACCAATTACTGAGGCTGAGATAACCTCTTCCCTGTCAGGAGGAATTAACCATTGTTTCACAAGGCCAGTCAGGGCTCTTGAGCATCTGCGTCACACTTGTTGCCCATGTAACGTTAATGTGGCATGAATCATTCGCAATTCTCAATGCAACACACTTAGTTATTACTTATTTTGAATGAAATACCAAATGGATCAATGTTGTCCCTTACTTACAGAGAGTACTTAACACTTTCTCACAATGTCGCACTTGTATGTACTTTGACTGCTTTATTCATCTCAAGCATCATCCTCAGGAGGTTTACATGTTGAATCTCTATTCTAATTCAGACCTGTATGGCTTATTTCTAAATCATTAAACATCAACAATTCATAATGTAGCACTCTTTGCTTAATTAAAATTAATTGTTTAAAAATACTTCTACGAGCATCTGTGCTTCATATGTAAGGAATAATTGATGATGGACCTCTGAATAATTGAAAATTTACTGCTCACTCAAAATGGTAATGCATAACTGCCCAGAGATAATTATTCCACTAATGCCACATTACCCTAAAATACATATTTATACTTTAGGAATTTTCAGGTTTGTATTTCCATATTCCATCAATTAAGTATCTTGCTCAGAAACAGCCCCAGCCAATATGTTTGCCCAGGTGCTGAAATTCCCATGCTTTATTAAAATAATTTTGAATGAATTAATAATCAATACTATAAAACCCTATCCCCTAAAGCTACCCATCACAGAAAACTTTCAGCATTTTTACATTTTAATAAAACATTGTTTGGTATGTTTTTTGAAGCCATTTTAATTACATGGACTCAGGAAATTTCCTCATAAACCACATTTTCGTTGTAATACCAGTGTAATACCCATGTCATTATGCAAATTTGTGTCCTCATAAATCATATAAACATGTGTGCACACACACACACACACACACACACACACACACACACTCGGTTTCACTATCTTTGTTGGTACTCTGCATAAGCGTAATCATTTTTATACTGTACAAACTGTGTATTAAATCCCCTTACACTAACCCTACCCATCACAGAAAACTTTCTGCATTTTCATATTTTCAAAAAAACATCACTTAGTATGATTTATAAGCTGTTTTCCTCATGGGGACCAAAAAGTGTCCCCGCAAGGACAAGGATTTCAGATATTACAATCTTTGTGGGGACATTTTGTCCCCATAATGTAGGGTTTGCCAGGCCACACACACACACACACACACACACACACACACACAATACCAATATACAGTATTATAAAGGTATATGCCCCATAAATGTGCAACACAGAAAAAAGTGCTTCACAGCGCTTTTTCCATCAATCCTACCAAGTGGATTCAGAATCTTAGATGTTCTTAAGGTTGCACTTTCCCAGATTGAGATATTGAGTTTTCCTGGTGTCTGTTAAAACCATTTCCCAGCACAAGTGCCAAGAGCCCATATCAGCAGTGGATCTACTTTGGCTCTGGCTTGTCGCGTTCTCTCTACCTTCTCCTTTAGTTCCTGATTTTTCTCAAGCTTGTCATCCGGTTACCACATCTATTACTATAGCTCCATGTTCAACTAAAATCAAGCTAAGTTACAAGTTTCTATGAAAATGTTGCAAAAAAACCCCCAAAAAACATCCAACCAGGGGCGTAGGAATGACTTTGACATTGGGGGGGGGGGGGGGGGGGGGGGGGGGGGGGGGGGGGGCATATTGGCCACTATGAATCAACGTCCATCCCACCACCATAATAGTAACATACAGTATGGTGACGTGGTACAAAATGTATGGAATCACAAACAGCAAATAAATAAACCAAATCATCCAATCTGATTATTATTAGACAAATATTGGGAGTTGGGAAACATAAAAGTGTACAAGCCCCCCTGTAATTGCGGGCAGAAAGGAGAGTGGCACTTTACAAGGCAAATATTTGATATGCCTACTGTGTTTCCCACAGTATTTTTTTGGGTGTACCTCGGTACCTCTAGGGGAATAATTCAGGGGTACACTCAGATTTTTTTTTTTTTTACCTTTATAATGGGCTCCATCTTTCATTTCAAATTCTTAAATTTGATCAATACATTCAATTAGAATAATAAGACACTATAGGCTGTTACCAATCAAATTCAATAATTTACATTGAAAAATACAACTGTATTAAATGAGATTATTAATTGAAATATTAAAAATTTTCTTTCACTTGTCCCTTCAAAAAAACACACAAAAAAAAACACACGTGTTCCAGACAAGCGTTAATGTCGAGCCCTGATATGTTTTCCTTGATTGGTTTTCCCTGAAGAGTTACATTGAAAACGAAAGTAAAACGCTCGTTCATTGCGTTTTACCGTGATGAGAGTTCCGTGTCTTTATTAAACTCAACACATTATAATGAATTATCTGTCATCCACCCTCGATTAATTGGAATGTTATGTTTTTATTACTTGGCCCGCCCGACCCGCGGATTATCCGCGATCCGCGCAGCACTATCGGCAAACTATACGGGTTGAGAATGGACACAGGCCGGGAACCCGCAACAGAACCGTCACGGTGGAAAAAGTGTATCTGAGCTTGTGACTGTCTTGTCCGAATTTTGTCGAGAGCCGGAGGCGGCACAAAATTTGACGGAGGCGGCCTCCTCATTATTCTCTATGCAGGAAAAACCCTGTTCTTTGTCGCGCTTTCAAAATAAATGTTCCAAATGTACAGTTTTTGTCCCTGCGTATAGGATAATTTTTGGGTGGGACACATGCAGCATTTTCCAATAATGAAGGGGACACGTCCCGCCCATCCCCCCCAGTTCCTATGCCAATGCATCCAACGCTGAAAACCAAACTACATATTAACTCAAACTGTGCTGTTGCTGAAAGCCTCCTTCACTGTATAACATCCCTGTCCTTGTATTACACAAATATATCACACAAATCAATGGGCTTGCTAAGATCAAATTAAATGCTGCTATTGTGTGGAGTGATCAAAGCTCCAGATGAGAAAATAACTTGTCAGCTGATGTGTAGAGGAGAGAGCGATCACATTCCTGTTGTATAGAAGTAAACTACTATGAACACACAACAAAAGAAAAAATAGATTTTGAGCCTAAGCATGATGGCTCAGATCCTGATGTTTATCTTTTTAATCCATCACAGACATCAAAAGGAAAAAACTGAAGGTAACCCTGATTTATTTAAGTGACAGCATCATACTTTTTTGTTATTATTATCATCATCAAATGAGGGATAGGCTTCACCTCTGTGGTCTACAACAATGGTCCTTAACTAATGACTTTTTAAGTCTATTCTGAAGGTATCTGGGAAAAATACAATAAAAATAATGCTTTTGTTGACATCAAACTGTGCTTTTACTAAAAATTCAATACAATTAAAAAAGGTCCATTTTCCAATTCACGAAATGTCATGGTAATCATCATTTATGAAGGCAATTTAATGATCACTTTAATTAATTTCATTGTATGGTGTAAGAGCATTTATGTATAATAAAACAATTTTACTGCACTGAATCCCTTCTAAAATGTAAAAATCTGGGTTATGAAGTGAAACCATCTGAGAAGCATTGATCGACAACACCTTCCAGTGCTTATTATCCGAGCGGTTCTCTTGCATTAACCCGTCTCTGTGAAAAGAGCTGGAATATTGTTCAGAGACCTTCACGGAGACATGCTACATCATGTTAACATCTGTTTAAATGGATGAAAAAGGCTCTCACCTCATATACAAGCTTTAATAGCTACCGCAAGCGTGAGGTTTTAGCTTTGCTCTTAATGCTTTGAGGTGACATTAATAACATGTCGTGCCTAACAAACGGCTGTGCAACAGGAAAACCTGAGGGAAGAAAAAAAAACTCCCATCATGCTATTCTGAGGACATATATGGTGATTCAATCTGAAAGATTTGATGCTGTGCCTTTCCTCAATCAACCACAAAGGGGGCTTCATTACACGGACCCATTTCTCCCACTGGACCAGCGATCAATAGATGGCTGATTCGGCTGAATTAATATGATAGCTCGGGGTGCATTGTCCTGATTCAACAGTGACAAATGATAAATTAAAGTCCTATTGTACAACAGTAATTAAGATAGTGTGTCTCAAAAGGATAAAGAAAGCGCAGAGCTTTTTGAGCAAAGTTAAACCCTTTAAAACCTTTGTTTTTATGCACCACTGAAGAATCTTGGCAAAAACTGTGCAATTAATTTTAGTAGCTCAGGTTTTTAAAACAAAGACTTAAATGTTGATACATGTCTACATAAATATAGAAAGTTTTAATGTTTAGTTTAATTTTGCACTTTCTCATCAACCCATTGGTTGTATTTTAAACAGCTTCGTAACAAATGTAGTTACGATCAGAAAGGCAAAAGCAGAGTATTTTCTTGATAAAGCTTCAGCAAATACTAGTAAGTTCTGGAAAAATGTGAAGCTTTTGACTGGTAATGGATTTGCTTCAGGTCTTCCCCCTTGTATAACAAAAGATTGCATCAAAATAGTAGATAAATCACAAATGCTAAACTGTTTTAATAGTCACTTTATTGCATCTGGGTCTCAGATTAATAATTATACTACTGTAAATTCTGAATTCCTTAATGCAGAGCACAATCTATGGACAACAGAGTTTGTTTTTAACCATATTAACTCTTCTGATGTTTGCTCTGCATTAAAAGACCTAGATGTAAATAAATCATCAGGTCCTGATCTCATTGAACCATTGTTTTTAAAACCAGCGGCTGATATTATCTCACCACCATTGACGCATCTGTTCAATCTTTCCTTAACAACCAATGAAATTCCACAGATCTGGAAGTCTGCATTCGTGGTTCCTTTGTTAAAAGGGGGAGACTCACTCTACTTCATTAGATAACTACAGACCTATTTCGAAGCTTTGTATTTTGTCAAAACTTTTGGAAAGATTTATCAGTGAACAACTGACACAGTATTTACAGATTCATAAACTTTTGACTATCAACCAATCGGGATTTCGTAAAAAAACATAGCACTATTACGGCTGTCCTAAAAGTTCTAAATGACCTTGTAGATGAAAAACAACACTGCATGTCTTTTTATTGATTTATCTAAAACGTTCGACACTGTGGACCATGATATATAGTTAGATAGACTTAGAAGTGTTGGATTGTCAGACAATGTAGTCTCGTGGTTTAAAACATATTTAAAGGGAAGAACCCAATGTGTGCTGGTGCAAGGTATCAATTCAGACTCAAAGGAAGTGGTTAAGGGAGTTCCCCAAGGATCTGTACTGGGGCCATTATTATTTACTATATATATAAACTGTCTTGATGTTAATATTGAAAAAGCAAGGTTTCACTTTTATGCAGACGACACTGTCATCTATTGCTCTGCTCCTACAAAACAAGAAGCTCTGAGAGATTTACAATCAGTATTTGATACTATCCAATCAAGGTCTTTTATTTTAAAGCTGGTTTTAAATGTTGAGAAAACTAAATTCATGTGGTTCTCCAATTCTAGAAAATCTTTAGATAATTCAATTGTTCTTCGAACTTTACAAGGAAAACTGATTACATTAGTGTCAGAGTATAAATACCTGGGCATCATAATTGATGACACATTAAAATTTTATTCACACATTAATTATTTGAAGCAAAAATTAAAGAAGAAGTTAGGATTTTCACTTGCTTTTCATTTAATGCATATATAAAGATATGCTTGTGTCTGCGACTTTCCAACGCCGATTCTTGATTATGGGGACGTAGTGTATCAGCATGCTCCCTCTTATATTCTTGCCTCCCTAGATGCTGTGTATCATGGTGCCATAAGATTTATTACGAATTGTAAATTTTCTACACATCATTGTGCATTATACAACAGAGTTTCTTGGTCTTCTCTTGCTGTACGAAGGAAAATGCATTGGTACTTATTGATATACAAAGCAATTTGTTTTTTTTTACCATCTTATCTTTTGTGGTATGCTTAAGCAAAAAGTAGCAGGTAACTATTCATTGCGTTCACAGTCTTATTACAATCTGCATGTACCTCGAGCTAGAACTAAGTTAGGTAAAACTGCTTTTAATTATGCTGTACCAACAGAATGGAACTCTCTCCAAATGACATTGAGGCTGAATCATTTGGTGTCTTTCAGCAATTTTAGAACACTTATACATGCGCTAGAGAAAGATTTAATGACTTGCAAATGCTTCTGAGATTGTATTTTTAATACCAATTTATTGTGTGCTGTATTGTTTTATTGTTATATGTGTGTTTGAATAATTGGGCCGCCTATCTTGGCCAGGACACTCCTGTAAAAGAGATTTTAATCTCAGTGAGGTTCTCTCCTGGTTAAATAAAGGTAAAATAAAATAAAATAAAATAAAATAAAATAAAATAAAATAAAATAAAATAAAATAAAATAAAATAAAATAAAATAAAATAAAATAAAATAAAATAAAATAAAATAAAATAAACACAAATGTTATTTTAGCCAAACGAAATTGGATGTCTTTTAGATGTCAGAGTAAAACTAAAAATGTATCAATAACATACAGTAACATACAGGTGAAACTCGAAAAATTTGAATATCATGCAAAAGTTCGTTTATTTCAGTAATTCAACTTAAAAGGTGAAACTAATATATTATATAGACTCATTACATGCAAAGTGACATATTTCAAGCCTTTATTTGTTATAATTTTGATGATTATGGCTTACAGCTATAAAAACCTTTTCACAATATTCTAATTTTGAATTCAGGGTTTTCATAAACTGTAAGTCATAATCATCAAAATTATAACAAATAAAGCAGGGTTCCTCAAACTCTGTCCTGGAGGGCCGCTGTCCTGCAGAGATTAGCTCCAACACTGATCAAACACACCTGAGTAAGCTAATCAGTATCTTCAGGATCACTAGAAACTCACAGCTAAGTGTGTTTGATCAGGGTTGGAGCTAAACTGTGCAGGACTTCAGGACCGAGTTTGAGGAACCCTGAAATAAAGGCTTGAAATATGTCACTTTGCATGTAATGAGTCTATCTAATATACATTAGTTTCACCTTTGAAGTTGAATTACTGAAATAAATGAACTTTTACACGATATTCAAATTTTTCGAGTTTCACCTGTAAATATTGGTGGCGCAATGGATAAGACACATGCCTTTGGTGTGAGAGACCCGGGTTCGAATCCACTGTGAGACACCAATGTGTCCCTGAGCAAGACACTTAACCCCTAGTTGCTCCAGAGGCGTGCGACCTCTGACATATATAGCAATTGTAAGTCGCTTTGGATAAAAGCGTCAGCTAAATGAATAAATGTAAATGTAAATGATGGTTTTGAATTGCTTGTAATATGATTGAAATCACTTCAAAAAAGTCAACTAAAACTAAAGTAAAACTTAAACTGAAATAAAAATATTTTTAAATAATATTTTTAAAAAGCACCTTACAAAATTACTAAAAACTAGTAAACTAAAAGTTAACATATAATAATAATAATTGAATCAAAAATAAAAGCAATTCAAAATATTAATACAATTTCAATTTTAATATATCAAAATATTATTAATACTATTTAAAAAACTGTAAAATGTATATAAAATATATAAATAAAAATATAAGTATAACATTTATAAATAATACTCAAATAACACTGCTAGCAACAACAAACAGAATTGGAAAAACAATTCCTGCTGCAATTAGTCAGCATTAAAGCTGCCGTCGGCAACATTTTTTTGATCATATTCAGTGTAATCGACACTATAATCCGACAGAACAACATAAATAAGGTGGTTTTAGAAAAAAACCCGAGCTTCTAACTCCACCTGGAGCGTGTTATTTGTTTTGCAAAAATCCAGCGCTCCCGCTTCATCAGGTCCAATCAGCGCAGGGGGGTGTGAGATCTGACTGTCAATCACAGGTCGTGCACACGCCACAGATCCCCCTCACTCGCGCACGTTAATATCACATGCACACGCCACGCCTGAAGTTCGCCTGGAGATTGCATGAAGCGTGATGGCGGAGAGAAAATCTACTAACAAGCTTCCAATTCCTCCGGTTATTGCTATCTATGGATAGATTAGCCAGGGCAGCCTACCTCCGAGTCCATGGTGTTGATAGATGCTGAAGAGACGGACGCGTTCACAGAAAATCAGGTACACACGCACAGTGACGCACTGACGAGCACGACCTCGATGGGAGGGTGCTCGCTGGTAGTGGGGAGGGGCATGAGAGTTGTAAACATTCAAAATTTTGGCTAATCGACCCAATCTGCCAGACTTGCCGACGGCAGCTTTAAGCCCTGCCTTCTAACTCACACCATTGGTTGAGCCACTGTTGCTGTGTCAGGATACTTAAACAAACAAAGCAATATTCAGAAAGCACTAAAGCAACATTTGAATTTATCAGGAGGGGGTTAACGTACAAGTGGCTCACTTGTAGTTGTCTGTGTATTAAACTGGAATATTTCGATTTTACCACCAAAAGAAATGTGCAAAATCAATGCCGCTCATTCTCCAGCAATGATCCCAAATAAAGCACAAGCGGATGTAAGCATGACTGTGCAGACAGATGCTGCTGTCCCAGAACCTCGTTTTGCTCGAGGTGATGAGATCAACCACTGTGAGTATCCAGCGTCCTGACATTCTTAAGTATTTAGCAGCTCAATTGAATAGCACCTCCCCTCTGAGCCGCCATCTGTACGTTCTATTGATTGGTCACTCTCTCTTACTCAGGCAGCTGGAGTCCCACTCTACGTCTCAACTGATCGATGGTGAAGCGATCAGCAGTCGAGACTGCATTGGCGATGTCACTGTGGTTTCTTACTAGCTTGTTACTCGCTGGTTTAAATATTGAAAACACTGGAACTGTGGTACATTTTTGGAGAAAGAAAAACAGAGGAAGAGAAGCCATATCCTCTAGCGTTCATGAGACCAACACAAAAACAGGGACTGAATAAACGCAGGGGTCTCGGGAGATGATGCTGAGACCTTATAGGTTCCATCAGCCGCTCTGTTTGTAAGTGGGTCACATCTTGTTGAGCTTTGGGGGCATGTCACCATTCGTATGTTTCTGAACATTTTTCATGACAACTCTCTTAGCATGGTGAGACGAAGTAGGTCATCATAACAACTCACGTATAAAAATATGTTTCACGAGTCTAATGCAAGCACACAAGCTGTAAACAGATTCTAAACACCCATCGGTGCATTATAGGAAGAAACTGTATAAGTGTAAATTGTTTTTATGGGTTTTTGGGAACAAGTTGTACTCAGTTATTATTTGAGGATTAATCACAACCTATTTTGCTTCCATAATGTGACATATTTCCAAATAAGATATTTAATGAGAAAAAGAAAACTGTGAATCGGCATGATTTTATCCATCATGGATTGTTAGGATAATAAACAGTGATCCTTATATGACAGGTGGTTGAAAAATTACTATGCTATATTTTTTCTTCATTTTTCTTGAATTATCAACTATAGGACAAGAACAGAGTAGATTTGTTTTAACTGAATTTATTATTAATTATATTTGAAACATATTACACAATGGGGTGAAACGATGCATACAATACTGTATATAATGTATATATAAAGTATAATAAAATATTTTAATAACACAATTTGTATTATTTATTAATTTAATTATTATTAAAGTTAAGTGTATTAATAATTGTAATACATATATAGAAATATTATATTAATTATATTATAGAAATATTATATTATATAGGACACAAAACCCTGATGCATTTGAAGGGTGGCATCATTCAAAATCTCTCCAAATATGACAAGCACAGTTTAAAACCTGTCAATTGTGTCAGCAGCGTTGCAATGCTACAGAGCTTTCAGCAGCTCTTCAGCGGATGGTAAACCAAGCAAGCGGTGCACTTTGTGCCCTGAAAAACAACATAATTTGATATTTTTTTTTTTTTTTTTTCATGGTCTGTGCCAAAACAATTCTTCCAACTAGGACAGACAATGAGCTCACTCCATGAAAGACAGGGCAGAATGAGAACAATGACAATATTTATCACAGAAGACAGGAGCCCCCTCCCCTCATCATATTCCACTCTCATTACTCCAGCAGTGTCATGAATGAAGCATTCTCTCTCCACTGGGGCTTCCTTCAATCTGTTACCACTAATTGACTGTGTGCTGCTGCATAGCGCTCAACTGGTATCTGTCCTACAGAAACGATAGTCTATCGCTTTCAAGCATCATTTTGCTCACCGTCTAGTACCGACAAGAGGATACTTCAGCTCTGATGTTTAGTAATATGGAGGTATAAACAGAAAACTAAGAACGGGAAAGGTCTTCGTAGTGCTTCACATCATCCCCTGTACTTGTGTGTTGACTCACTAGAGAGGCTTCTGTTGTGAAGTTACATAAGCGGATGAGCAATGTGCAATAACCCCAATGGAGTCAACTAACAGATTGCGGACTCATATTCAAATATGATCCGTATATTTGCTGAAATACACAAACACAAAATGAAGCAGAATTGTTGAGCTTTCAAAATTACATAACTGTAAAGCCTTCTTTGAACTTCATCGTAAAAAGACTCCTTTGATGCAAGATGCGGTTATTCTGATTCAAGTTCCTTAATGACATAGCAAAAAAAAAAAATCATAATTGTGCTAGGAAACATCATTTTCACGCGGCACATCATCATATTCGCTTCTACGGAAAGTTATCTCACATTTCCATCTCTGCAACTTTAGCATCTGGTAGGAGCATAATGTAGCGCTGTGCATTATTTAGCAATCAGCACAAGGCTTATTAAGCAGGGATAATGTAAATCTAATGAGCTATAAATTCTTCGCTTTAAATAGAAAAGAAAATTATTCCAACAAACGATCTCAGAAACTTAATGCACCAAGGGAAAGCATTTTAATTCACTGCCAATCGACAGTTTGTTGGGATTCGGGCCATTTTGAGGAAACAAATAAGAAACAATGTGACAATCTCAGCAGAAGAGTGCAGAAATTTCCCCACAAATGGTTTTAAATGCAGTTCTCCTGCCACATATGAGCATGTGTCATATATGAACTTTTTTTTTCTTTTCTCTGCGGGTGTGTTTTACAAGGTTTCTCGTTTGATTTTTTGAGGGTTTTAAATTAGTGCTGATTGTTGTGGGGAGTGTCAGGACATTCATCTTCCATAACATTCATCACAGGGTATCGTGAATTATGCAAAAGCTGCAGTGTGTTTCTAATATTTACAACTCGAGCCCCTCGCACTGATGGAAACTCTACCTGTGAGTCACGCAGACTGAAAATTACCCTTGACATGAGGCAATTTACATGAATATCCCATCTCATTACAAAAGTATTGTTTGCCAGTGAGAATTGTCCCATTTCAGAATTATTATTATCTCTATTATTTCTTCTAAGGGAATATATATTCCCTCTCAAGGTAATGCAGTTTTCCTGTCAGCTCACGCTGTTAACTGCGGTCTGCCTGTTGAACGAAGATGACTAGCTGCTTTCTAGCATTTATGTATGGGTATCTGATGCAGAACAAGACCAAGATTTTTTTTTTTTTTTTTATGTTTATATCAGGATTAAAAATAATGCAAAAGAGATGCTGTATTTTAGGTTTAAAAGTAAAAATTATAAAGTCACTCATTGAATATAAGGTCATAAGTACGAACAAACATGATTTTTAAAATCATTTTAGATTGAATGCATCATGTTATATAGCAGGACATATGAATGAAATCCATTCCCAGTAAATAGTGAAGTAAAGTGGCTTTGAAGCCTCCTAAAGGAAAACCTATATCTCTGGCCTCAGACAAAAGCATAATTCACACACTGAAAAGCCCCTGTTAATACAGGCATCAGCGTCTACAAACTAACGTCCATTACAAAGGGGTTTTTAGCAGTTCATAAATTGGGTAACACACAAAAGAATCACTCTAAAATATCAGGAATATAAAGAAACTTCAGTTTTTAACTGAACAGAATAAAAGCCAATATCTTGCGGAAAACCTGTTGATGGATGGGAGGCAGAAAGAGCTATTGTGGCAAGCCATTTGAATCTTTATTCCTTAAAGCTAACTTGTGTATTTTTTTAGTAACAAGTATAGTATACTAGTATAGAATAGAATATTCTATTATTACTAGTAGCAAGCAATACAATAGCTTTCTTAGTTTCACTTATTCTACTGTCACGAATCACTTTCCCAATAGTGACGTTTTTCACTAGTATTTACACTTTTGACCAGTTTAACAACTAACTATTCACTTTCACATATTGATTGGGCAATTTCACATATGTATTACTCACTACCTACTTATTAGACTAAATTGTGTATTTCAGACTAGTAACATTTTGATTGAATAAAACACTGTGACCAGTCCTCACAATTGACAACTAAAAAGGCAATTGTAACTAGGTAAGAATTGTTACTAGTATCTAAATGCATATTAGTGAAACTAGAATATATGATAGTATCAATTTGGATAGCTACAGACCAGTAAGCTTAGTAAGAAATATAGTAGTATGTAATGAATAGTTACCAAGCACCAATACTAACAAAACCTAGTGAGAAGTGAATTGATATCTGAATGAATGAGGCATTTATATAGCGCTTTTCTATGTACTACAAGCACCAAAGCACTTTACAATCATATCAGGGGTCTCTCCTCACCCATCCACTAGGATGATGTGACGGCAGCCACTGAACAACAGCGCCAGTGCGCTCACCACACACCAGCTACAGCTGGAGAGGAGAGAGAGAGTGATAGAGGCAAATCAAAGGATGGGGATTATTAGGAGGCCATGATTGATAAAGGCCAAAGGCCAATTTGGACAGGACACTGTGGTTTCACCTCTAGTCTTTACGAGAAGTTCCATGGGATTTTTAATGACCACAGGAAAGTCAGAACCTCGGTTTAACGTCTCATCCAAAGGACTATACTGTGCTTGTTGTATAGTGTCCCTGTTACTATACTGGGGCATTAGGACCCACACAGACCACAGGGTGAGCACTCCCTGCAGGCCTCACTATCACCAGCAGCAACCTGGTTTTCCCAGGAGATCTCCCATCCAGGTACCAACCCTGCTCAACCCTGCTTAGCTTTAGTGGGCAACCAGTATTGGGGTACAGGCTGATATGGCTGATCACAGATCTCTATACGACTCAGTAATAATGAAATAGTTAGGCTACTTGACACAACTGGGATAGTATCCATGGGCGCAGAATACGTGGGGACTTTTAATTAAATGAAAATTCTTCCCCCTTTTTTCAGGCAAGTGTGTTCACGTAGAGGTTTTCATGGGCCAATGTGAAAAAATCGCGATTTAAATTTAAAGAGACACGATAGTCTATTTATGACCTGACATTTAATTCTTATTCTTATTCAAAACAAGGCGATATGAGCATTATAGAGCGCTAAACACTCTCATGCTCTCATGTAGAGTGTTTCATTCAAACTATAAGCTGGAGGGTGTCCTTGCGCAGAAAGTCCAAAACAGACTTATAAGTAATTCCAGGAAATCCCTTATATGGACAAAGGCATCCAGCTATCACTAAGCTGTTTCGAACAGTTTCGAACTATCAAACAGTTTTGACTGATGAAACGGGAAGACAATAAACACACGATCAAGACACTATGGTTTATGTGTGTTTTTCAAGTTATCTCAGGGTATTTTCATAATAATAAATTAGATGAATTATGCAGTATTAACTGCATAGCCTTTATTACAGTAGAAAATTATAAAATATATTTTCTGCCTTATTCTGTCATAAAAAGCCTCATTAAGTGTTAGTGTGGCTTTATTTTTTATTTTTTTTACATTGTCTAAAATCTATAATGACTTAATCCAAAAGTGCTTGTAGGTCTCCATAAACCAATTATACAATTGTCATTAGGAAAATATAGTAAAAATATTACAGAACTTTAAAATGGTTGTTTTTCAGAGGTGCAATTGAAAGCCAGAAATAAGAAAAGAAAAATCTTTCAATTAGATAAAAGTCAGAATAAACTGGTATTACACATTTTTCTGTCCCCCACTTCTAAAATGATAGCTACGCCCCTGATAGTATCCAATGAATAGTTGTGCCAATAAAAAAAGATTGTAGTCACAATTGGATTAGCAGTAAATCAAAAATAAGTAGCCATTCTAGTTACATGAAAGTGGGAGATAGCTAGCTACAGTATAAAGTGATAAATGTTAATACAGCTTGCCATAAGCCAACCTCACAGCGTGCTCCATCTAACGGAGGAGCGTTTCCATTGTAAAAACTACTTTAAGCTGAAAACAGTCTTTTCAACAACACCAATGTAACAATAGCTTAGGTAAAATGACAATGCACGAACTGTACGTAGCCTATAAGTTCACACAAAGAACTGAAGATGACCGGTATGTTTAGAGAACCAGACAAGTGCGTGCAATGCCTCTGTCACTCCATAAAGTCAATGCAAGTGTGCGTTATTCTGCACTGCGCGTGTTACTCGTTTAAAATCTATATAAAAAATGTGCATTAAATACAGAAGGATCTCCAATACTCGTTTTCAGATCACCAGCATGTAATTCTGACATCTGAGCAGTGTGATACGGACTTGCGTTCCTCTCATCAGCAGCACTAACTGTACAGCATCTGACAATACTTTTCTCTAGCTAAACAAACAAAAACACAATTCAGAACAGTCAAACGTGCTAAAGAACACTTCATATGAAAGCTTTTTCCATGCAGAATATCGCAGGAAAACTATGAGCGCTTTGCACAGCATCAGGGACGTGCGCAAGTGTTACATGTTGTTTACACACTGCTCTCGCTTCGATACTAAACACAAGCTTTCATTCACGCTTCGCTTGTCTTACCTTTATGCAGAAACGTTGCTAAAATCACGCAGAAAAAGAGTGAAATAGAGTGAGATCCGAGTCCCGAGATCGCCATGTTGAACACCTGCTTCGGACTGGCGGCGCTAAATCACCTAGAGGCGCTCACAGGATCATGAGATGCGGAGAATTGGGAGGGAGTAAACACGCGCGCGCGCGCCCGCGCACGCACACACACCCCACAAACAAATGAGCGTGACCAGACAAAGTATCTGTCAATTAGCCTACAGAAAGTGTCAGTTTTATTCAAATTTCGGGGAATTAAATTATCCCATTAAACTGCCTATACATTTACAGTCAGTCGGTAATTCGGCTAAAACCAAACAAACCCTGACACGTCTTTCTTTCTTTCTTTCTTTCTTTCTTTCTTTCTTTCTTTCTTTCTTTCTTTCTTTCTTTCTATCTATCTATCTATCTATCTATCTATCTATCTGCCTTAAAAAAATAACACTTTTGGTGCCCATCATAATCTTCAAGGTGAGTAAAGCACATAAAAAAAAAAAATAAATCATAGAAAGGATTTACAATATTAAAATTTTTGTGCGAATTTGTTTTTGTTTTTTTTACAAAATGAATAAATTGGTCAAATGTTTTTTTGTGAATCAAGCCTGTCTCTAGCGCAAGCAGAATTCAGTGTTTGACACACAAACAGCGCCCCCTGTGTTCATAATAAAGGGAGAGCAGCCTCAACCAAACCCAATATCAGATGAGACTAGGATTTCAACTATTTTTCATTACCTCCTCACCAATATGTCTTACATACGACATGTTCAGACAAAACAGTATTTGAAATAATAGATCCAGACACAATAAACACAGAAGCCTTTTTAAAAGAAGAATAATAACCAACATATAGAGGCCTAAGTGACACAGCAAAATATAGCGGTGTCATTGTAGTTGTCCAGCTGCCCACCCATAAATCACACCGAATACTCATCCATCTGTGCATGAGTATTTGTAGTGATTTATGAGTGCAATCATTTTGTTGCATTCTACTGCATTAACCCGTCAGTCATCTTAAGGTAGCAAAATGCAAATAAACTTCTGAGCATCCTGCTTTTCACATCCTTTGCTAGAGCTGACCTTTGGTCTACTTAAATGTCTTTTTCTTTTTTACAATTTTGTAACAGTTTTGTAAAATTATAACATTACCCTACAGGGCTCACAAAATAATTAATACAAATATTATTGTAAAAAGAAAACCTACTGAACCACCAGCTTTCAGTATTTATAACTAGAAGCAAACTGTAAACAAAACCCAAACCAGCTTTTTTAGCCTCTAACTTGTAACATGGTTATGGTTGGATATCCTATGGTAAATAGTAGCATTCCTTGATATACTTTGGAATACCATGTAAATAGCATGGTATATGTGCATATGTTAATCATTCAGAATCATGACAACTAGAAGAAAATTTTGATCAGATACGGTCATTGTCAGCAGCCATGTCACCCTGTAGCCCAAGACTGGTTGCCCACTGAAGCTAAGCAGGGCTGAGCCTGGTTAGTACCTGGATGGGAGACCTCCTGAGAAAAAACAGGTTGCTGCTGGAAGAGGTGTTAGTGAGGCCAGTAGGGGGCGCTCACCCTGTGGTCTGTGTGGGTCCTAATGCCCCAGTATAGTGACGGGGACACTATACTGTCAAAGAGCACCGTCCTTCGGATGAGACGTTAAACTGAGGTCCTGACTCTCTGTGGTCATTAAAAATCCCAGGATGTCTTTCGAAAGAGTAGGGGTGTAACCCCGGTGTCCTGGCCAAATTTGCCCAGTGGCCTCTGTCCATCATGGCCTCCTAATCATCCCCATATACTGATTGGCTTCATCACTGTCTCCTCTCCACCAGTAAGCTGGTGTGTGGTGGGCGTTCTGGCGCAATATGGCTGCCGTCGCATCATCCAAGTGGATGCTGCACATTGGTGGTGGTTGAGGAGATTCCCCCTTCTATGTAAAGCGCTTTGAGTGCCGAGAAAAGCGCTATATAAATGTAATGAATTATTATTATTATTATTATTACAATGTAACGGGTCCTTCTCAACCTGCTCCGAGAGGGACTCGAACCGGGGTCTCCAGCGTGGGAGGCGGGCACACCAATAAGAACGCTAAACACTACAGCCTCTAGAGCACCTCTTGAGGCCAGGGGAGGGAGGTTTACACGCACTGCTCTTACTGGCTTACGTCCGTTACATTCACCCCCCCTACACCTCAGTCCCATCCGGGCACCAAACGTAATCGGTCCAACTCAACCCGCTCCGACGCGCACTAACAAGGAAGCTTAACACTGCTGCGTCTAGCGTCAGTCGCTAGTGCGTGTCTTGAGGCCAGGGGAGTGAGGTTTACACGCACTGCTCTTACTGGCTTACGTCCGTTACAATAGCAGTGCCTATGATAGACACCAGAGGGCACTCCTTCCGTCTTTGTTATCTCATAATGGACTGCATTTCCCATTACCCATTGCCCGGACTCATTATGCCTGATTACTTTCAGCTGTTTCTCATTACCCTTAAAGGGATAGTTCACTTTGAAATTAATTTTTGGTATGTGTTAGCTTACCTCAAGGGCATCCAAGATGTAGGTGTCTTTTTTTCCGCAGTAGTTTATTTTTAGGTCAAACCGTTCTTGTCTGTCAGTCATATAATGCAGGTCTATGGTCACCACCTCAAAGAGCATGCACAGAGTCCAAATTAAAACAATTCCCCGTCGTCCAAATTAAACAATTCCCCATCGTAAGTACACATTGATGGCCTAAGACACGAAACGAGCGGTTTGTGTGAGAAAACGAACAGTATTTATATCGTTTTTACCACTTATACACAGCCATGTCCGAGTGATCTGATCTGACGTGTACGCAGACTGGTGCATAGATATATACACTAGATGTCGCCTTAAAGACATTCGTTCCAATGAACTGCCGTAGACAAGGCGACATCTAGTGTGTATATATCTATGCACCAGTCTGCGTACACTTCAGATCAGATCACTTGGACGTGGCTGTGTTCAAGAGGTAAAAACGATATAAATACTGTTCGTTTTCTCACACAAACCGCTCGTTTCGTGTCTTAGGCCATCAATGTGTACTTACGATGGGGAATTGTTTAATTTGGACGACGGGGAATTGTTTTAATTTGGACTCTGTGCATGCTCTTTGAGGTGGTGACCATAGACCTGCATTATATGACTGACAGACAAGAACGGTTTGACCTAAAAATATAAAAATTGAAACTACTGCGGAAAAAAAGACACCTACATCTTGGATGCCCTTGAGGTAAGCTAAAACATACCAAAAATTAATTTCAAAGTGAACTATCCCTTTAACTCTGCCTATATAAGCCCTGTGAATTCACTCATTCATCGTGAAGTCTTGTTTGTGTCACACTGCAATTCTAGGCATTCTTTCTTTGTTTTCCCGTGTTATGGTTTTGAACATCTACCCGTTTTGTTTTTTAAATTCCCTGCGATTTGGTTTGGATTGTTTGCCCTGTGTTTTGATCTCTTGCCTGTCATTTGAATTACGATTTTGGATTACCCTAATAAAACTGCACTTGGATCCTCAACCCGTGTTTCAGAGCAGTATGTGACAATTAGCATGGTACAGTTTTGAAGAGGATAGGGAAACCCTTTTGTTAAAACTCCTAAACTTTGCAACTTGTTTTAGTGATGTGTAGCTCTATTCCAGTCAAAATGTTTTTGTTCTACATCCAGTTCTGAACAAGCAATTGAATCAATCGTAGCTCAAGTTTGCAACAAAAACAATCTTTTTTCTTTTTTTCTTTTCTTTTTTTTTTACCCAGCAGTCACTATCAAGAATTATGAAAAGGCAGACTCATCAATTACATTGACAAATACAATTTTTTCTCAGGAACACCAAAGGGAGGCGAAGCTATCCATATCAATAGCCCTAGTGGACCAGAGAGACCAAAGCCTAGACTTTGCTGTTTAAATGTTGAGTGTAATTGAATTCTTAACTAAAGAATAGCAGCATATAACTGTGTGCTTGTGGCGGTGTAAAAAAAAAAGGGAAACTGGGGAAAAATAAACAGAAAATTACAGCAGAGAAGTGCAGGGATTGGAACAGTGCATTATCTGCCCTGTCTGTATTGCCATGGCAGTACCAGTAACCGAGTAGACAGAATGCCATCTAATTGCTCAATCTATTTGCATCTTTTTTCTGAGTGTTTCGTGTCAATCCTCATTCTAAGGCAGCCACAGATAGCATTTAGAACCTAATTTTAATCTCCCAGCCAGTTTTCTTTGCAACGATTGATTTCCACGCATCAAAATCACTTTTGATATCATTATCCTTGGCAGGCTGCCAACTTTACCGTTCTTAAAGGTACTGTAGCAAATTCTGCAATGAGATATTGTATAACAGCATGATAACAAGCTTTGGGTAATATCTGTCCGGGCTGTTGTATGTGACACAGTGTTTCTGCATCCCCAGGCTTCATTTTTAATAAATAAATATCCCTTTCTGACACTGTAAAAGGCTTGCTGAGGATCTGACTGTCTAGTTTATGAAGTGGATAGTTCAGACTCTGAATTCTATATGTGTAGAGTTGCTATGCTCTTTATTTTAAAGTGAATTTAGGCATCAGAACATTATAATTGTACAGTGTGAAAATTAGATGATGGCATATGTGCGTTGTATAAACATGTTTTAAATGTTTACCAAAAAAGAAAAAATCGAAATGCTACATTAGCTAAGTGTTACTACCTATGGTGAAAAATTGTAAATGGTTGAACATTGCATTATATGTAATTTTACTGCAAAATACTATCAAAGTTATGGTTTTTGCTAGTAAAAAATGCTAATTACCATATTATTTACAGTGTAAAACAATAAAAGGACAATCCCAGAAGTCCCTGTGCATAATTTTATTTAAACAATTTTATTTCTTCTCAATTTTGTTATCAGTAATGAACATTATAGGATGTTTTGTGTTATGTTAGTCATTATGTTAGTTATTTTATGTTAGTTATTATTTCAGTGCGTGTGTTTCCCTGCTGATGTTTAGTCTTTGTGTGTATGACACTGGCACTGTCTATATTGGACAAGTTTTATGAACAGGCCACTTGCGGTGAACTCGATTCATCCCTTAGATTTTGGTAGTTAACATTACATCACTTAATTATAATACAGTTATAAGTTGTAAAATATACAGGAAAGCAATATACCATCCTGTAATACTGGAAACATTGTCACGATATTTCTTGTTGAATATCTGCCAACCACAGCAAGTTTTTTTGTTAAAAATGTTTTTCAATTAAATATCTACGGAGCTTTGCAAAAATAAAAAATATAAACGTTTGCTATAGCGCACGAGAAATTTAGCTTGTGCACGAGAAACTTTTAAAGTGCACATGGGAATTTTTTGCGTGCTAACATGTTGCAATTATAATGTATTTCTTTGTGCGCCACTGCCATTTTACTATGAAGAAAACGAGAGTAGGGATGCGCATGAATTAATAAATATCTATTTGGTCAAAATTTGGCTTTCGTTAGAGTGATATAGGCTATCTGTACACTGTTAAAAATTATGTGATCAATAAGTTTTTACATTGCTTTTAGTCATCGAAATAAGCAATTTTCAAAAGTAAATTCAACTTTGTCATACAAGATTAAACACATTTTTTAAGCCAGTTTAATATAATTTAAAGCTGCAGTCCGTAGTTTTTCCTCTTTTTCGCCATCTCTGTTCGAAATCTGCAATTGCAGTTATTCGCGGTATAATCAACTTTACGTGGGTTGTGCCTCGGCACAGCACAACGCGGATGAATCCAATGTTTTGAGGAGAATGTGCGGCTGTCAGTCACCGCGCCGGTGTGGATACTGTCATTCGCAATCACAGATTCTACTTTTTGGAAGTATGACCAACATAAGAATTTTCACTGGAAAATGTCATCTGAACAAGAAAGTAAAATCCACTTTTGTTCTGACCAACTAAGGGAAAAAAAGCATTGCAGTAAATCACGTCAAACCGTGCAAATTATACTTTGTTCTCAAATTGTTAATGTTAACAACATCAGCATTGCGTGACTACATTGAATGTGTATTAACATTATATGCATATATAATCCAAGTTGATTGTACTTAAAAATTTAAGGCAGCAACTTTTTTTACAGTTTAATATCACTTCCTTATGTCCGCTTGAGCGCATCCTGACGGCCAAGAAATGGACTGGTGGCGCAATACGGCTGTGTGTAGAATTGTCACGATAGGTCAAAAAGTGAAGCGAGGATCCAAGTGCAGGTAAGGAATTTATTAAATAATAAACAAAATAAAACTACAAACAAAAACTCCCATGGGGGGGAAAAACGAGGCAGGCATAAGTCAGGAACATAACAAAAGGGAAACGTAGACAATACAACGATCCGACAAAGACTGGAAACACAAAGGAGCTTATAAAAGGGACAAATCAGGCAGATAATTAGGGAACAACAGGTGGGACAAATGAAACCAATAATGAGATAACAAGGAGGGTGGGGTCAAAACAGAGACAGGAACACAAACACCACATGTGCTACACGAGACAGGACAGGCATGTGACAAGAATTTGCCAAGTTAAAAAAGACTGATACAGTAAAAAGTGCACAAAATCTGGCTTTCATTAGAGCAGTACGGTAAATTTGATACTGATAAATTACAACAAAAAGAAAATTCTAATATTGGTTGATAAACGATATGGTACCACTATATCGCGCATCCCTAACTCTTCAGGCACTCTGACATGTCCTGAGATTTCTTTAAGAAAAGAGTCCATTCAGACAGTTGGTTTTCTAAGGATTTTTCCATCTTTCTAGGTCCAACATAAATCATACAAAACAAGAAAATGTGAGAGATGGTATATTGGATGATTGAAGCTTTCCTGTAGTGCAGGCTGGTCACAGCTCAGCCTGATCCCTGTAGCACATAAGAGCACTGAACCGCAAATCCTATCCACTGGTGAGACTGTGTATGCGTGTGTGTTTGTGTGCGCAGGTTGACCGCTGTGTGCCATTGAACTCTCCGGGGAACCACAGGAGGAACAGAGAGCCAAGACAGTTGAATTCCCTTTGTTTTGCCTTGAGGCTATGGCCGTAATGAATGCTGACAAAACTCATAAATTCCTCATACTGGGGTGCCACACATTTCCTCTAGCCCAATGGTATCAGTGCAATGGCAGTGGCAGATTTAAAAGGCATTAAGCAATTTATCAGGCCTCCACGATAGATGTGGAGGCATGCATAAAAGAATCACAAAGCATTCTGGACCGTTTCAAATCACCGCTTCAGATCATCCTTGCTTATAGTTCTCTATCAAAAATATCGCTATGTAGAAAGAACAGTTCAATCCGTCTGGGGACCTCTCTGTTCAGATACTCTGTCGGCAAGCCTGATTAAATGTGATTCTGCGGTGCATATAAACAGCTTTTTCAGAAAAGTTGCATCAAGGTCATGGGTTCGCATCCAAGGGAATATGAAAACTGAATAAAAAAAAAATGCTTTGAATACACTTACAAGTTCCTTTGGATAATAGCATATGCTAAATGCATAAATGTAAAACACATATAAGATCACTTATAGATCACTTGAAAGGCTTTTCCAAAAGGTATGTAAGTGGTTTAATTCAATATGATTTGGTTTAACTCAAATCAAATGCCTTGTATTGTGGAAAACTACTAGAACTCAAGTGGAGTCGGAAATATTCTAATTAAGAGTTAAAGCTGCAGTAGGGAGCTTTTAGAAAACGTTGACTTAGCCTGAAAATTTGAACAAGCACAGCTTACAGGTCACTCCCCCTCGCTCTCTGCTGCCCTACAGCCCTCCCTCCACAGCGGAGCCTGCCATGAACGCGCAGGCTAGTAAACATGCAGGGACACTGATGACGGCGGATAAACAGTTATCGCACATTCACTGGTAGGGACGAAACATCAACAATATGCTTTACATTGACTATGGCCTGCCCATACTTTGACTACAAACTTGGTCCTCAAATCATTACGTATTTTGCGATACATGTAATGTAACTTCATAACGTTGCACTCTTTCTATAAGTTATAAATAGCTAGCAAGATAATAATGGTAACGTTACAGTATCTAAGTAATTATTCTAGCGATGTGTAATGCTAAATAAGGTTTGCTAGTACATTATTTCAGCAACATGACAAGCCAGTGAATTAGCAGGTATCTATTGTTGCTTTGCACAGTGCGTGACATTTTATCTGTATGTTATGCGGCTAGAGTTTTGACACTGAGTAAATGGGCTCCGACGCGCTTGTTTATCGTCATCTGTCTTTTTCCGTTTACCTGTCTTTGTTGCATGAGCTGGTGCCACTCGAGAAATTGGCAGTTTTGGTTGTTTGTCCGCCATTAGCACAGCTGTGCGGCACACCGGCTATCTTAATTTTGAACGACGGTACGCGCTGTGCGAGAGAGGGGGGTGATCACTGATCAGCGCGTACACAAGCATGATTGACACTGCTAAGACACTCCTCCTGGCTCTGATTGGTTGTTTCTTACCGGGAGCGGTGTATTTCTGCAAATGGCAATAGGACCACTGGGAGGAGCCTGGGGAGCTTGATTTTTTCACAGATTATCTGTCTCATATTCTACTGTCAGGACATAATGACAGTTTTAACAAATATGTAAAAAATACATTTTTACAGAAGTTACCAACTGCAGCTTTAAGAGCACATGAAACACAAAGCAAAGTTGTATTTACAATTGGGAAACTTGTAATTCTAAGTGTTACCAAATCGTTTAATGCACAGACTAGCCGTGGATTATCCCTTACATACCAATATAGATCAGTGAACAAAAAAGCAACCCAGCTAACAAAAATATGCTCTTAGAATGTTTTGCTAACATCCCCATTAAGTTATGAAAACGTTATTTCAGAATTTTGTTTAAAACATTGAAAATGTCCAGGTTTTTTAAACGTATTAATAAAGGTTTTAAGGTGAACGTTAGAGGAACATTCCATTTCTATCATTTTGAAAATGTTATGAAAACGTTATTTCTGAAAGTTTTCTAAAACGTTAAAAACATCAGTTTTTTAAAACGTATTAAGAACTTTTTTGGTTTATGTGACCGTTAGAGGAACATTCCATTCTATCATTTTGGAAATGTTTCTGAATGTCCATCACCGGGCTCACACACAGACACTTGAGTATCGCTTATTTACCTATGCTGCATGTCTTTGAACTGTGGTGGAAACTGGAGTAGGCCTACCTGGAGGAAACCCACACTGACACATGGAGAACCTGCTAACTCCTGGCTCAGCCGGGGCTCGAACCGGGAATCGTCTTGCAGCCACAGGAATGGATTTCAAGGTAACATAATTTTTAAGTAGGCTACCAAAAACTGTGTTAAAGTCCTCCTGTGGTGAAAAGTAACTTTTTAATGTTTGTTTATTTGGCTATTTTTTAAGACAAACCATGTGCACATTCATAAGTCAACACCATTGCTGAGTATTTCTGCAGTGACACAAAGATCAAATCGCTGGTGTTTCTGACGTCACGAACTACCTTGTAAGTTAACCAATCACATCAATGTGTCAGCGGGCTTTAGCATATCATTAACAGAGAACTAGCATAGGAGTCTCGGGAGAAGCCAGGATATTTTTCTGTTGATATGAAAAATCTTGTAGATTAAGCAATATAGTGGGTGTATGATGAATATTGTGATGTTATGAGGAACTATATGCCTTTCTCCACTGACGTTCTGAGTTGTTCAAAGCGTTTCTGACTCTGAGAAGACGAACGGGAGCATGGTTTGAGTAACATTAACAACAGTATTAGCTAGATAATAACACAGTCAAGCAAAAGGCTAATCATATTAATTACCTTTATGTGTTCGACGTTGTAAAGAGCGAGATCATTATGCAGCATTTACCTCAGTAAGTTCAGTTGGCCGAGTAAATCTCTGAGCTCAGTGAGCTGGCGTGCGGGCGTGAGTGAGTGGGGGCGGGGCTAATTAGCATATTCATGTATCGCTTATACTAATTTAAGCAAGGGTGTAGTTAGTTTCATTCTTATTTTATGGCATGAAGAAATTTCATTTAAATATGTAATTGTGGTGATCAAAGATGAGTTTTAATGATCAAACAAGTAGTAACGTTTAAAAGATGTTTTGAACATCCAACTAAACCATTCCAGAAAGCATTTAGTAAATATTAATAACATCATAAAGACGTTCCGAGAATGCTGTTCTAAGAACGTTTTCTCTCAATGTTATGAGAATGTTCATCAAGTAAAAAAAAACATTATTTCAAGTATGTTTTACATTTACATAACTTTTACATAACATTAGTGAAAAGTTATGGGAACGTTTCCTGTACCCTTTTTTCTTTTCTTTTTTTTTTCTTTTTTTTTTTTATCCATGCAAAATGACGGAACAAATAAAATGGTAAAAATACAAGAATTTCACATTTAAATGCAACTTTTTTTGCTTATTGGAAGACTAAGGTGCATTCACGCCATGTCATAATTACCGTAATTACGACTTGTAAAGTGTTCACATCCTCGTACAACTCGTAATTACAACTTGTAAACTGGACATTTTCTGAGAGCTATGACTGTACTGTACCATGTGACCGTTGTACCTGACCTCTGCAGATTCAGTTTGGCATTGATAGCGTTGCCATAGAAATGCATACTTCTGAGTCTGAGGAACAGCTCAGAGAAAATAACGCCATGTTGTCATCTCATAATTACAGTTATCACAACATAGCCTGAACACAGTGTTATTCTGTTAATTTATAGCAGCAAGCTAACATCTACTCTCCTGCTGAAATAAATTGTGAGTCCAAATTGTGAGCTTCACTTATGAGTTTCCATGGTTCATAGATTTCTTAGAAGGTGTAACTATACATTTTGGAAGACAGTATGATTTCATTAGGTGTAGTGTGACAATTGTACTTGTCATTGTATGTCGTTTCCTGTAAGTCACATTGGTGAAAAAGCATTTTCTTTTTTGTACAACTATGACATACAGAATGTATAAATGTGTGTGTGTTCTAAGAATGCATTTGCTTCAGTCATGATGACAGTCTCAATGATAAACTACTCCACCTATTCATTGCCTAGTGACGCGCAACAATTTACCCATGTTTTTTTTCCCCCTGCTAACTGCAGCGTTGTATTAAAGCGCAGCACTCTGGTAGATACAGTGAGTCATTGTCTGTTGGAATAAAATAAACCTCCGTGCCTGATCGTGATGATCCTTTATGATCCTGTCAGCTTCTCTTTCAAGATTGACTGAATGTAATATCTGTTACATATTTTAAGAAATCTGTCAACATCAAAGGCATCGTGGTATTTATTGCCTTTATTTGTGTTTCCTTGCTGTACAAGACTGTTATATTTTTGCATAGCCCTGGCAGTTATACATGTGGAAATGGAAAGCAGTTGTCCAACTCGTGTAGATATAAAACAGCACAGTTTTATAACATAATACATAATGCATTTTATTTACTGCTTTGCTAATGAGCTTTTGTTTAATTTATATGATGCTTCTAAATGGGTTTCGCCATAGGGGTATTTTTATGGATGTGCGAAGAATGATCTATTGAATGCTGGTGCTGCAGTCTTCTCTGTGCTGAAGAGGCAAGCACAAGAAATACGCAAATGTTCTTGCTGAGTATTGATTTAATGGCGCTCTGTTAATATTGAAAAAAAATCTCAAAATACACACTGAAGGATAACCCTGTCCTTTCAACTGACTAGCTTCAAAACTTACATTTTATTCTGATTGCAGGATAAAAAGGTTTTAATTATTTGTAGGAAGGAAAGGAATGATTGTTAAAATTGCAACAACAACAAAAATCAAAAATGTGAGATTTGCAATTATTACAATGATGGGATAATCTCACGGTAGTTTCCATTTGCTAACATTATCTATAGTTAACATGAACTAACAATGAAATACTTCAAAAGCATTTAATAATCTTATGTTAATTCCAACTTTTACTAATTTCTGTCAGGACCACTATCGTCAAATACGATTGACAATTAGCATACAGTTTGGATTGGCGGTATGGTTCTGTTCTGGGCGAGAACTCCCTGCGCATCCATGCAGCCCAGCATGGATAAGAGAGCAGCAATAACCCCCCTTGGGGTAAACAGAACAGAACCAACATGAATGTATTGCAGATATCATTAATTCAAGATTTTTAAAGTACAACATAACTCGAGAATTTATTCTGATTCAAGGGGAATCAGAATGCCAAATCCTGACTGGCGAGAGGAGGAGCTGGGGATGGAGGAGGGTAATTCGCTCCTGAGAAACACGATAGCTGCTGATAATAGTGAAGGAGCTTATATACAGTACATGTATGTATACGGTGATAGGCGTCGTATTCATATAGGTAGATGTGGATCAGCTGAGAGTCAGCTGATGTGAGCTTGACTAACGTGACCTGTCAGAACTAACGCTACGCTTGATTATTCAAATCAAATGTTCTATCTGTTAATATTACTTAATGGACCTGAGCTAACATGAACTAACAATGCAAATATGTATTTTTAATAAATAAATAATGATAACAAAGATGAATAAATACTGTAACAAATGTGTTGCTCATTAATGTTAATAATTGTTAGTTGAAGGCACACTAAGATTTTTGGATTGAAATGTCCAAAAACCACTAGAATAATGTTGTATACTTTGTTGACTTGTGTACTTACATTATCCTAAATGTTTCCAGAAATGTTTAAATCCAGAGAAATAAGCAATTTTAACCTGGACACGGACCACGCCTATCAATGACATCATACCCGTGTTAACCTTGATTTCCTTTTTATTCTGTAAAAAACATGGAAACACCAAAGACGCTTTAATATAGCAACTGTTTGGATACATTCATCGACAGAAAACTAATCGTTCTTATATAGCTCAACACAGTTAGTCTTATTGTTTAAATCTCGTTTTCTTGATTTGTGCATGTTTTACCATACCTATTGATCTAGCTCACTGCAGTGTGTAACAAGTGTCTCATAGTAGTGAACGCACAGAGTAGCATTATAACATAACTTTCAACACACTCACACTTGTACTTGAGAGTTATTATTTTATTTATTATTTATTCATTTTTTACTGATGACCAAGTAACAATATACACTAGTTGAAGGGCTTTCGAGGTAATCATAAACAGGACATTTCAGAGTCAGGCAACGGAAGAAGAGGGTTCACAGAGCACACTTAGTGTTTCCCTTGATACATATATAACCATAGTTGCATTTTCATCTATTGCGAGTTTCATAAAGCCTAGTTTCATAAAGTAAGATTTAAAAGAGTGTGCCATGGCAGCATTGCAATAAAATCTTTCAAGCTTTTTTCCCCCACTGTACTGCCAATTCCAACTCTAAGTTGCTCTAAGTTACTGTTTCGGAGTTCATTAACTAATTTTAGGAGTGAAGTATTGAGTATTCATATTCAAATTAAAGAGTGAGATTGTAAGGAAGGTTAGGTATTTTTAATTGGATTAATTTGCATAAGGAAATTAGTTTTATGTATCTTCAAACATCATAATCCATAATTACTTTACCATTCTTTCCAATGCCATATGTACTCTTGTATTTGCATAATATTAATTAGAGAAGTGTTCTGTCACAAAGGGTCATTTTAAATGAACATTGTTGAGCTTCTTGTCATTTGAATAGTAGGATAATTACCTATTGCTCAATGGTCAATGACTATTTAAAAAAAAAACAATATTATGATCTGAAGACTAGACCTGTGGCAAAAGGTTCTACACACATTATGAAGTTTGGCACTGTTCTTTTAGGCCAGTAGTGACAGTGATGAGTAAATAAAGAAGTTTAGCGCAACGATACTCCATTCTCGGTTCATGGAAGGTAAAGTCAGTAAATGCCCTGGCTTGTCAGTAGGAGATTGTACCTGAATAAACCGTTATATATATAAAATAGATCTTTTTGATTCGAGTCAAGATTCTGCTTCAAAACGAGACTGCAATAGCAACATTTTTGTGGGACAAGGAACAATGGTTCAGAGGAATTGAAAGTGCACTTTCCAGTCTGCTCAACAGATTTGGTCAAAGCAGATAACATTCAGAGAGTGGAGCCATCAATCCAATGTCCATCAAAAGGTGTGTCTGCCATCAAAGAGAGCACAACAGGGTTTGAAATGCATTCCCTGGGCGGCAATGCAGCCTGAAATCAAACTTTTTTTTAAAATCCTCTTTTCTACATCAGTATTTTGTCATATTTCCTTGAAAAAAAAAAAAGCATCGTAAAACAAGAGGTTTCCGATTAAAAAAGAAACATTATTTGTCAATGTGGGGATGATATGTTCTCAGAAAATGTAATATCAAGACTAAATACTGATTAATCTCATCCCTTAAAAATATTATGTACTTCTAAGAATATTTTCTTGTTCTACGCATATTTTAACATACAATAAGCAACGTTGCCCCCCCCCCCCAAAAAAAAAAATATATATATATATATATATATATATATATACAGTATATATTTACCAGATTAAAAAAAAAATATATATATATATATATATCAAAATCATATATATATAATCATATATATATATATATATATATATATATACAGTATATATACATATATATACAGTATATATATATATATATATATATATATATATATATATATACAGTGTATATATATATATATATATATATATATATATCAAAATGCCTTTGACTTGTATGACAAGAACATCTCTTTCCATTCAATTACTAATTCTAAGACAATATATATTGTCAATATATATTATACAAGAGCCTAAAATACAAGAGCCTAAAAAGTCTACAAAAAGTTAGTGAACACGCAACACTGACTGGCTGATTCCCCTGCCAATTTGATTATGCCCATCTATTATGTTTACTATAATGTTCTGCAAATCATCCTGAATGGGTATCGACCAAATCAAAACACACTTGAAATAATCTGTGAATTTTAATATATAAAAATGCTTTTGACTTGTATGACAAGAACATCTCTTTCCATTCCATTACTAATTCTAAGACAATTTATAGAGCATGTAAAATACTCAAATTAAACGCTATTTTTTAACTATCAAATCAGATTACTAAGGTTCAAGTCTCTGGGGCATTTCAATGCTGTGTGGCTCATTACACTGTGCTGACTGTGTCTGGCCCAGAGATAAACATTAGCTTCATGGCTCACAAAGCAGAACTGCAGTCCTCTGGCAATTTGGATGTAACAAGTTCCTCTTCATACCCTCGAGACCATTTTAACTGGGTTTTTCTACACCAACCTGCCAATCATATACTGCAGAGGGAACTGTGGATAGGTCTACTATTAATCTATTTGCAGCAGAATCTATCCAATAATCAGGCAGAAATGTGCGAGTCATTCATGGACTGCACCTTTATAAGAGCTTTGAAAGGAAGATATTAGGCTGGTATCAGGGTGAGAGTATCCAGCCTTCCAAAAAGTGTAAGGAAACTGTTTTTCAGCCATATATATATAGGCTACTCCAAAGAAATTGTATAGAGCAGCTGGATCCTAATAGAGACTCAGTGTCTAACTCCTAACAAAACATTCAAACCTAATGGCATTGACAGTTAAAGAGAGTCAAGCCTTATAAATGTCATGATAAAACCAATACCACATACAGTATTTTCTATTTGGTGTTTGTCAGCAAGGCCATATGTAGTGGATTAAAAAATACATGAAATCTGTTTTTTTTTCACAAAGAATTAAAAAAAATGTTGCTCAGATAAAGATCACAGTTGCGGCACAGGACAAACAGAAGAGAGAAAGTTCAAATATTACAAAGAAAATATATCTCACCGTTAGGTGTAGGCGTGCCGTTGCCTGTCACCTGCTTTTAAAATCTAAGCCATGAAAGAATAAAGGCTTTTTATATTTTTCTAAAAACTAATTACAAGGCACTAATAGTGCATTGGATTGTTTTTTCTTATAAAGATCACACAGTGTAACAATGCACTGTAAAATATTGAGCATGGAGCTCTTCAAACATTAATAGGAAAGGATTATTGGATATGGCACATTTAAAGGATACACTCCAGTAATCAGTGGGGAGCATCTGTGTGAATGCCTCGTTAGAGGTGAAGATGTTGTTTATTGTTATTTCATTGTGTAGTTGGGGCATGTTTACGCATTTGCTAATAATTAAAGGAATAAAAAATTAAAAAGTAAACATTTTATCATCCTTGTATTATCCTTAAGTTTATCATCCTGACATCCTTATGTAAGGAATAACTGACGACGGGCCCACCTCGGCTGTGCATTATTTTCTAATAATTCAACGGACCGGAGTCAATTATTTTGTTTATACTATAATTACCACACCTCAAGACATTGTTCAGATGTTGTATTTCAAGACAGGTTTTTTTGTCAGGTTTTTGTCCTTAAAACACTCTTGTCTGTATACTAATTTCTTGCGCATCTCATCCCACACCTCCATATAGCAAAACATAATTTTAGAGCTAGTAATATGGAAGCATATGGGTAGCAATTTTCAATTTGAAATGTAATATGCAAAATGACAATGCAATATGTAAAATGACAATGCATTTCTGTATTTAAATTTACATTTTCCATTACATTTGTGCAACGTTGGTGCAAAATGAAAATGAAAAATCAATTATATAATTTACATTTTCAGTAGTTTTAATATGGAAATTGAATACATTTTTAACGCTTTATAAGTTGCAAAATTAAAAATGTATTACAGAAATGATTAGATATTTTAACTTGTTCAAGCAAAAACTGTAGCAAAATTATCATTTAAATGTTATTTTTCTTAATTGCATTTAAACTCACAGTTAAGACGCTTGCGACTGCATTTTCATTAAATGTCCCACAATGAATGTAGCAAAATCCAATGTGCAAATTGAGAATGCATTCCGGGGCCGAACACGTGTTTCACTTACCTGAGTCTGCTCATCTTTCAACAGTTTTAAGCAGCAGTGTCTCTAACAGCGAAACTGTAAGTTTATCTGCTTCAAGAACTGCACCGATTTTACCTCGCTAGTGAGAAATGTCATGTAGCTTTCAAGTTGTTCAACTATTTTACTGATAAAATTGTCAGAGCAGCGCTGACAACACATTTATGTGCGAGTGTGTGTACGAACTGTAGCCCTGTGTACTGTATGTGCGTTTGAGTGGGAGAGAGAGCGGGAGAAAGAGTATATGCTTTCCGAACATGATAAAATGAAATTTTGTGGTAAAAAACATGGAAATAATTTGTTGTTTTTATCTTATTGTTTACTATATTTATTTGCTTGGACAGTGTTGTTTCGGATTTTGGTTCTTTTGCTTGTTGTTGGCTGCGGACCTTTGAAATAACTGAAATGTTTGGCGAAGTGATATGGACACGTAATGTGGTCAAGTCCTGCCTAGAACAACTTTAGCTGTGTGTTTCCGAATATTTCTGAATAAAGTAATAGATCCAGACAAAATAATGAACATCATGTTATTGACTCAAGTTCTTTTAGCGTTAAAACTAAGTCTGATATAAAAGAGCAAATAGTTTGTAATTTAAAAGCCGTCATTACCCTTGGTTCAAAATGCCATTGAATGACAAAAGCCAGGGTGTTACTAGAGAAGATGAATGCATAAGTACAGCAAAATATTAAGTCACTGTTGGAGCACAGTGTGCTTAATGTAACATAGTGTCTTCCCTGTGGATTATTCATAATGCAGTATTGAACCAGAGGGCTTTATTAACAGTGACCTTAATTATTCTAATCCTCTAATAACAATTTGTGCATTTGCCTAATTTAATTCAAAAGGTAGAGTGTTACGGCTTCACAAATATTGTCCTAAACATATTATTGTATATCATTTTTGCACTAAAGCAAGATGGTAAAGATAATGTAAATTAATTGTCTGTAAGGGCAGATGGGGCAGAGCCCCAATTAATAAATATGAATCCAAAAACATAGATGTTTGTATAAACTGAATTATACATAATAATAAATTGTACATGTGCTCAGCATTCGTAACAAATATTTTCGGATTTTCTTTAAGTCATAAAGGGAGCAGGATATATAAAAATTTAGCGCATTTTGGAAGGCATCTATAGCGGGTGCCAGAGTCCTCCTCAGCTCTACAGCGCCCCACAATTTTCCAATGTAAATCTGTGGTGAAAATTGGAACTGCAGCATGCTCTAATTGAGAGCCATTGGGGCAGGTTTCAGACTGCCCTGCTTGTTTTCAAGTTTGGCTATCTTATGTAAATCTCGCTCCAGAACAAGACGATATCAGTCTGCTTCAATGTGTATATTATTTAGTCTGCATCAGGTCAGTTACAAGTTGGCATGTCTGTTTTTCGTATCAAATAAATTAAAGTCTAATAGCCTTTATAGTTCTGTTTTGTTTTTTTTATTCTAAGAATAGAAATGACTTTCTTTTCCACACCGGAATATCTCTTCAACTTTTAACCTAAAACAACATTCGGAGGCAATAAATAGGCTACTACATTAAAGCAATACTAAGATAGTAATCTATGCGTGCCTGTCAATCAACATTATCGCGCCACCCTCAGGCTGGATAACGCAAGGACATTAGACCTCTGCCAAAAGTGTGTCTGCATGTGTTCAGCGATTAGAATGTTTATCATTTACTAGTGCTAAGACCCAGAATCTGCCCTAGTAGCTCTACCTATACAGTCAGAAGCTGCTGAATAGTAGTGATTCTTATAATAGTACATAATCCCCAAAACACTCTTGTTGAATTTTACCGAAGGTCGTTTACTATGAAGGAAAGAAAAGATGCCTGCAAATGTTGAAAAAAATGTTCAAAATGGTCCTTATTCAGTGCTCAAGGCAATCAAAACATGTTGGACAAAAGGTAAGAGCACACAGTGGGCTAGATCACGCTTTTGCTTCGCTCTACAAGTAAAATGCTCTGGGTTATTTGAAACAAACGAAGACAAGTAGACAGAAAGAGTTTTCCTTTCGTCTCCACCAGGATACTTGTGGTTTTAAAATTCACTGGGGGAATCTCAGCCCCGCTGTCATTTTCAATTTGGTACAATGTTGAGCATTAGGGGACTGCATGACAGATCAGCAAATGTTCGAATAGGCCGTGTGAGGCTGCCATGCTTAATGCGCCCAAGCACAGAATTTAATTTTCTCTTGGTAATGATCAAATTTGTCACATTTTGTAATTATCTGAGAGCTGTCAAACTTTATGAAATGGGCAACCATGACATTTTGTGAGATATTGCATAATTAGACCGCAATGTACAAGGTCTGCTCTGTGCAAACAGGTTTCTAAGGCATCTGAATGGTTTTGGTATTTGGATGGGTGGGCGCACTGTGTTCAGAAGTGAATTTCAATGGAGGTGGAATTTAATTATGCACTAATATGGCTTACTTCTGTGATTTGTTCATAATATTTGCACTCGTAGCTATTTGTAGATCAGCGCTGCGTTTCTCAAAAGCATTGTGAGCTGATCGGATAGAGACCATTGGTGTTATTGGCTCTATCATACTATTGCTGTGTTCACACCAGTGTTGGGTAAGTTACTCTAAAAACAGAATTAATTACCAGCTACTAATCACAATGTCAACAATATAATTAGATTACTGTACTGATAGCAATTACTCTCTCTAAATAGTATTGTATTACTAATTACATTCTAAATTCCATATCAACTGTCAATATAAGTAAAGTCAAGTCACCTTGCCTTATGTTTCAAAGCAGCTTTACAGTGATAACAGGAAAATAATGCAAGTTTGTTTCGCCTGTACAGCAGATCAAGAAGAAAATAGCGTCCATCTTAAGTATGTTCAGTGATGGTTCATCTTTGTTGTAAAAAAATGATTAGGCTAATTTAGTTCATTTATATATATACTGTAGCTATGGAGTAAATATTGCTGTCATCGTCCAGCTCAGTTCAGTTCTAATATAATGGTGTCAATGCAGGCAAATCAATAATACTGTTGAATATTAAGTGTCCCCAACTAAGCAAGCCAAAAGCCAAAGGCGACAGTGGAAAGGAACCAAAACAAGGATAGCCTGCTTTTTAAGGCTTTTTAATAAATAATATAAAATTACATAAATCATTCTTGAAATTATTCTTCTCCCTATTTAAACATACATTTTAACATCAGACGTAAAATTTTTATGTTAAATCCACTATTGTTTTATGCAGAATTGTTCTAAAGTCTATATATACAGTATATGCAATTAGTACCTGTAATTACATTTTAGAAAAATTAAGAGTATAATCCCCTAATACTTTTTCAAGGGAAAAGTAATTAAATTATAATTACATACTTAGTATGCATTACACCCAACACTGGTTCACGCCATGTTGTAATTACTGTGATTATGAGATGACAATGTGACGTTCTATGAACATCCGCCATATTTGTATTGGACTGTGACCCGTATGTTCCTTAACTTATTAGCGATGGGAGAAATAAAGCTTTCTGAATCATGGAATCAAATGAACCGACGATTCACAATTCAACAATTCAGAGAGATCTTCTGATCAAAAGTAGGCTAAACAAAGTATTAGATAGATAGATAGATAGATAGATAGATAGATAAATAGATAGATAGATAGATAGATAGATAGATAGATAGATAGATAGATAGATAGATAGATAGATAGATAGATAGATAGATAGATAGATAGATAGATAGATAGATAGATAGATAGATAGATAGATAGATAGATAGATAGATAGATAGATAGGAGTGAAAACAGAGTGATAGCCTACTGTACAAACACTGAAACTCAGTGCACTCTTGATACTCAGTATGGTCGTCCTTGCATTCAAACAACATGCCCAAACCAATTGTGATGGATTGAGTGTTCAGCAGATGACCACCTTTTCCACCAGATAAAAGCTGGGACGGATATAAATAATTCCCTTTGATAATACCACCATCTCTGTCTGTCATGCATTTTTCTCATTTGTGGTTTCATATGTTTCAGTTTTAATAGCTATATTGTTTGATGAGCTGTCCCAGTTGGCACATGTGCATTATCTCTATAAAATAACTTCCTGCTGATTCTCATTAGCATTCGTCTCCTTACTGGTGACATTGCAGAGTATATTACTATACTGTTATACATATGGATGGATAGTTTTGCAGTAATGTATACACTCAGAGGAGAAAAAGGAGTATTCGGGTTCCCTACAGCTCTTTACTAAGCTCCAAAGAAACCTTTACTAAAAAAGATGATATATAAAAAATTCATATACATATGTTATTATTGTTATTAAGATTTTAAATGTTACATATAAAAAATATAAAAGTTCTTTAGTAATTAAATTAATAAAAAATATTTTAAGCTCTGAGACAGTTACTATAAAGTATTACGGCATTCGTGGTTTTTTAATTTTAAAATAAATTTTTAAGTTAAAATGTTTATTCATTTCTTTAATTAATTTTATTTAATTGTATTAATATCTGTAAAAAAACATTGATTATATATATATATATATATATATATATATATATATATATATATATATATATATATATATATATAAATTAAAAGGTTTTATACAATTAAATGTATTTATACAAATATTTTTCAACAAAAAATATATCTTCAGTCTATATAAATAATAAATAGATAAAATAATATTTTAGGCTCTTTTAAACGTTTACTTCATGTACTTTTTAAGTGGTCAAATGTTATATTCTCATGTTGGAAACCCTGAAACGTTCTATATTAAATCTTTTCACTATCCCTATGTGGTTCTGTTGATTTAACCCTTTAAAATGGTTCCATATGGAACCTTTTAGGGCTTCCAAATAAAGAGCAACTGATATAGAACTATGATAGAGTCTAGATAAAAGTGAAACAAGAAGTGAACTGTACCACAATGCTCAGATAGAATAAAATAACAAAATAAAAAGTTATACGATGTAGAACGGCATTTTGAATAAAACATCCTTTATGGAAGAAGTCTGCCATCATATGCACCTGAATTCCTTTTTTGTCCTGTTCCTCTGTGTTCTTGTTCTGAAAACCATCAGAGAGGGCATTTTCAGTGCCCACAGAACAAATCAACAATCACATCAATATTCAGTGTTATTGAAGTAGTACGCCAGGGAGGTGTGAGTCATGCATATTTCTCCGTTTGTCCTTGTGTCGCTGAGCACAAATCTCGCAGCGCTTGGATTCCTACGGAACACTGAAGCATAAAGGTCATGCATATCTGTGACCTTAACATGTTTGTATTCTTCTTCTTTTTTTTTACAAAGTGACTCTGAACTAAATTCTGTACCATGTTACCAAAAGACGTTATTTTGATGCTTTCACCGTTCCGTCTGTGTAATCACTACGTTAACAAGCTGCTTTGTGATTGGCTTAATTCTCCATATTTTCATCGCATCACATTGACATGCAAATGATCCAACTTCAGTGACACAAAACTAAAGGACTCTGTGTGAGCCCTTGGTGTGATTGCTCTAACACTTCTCCCTTGCTCTTAGCAAGCGCACATCTCTCGCTGAAAAATCACCTAATTGCCATTTAAATGATCTGCAGCAAATTTAATATGATACCCTCCAATTATGTGCATTGTCCCTATGCCCCCATCCTTGATTGCTCTTTGTATTCAACAGGTAGGACGACTCAAACAGGCATTCGTTGGTTTCTGATGGATGACACTTAAAAGGGTTACATGAGCTGTTTGGTATACCAGGGTCACTTGAATTGCCAGATTGATCCCGGAGTGAGCTATCACAGTAATGAAATGTTTGTGTGTGCAAAGAAGTCAAGCATAGAATTGAAAATTGATAAGAAGCTCATGACAAAAAGAGATGTGCATAGTAAAAGGGTTGTGAATACAGATGAATTCTTGGCAGACAGCTCAAGCTGACTAGAGTTGAATCAAATACAGTATTCCGTCACTGACAAGCCTGGAATTACAACATGGTGGGGGATATTTGAAAGGACAACTGACAACTTCAATAAAGGCCCTTTGTTATTTTTTTCTTCAAAAATCAGAATATTTCTCAAGGACAAACAGCTATATAATTCTGTCATTGTGAAATATTATGACCAACTGTGTTATGTTATGCTGGTCTCTCAAAGCCTCTTAATTTTAAGTAAACTTTACTTTTAATATAAATATTGTCATGGAACAGAAGAAGTACAGGTAAATTCCAAACAGAGTTTTATTGCAGGAAACTAATGACGTGAACAGGTGAGTACTGAATTGAATGATCAATGCTGAGATGCTGACGGTGAATGACAGTTCTTATCTCTGTGTAGGTGAAGATGATAGAAGACTGGATCGCTGAAGAAGATAGATGACTGAAGACTGAAGAAAGGATTGCACAGGTAAGTATCTCAAAGGTACGTAGTTCTTGGTAGGAACGATGAGCCAAGACAAAAGTGATCTGATATGTGACTGCTTATGTAGTGCATGGGTGATAAGTGACTGCTGTGCTGCTGATCAGAACTCTGGTGATTGGGAACGAGTGGGTGGAGTGTAGAGATCAGGAGTCCAGAATGGTGTTAACCTTGTAAATGTTCTGATCCACAGCATCCACTGGAGGAGGAGGAGCAACAGTATCATGTCATCAGCAAAATGTCATCAGCAACAGACCCTGGGGAAGAAGGAGTCAGAGGGGTAGTGAAGGGCTTGAGTAGAGACTCATGGAATAAAGGTGCAATGTGGTAGTGAGGAGGAAGATTTAGCCTGTAGGTGACTTCGTTGATCTGCCTCTGGATCGTGAAGGGACCGACATGGTGAGGACTCAACTTGCTACAGGGCAGTCGAAGACGGATGTCCCTGATCGAGAGCCAGACCTTCTGCCCAGGATGGTATTGGGGTATCTCAGCTCCTCTAATGTCGGCCTGACTCTTTTGTCTTCAAATTGCCCTCTGTAGATGGATGTGAGCTGAGTCCTTGACCCTCTCGATCTCCTGAAACCAATGATGGACATCTGGAATGTCGGAAGGCTCATCTGACCAGGGAAACAGGGGCGGTTGGTAGCCGAGTATGCAGTGAAAGGGTGTTAGTCCTGTTGTGGCTTGACGGAGAGAGTTCTGTGTATATTCGGCCCATGGGAGAAAACAACTCCAGCTGTCTCTGTGATCATGGCAATATGACCGCAGGTATCTCCCAATCTCTTGGATCTTCCGCTCAGTCTGGACATTGGACTGTTGATGGTACCTAGATGACAGGCTTACTGTAACTCCGAGAAGTTGGAGGAAGGCGTGCCAAACACAGGAGATGAATTGGGGACCGCGGTTGGAGACGATGCCCTTAGGTATCCCAAAATGACGATAGAGTTGTTGGAAGACGGTTGCGGCTGTTTCCAGGGCAGTAGGGAGACCTTTCAGTGGAATTAACTTGCAAGCGTCCGAGAAGTGCTCTACGATAATGAGAACACAGGTGTGGGAGTTGGAGTGTGGTAAATCTGTAATGGATAAAGGCGGGAACAAAACAAACTGTGACTGGTTACTGTGACAGTCAGACAGCCTCTGCACAGTCCTTGGCTAATGAAAGCTGTTATGGAGTCCAGACCTTCTGCAGTCAGTCTGAAGGTCTGGATATGCGAGACTACCTGTACCCTGGTTCAGTACACTTAGTATTATCTGTGGCTGCGCGGATCCTCCCTTACCGTAGGTGAAGTGGAAGATTACATGACCATTCAACTACAGCCTTCCCAGCCCACTCCCATTCCTCGCTTCCTCGTCTCACCCACAGAGGCCGCCCTGCTCTCCTTTGTCTCAGCCACGGAAGCCATTCCTCGACCACTCATCTCGATTTGGAGGGCAATCACATCAGCACGGCCACAGAGACTGTGGACCCTGAGCCTGCACCCCCACCCACCACAAACCCTCAGTCAGAGGCTCTGTCTGTCCCAGAGCCTGCCACCATGTCCGTCCCTGAGTTTGTGTCAGCTGCCCTGTCAGTCCTGGAGTCACCTCCCACCCTGGAATTTCTTCATCCTCTGCCTGTCTTGTCTGGCTTGTTAGACCGGCTGGTTCTGTCCAGGTCCCTGGCCCCTTCTAATCCACCAGCTCTCCTCAGCACCCCACCAACTCCACCAGTGTGACCACGTTCTCCTGGTCACCCAGATCCACCATTACGAGGGGTGGCCTCTGGCTTTCGAACCTACGGCTCTGCCACATCCATCCGAGCCCATGACTCAACCTCGGCCCTTTGACCCATCAATTCCACCATGGCTCCTTGCTCCCTCGGATCCATTGGGGCCTGTCATCCCTCACGTGGGTCCCTTGTCCTTTTGACTCCACCTTGGTCTATCTGGCTTTACAGCAGACATCAGAGCCTGAGGCTGCACCTGATCCTCAACTCCTTCGGCTTCACCAGGGTTCTGACTACCTCCAGTTCTTAATCCGATCGTCTCCACCTCCAGCTCCACCTCGGTCCTCTGATTCTCTGGCTCCAACTTGGTCTTCCACGCCTGTGACGTCACATTGGTCCTCTGTCCTTCTCGTTCCAACTTGGTCTCCATTTTTTCTGGCTCCGCCTTAGTCTTCCGATTCGTCGGCTACGCCATGGTCAGTAGTCGAGCGAGCTCCACTGTGGTTGTTAAATTTCACAAATTGTTTGTGTCTTGGTTCTTTGACCTTAGTTTTCTAGTCCCTGTGTCCATGGTTTCTATGGTTTCTTATTAGTTGACTGAATAGTCCCACTTTGTTGTTTCAAATGATTTGGATGTGTTATTAGTTACTGAAACATGGCTGAAACCTGGAGATTTAGCGCCATTGACTGAACTGTTACCTCAGGACTATTTTTTTTTAAACTCTCTTCGGATTTCTGGACGGGGAAGTGGACAAGCTTCTGTATTTAAAAACAAACTCTCCTGCCAGTTACTATCCGCCAATGCATTTAAAAGCTTTGAATAACAGCTATTCAAATTAACTGCTGAAAATACGGTTGTGGTGGCACTTATTCACCACCCTCCAAAATCTACAACAGATTTTATTGATGAATTTGCAGAACTTTTAAGTGAACTAATTACAAAATATGACAGACTGTTAATCATTGGCGATTTTAATATTCACGTTTGCTGTGGTACTGACTCTCTGTCAAAGGAATTTTTAAATTTGATGGAATCCTTTGATCTTTCTCAATGGATGGATGGCCCCTCTCATGTACAGGGCCACACATTAGATTTGATTTTAACGCATGGGATATCTGTCTCTGATACAACAATCTGTGAACTTAATTTTTCTGACCACAAGCCAATTATTTTCTCTGTACCTCTGGTTTCTCGGTCAATACCAATTCACAAGCCAGTACAACTGTCTCGGGTACTAAACCCTACCTCCATTAACTTCTCTCAGATGTATAAAAACATCTGTGACATTGAATTCTTAGAAAGCCCTCTTCCTAATATTCCCTTGGATGAACATTTCAACCGCTTTAGTTCTACCTGTGTTTTAGATTATTTTGCCCCATTAAAACCTAAACGCCTTAAAAGAAAAATTGAGCCATCGTTAAATGAGACAGTATACACACTTTTAGACGGCTATGTAGACAAGCTGAGTGAAGATGGAGAAAATACAGATTTCAGGTGCACTATGAAGTCCTGAGAGATGCCTTGTCTAATTTTCAAAATGCAGTTAAGAAAGCAGTGTCAATATTTTTCACAAATCACTGATAAATATAGGCAAAAGCCAAAGCTACTTTTTGCTACCATAGATTCAGCTTTAAATCCTTCTCCTAAAGCTTATCTGGTACCCTCTCACTTAAATGGTAATGACTTTCTTAAATATTTCTCTAATAAGATAGCAAATCAGAGGCCACGCAGTTGAAACTAATAACACTCAGTTTATATCTGTCAGGGTGTGGTGCAGGCAGAAGGCGAAGGCAAAAAGGCTCCAATACAAACTTTTAATAAATAGAATTTCCAACGGGTACAGACAGGCAGGATAATCACACACTAAATACAACAGATAACAGACAAAGACTAACTGAACTGAAGGAACTTATATACTTACACAGATGAACACTGATTAACTGAACACAGGTGATGTACAGTATATGAAGATGATTAACTAGACATAGGTGATACAACTGAACTAATAATGACAGTGAAGACACGTGACATGATGACAGGCAGACAAATCCAATGAAAACAATCTAAACAGAACACAACTGTGACAATAGGCTTGTTCGATTTCATGCAGCTCTGTGCAGACCGATCGGTGGCTGACTTGAAGCAGTGCATGCCGGTTAGAAATTTTGACGTGACGTATGCCATCAAAGTACCGCGAGAGCGATTCGAGAGTAGCCGGAGAACTCAGCCAGCGCAGCTTCTCCAGGGGGGCAGGGTTTCATATTATTTTGAAGTTTCCCCGGGTGCCGCCATTGGCTAGCGGACCATCACCTGCTGTTAGCATCCCATTGACTCCCATTCATTTTGGCGTCACTTTGACAGCGAATAACTTTACATCTGAGGCGTTTAAAGACTCCATTTGTCCATTATTTATTTCTAAATAAACACGAAAATGTATAAAAGGCTCCATTACCTTGTATCTTACGTTATGGCCCCGTAGAAGCAGTTTTTGTAAAAATAGGCTAACGATTGCGTCATAACCACGCGACTCTCTGTCGCACAGTAGAGAGATTACCGTATGGACAGGAGGAGAAGCTTGCGCGCAATCGGGGGGACGTGGAGGCAAAATGACAAAGTAATTAATCAGAATACTTAGCAAAAGTTACTCCTGCTCCTAGCTCATGGACACCTCCTACTCACGATCTCCGTCTCTGCAAGTTTCGGAAGGGAATGATTCAGATTTCTCTTGGTACAGCTACTAGTAGATAGACGGGTTGCTCACGTCACATCTACGTCGTCAAGCTCAGTTTGAGTCTGCGCAGTACGCTCGACCATCAGGAAGTTAGTGCTTCTAATTGACTTCACTTGCCTCCGTTGAATCCAATGGGGTCGCTGTGTCCAGTTTATATACTGTCTATGAGCTTCTCAAGAGCGGCTGCACTGGGCTGCAGGAGGGCTGATGACGACACAGCTGTTCCACGATTGGCCGGATTCACCGCATGATAACGATCACGTGTGTTTCGTGTTTATTCGAACACTTTTAGTTCATCTAAAGCTCACAAATCAGTTTTTTATAACAGTAAACACTCTTTTCATGTCGTTGCGATGTTATATTGTGTCATGTTTATCAAATTAAAACTGATTAAAAAACGTATAGACTCCACTTCATTAATAGTAGCTTATGTTGAACTTTATTCTTGTTCAAACAGACGCTGTATGAAGCAGTACATAAAGTAGGCCTATTGAATGAAAATGTCTCTGAAACATCTGTGTATTATTTGGCAAATATTACATTTATTTCACTTCAGCTGTGGTAAAGTACGCGAACACCACGTGAGCGGTCACTACGGGAACCAGAAAGTGTCCGACTTGACGTCTCCGTTTGCAGCTCCTCCCCGCCTGCACGCGGCTACTCTCGCCGATCGGTTACATCCAGCCGCAGCCAATGTCGAACACACCTATCATCTTCTCCATGCTCTTCCTTTTTGTCACAAATGTAAATCTATTTCTTATTCATATATACAAGAAATTATTGCCCATCTCAAGCCTACATTCTGTTCACTGGACATTATTCCACCTCGTATTTTTATACAACTTTTTGACACAATAGGGCCAAGCTTACTTACCATTGTCAATAAATCACTTAGTCTGGGGATTTTTCCAGCTGACCTCAAACATGCTCTGGTATTCCCTTCAATCAAGAAACCAAATCTCGATCCTGCTGTTCTTAATAATTACAGGCCCATCTCTAACTTGCCTTTTATTTCAAAAGTTTTAGAAAAAGTTGTATCAAGGCAACTCCACTCTTATTTAAACCTCCATTCTATTTATGAGAAGTTTCAGTCTGGTTTCCGAGCCCTCCACAGCACTGAATCAGCTTTACTGAAGGTTCTCAATGACATCTATCTGACAATAGATGCTGGAGATTCTGTTTGTTCAATGCTTTTAGATCTTAGCTCAGCTTTTGACATGATGGATCATGATATTTTTTTATCTAGACTTGAACATGATGTGGGGCTGAAAGGAACAGTCCTAAATTGGTTTAGTTCTTATTTGAAAGATCGAAAATTTTCTGTCCGTTTTGGCTCCTCTGTGTCCTCTGCTGCCCACCTTCACTGGGGGGTCCCTCAGGGCTCCATTTTGGCCCCTACTCTTTTTTCCCTGTATATGCTCCCTTTGGGATCCATTTTTATGAAATATGATGTGTCGTTTCATTGTTACACAGATGACACTCAGATCTACGTTCCTATTAAACGGTTGGGCAACAATTCACTCGAGCCCCTGTTGGCGTGCCAAGATGACATTAAAAAGTGGATGTCTGCTAACTTTTTTAAAATGAAATGAAAACAAAACTGAGCTAATCCTCTTTGGCCCTTCTAATTGTAGTTCAAGGCACCATCCTCAAGTACATACACTTACCTCATCAGTGAACACCTGTGTGAAAAATCTTGGTGTTTTTCTAGATAGTGACTTGAAACTTGATAAGCAAGTAAATTCTGTTGTAAGATCGTGTTTTTTCCATCTTCGTCTGCTGACCAAAGTTAAGCATTTTCTTTGTCCCCATCCCCAAGCCTTTGAATTGGTGATCCATGCATTTTTATCATCTCGATAAGATTACTGTAATTCCTTATACTGTGGAATAAATTCCACTACTTTAGCAAGTCTTCAGGTAGTTCAAAATGCTGCAGCGAGACTTAAAAGGTCTCCGCAAACGTGATTATATTACACCAATCCTAGCATCACTTCACTGGCTGCCAGTTCACATTAGGGTTGATTTTAAAATTCTCTTATTTGTTTACAAGTGCCTAAATAACCTGGCTCCACCCTACCTCTCTGAGATTTTAGTGTGCAATACAATCCTTCCAGAGGTCTTAGATCAGGGACACAGAAACTTTTATCTATCCCACGGTTCAGACTAAAACAAAGAGGTCATCGTGCCTTTGCTATTGCAGGCCCTACATTATGGAATAGTTTGCCTTTTCAGGTTAGATCTGCACCTGATTTGTCAATTTTCAAGTTACGGCTGAAAACCTTTTATTCACTTGCTTTTAATAATGAGTAATTTGTATCTTTTTTTTATTATATATTTTTTTTAGGTATTTATTTTATGAATGTTGTCTGTTTTAATTTAATTTTTTATTTTTTTCATGTCTGCCGTGTTCATGTTTCATGATGTTTTGTAAAGCACGTTGGTCAGCTTCAGCTGTCTAAATTGTGCTTTATAAATAAACTTTGACTTGAATTGACTTGTGCCTTATTTTACACCTCAATATTTTTTGTCTGTTATGTGGTTCGGTTTTCAGTTCTCCTAGTGTTCCTGAGAACTTTTTATTTAAGCTACTACTTGCAAGTAGATCCTCTACTGTCTCTTTGTCAACCAAACTGTGACTATAATATATTAACCCATTTATATTACCTTTCCAAAGCTCAAGGTTGCTTACAAATAAACATCCAATAACATTTAAGTGCATACACAGGAAGTAGTGTTGCAACATATGAATAAACAGATTGAATTCATATTTATTTGTATATTCTTGTGAGGCTGTCAAAATGTCAAGGTGATTTTCTTTTTTCTTTTTTTTTAAAGTGTATCTAGTGGTTTGGCATAATCTTTTTTATTATGAATAGTCCTATTTCTTAAAAAGAAAAAGGAGCGGTTAAGGGGTTGTGTTGATACACTGTAAAAAAAAATTACATCCCCAAGTCAAAAATTTCTAGTGACTGGTCACATCTAAATTTTTCAATTAGTCTGATGTATTATTTCTCATTGAGCCAATGTTAACAGACTATTGCAACAAGAATTACACTTGGGCCAATTTAAAAATTTAGATGTGACCAGTCACTAGAAAATTTTGACTTGGAGAGGTTAGACATTTTTTACAGTGTAACAAATTAGGAGAAACATAGTGAGAGTGAGAAAAAGAGAAACTCAGGTGGGTCCAGCACACTCATGTGGTCCTGCCAGGCCATGAAAATATGCTTTATAAAAATCAGCATGTAGGCTATGTGTGTATGAGAATTTCTCTTTTCAGCGCTATTCTGGAAGAAATTAGTCAAATAGCTTGGTGTTATGCAGGGTATAAAACAGAAGGACACAGCAAATAAAATATTCATATTCAGGGATAATTTGAAATAAAATAATAATAATAAGGTGGAGTTCAACACACAGTATGGCAGAAAGCAATGCCAGCGAGAGAAATGGAAGTAGGCTACAGTATTATGCCTTGTTGTTTACTCTGTCTGAAATTGAACACTATCAGGTTCAACGAAAAGGTCTATTTCAGCTTTGAGTACAAATGTGAGAATGGTGTGGTTTCTATTATAGTCTTTTCTTTTCTTTTTGGTGTTTGTTATTTTGATTTTGCTCAAAGCAACATCTATTGGGCAAAAAATTGCTCTTTCTATGTGGGAATGAGAATAGAGACTAAAGTGCTGGAAATGAAAGGTGAATGTTCCATCTACCTCTCTGATGCTTTCATATAGTGTACCACACAATCAATAACAAAGAATATAAAAAACATCATTCTTGGATATATCAAGTATATGGCTTATTTTCGTTGAACATTGACGTTATTGGGCGGGAAAAAGTTTGATACGGCTCATGAATAAATCATCATACACTTAGACCACCACAGTAGTGGATGTAATGTGATGTTATCCCATCTTTTTAAAGGGGATCTATCATGCAAAATTCACTTTTACATGGTGTTTGAACATAACTGTGTGTCGGCAGTGTGTGTACACAACCACCCTAGAATAAGATGTGTCTCAAAATAAGCCGTTTGCAGTTTCTATGTAATGTGACGTCACATTGCAAAGGGCTTGCCCCATTACTCTGCCCTATTAGCATAGATCCTGCCCTCAGTGAGCTGTACACAGTCCGCATGTTTATCTCCTCGCCAGAGCATTTAACAGCAGCAAACAAGTTACAAATGGATTCTTATTAAAGCTACTAAAGTTATTCAATCAAGAGCAGTGAGTGATTTTCCGTTTTTCTTTTGTTTGATTCACATTAACAGAATTTAAAGCAGTACTGTATATTACGCTGCTTTCACTTTAACACACACACATCATGTGATTTCTTTACTTGCTGTTTACATTCTCAGACATAACCGCTTGTGTTTATGTGAACTTTGTGTGTTTTTGACATTACCGTGTATGTATTTGACAGTTTAAGTGCAATAAGGAGTGAAAGAGAACTTATGGGACGCGCCCATCTGACATCCAGCTTTCTATGCTCGTGCTTCGGATGTGTGCGCTCAGAAAACCATGTATCAGAAGTTTATTCTGATACTCATTAAAATGCATGCAGATAATAATCTTTCATGGTGATGAAGAACAGCAATGTCATGTGAGCTTGACCCCAACAGATATAAAGAGGTAGAGGCTCCGCCCTCTGCTGGAAATCAGGGTGAGGAGCAGCATTTAATTTGCATTTAAAGATACATGCACGAAAACAGCATGTTTTCCCTTCCACTCAAAATGGGCATTTACAACATGATATAATAAATCTGTGGGGTATTTTGAGCTGAAACTTCACAGACACATTCTAGGGACACCTGAGACTTCAATTACATCTTGTATAAAAGGGCATAATATGTCTGCTTTCAGGAAAACACATAAATTTATTCCTGGCATAAAACCATTTTTTTTACTGTCGGCATCGATGGCCTCGTGATCAGCGCGCCGACATGTAGCGCCGTTGGGCGACCCGAGTTTGAGTCCCGGCTCATGGACCTTTCCCGTCCCCCGTCTCTCTCTCACCTCGCTTCCTGTTCACTCTAAACTGTCCTGTCACAATAAAGGCAAAAATCACAACAAAAAAAACAATATAAAAAAAAAAAACTAACTAAACAAAAGCAAAAACAAAAAACATTTAATATCAATGACTAGGTCTAATCCCAATAAGAACATCTGACCTAAAAGAACATCACATTTCAGTATTATCCTGGATTGTAATTAAACGCTATGATTGTGCAAACAAAGAGCAGATAAATGTATTGATAACATGTGTGTTTGTGCGCGTTAAACCTTTTGTCATGGAAAACCGTGTCTATTGTATATAAATCCAAACTAAGAATCACAAGTCTTTTATGTCACATTCTATTGTCAACCACCCTACACTTCAGACTTTAATTTGCATTATCAAGAAAGTAGAAATCAAGAAACCATAATCAAACTAAAATTGTTTATTCCAATTTGCTTTTTTGAATCAAGGCATTTAGAGGCATGTAATGGATTCTGTTGTTTGGTTCATTTTTTATTAGACAGTCGTATTGCAGCTACATCCAATGGCAGTAATTCAGCTCTCTCATTTGTCACAGTGGGGCGATTCTTCTCCGGAAAACATCATTACATTAGGCGTTTATCTCTACAAACAGGGGAATTTATTAGCTTGAAAATGAAAATGACTGCAAGATATTTGTGCTCAGAACATACAGAAAATCCAAAGAATCTTGAAACTGTTTACAATTAAAAGTAGCTCCAATTATGATTATCATAAATTGCGTACATGTCTGAAATGCTAATGTATGTGTGATGAGAGTGTATCCTAGAAAGGAGTTTATGAGAGCAAAACAAATGGCAAACAAACAAACAAATTGCATTATACTAAAAGTCTGAGGAGTGAAATTGAAGAAAAACACAGACATTTGTCATAATGGACTACTACTACCTGCACTACTTCCGGGTTCTACTTGGTATAACGGGAGTTTCCGGTTAGAGCATTCAGTGCACCTACATACATGAGAATGCAGATTATCACAACGTTTTATGGATGCCAATTGATTAAAACAATGAATAATGATCTATTAATTATCTTGAGCCTGCTGAAATTTTCCTATATATTTTCTTTCCAACAGTGCATTCTGAATAATAATTAGGCTAAATATTTGTATCCACTAACCTGCAGCAGTCCTATATGCTCGTCTTCTCATTAACAGTGTTTTTCTCTTAGTTATATTTCATACCTGTTGAGTTTACATTTTTAAGTGAATTTGAATAATAAAAAATATTTTAAAATAGTTGAATGAATGAATGCTCGCGAGGTGCCTGTAACGATGTTAAATAGGCTATAGGCTATTTAATTAATCTTCAACAGTAAGGCACACAGCGTAGAGAATGACAGTCAACTACTTTGAATATTAATTAAGCATTTTGGGCATCAACATGTAAATAGTAAAAAGATTTACTAAAATATTTACAGAATTACAAAAATATTTATTTCAAATAAATAAACGTTCGTGGTTCGTACTGATGTTATTCATCTGTTCTCATACAGCGTCGCGGTCACTAGATAAAGACGAACACTGACACCCTGTGGTGAAATAATGGCGTATTGTTAACAGCCGCAGCTCTCTCAGATCGGCTTGGGTTGGATTCATGTTCATGTTCTGATGAGTTTGGACACAGTAAACATCATAATATCCCTTCTCCTGTCAATAAAAATGCCAAAAATGTTAACTCTAATTGCAGACACTCATTTTAGGTGGCGTTTGTTCAACTCATTGACCACAGTAGGCCTACATTGAAAGTAAACATAACCGGAAATAAGTGAGATGTACTATTTCCAAACGGAAGTGCGCCAAGTTCAGTGCAAGTGGTCCATTAGCCTAATTTGAGGGATTGCAAGCTGCCTTTATTTTGTGACAGTTACACTTATACTATACCAGTAAAATCCCTTAAAATTAACGTTAAAAGTTAATTAACGGTTATATTATTACATGCTGCCAAGTACAACCCAGGAGGAACTGTTGATTCACTGTTCAGTAGGCTATACTGAAAGACTGTTTATCTGGAACATAAGAATCTGTAGCAAAATTTAAAATCAATACTGTTGCCCATATCTTTCAGTTCTTCTTGTGTTCTTGTAAAGGAGCCAATCCGATTTGTGTGTGTGTGTGTGTGTGTGTGTGTGTGTGTGTGTGTGTGTGTGTGTGTTCAATACTCACTGCTTCACTGCTATGTGTGCGCTTGGATGGGTGAAATGCAGAGAATGGGACACCATACTTGGCTACACGTAACGTCACTTTTCACTTCTTCCTTTTTTTAAAATATATATATTTTTTTTTATACGTAACAAGCCTGCCCTCTACATGAAAATATACCAAATGGCAGGATCGTGTTGGGGTAGCCTATATGACCCGACCAGCAGATGTCAGCAGATACAAACAATTCATCATTCAGCGCTTTCATCCATTCTCTCCAAACCAATTGCACGATTAATAATGTTAGAAAAGTTCTCACAGGAGAAGGAATAGACTATTTGTGTTAGAATAACTGTCCCACTCAGAAATTAAATGATCACTGTAGGAACAGCCATATTAAGCGTGACATTGATGAATGCTATTGTCAACACTAATTCTCTTGCCCAAGCATGAAATGTAAGCTAGCTATTCTCTTACTTGAGGACTCATCAAACAAAACTTTGGCAGAAACACATTTCCTTTTGCAGTTAGTGCCATCTGCACAACTCTTGCCAGCTCCTCCGTGGAAATGCAAATAAGAGAGTTCCCAAACTGACTGTTTTAAACCACTACAATTGTTTTTTTTAAAGCAAAATTATTTCCCCCATATCTCTCAGGCTGTTGTATCAATATACAATATATTTGTTCCATTTTACGTTACTATAAAATACATAATGCAAGCAAATCCAATGCATATCTAATCTGCTGCCTATGTGAAAATGTTTATTGCTAACAGTAAGTACCAAAATATATATGCTTGTTCGGCTGTAACTGCAAAATACAATTACATATAGGCCAAATATATGCTGTGCATTTGAACTGCATGTGACAGTTCTGAAGGTTATTACTAGAACCGGTTAACAGAAAGAGTAGGCTATATCCGCTTATTTTCAGGCAGAGGAAAATTCGGGAGGCAGAAAAGGCACACCTATTGAATTCTATGGTGTACAAAGAAACAATCACAATTGCACGGAAAACACACAAAGAAGGTTACTATACCATGCAAGATGTCTCAAATGACAATGACACCCACTTTTAATGACGTGATTGCTCCTGGTGGTAATCTGATAGCCTTTGAGATCTTTACTAACAAAGTAACATTGTCCAGGAATTGTACTCAAATTGTTCTATAGTGATGATAGCCAAATGAAGAAGATTAAGATAATGATGATGAACTACTATTTTGTTTCACCTTGCTCCTTTCAGTTTGCTTTTTTCCCATACATTGTTTCTGTTGGTGTCTTTACACCACAAAAAAGGCAGTAGCTATACATAGCCTATTGGAAAAACATAATTGTTATAAAAGAATAACATTATATATGACATCATGACTTTATAAATATGAAATAAATATGAATATATAGCCTAATATGCTCCGAAAGTGACAGTTTACTGTAGGTCTGCCTATACCTCAACTGTGTAAAGATGCCTTGTGTGTGTGATTGGGGGAATCAAATATCATCATTGCAAATAATGTGCAATGCATGAGGACAATACTGCAGTTCTCACTTACACTAAAACACTTGGCCAGCTCCTAAGCAAGGCTTTAAATTGGCTACTTGTATTCTACTTTTAAATGATCATTGTTCTCTAAAAGTCCATGGATCCATTTCAAAAGCCACAGTGAAAAGCAGTTCCTCTTTAGCACTGCATGGGTCGGGATACAGAGAGATAAAGGAAACATCAGTGAACTGATGCATGAGGGAGATCATTATTTCCAGAATGACAAAATGGGGCACCGCCTGCACATTATCTACACGATTATCTATCGAGAAAAGATGAATGCCAAATTTTATTTTTCCTTACCAAAAGGTGTCTTAAAAGAACAGTTATCCCAATAATAAACTGTCGTAATTTCCTTCATCATGCTGTTACAGTGAATAGCCAGGACTGAATCACCATGCATCTTTCTCCATACATCAACAGTGAATGTGACCGAAATTGACATTCTGAATCTGCGTAATATCTCCGCTTTTATGCGCAGGAGAAAGAATATTATACAGCAACACATGAGAGTATATGGACACAACATTTTCATTTGTTCGTGAACTATCGCTTTAAATATTCGTGTCTATTAAATTTACCCGAAATAGCCTAGGCTACTGTATGTGAAAAATATTTGTTTATAAATCGATCCCTCTCCCATTCCTTTCTCTGGGCAGTCCAGGTGTATGTGGTAGTCGTATTTAGTTTCCAGGCTGGGTTCAGTGCATTATTTGATGATATCGTTGTCTTTCCTCAGAGGCGCCGCTGATTGGGCGGATTATTTCGCGTGCATCTTGAAGCTGCGTGTGCACGCGCTCTTGTCTCTCATTCTCAGCGCGCGACATATGGGCAGGCGAATTTAAACCGCAAAAATATCAATACTGTCCAACGGTCCGAATCCTCGTACATATTCGCGTCCCATCCAGAAAACTTCGTGGGAACTTCGCAGGCTTAATTGTACGGATTACGAATTCTTCATTTCAAGAATCGGAAGACAATAATAAACAGTAAACACACTGTGTTTCATAAAGGGATTGAAATGTTTCCGACCAAGGCGATAATCTTGGTGCTTCTTTTCTTTGGCAGCGCAGGTAAGACCGCGTTCAAGTGTTATGCAATAACCGTACACAAAATACAAACTGTTATATAATAAATAGCTTGGGTTTTGTGCATATTTCTGATTTGCATTCTACTTTTATGTTCAGTGATGTAGTGTCGGTGGCAGGTGCATCTGTGGACCTGTTTGAATCCTCCCGTGCTCATTCATTGATCAGCACTGTTGCGTATGTTTCTGTAACAGTATGTGAGAGAGGCAATGTGTTGTTTACTTTGCTTGCTCGCTAACGCAGGTATTCTTATAATACAGTTTATAGGGACTGTTTGTTATGGGCTAATTTGCTAGGCTACCCCATTGGCTTTGACAATGGAACCTGTCCTTTTAAGAAGACAGGATTATCTGAGCTAATATTATAAGCAGTCCTGTACTTTGTGTTCTGTGTTAAAGCGTCTATAGGATAGCTGAAGGATTCGAAAGAATCGCACTGATTTGAATTGATCCTTTCTAAATCCTTATGGGACTGTGGTGGGATGAATTTCTTGGCAATCCACCTGATGCACGAGTCGAGAAGGATCCAATCAGCGAGTTTGGGCGGGAACTGTAAATGATGTAATTAACCTGTTTTGTGTATTACATCATGCAACAAGGAATCCCAAATACATTACAGTTAGGAAGTGTGTTATCACTGTTCTTCAGAAGTCATTTGATATAAATGTGTGGCTAATTTGCATTGCTTTTGTCTATAAATGAATTCATTTATTAATTTTACTAATACATCTTACATCCATTAATTTATAGTAATTATGCTACATTATTTCACTGTTAGGTTTGTATTTGAGGTTTTATTATTTATTTATGAACAACTCTACATTTTACTGCCAAATTGTATGTATGATTAATTTAATTTACACTGGAAAGTGTCCATGAGTTCCTGAACATGGTGAATGATGGGATATGCATAGCCTCAAAAACCGCGCTGAGAGGTTGTGTGGATTGGAATGGATTTAGTGTGTGTTAAGGGCACTGAGCTGTGGCATTTTTCAGACCTAGGACAGTCTTGCACACTTTCTTTCTGTGGTGTGCCATGCACATGCTTTCAAGTGGCCAAGACCACAAGTGTGGGTATTGGGATGGGCCCTAATTCACAATAGATTCCCTCTGGAATTTCCTATGGGCTTTTAGTGTTTTGTGTTTATGAGCGAAATAAAATAAGTGGTTAACATTACTTAGAGAGACTTCCTCATATTGTTCTTCAACATAAATTACATTTCTACAGAGCCCCTAAAGGGACATGGTGATAGAAAAAAATATAATGCTTTTGCCTCATCTTGCAAAAGGTTTGCGTTCCCTAGATAAACTTTGTGTTCCGTCGTAAAACTTTTTCACTTGCAAAGAACACAAGTTTCTCAGGGGAACATAAAACATTTGCGAGAGAACGCAAAAGCTTTGACATATTTTTTTTATATATAGGCTATTCTTTCCTATACCATGTCCCTTTAAGGGCTCCATACATTGATTTCATACCTCAAATGTGAATTTAGAAGCAATTGTGTTTCTACAAAACGTAGGCTATGTCAGTACTAACATTTGTCTGATTTGTCAAGCATGTAAACTCACATCTTTGTGGTAGTTGTAGTCCTTATATGTTTTTAATTTGTTTGAAAGTCCATGTTTGATGTATAACTGTATGGTATTGAAAAAAACAACAACAGGAAAATCTCTTAAAGTAATGTGAAACTTTTAGGCTAAATTCCGCAGAAACACTTGGCTTATAAGACTGCAAACTACATACAAACATGCACAGTGCAACAGTGGGTTCCGGAAGTAAAAACTCCATTCATTTTCTCCATAACGAAATTGATTTTGAGCAATACTGTAACTTACAAACCTTTAAAGACATTATTGTTATTATGTTAGTCCATTATGTTATTCCATGGTATTTGCTTATGCTAAAGCCATCAGCCCACAATAGTTTAGCTTATTTTTTAAATAATGGTGTTTAACAGTGGAATTCCTGGTGAAAATCGACATTACCCCGTGATGCTGTGCAGAAAAACTCACCAATTTTAGCTCCGCCCACTCACATGAAGCATTGCGAATGATACCATTGAGTTGATCTCTCTACGCTCTCTAAATACTTAGTCTGCGTGAACCGGAAGTTGCAACTGACTTTACTTCCACTGTTGTCGTATTTCCAAGTGAAATGTAATATTGAACAGAGAGCAGGGTTTTACTTTAGCGCACCTCATCTCCATCTCTTGCTCATAGCATACTGATGATTAGAGGGAAGTGGTTAAGAATATTCCACTCAAGCAGTCAAACTGACGTCATCTGAGAGGGAACGCCATTCCAGAGCGGAAGCAAATTTTCAGATTTTGATTAAGTTTTGGTTGTGTGGACTTAATGCAGGTCGGGAATCAGTAGACACAGTAGACTGCGGGTCCAATAGCCAAGAGACTATTTTGACTTAATTCGGTACCCACTGATAGGCTTATTTGTGTTCACTGAAGACCGTCAAATGTTTCTAATATTTCGACGTTTTTTTGCAGCGTTGAGCACAGCATCGTTTGCACGCTGCAACTGAAGTGATTGACAGCATCAGACATTATAAAGGGAGCGCTTTTTGCTTGCTATCTCTATTCTATTTGCAATTAGAATAACCGTTTTATTTGTTATGCTGCTAAGAGGACCAACGGCCATGTCACTGCTGAGCTTCAAGAGAGACAACCACATTTAAATGCAGAGTGGATCCGCTAAAATATCCCTAATATAACATTGACAATATAGGCTGATTTGGCTTGATTTATTGGAGATCTCTTAAGTGTCAGTATAGCCTATTTATGCACATTTGTTCAAAATAGCTTGTATGGGCAGATTGTTCACATATAGGCAAAAGTTTTGAATTGTTTACATGACGGATGCACTTTAATTGTCACCATGTTGGGCTGCTTCTCTATTTTTCTTAAATGCATCAACTCAGAATGTCATGTTTGGGTTTGGAATGACATGAGGGTGAGTAATTAATGATCACATTTTTTGGGTGAACTATCCTTTTAAGAAATAGCCAGTTCGATAAGCTAGTTCAAGACTCTACCACAGTGCCAGGGTGTTATGGGTGGCTTTCTTTGTGGTTTAGATATTCTGGGTGGTTGCTATGTGGTTGTTTAGTTCAAGTCAAAACAGAAGCCCACTCCAAAATCTCTATGATATTTTTCTCTCTATAGGCCTAGACATTATGTAGCCCCGCCCCTTTTCAGCTCTGCGCTCAGTGTTCTGTCTTCCGGTTTGTATTTTCGCAGCATGTGGTTAAAGGTGCTCTAAGTGATGATGGGTGACGTCACTTCTTGTTGATGTTTAAAGTAATGTCAAACAAAACGGAGGCTAGCTAGACCCTCCCTCCTCCTCATCCGCACACTAACTCCCCAAACCCCACCCCAAATCCTTCTTGTCGGTTATTGGCTGGAACAGTTTGTGATGTTTCGTGGTGCGGGTGAGCCCAGTTTGTTTTTGTTGCCGTTTGTGGAGCCTGTGGTGTCTGCAGAGACCACGTTTTTTTTTTTTTTTTACAGTGTGTTCAGGGGACAGGTAGCTAGCGGATAATGAGGAGATGTTTGCTGTACGTGACAAAAATGTTTTGGCCTAAAAAACGCGTGACATCCCTTAGAGCACCTTTAAGTTAAGATCTTACGGATTAATGAATGAACCGCTCGTTTTAAAATCTTCCAAGTCTACTATTCTACTGACATTTATGACATCCGCTTCAAACATTACAGTGGTCATGATAACTTTAGTTAACTCTACAATTAGTAAATCCACTTCACCAGCTAAATACTCTTCGACAATGATGCCGTAAATATACAGAGCTACCGCTAAAATGGAAGTTCAAAGACAAAAATCGAATGATGGCTGCTCGCTTATTTTTCTGCCGCATAAGGTCTACAACTCTTTTTTTTTTATTTTTTTTTTATTTATTTTTTTTTTATTGTGAGCCAGATGAAAATGTCAGATTTCGGGTATCATCACATCCTTAGCGTAGGGTAAATTACGCACAAAGTTTAATTCTATGTGAGGAAATTTTATTAAACTAAATGAGCAAAAGAAATAGTGATGCTTGCCGTGCATCCCCCTCCTATATGTCATTGTTTTGATGATGAGAGGAAAACGCAAGGCTGTTCTTCTGGAGATGCTCTGGGACCTCATCAGTGTCATCTGAGAGACTAGATGGGCGGAGCCCTGCGGTCACATGATGCACTCCCCCAGGCTGTGGGCATGAGTCATCTTTGTGATGTAATCTCCTGATATGCAGTTAATCTCTTATTGGGCTTTTAATTAGCTGTGCTAGAGATAGCCTGCCCTGACTCTGAGGGCCCGAGCAAGACAAAAACAATAAATATGATGTAACCCACAGCGCCGCCACTGATCCGGAAACACGGCAGGCTGATCTCACATCCTTGAATCTGAATTTGAGGGGATGTGGCCTAAAGAAAATAGGATTTAACAGGACAGATGTTGTGCTGACAGATCAATTTCCCTTGATCATTACCACCGTACACCCACACAAATGCGCGCAGAGGGGTTGCCATGCATAAAGTGTGACACGGTGGAAATCTGTTTTCATCGCTGATGAGATTTGTGCATCTGTTTGACGTTTCATAGGAACGTCAAATATTTTGTGTCTGTATTTGCAGTATGTCCCAAAAAGTAGCCTAGATTTTCTGTTTGCACTTAGCCTTCAACCATAATCCAGTGTTAGGTCAATGGCATATGAGTGTCCAAAAATCTAGTTTAAAACACGTGCAGAGTTCTTTTGCTTTTTTTGTGTTCATGTTGTTTTTCTATGGCTTTTAAAAATGTTAGACTATTTTCAAGAAACTTTTCAATTTAATGTTTTTAAAAACATCATGTGGTGTAACCATAAACTAGAAGTAATAACATATTTTCCTTAAACCAGAATGCCTGTGTAAACATCTTAATCATTGTTTTTTTCAGAACTTTTAAAAAACTTTTTTGTAAGAAATATTGATAAAAGATCATCAAAATGAATTTTAATTCAGAAATTCAAAACATGCTCAAATAAGCCATTGGCCAATGTATAAATTGCATTTCATTTGTAATTTCTAATACTTTTATTAATAAATTAATACATCCACACAATCGGGGGTCATTGATCCTGTTGTGTCTTATAAAAAACAATTGCCTGCATTTTTCTGTATATTGTTGATAATTTTATATATATATATATATATATATATATATATATATTTTAGTCAAACCACATGGCTTTGACTTGGCGTTATTATGTTTTTTTTTTAAAAATATTACGAAGCAGTGAAGCTGTTTGGTTTTTATATAAACCAAATATATTATATTTATATTAAATATAATATAATATATATATTTTTTTTTTTAACACATCAGGACAATCAAGGTTCATTGATCTTGTTGTATCATATCATGATACGTGTCGTCCTGGCATGTTGTCTTGTGAACTGCCTAACCATTTTTTCCCCCCAAGAGGTCTTTCTTGGTCACCTGTTTCTATTTCAAGGTCTCAAATAGTGTAGCAATAGCATATGTCATAAGCTGGATAATCCGGGAAGGCCTTCAGGGGCAAAAGTGTGTTACATTCAGTGTTTCTACACCATTTGGTGGTGAGTTCCTGTACAGGGCTTCCCCATATGTGCAACTGAATCATTGAAGCCGTAAAGCCTTCAGCCGGGTTTGTTTGGTACAACAGAGGTCACGTACTTATCCTGTCTGACATGTTGTGTCCCAGTAGATGGTTTTAAACTTCCAAGATTACAGTATTTCCCAGAGAGCTGCAGATGTTGTTTTAAAAGCATATGACATATCACTGATGCCAATGCTATACAATGATGGCTTTATTAAATGAGCTAGTGTCTGTGATGGAATAGGGATGGATGTGCCTCTCACAGTGATGTTGGATGGGAGTTGCATGGCCAGTAGTAAATGGCAATGTCTGGGAATGAACCCTGATTTTTGCGGGACATCCTGTTTGACTAAATGGCTCCCTGGGATGTAGCTCTTCTGCTTGGCCTCACCTTTGATTATGAGTATGGCTGGCAGATTTAGGCCTCCAGAATGCTGGAGGAACAGCAGCATATTCTTGCTTAATGAGACCAACCCTTTACCTTAACACATCACCTGTAATGAATATTATTTATGACTTCTGTTTTTCGATGTGCTGTCATTTCTCTAAAGGTTTCCAAACAAATGGGTGGCTTCAGTGATGTGGCTGTTGTTTTTATTCAGTAAGAGATTGTTGAAATGTAGCCTCTGTCAAGGATAGTGTACATTTGTTTTGCACCTGGTCTAATAGTGTTGGCCTGAACACTGGCAAATAATTACTGTCAAGCTCTCCGGTTCAGTGGTATATGCTATCCTTCAACTCTGAGGTGTTTCAGAGTGTTATATGGATTAAAACCACTGATAAAAATACAATGCTTTGAAAAGCACAATTAGTAAAAGCAGATTAGAAACACAATTATTCTGTATCCAAACTTGTCCATAATGATATGTACTTCAGTTCAAAAGTTTGGGATCAGTAACATGTTTTTGAAAGAATATTTTTTGTATACCAACGCTGGATTTGTTTGATCAAAGTTAAAAACATTAGTTTTATTAAATATTACTGTAATTTAAAATATCTCTTTCCTATTTGAATTAGGTGTGTAACGGTTCAAATTACTCATGGTTCGGTTTGTATCACGGTTTTAGGGTTTCGGTACGGTTCGGTATGTGCTGTGTTCAGGAAAAAAAGGACTTCTGTCAAATACAAAATAAAGAAAAAATAAAATAAGAACAAAAAATCTGACTACAAGCAATAGCACAAATAAATACAACAGAGCAAAAATACAAATAAAATAAACAATGCTTTTCAGGTTTTTCAGGTAGGTCTAACGGTAGTTTTCAGGTACAGAAATTGAATAAAGTAATCAAATATAAAATAACTATATAATCTTAACTAAATTAAATAAAGATGAACCCTTATTAAAGTTACAAAAGTTATTCAGTCCAGAGCCGTGAGTGATTTTTGTTTTGTTTTGTTTGTTGTTTTCTGTTTGATTTAAAGTCGACATGAAATCAAAATTGACCCTATTTACTTTGTTAGCGCATATTACTAGTCTTGTGGTGAACAATTAATCCGTGCAAGTTAATACACAGAAAAAAATTGTTTGCCGTGGTAATCTTTAATCAAAATCTGAAAAGTTACTTCCGGTCTGGAATGGCGTTCCTTTTCTGATGACGTCAGTTTGACGGCTTGGGTTGAAAACTCTTAACCACTCCCCTCAAACCGCTAGTCTGCTATGAGGAGAGATGGAGAGGAGGAGCGCTGAAGTAAAACCCTGCCCTCTGTTCAATATTCCGTTTCACTTGGAAATGCGTCACAACACTGGAGAAAAGTCGTTTGCAACTTCCGGTTCACGGAGACTTTAACGTTAAAAACACAGACAGCGGAGGGGATATTAGGCGGCTGTCACTTTAAGACCAATGCACGTATCCAATGTACTGATACTGTACACATGCGTTGTCTTTTTTGACTGTTCACTTAAGGCATGATGGGCATGTTGACAATTTTTGTGTGAATTTGTCCGTTTAAGTTTAGTGTAACTTGAAAGCGAACTCAACTTCGTATTGGCTGACAAAACTTCTCACACAATGCTTGAGAGTCTCTTTAGCATCTTCCGCAAGTTATCATGCACTTGAATGATTACATTGGAAAAATTGGAAAATTGGAAAAGCTTAAACACGCAAATGATTAACTTTTGTGACGATGCATCACTGGCCTGATCGGGACAGTGACAGTTCCGTCAACTGTCCCGAGTGTCTTTCACGCTGGCCCTGGGCCATCGGGCACCCCTTATTGTCAAGCCCTGCCCAGGGCTTTCATCATTGTTTTGTGCCTGTGTGAATTAACACTGAGTGTCTGCTTACACACAGAAGGTAATGTGTGCTGTTTTGGTCTCACCTGTGCTCACGCACTATCAACACCCGGGTGATGACGGCGTAAATGGAGCATTTGGCACTCGCATCGAACAAAGTTTAGAAAGAGTGACTCTTTTGTCCACTTTTTTTCACCATAGTTGCTGTAATGTATTGGGAAGCCAGTATGTTCCCAGACAGGAGATTAATAGGCTTTGATGCAGGCGGAGTCTCTATCAGCGGCGTATCTCCAGCCCACACACCAGCACGTGAAGAACTGTGATGTCAGCAACCGATTTACATACTAACAGCTGATTGGACAGCTACTCTCACGTGAAACGCATGTGGAGCGTATCCATTGACAGAAACATACATTAGTAGTGCGTGCACACTGACTGTGTCTGTGTTACAGTGAATTTATACATTTAAGTACTGAGTTATAATAATTAACTTGTGCTTACTGTTAGGATGAGAGTTTAGTTTAGGGTTAATTACATGCAAATAATTATGCATAATTTACAGTTATTTCTACAGTGACTAGATGTTATGTGTAACAATGACACTGTAAAATAAAGTGTTACTAAAATATATGTGTGTGTGCGTGCGTGCTTCAATAAAAGCATTGATACAGAGCAGTGATTTTAAACTGGAACTACCTGTGCATTAAACGGTTTTAATACACCGTTCCAGCCAATTTGAATCGAACATTCAAACGGACCATGGTATATCAAATTAAATATAATTAAAACACTAAGGATGTAAGAATTCAACCAAAATATTAATAATATCAAGTTAAATGAATCACAATACATGATGATCCAAATGTATTGCACACATTGCAGTCAAAAACATCAGTTCTGGCAGTATTCTATTCTTCATTAATGGTTCTGATTTATTCACTAGCTTCTTTTTTCCCGAGGGCATGTTCTCTCTTTGCAGGGTTGGTTTAAATTCTTCCACAGTGCTTGATGTCTTTATAGCATCTGTCTACTGCTGAAAAATATTGAGAAACTGAATTAAGAAATGCAATTAGAGGTTGTATTTTGTAAGTGAAAAATGGCTAACTATCACATAGCTACACGATTCGCATGTGGAATGAACAACATTGAGTTTGTGTTTCAAGGGTCACTTGAGCCTTCTATTTTCTTTTCTTTGCATTTGCCTAATTCTTTCTCAAGCATTTGCAAAGTTATTTGTCCTTGCAGGCATTTACTATTTCTAAAACCATATTAACCTCAGTATTGTTTGCTTTTTCATTACTATTTTATTATTATTTGCATTGCGTCTCAAAACCAGACAGTATGTGGCACTTGTCATAAATACGGTACACTTTGGTGTCTTACATTTTTTTTTTGTTAGGTTTTTTTTTACAAATAGCAGCCGAGCGCGTCTTTTGTGGCTGGCGCATATACTGACGCGTCTTGACCATGCGTCAACATACGACGAAAAGGGTACCCCCATAACGTCCATATGTGACGATTCGGGTTATGGGTAGGTTTAGGTATGCGTTAGGGTACCGCTAGGAGGCGCTGCTGGTGCGCTTCTGTCTGCGTCTCATATTGACGTTAAAGGGGTACCCTTTTCGTCGTATGTTGACGCATGGTCAAGACGCGTCAGTATATGACGTTTTGGGGTGAGACCGGGCTGCTATAACAAGAGCTGCAACAGTAGCCTAGTGCTGTGTGATGCAAAAAATGTCGCGAAAGAGAAAGTTGGCTCTTGCGTTGGCTTTTGAAGTTACCGGGGAGGAGAATGTCGGTTCACAAAGACGTTTGTGGGTGCACGACAGACAGTTGTTCTTGTTGTTATGGAAACGACAGGTCTCGCTACTCGCTTGTCATTGGTCAGCTGTCAAAAAGGCGCTTGACGTAGGGCGTTCTTTTCAGAAAAGTTGAACTTTTTTCAACTTAAAAAGACGCTCTGAGCTGCAGAAAAAGACGCCGGCGGTGGCGTCTAAAAAAGCGCTCAGGACTTTTTTGAAAAAACGGTTTACTCCATAGGGTTATAATGTAGAACAGACGCTGGCAATTTGAAAAAAGACGCTAAGTGTGAAATGATGATACTTTTTTTTTTTATGATACATATGGGCCTTTTTCACAACTGGTCATGTCATGCGTTTACTGATCGGATAGCTATCTGAATTGTTAAAACTGTTCCATTTACTTTTGGCCACATAAATGTGTGTCCGCAAAACGAATACAAATCCGATCTTTAATAATATCGTGCTATATGCAAATTTAACAGTTCACGTCAACGGAAGCAACGGATATGAGCTGCATTTTATTTATCAGCTAATGTCAAGATTAAAGAGTAGGAGGGAGAGCAGCATCAGTACTGGTAAGATAATTTAGTCTCACTGATTTTAAAGATGATGATTGCATGATGAGCGTCTGCGATGCTGAACTTTCAGTTTAATTTGCGGCAGTTTTCGTGTCGGCTTGCTGAAGAGATGCTCCACTGCTCATCTGCGGTGATGCGTGTTGCAGTAGTGTTGTCATATAGCCTATAACACACTCGCATGTTTTATTTTTAACCATTGTGGGAGGAGTAAAATGTACACGTAGTTTCAACAACCAGATGCCTTTACACTTGTCCAGTTTCCCTTTCCATTACACTTCACTTTCCATTAATTTCAATGTTTTCAAATCCCCCCCCCACACACACACACATTCTTTCATATATCATTTAGTGTGACGACTTGATGTGGACAATCACATTTTTTTCTTACCATTTGTAAAAAAATATATAAAAACAGTACATTTTTAAGTCCCATTTTGTCTATTTGTGGAGAGTGGCACTTTCCATGTAACGCTGAAAAGATGAGTGTCTACCCATGTGTCTCACAGTTTTTTTTTGTTGTTTTTTTACTTTCTCATCTCTTTTTCTCACTCATTCTTTCTTTCTCTGACTCACAGATGCACACACACATCCCCTCTCTGCCTCTTTTTCTTGCTGTCTCCCCTTCTGTCTGTATCCCCCCCCCCCCCCCTCCCCTCTCTCCTCTCTCTCTCTCTCTCTCTCTCTCTCACTTACGAGCACGAACACATTCATGCACACAGACACACAGATGGAGAGTCCAGTGTCTGGGTGACCTCCCCTGCCTGAAATGCCTCACACTTGCTTGGCCAACAGAATCAGGATGTGCCATGACCCCTGCCGTGTTGTCTTTTTTTCTACTGGATGTTCCATGTGGAGTTTGATTTAAAAAATGTCCACAAGCAGTCAGACCATCAGAGACAGCAGAAACGCAAATGAATAAGGCAAACAAACAATCTCACTTTTTGTCAAGAAGCTAGCTCCCTATTACTAGTGCTAATGCAGATACCAGTATTAATACTAACCAAGCTGCTTTTGTGGGGCTTCCTTCATGCTCATGTTGCATCTCAAAGTGTACTTGTGAATAGAGAGTGGTTTATTTTAGGGATAGTTATATATTTTTTTTAATGGGTGGCTATGTGGACCAGCAGGCAGCATTACGAGGCACTCAATCAGGAATGTCCCTTCTGGTCTGATGGCAGAAAATTTGCTACGTCAGGCTGGAGCGAGTGCGTCATCCAAGACCCCACAGCTTGACGAGAACATGCATTAGTCTTTCTACTTCACTGCCTCTGTCCACCGCTCTGTAAATACATGATGACGGAACAGGGTCACTACCTCTTTTTTTCATTCTGAGCTCCATCATCAAATATAGTTGCATAGAGCAGCCATGAAGCCTCAAGAATGATGCTTTTAGGTTAGAAAAACATATATACAATCTTGCATATTTAATCATGTGTTTAGTTGTGCTTGTGTAAGCATCACTATTATTATTGCTTATACTTGAAATGTGTTACTCATCTTGTGCTACAGATATGAACAATACAATAGTTGTTGACCAATATATTGGCAAGGCTGATATATCGGCCAATGTGTGGTGCTTTTTTCCCCTTTTTTTTCTTTTCTTTTTCTGAATGACCGGATTTTCAGTTTGGCTCATTAAGTGTCGTAAGTGGGGCTTTTATTTTGACAGCGCAGAGTGAGGAACTCACATTCTCCATCTTGGTTAGTTTAGTTTTTTTTTTTTTTTTACTGTTCTGTCAAAATAATAAATTATTAGACAGATAGAAATGTTAAATAAAGGAATTAAATATGAACTTATACTGTTATTACTAGTAATATGATACTTTCTCTACTGTTGACATTCAGCAAAAAATAAACAAGTATTTGAATATCTATGTTTGATTTAACTTTAAATTTAAATAAATAAATTTGTAAAATATATTATAATGATCACAAGAAGTTGCTTACAAAAGTTTGAATCTGTTTATTTTACAGGTTTATTTTTTTTATCAAGTTCTAATCTTTTTTTTTTATATATTGATTCATTTTCTAATTATTCCTAATTTAGAAAATATTGTGTAAAATAAATCTAAAATCCATTGAAACATGTTTTAATAAGTGTAATATAATACAGTATGTGGGTTTATTGGCCACCCTGCTCTCCATGATATTGGCATTGCCATTGGTCATCAAATAATTTCAATTGTGATTTTAATTTAAATTATCCTAAAATCCTAAGATCAGTCTTTTGTTAGAAATGTATTTATACTGTAATTCACGAACAAATAACCAATGTGATCCAATTCCACAAATTTCCAATTCAGCATTAGCAGAGTAAGAAATTATTTTATTTATAAAATGGATATTATAATTAAAAGTATACCCAAATTAATTGAAATCGAAATCACATTGGGAGCTTGAGAACTTGAATTCTAAAGGAATCCTTTATTTTGAGAGGATCACTTAAGTAACACCTTAGCAACCACCTAGGAATGTCCTGAAATCACCCAGAACATCCTATCAACCATAACACCCCAGCGTGATGACATTGAGTTTGGCATTGGCAGGCATGACTCACTCCAATGCTAAATGTTTAAATTTGTTTAATAAATTGTTTATTTAGTTGGTAGCTCATCTTCTTTCATACAACAGTCTCCATTTAGCATGTGAATGTTTCAGCAGACACACTGCTTGTTATTCTATAATTAGAACAAGAGGAATGGGTTGGATGTGAGCATCGCTCCCAGCCATGGATCTGTTCTCTCTGATCATCTCTGTTCTCTGTAATGAGAGCTCTGATAAGCTCCCTCAGCTCAAGGAGTCAAGCCCAGAGTCTCACAGACCTGGACCAGACGAGAGAAGGGAATCCTTGATTCTCCTTTGTCGTAAGACACTGTATATCTCAAGATGTCCAAGAATGAAGATGACCCGTGCATTTGAGCGTGCTGCTGTAATGTTGGCATGACTGTTAAGTATTGTGGCTGCCTACGGCTGGTGTACGGGGAGGAGGTGTCTCTCCGCCATCTGTTGCCCTGTCACTAAGATGACACGCGCTTCTTCCAGCAGCTTTTTCACCAAATAACAGCAGGTTTTTGGCAGATCTTGTTGCATTCTTTTTTTGTGGGGCATTGATTTTTGCCTAAATCAATTCTGGGCTTTGTAGGCATTATGTTTACACTTGAAGCTGGTTATTGAACACGTATAAGTGTCAGCTGGAGTGTTATTATTATCCATTATGGATTAATAGTTTCCATGATAAAAGGAAAATCTAGTTTAAAACGCATGGACCACCAGGTTCCCAGAGAGTCTAAGGAATTATAATAATTTGATAGCCTATTTCTTTCAGACTTCTTTTTATATCAAAAATCTCTCTCTCTCTCTCTCTCTCTCTCTCTCTCTCTCTCTCTCTCTCTCTCTCTCTCTCTCTCTCTCTCTCTCTCTCTCTCTCTCTCTCTCTCTCTCTCTCTCTCTCTCTCTCTCTCTCTCTCTCTCTCTCTCTCTCTCTCTCTCTCTCTCTCTCTCTCTCTCTCTCTCTCTCTCTCTCTCTCTCTCTCTCTCTCTCGCACAGTGAGCTGTGTGAAAAGGAAGCATGTTCGCACACATTTCTTAACGTGCACAACTCTGTCCTAGTTTTTCAAATAATAAATGGATAGTTCACCCAAAAATGAAAATTCTGATATCATTTACATCCTCACGTTATTCCAAACCTGTATGAATTTTTTTTAATTTTTTTTATTCTGCTGAAGTGAACCCAAAAGAAGCTATTTTAAAGAATGATGGTAACAAAACAGTTGATGGGCGCAATTGTAAGTCGGTGGGGCCCATCAACTGTTTGGTTACCCATGTTCTTCAAAATATCTTCTTTTGTGTTCAGCAGAAGAAAGAAATTCATACTGGCTTGGAACAACTTGAGAGTGAGTATATGATGACAGCATTTTCATTTTTGGGTGAACTATCCATTTGATAAGCTTCTCCCTTTATGAATAGTCATAAATATGATTATTAGGGTTTTTTAGTGAATTTTATTATTTTAGTTATGTTTTTCTTCTACATTATGATATCAGGACAGTTGAATCACCCTGATGTTTTTGACTATTTGTGAAAAAACAAAGATCATCATGTTATTGACCCTAGGATTTGGCTGTTCTTGATGGTTTCCAGAGGTTCAATTCGTTCCTGGATGGCGTGACAAGCATTGTACTTCACAACACTTAATTCATACAGTAATTCAATTTCTGAATGCCAAGTTGACCTCAGTTCAGTTTAGGAATGTATTGAAAAGTTCATTGGATATGAATGGCCAAATTGTTCATTTTTTTTCCTCCTTCAGGAAAGGTCTTATGGCTAAGAGATGGAGACAGGGCCATCTGTTGCTAAAACTGAACACAGAAGTCTACAATAGTTGCAGATTCTGAATGCTGCCATTTTGTGCTCTAACAATGAGATTAGGGGCCTTGTTACTCCCACGACTACAGCAAGAGAAAATGAGGTTACAACAGATATAAAACTGAATAACTGCACGTTTCTACTGACTCGTTTGTCACTGTTCTGGAGTTTCCATCAGGTCCTCTTTGTGCTGTTGCTTATGTTGCTGTGGTTTGTTTAGCATTTTTACAGTAGGTCTGATTTAAGAGTAGTTAGAGGTATTTCCTTTTGCTTGGTACACGCTGAGATGCCCAAGAGCTGAGAAGACAGACTGTGGTGGATTAGCATAATTAGGAATGGCATGGATTAATGAGAGATGTCCCTGACGCGCTTGATGTATGAAAAACAGCTCTGTGCTGCCAATTGTTTGTAGGGTTCTGGAAGAACCTAGTGCCAAAGAATATTGATATTGATCACTGGTTTCATTAGCCAGTATACTTTGCTGGAAATACCAGAATTGCTGCTATACATCAGCTTAGCATTTAAAAATATTATATATATAAAACATTTATGTCCCACATTTCTGCCACAATACCATGTTTACAGTTAGTATTACTACAGTAAATCCATGGTACATGTTTGTGATTCATGGATTGAAAAGTATTCTATCTGGATTGTTGTCTCACAATGTTTCTCCTGTTTTCTGTGTCAGTGTTGTTGAGAATGTCAACACTGGTTTCATCTGGCTTTAAATTAGCTTAAATCACCATGACATTTATGTTTGTTTCGGAGACATTCGGTACATTTCACTGTGAATTATTTGGTAAATCAGTCACAATTTCGGCGCAGGCTTTGCAAACAGACTTTTACTTTAAGATACAGACCTGACAGTAATGCCACAACATGTCAGTAACTGTGTTAATTAGGGGTGTGCACAAATACTCAAATTGTAATTATTATTTGAAAAATAAAATACTATTCAAATTTTACTACGTTGCTTTGCTGGCCGTAAATGCAGTGAATCCATGATAAATCCCAAGCACTAACTCAGTTCTAATTGAATGCACTATTTGGCGCTGTGGAGCTTGTGGAACAAGTTGATTGCACTTGATCACATAATGTCGTCGTCTGCCTCGCGAAGTTTGGAATTACTTAGATGAAAATGATCTTACTAAATTATATTAAAAAAATGGAATTACTTTTAATCAAATTAATTAATGAAATTACTTAGACATTAATTAATGTCTCTGCTACATCTGTGAGCGCTGCACGTTTTCTCACTCGAGCATGTGGGTATTATTGTTTTTGTCCACATGAACGTGAAACAATATAAACACGGGATACTTCAGCATTTAGCATTAAGTTTTGTATCAGTAGAAAACCTGTAGTATTTTCGAATTACCATGCTTCCCTCCCTCATATCCCCCTGAGACAAGAGATTTATGTTTTTTGTTTTTTTTTTGTCTGGAAAAAAATCCTCAGATGACGCAAAAATCGTCATTTTGCATCATCTGAGGATTTTTTGGCCAGAGGCTAGAAACTAGCTAGTTCCGCATGTTCTCAACCCGCCCATAGAGGGTGGGATCTCACTCACAGAATGTACAAATAGTGTCAGCCATCTTTTTTTGGAAGGTAAGCCAACAGGCTCTTGCTCTGTGGAGAAAGCTGAGTAGTAGGGGTTACTATACATCCTCTTTTTCCTGGACATGTCCGGCCGTCGAAATCGTCCAAAATGTCCGGGATTCAGTTTTTGCTTTCTAGAGTCGCCATTCATTGTTTACATGCACACCTTTTGTTTAAATCTAACTGAATTCATTCCGATTGGTGAATCTGAATGTAGTGTTTACATGAACGCTAAACAAGTGATCGGTTGATGTGCATTATTAGCCTGGTTAAAACCAGGCCATTCTCAGTAGTAACTGAGTTTGGTCTGGCAAAGCTTCATTAATAACTCATTTCCAAAGGGGCATCACCAACGGACGTAGCTCAAATGCCTCTGGGCGCAATTGGATAGACCTAAAACCAATCAGAGCGATCGTCATCGTGTAAAGCCATATGCTGCATCCCAATTCGCCTAAGTTACACTACGCCATAAAAGTATGTACTCTTTTTGTGAAGGAAAGGTATTTACTTTTGAATGTGTAGCAAAAAAGTAGGCAAGCTTTGGGACATACTACTTCGTCATCTTTATCGGACGGATCTGTCTCGTGCATCCTGTCACTCAAACTGCCCTGTCAATCATCTTGTCACAGTTAAAATCCTCTATTAAATCTCATTTAATTTCCTACCGTTTCGGAGAGAAATGTAGTAGCAAGTTCATCTGCTAGTGGGTCTTTCATGGAGACTGTCCTCATGTGTTTGCAATTTGAATATAATAATGCATTTGCGCTTCACCAACGGACGTCGCTCTAACTCTGGGCGCAATTGGATAGACCTAAAACCAATCAGAGCGATCGTCATTGTGTAAAGCCCGCCCCAACGTTTCTGATTGGTGCCGCGATTTCGACGGATTAGAAATGGGCTTGAATGAGCTCTTTGCCAGACTACTTGCAGAGCAAATCTAAATTTGCCGGAAGTTGTCTGCGTTATAGCATTGCTAAGAAAATTCCCGCTCCTCCATGAGAGATAGCCCACGAGACCGGTGCGTCTCACAGGTGTCGCTCATCAGTAATCACGCCATCGGCCTCACGCCGTTCTCCCGTGCCCCTCAGCCTCGTCCTGCTCGCCACAGTAAACATAATGAATGGCAAGTGTAGAACGCAAAAGCCAAATCCCGGAATCTCGAAATCCCGGGCAGACTCGTCACGGAGACTCACGATAAAACGGCGTCTTTTTCAGTTTCCAGTCAACTAGTAGCTGCCCTCTGTAACCGGTAGGCGTGGCTTGGGAGTGGCCTCGTAGGGCATCGAAGTAAGTGCATTCTGGGAGTTGTTGTCTTTCATCCACATGAGCCAAAAATATTTTTTTTGGCTTTTCTCAGTCTAGAAGGCTCCAAATTCAAAAATAATTTCACATTTCTACTACATAAATGACCCAATTTAAATACACATTCAGCTTTCCAGAGGTGAAGTATCCCTTTAAAAAAAGTATTTCTCGATAAACTTTTATGAGCCTGAATATTCGAATACAATATTGAAAAATGGCAGTGCCTAAATGGTCAACTTCACATTGTTTCTCTTAGTAGAATGAAAATATATTTTAATTAAGTTTTGATTCATTTATATACAGAAAGCGATCAATGAACCCTCCCTTTATATTCGCTGGAGCTGTCAATCACACAGTGTGAGTTTATCGGTTAATGAGTTCTGGACTCTCATCAAAACTCCTGATTCCCAAAAATCAGATTACTAAAACTTATGGTGACTGGGGGATCCACATTTAGCATTTCCCACCATGATCATGATCTAATCTCTTTTCAGAAATATGGAACTGTATCAGAAGTAGGATTTATTCATTCTCAGACAGCATTAACTCACACAGTACGGTGTTACGCTGAAGCTAAGCCATAAACATTCTGGATTGCCAAAATTATGACACTGTTTAATACACAGTTTTGTAATTCCTTGGCTGCTGGTTATTCCCCCCCTCCCTCTACATCCTATTTGATAACAATTCGCTCCTTCCTCCCTTTTTAAATATGCCACTTAATCATCTTGAAATAGCGTCTCAGGTGACAAAGAAATGAGCAGCGGAGGAAATGGAACGAGCCTCGTGACATTGAACAGTTTTCACTGGTTGAAATTACATTTTCGTAAATTACTTTGTGAATTTTCCTCCCACATCTCCTCAGCGCCGGTGCACAGGACATCTGAACGCAGACGTACGGTTATTTTGAGCCAGACGGCACAAACTCAAGTCATCACCTCTTTTGAATAGACGCCCACCAGTTTGTTTTCCATGATATTTAAAAATGTGCCTTGGGAAAGTAGACCGTACTGTTCCGCTGACGTGTGGGCTTAGATTCAAACATCATATTAAGTAACTCATGAAGACTGTTCATGTGAACTCCCACTCAGGGTCAGTGGGGTCAGTGTCTTACGCCCCGGCCGTGTTCTCAAACCTTTCAGACTCAGTTCTCAAATGGTTTCAGACTCATTTTGGCAGTTTTCATTTCCCCAGCTCATGAGCTAATTTGCACATTAATTTCATTTGTTATGGCAAACGGCAGATAGCAGCATATTGAGATGCATTGGTTCATCAAAGCAGCCAACCAACCTTGAATACTGTGTGAGACATTTAAAAATTCTCATTCAGCATCTCACAAGGTGAGTTCACACAGGGAGTTTTATCACCGCAGATCACCAGTACTGCTTAGTCACTAGTGGGCCTAGATGGCAGACTAGTCATTCAACTACCAACTACCAATTAGCGATGAAAGCATCAGTGCATTTAATTAGAACTATAACACCATTTTATGCTTGATGCTTTATGCAGCAGTGGATTTTGCAAAGTGATCACCTTGGTGGAGGCCTTTGGCCGTTGTGTCCCATGAATTTAGCGTTGCATGTCAACTTCAGGTAGTTTTTAAAAACCGTAGTCATGTTTTTCATTGTTGTTTATGTCGTAGTCTTGTTTTTCAATCAAATTTTCATGTTGCGATAATTGCTGAAGCTTTTATCATGGTATACGGGATTATCACGATATTGAAATAAGTTGCAAAACATGTGTTTTCATACTATAACAGGTTTAATAACTTTTTCTTGTCACTAAAATAACTGAACATTTAAATACAATAAAGCAATACACAATTATTATTTTAATAATTATAAACTATTAAAAAATGAAAAAAACTCTCTTCTTTATTTTGGTTTAAAATATCGCGATATCGTATTTTGAGTTCAGTTTTGTGATTTTTTTTTTTGGGGGGGATTTTTTTTTTAATTGTGACATGTATCCTAATGTATATAGGTCTAAAGTTATAGATGTTATTGTGAACAATTTATCTATGTATGTTTTTTTTTTATTGCTTTAATGGTTTTATTTATGTAATTTATTTTCATAAACAGCAAAGTTACAACGCTCAAAGTTCAAAGCAAAGGAAGATATTTGCTTTTAAAGAAATTGTTTTTTAAGGACTACAATAAATGGCTGGTAGGGACTACACGGCATTCCCCTGTTAGTGACATCACAAACCCTAAATTTACATAAAACCCGCCCCCAGAACACTCAGTCCATGTTGAGAAGAGGAAGAGTTGTAGTAGTGCACATTTGTGAGTCTGCTCAAGCTGTCGCATCCGTCTTTTCACATGCAATACAGTTAGTATACACACATGCAATAGGATGTCACTCTGTAGGCATCTTACAGTTCCCACACTAGCGATTTATAGATTATCATGACAGAATATGCTAATCAAAGACTTGAAGATAGTTAACTCCACATCAGCTACATAAATTCATCAACTAGCTTAACCATTCAGAAACGTCCTGTTGCATTATTCATGTTGTCACTTCTTCTTGAGTCTCTCCATCATTGTCCAACTCCAATTTAAACATAAAAGGCAGAACAGTTTCTGACATTTTAGTGCGTGCCTGCGTGAGGTAACCGGAGCTGCTAACACACACAAGCTGTTGAAGCTCCGCCCTCTGTGCCTGGAGCAGCAGCTCATTTGCATTTAAAGGGACACGCCCGAAACGCCACGTTTTTACTGACCCTCAAAAAGGGACAATTTTAACATGCTGTAAAAAATTATCTGTGGGGTATTTTAAACTAAACGTCACATACATACTATGGGGACAACAGAGACTTTTTACATACTGTAAAAAGGGGCATTATACCACCCCTTTAATAAGGTCATCATAACTTGATCTTCTGGTTAAAACTGACACATACCGGACTTCTCCAATCATGTAGTCTGCCTAAATCTCATACCTCCAACTTCCAATTCAAGCTTGAATTAATTTTTGAGTGTAACGCACATCTCAAAATCCAATCAACAACCAATGGGCTCCAACCAAGATCCCAGCCTACATTTTATTTCCTTTTTTGTTAATCCTTTTTTGTCAATCAGTTTCACTCGGATGTAGCCTATACCTCACAATTTGGAAGAAAAGATCTATCGCTACTTTTTTTTACGATTTTTCTTTACGACTAGTTGATTTTAAAAATGTTGAATTGTGATTTATTGCAATTCAACATTTTTATACTGTATTTAAATGAATGTTATTGAAACGTAATTTTGACCAAAAAAAATTTGTTTTCGGTCTTGGCCTATTCAAGTAGGTTGTTGCTTTACTTGCATGTTACTTACAGTATAGTACATGGAAAAATGCCTGTCCGGGGCATAACGTTGGTAACAAGTGAACTGATTTGCTTTGATGAGATTTGGTTTGAAGGTCCAAAATTCTCTGCAAACCAAACTGTTTCCTGTCTGAACTACTACAGGAATCTGACCTCATCCAGCCGCAGATTCTGCACCAGCCGATGGCTTTGCAACGACCCAGATAGTCTGGTGCTTGCATTTTCGCCTCAAGTAGACTGCAGCAATGACAAAGAGCACACACTGATTCTCCTTCATCTAATATGATATGATGCATACTGCATATAGACATTTATATACAAACGGATTCCACCCATTAATAAACATTTCTACTGCCCACTAATAAACATCACCAGCAGTAAGAGCACCTATAGCAGCTGGAAATGTGCAAAACTGTCTTTTTACAGTTTCCGCACATAAACAAACTATCAAAAATATGATTGGCCTTTTTAACTGAAAGACAGTATTTCCATTTCTACAGCCTTACATTACATTCAGTTTCCTAGTGGTGATCTGTCTTCTCCCCCTGTACTGCCTGTCTAACTGGCTATTCAGTGCATTAATCAAACTTACTTTTTTGTTTTTGTTTTGTTGCTGTGTGTGAAGCTATATTCTAAATTTGTGACTCCAGTCTCTTAATTTGGCTCATAGTAGATGCACTATAGTTCAGCATAAATTTGACGGATGGAAATCTGCACATTAAGGAAAGCTGTTTATGTGGTTACATTTCAGCAGTTAAATATATTTACAGTAGTATTTCAGTGGTAAGATACTGCAGGCAGCAACCTCTGTGTTGACGTTTCATTCAGTTATTAAAGTATTTTTGAGTTGATTGTAAAGAAGTGCTCAAAAATGTTGCATAATAGGCCTTTACGCCCTCTTAAATGTCAGAGCTTCGTATTATTTGCAAATGCCTAGATGAAATGGAAATTGTTGGAAGAGAAAATCCCTGTCTTTTTGGAAAATAACAGTGATATAAGAGGGTTTGGAAATTTTCTACGCACAGGGGTTGCCCCCTCTCTGAGTTCAAATACCAATATAGATTCAGTGCTGACTCAAAATATGAGTCATATCGTTTAGACATCCTACTAGTTAGATTTACCACTGTAGGTTTTACTAGGGCTTGGCGATGGCAAGAAATTTGTCACAAGATTAAATATCTCAATATTTATTTTTGTTCAAATATGTTTAGTGCTAGAAGTAATACTAATATAATAAATGAATAAGAATAAAAAATTTATAAAATCTTTTTTGTTGTGGTTAATAAGTACAAAGGAGGAGAATACACATAGGCTACCTTCTTTTTTTAACTAAAATATTTATAAGCATGTTTAATGCCTCACAAATACTTGAGCTGTGACCCAAATTAATGTTTTACATTCACTGTTAAAAAGTCATTTAAATACAAAAAAGAACTGATTTGTGCAAAAGAATCAAAAACATTAAAGGAGAGGGGGTAAAACCGAAAACTAAATGACTAAATAGAATCACTGCAATATTCACAATGTGTTTTAAAAAGTATTGAGTCCATTGTGAATATTTGACATATTGTCCAGTCCTAATCTGTATCCAAGGTTACCCAGGTGTTTGAGAAAATGCCCTGGGTTATTTGCCATAGCATCAGACCTTGTAAAACAAATTGGCCCAAATGTGATTTTCTGCTTAAGAGGCTCTCACAGTATCCCACATGCAGTGTCTGCCCACTCACAACTCGCTTTAAAGGAATCCTCTCACAGTCAATCTAGTGTCTCTTCGGATTTGGATCAGTTATTTACCACTAGCTGATCCCCTTACTGGTCATGTCCAAGCTTGACGAGGCTCACCCTTCGTGTACACTGTGCAGGTACAATGACAGTCTGAAAAACCCAACTCTGAGTATTATATGTGATTTGAGACACATTTTTGTTCAGCGAAGCAGTCTCCAACTAGTCTCAGCTCTAAAACATGGGGGGAAAATCACAGATTGTATAGCTGCTTGGCAGCGCCATGAAATTATTGAATGTAGGGGAGCGCGGGGCACAACCTAACGCGGGGCTAGTTGTAACACGCTTGTTTTAAATACTTCCGCACATGCTTGGATGACGAAACTTTGTGTATTTACTAGTTGCCATATCAACGCTATGCAGAAAAAAAAAGGATATCTTCTTTTTTTTTGGAAGATATCCATAGACATTTATTAAACCATAGCAAAAGTAAATTTCTTACTTAAGTTAATTTTTCATCTCTATTTTTTGTGTTTATTTAAAATAAGACAAATATGATATTATTTTAATCTCCAAGATGTTATTTAACAGTTGAGATAGTTATTTAATGCTTCGCTAACTAGCAGAAGACACTAGCAGGGTTTAAACCCCAGTTGTGCAGGCGGGGGCATGTTGTAACACTGCGTTACAATGTGCCCCTATTAGAAATATGCTATTATATTCTATATACTTTTATTAATTTTATTGAGAAAACGTGAGAAAAAGGTGAATAAAGACTGAGAGTCAATGTTCAGAAATGACTAATTATTTATTTGTTTTGAACTATGTTGTATAGCTGTGTTTTCATGTGTTCGTAGTCAAAACTCAAAAAAATATATATATTTAATTATTAAAAATGGCCATTATTTTATATGAAAAAGTTTATTAATTGTATTTTATTTAGAAAATATTTTAGTTTGTTTTGTATATATTTTTTTATTAGATCAGATAACATTTTAAGCTGTCATATGTCATGTTACAATGTGCCCCACACATGTTACAATGTACCCCACCTATGGGGCATGTTGTCACATTTCACTTCCATTCTTTCGGGGTATATCAAGAAAAAAGTATATACTGTATTAATAAAACAAAAACACATAATTGTACTAGACATGTGGGAAATTAATGTGGGAAAAAATAAATACTCTGAACCATAAGTAGATTTACACAAACTGAGAAAATCAAAAAGCGTTAGGTTGTGCCCCGCTCTCCCCTAGTCCTCACAACTCATGCACTTTATTGCAAGTCTTCTGAACTCATATAGTTTATGTGAAGAATGAAGCAAATATTTTTCACTGATTATCTTTCTCTCAAGTGGACTTTTATTAACTGCTGCAATAGGATTATTGAACTCAAGAATTGGATCAGTCCATTTATGAATGAATATTTCAGACAATTATAGTGAACTGATTTAATGAATAAATCATACTCATAAGAATCTTTATTTTTTTATATATTATATGTGTCTTAAAGTTATGAAAGTGGTGACAGATATATTTGTGACATACATTTGAGTGGAGACTTGGTTCTATCCACCGGTTGCTGATTGGACGGAGGCAGATCTGAATGCAAGCTTGAGGTCAATATCAAAAGGAGTGGAGTTTATGCAGACTAAATGATTGACATCACCAGAGAGAACTCTGGAAGACCGAGTTATGACATTTTGATTTAAAAATAACGGGCTCAAAAGAACACTTCCATGAATGAATCGGTCAATAAGTGATTTAAAAATGGATTATCCATTTCAAACCAACTTTAAAATCCTATTATATTTACATTGAACTATCCAAAGCATGAGTTAAGGTGAATTTCACGATTTTTTTAGTGGTGAAAATACACTTTCTTCTTTTTGTCTGAACAATGAAAGTTAATGGCGTCGAAACGACATCGGAGCCTTGAGTTTCTTTGTTGTGGGAAAATAACACAGACATTTTTCAGATTGTCTTGTTTTGTGCTCCACAGAAGATAGTCATAAAAGTTTGAGGACATAAAGGGGAGAGAATGATGGCATGTTTTTCATTTCTGTGCGAGTAATCACTTTAAATCAGCTGAAGTAACATTCATTGTCATAGTTACTGTTTACCAGCACTGTGTAAAAGTGTTATTTCGTCAGGGTGGTTATAGGCGAGTCGTAGGTGTCTGGCTGTGCCATTTAGAGCCAACAAAGTGGGTTGTGAGCAAAAGATGAAATGCAGGTGTGTGCTGGGCTTTCAAACTCGCAGTGTTTTCTTCAGAAACAAGTATGGCCAGAGCTCCACACATTTCTCTCAGTGGGCGACCGGCTGTTAGCATGAGGGGGAGGGGCTCTGAAGTGTTTATTTGTTGTGCAGCTTAATATATCTTTATCGCCACAGTTGCTGCATTATATTAATGGAGAAAATTACTGAAGAGAGCAGTTGCTAAAAGATGATTTGTATTCTACATGACCATTTGTATTTTTCTTTGTCTCTCCATATTGTCTTTGTCGTAATTAACTTACTCACATGACTGTTTGTGCTCATAAACCTCAAAGATTATAACAAGCATTAGCTGTTGGTTTGGTACTACATCTTTATTTCACAGTGGCGACAGTTCATTTATCTTCTATTGTGCTGCAGCTGTTATAAAGGAGCACCGTCTTTTCAAGATAGAAAGGAGTTTTATTTAGCCTATACATTTTAAGATCGTACATAAACACATAAAGGTCTATTTCCCTGAAATGCTTTGTGTTCTGAATGAAAAATGCTACGGTGATATCTCATCAGCGGTTGCACTTGATGGCTCAATTACGTCCTGATTACTAGCAGGTGATAAAAATGTGTGAAATGAGCTCTGTTCCAAACCTAATGAGCTGCTTCGCTGTAGAATACCTATATGCAGCTGCTAACTTAAAGGCCCACTGAAGTGACTTGAATCGCACAGCATTATTTAATGTGTTGACGTAATGTTGACTGAAACAGGAAGACAGGGAAGGACATATCGAGCTAGGGATGCACCGAAATGAAAATTCTGGGCCGAAACCGAAAATTCTGGATGCACTTGGCCGAAAACTGAAACCGAAAATGACTTAATTTATTTTTTTACTAATTTCTTATTTTAAACTATTATTTTTTATTTTTTTATAATTGTATTATTATTAAACTTAAGTAAATTCAATAATTTAATGAATCTGAATAAATTTTAAAAAGCCAATAATTCAAAATAACCAAACTTTTATTTCAAGTAACTTGGACAGAATTGGACAGAAATTTGACAGAAAATAGGCCTATATTAAATATCAATATATTATTCTTCATTCAGTTCTATGCAGCATAATCTGATTTAACAGATTTGACCTATTATCAAAATAAAGTAGCAGGGAGAGGATCTGTGAACAAGAGGAAAGTGTCATTTTACCAGCGTTGCCCAACACGACTATACACACCATGTTACAGCACAGTAGGGCTATTGCAAACAGAAACAAGTGTTTTAGCGGACTTTGCCTTTCCGGTGAGAGTGAACGGTAAATACGTTTGGGCCGTGAGCGACTGAGCAGATCGCGCACACACACACACACGGAGGTTGCAGCGGAACATTGAGCAAAACGTGCTGCGAACACGGAACGGAGAGCACAGCGCACATACACAGCGGAACACGCTTCGGAGTTGTGCATCTTCGGAAGCGGAGCGGCTCGCAAAGTCACAAAACCTACCGAGCCAGAGTGAAACCAGATCGCTGAACACGGAGGGGCGGGGCGGAATATTTTCGGCCTTTTTTCTATTTCGGACAAAAACCATTTTCGCCCGATGATTTTCGGCAACCAAAATTTCGGTGCACCCCTATATCGAGCAGCTCCTCCCCATTAAAATTTTTTAAAAAAAATGTGTTTATATAACAGCTCTCTCATTGTTTGCTTTTGTTTTTTTAAATTGCTTATTCAGTAAAAATTTTGAATTTAATTAAGTCTAATAATAATACAATTTTACAAAAAAAAAATTTTAAATAAGAAAGAAAAAAGTTTTAAGCCATTTTTGGTTTCGGTTTTCGGCCAAGTACGTATCCAGAATTTTCGGTTTCGGCCAAAATGTTCATTTCGGTGCATCCCTATCCGAAGCGTTTTGTGGTCTGCAACGACTCCCGCATATGATCTGCTCTGTGCTGTCGTTTCTCTGGACTGGAGCAGACTGTGTCCGCGTGCGGCAGTTCTCTTGAGACTAACATGAAACCAGATTTCATTCGCCCCACTGGAAAGCTTGTCTGAATCATTCCCTATCCCCTGTACTGTGCCATTCACCACATAAAAAATAGTAATTGTGTGAACAAGTGACTGATTTTAGCCGCAGCTGTAGGGGATGGGACACACCCTCTTTTTGTAATTTGTTTGAGCACACTAGCTTATAGATAACCTTTAGGCTAACATATTCAAACTAAAAGCCAAAAAACATAAAGTCCCCCTGTAGTCAATCATTTTATCCCTTAAAACTTATCTTTAATCACCAAAATTACATATTTTAGCGTTCTTTCCTTGAAAAAAAATTAAATAAAAAATTGTCATGCCTTAAAATAGCTTGAGTGTAACTCTACACCCTTGCCTCATTTAGCATATGTGGTTCTATGAATATGCAAATTAGCCCCGCCTCCACTCACTTACACCAGCTCAGAGATCCACTTGTTGATGATCACACGTTGACGTGATTAATTACAAGGTAATTTGTGACGTCAGAAATACCAGTCAATTCAAACTTTGGTTCACTGCAGTTTTAAGGAGAAAATACTCAGCAATGGTGTTGACTTATGAATTTGCACATGGTTTGTATCAAAGCATTTTAAAAACACCACATAGACATATAAACAACATTTAAAAGACATTGATTTTCACAGCAGGGAGACTTTAAATTTTGATTTCATGGGGACTTTAGATGGAAATTCATAAGTGACTGATTTGAAACGCTTTACATTATATAGGCAGAAACTCTGTGCTGGTGTAAAGTGCACAAGATACTCAGTTGATACACACACACACACACACACACGAGGTAAAATTTAAATCCATTTTAGCTAGATTGAACTATTTTATGTGTACTTTTTAGTATTGATTTGAATGTTAGTATATTTTTAGTTTGACATTTTCCGCCTTGGATGATAATTTGTTGTTTTTTTTCCCGACTGAGCTTGCTGCAGTGCACTCTGGGATTGCATCTTGCATCTTATCTATTTGGAACAGCCTTCAGTTTGGATATGATGTCTTAAATTGCTGTATTGGCAGCTCACTACGGAAAGGGATCTACATTTTACACACTGAAGGCATGGGTTGTGCATCTGAGTTTTTAAGCTGCTCAAAACAACAACAACAAAAAAACATGAAATGATTTATGCAAAGCACAGTGTTTTGAGTGCAAACTATGATTTGATCTCAACAAAACAAATGCAAAAAACAGACTCCAGTGTCCAGGAAAGCAAATACTAAGACAAAATGAATGTGTTCTAGAAAGGTTTTTTATTATTTTTTCTGTGTGGATTAATTACTCATTTTCACAAATTTACTAAATCATATTTTATAGTAAATAATTTAATATATTTGTTATAAAATGTTTGCTGAAATGCTGCAAACAACATCATACTGTTTATCAACTAGGAATTGCAACAGGTAAATAGTTATATGATCAACTGAGGATTATGGGAAAGCACAAGGTTCTGTCCACTCCCCCTGTTCTGGGGGTCCGGTCATGAACCCCCTCATCATTTACAGGCATGAATGCTTGATATCATAATAGCCTCGTGTGCCAGAGGCCTTATCAAATTATTGAGCCTAAGCCTAGTCTTTCAATGGCTGATGTTTTCCTCTTGTTACCAGAATGCAACATGAGAGCCTTGAATTTAGCACAAACAGTCCTGCCTTCACAGGCAGCAGCTGCGATTGAAGAGGCTGGAGGAGGGGCCTGATGCTGTTATCCAGCCTTTTTAAAGTGCCTACGAATATCTGCCTTCCCTACTCTCTTTAGTCTGCCACTTAAATAAAGTCTCATTACGGGCAGGGAGAGGGAATTATCCTCTGGCCTCCGCTGCATTGGAGAGCTTCTGTAAAGTTATGCGCAGATGTTGATGGGCACTCAGCGCAAATTGCCTGAATATGGTCAGATCTCATCTGCCTCGAGTAACTCTCAGATCTGCGCTGCCTCTGCGCTCTGACTCACTGATCATTTTCAACAGGCTGGGGAAAGCAATTTTTGCATGCGTTTGAAGTGCGGTGTTGTGATTAGACACATTAAGCCTTTGATAATGGCTGTGATTTATGTTTTATAATTGCCAACGCTAAGATAAATTAATTAGAAATGCTTGCTAAGGCAATCAGTACTCGGTACGTTTACATGCACAGTTATATTCAGGTTTTTGCAAAATACAGTCTTTATCACAAGTATATATGACACAATCTTTAATTGAATATTTGAAGGATACATGGACAGGATTAAATACATGTTGCATGTCTAAAGCCCTTTTCACACAGCACTTTGAACCCGGGAAATTGCCGGCAAATTGCCAGAGTGCCTTCAGTGTGAACACAAACACGACCCGGGACTGATGCCGGAATCGATGCCGGGTCGGGACCTAGTAACATTGCCGTGTTCAGTCCCGGAACGCGCGCTGTGTGAACAAAAGCCGTAATAATGCCGTGTCGTAGTGATGACTCTGAAGCCGGGATCGTTCGCCAGCTGTGAAACGGTATGTAATGCGCAAGTTTATGATCGAATCAGAGAAAAAAATGCACAAGCGTGGTTTCTCGAGAGAGAAATCGCAGCTCATAAGCAAACTTAAGACGCTGCTGAGACATTACGTCACGTCGATGTCACGTGTACTTACGGGATTTTTACGGGTTGTGTGTGAACGCACTCTCTGATTCCGGAAAATCACTGGCAGTGTGAATGAACCAAAATCAAACGAACCCGGGTCAAATCCCGGGTCACTTTATCCGTGTATTTTCCGGAATCTCTGTGTGAAAGGGGCTTAAGTCTGTTAGACCAACTTAAAAAAAAAAACAGCAGGTATGATTTCAGGCAGACACTTTTTTTTTTTTTTTTGTCTGACGAAAATCAGGCTTTTAAAAATTATGATGAAACAGTAGTGACAGCTCTTTTCTTCCACATTGTGATGCGTAATGACACTACCATTAAAGTGCTCCTATTATGTTTTTTTCCGAATATTCCCTTTCATGCAGTGTGTAATACAGCTGTTTGTGAATGTAAACATTCTACGAAGTTGTAAAAGTCAAAAGTGCACAATAAATAAAGTTATTGTCTCCCAACAGAAAGAATACACTCTGAACCGCCTAAATGAGTCGTCTGTTCGAATTCGAATCCCACTGCGTTACCGTTCTACATCACTAGAAAATACATTTGCATAATGCCCGCCTATGTTGAATGTTGTCCGCCCACGAATAACTTGACCCGCCCTCAAACGCGTCATTTTACTGACGACTGCTTCTCAAATTCAATGTGAGTTCAACGTGAGATTCGCAAAACGCTTGCTCTGGAGTAAGTACCCAGTTTATTTGGTCCAACTTGCTCCTCAATTATAATTGCGACTAATTATTGATTGTATATATTTTCTACCTGGTGACTAAAACAATAATAAAAAAAAAATATATATAAAAAAAACACTTTAGTCTGACGGAAATCGTACCTGCTGTTTTTTATTTTATTTTATTTTATTTTATTTTATTTTATTTTATTTTATTTTATTTTATTTTATTTTATTTTATTTTATTTTATTTTATTTTATTTTATTTTATTTTATTTTATTTTATTTTATTTTATTTTATTTTATTTGTGGAAACCATGGTAATTCTTTTAGGATTCTTTGATGAATAGTAAGTTCAAAAGCATTTATTTGAAATGGAAATCTTTTATAACATAATAAATGTCTTCATTCAGTGTCCTCGCTGAATAAAAGTATTAATTTCAGTCGGTTTCAATCATTTAGAGACAATCTGTTCTCCTAATATTTGAAGTATTGAACACATGTTGCAACTTAAGTCTGTACAACTTTACAGAAAACCTACTGGTATGATTTCAGACGGAAGTATTTACATTTTTAAACTTTTGATCCCTCAACCCCAAACTTAAGCATTTACTTGCCCCAGGTTATTAAGTGCATGAATTATACTTAAATTTGTGTCTTGTTAAAGGTGTAGTTAGCTATTTCTGAGAAACAGTATTGATATTTGAAATCGACACCCAAACAAACACACCCCTTCCTTCATTGCTCCGTCCCCAAAATAACAAACAGCCTATATGCAAAACAGCAGGCAACCACCAACAGCTAGCGCATCAGATGGCTCACGCTATATTATGTTCATTAACGAAATCTATGACAAGAAATGTTTGTCAGTGACCTTTTTTCCATGTCTTAGACGAAATGATGACAAGACGACACCAACATCATTAAACGGTAACTTTGACCATATCAACATGAAATATCATTATCGTAAAAATGCAAGACTAAAATGTAGTGTTGTGGAAAATTACTTGCTTATTAGTGAGACTGTAATGAATCAATCACTCAGGAAAGGCCTTTAAGTATTTTGTTCTTGCAAGAATAGTCATTCACATACAGACAGAGTTCTTCTGCAAAGTGCGGGCTGCCTTATATACATCATTCACCCCTCACCCTGTTGGTTTCCTGTTATCTTGAATTAATTGAAGATCTATACCATATAAGGAGATACAACATCTCTTATTTTCTAGGCTCAAAAGTCAAGACAGAGGTAGGCCTACCGTTTCTAAGAAATAGCAGGATATTGAGTAGACGGAACTAGGGCTGGGCGATAAAACGATAATGATAATTATCGCGATATAATTTTTCTCGATAAAACGATATCAAGAGTTCGATAAATGTTCGATAATGTTTATGAGCCAAAAGCGGAACGAAACTCATTTGAATCGCGCGTCACACAGACCATTAATACGCTCGGCTCAAAGTCCAAACGGCAGCGCAGCGCGAGCTCACTAGAGCAGATGCGTTTACTCTGACCGGTCTCGGTCACGGGATCCAGTGAGAAGCGCTTGAGTTCAGCGAAGAACACAAATGTCTCAGTGATTTAAACCAGTTTAAAGGCAGATGAAACAGCGCTGACAAACAGGAGAAACCCTGTGCGCAGCGATACAGTCAGAAGGCTTTTCCTTCTACAAATTCCCATCATTTACCATGGATTTACTGTTAGCCTACTAATATTAACTACTGCACCATTAATGTGGGATATACATATTGAATTGTATTATATTATTAATGTAGACAATGTATTAAAGGACTAATGGAATATAATTACAGTATTTAATAATGTATTTAGGCTACTGTTTTTTCATACAAATACCATAGAAACCATAAAGTTACATTTTGCCATGATAGTGAGGTTATCCTGATCTAAATGCATGATACTGGATGACCAATGGTTAAGTTTAATAAAACTCAAACAGTCAGAATATTATATTTAACCAAATAAAAATTAGCACATGCAGAAACTAAGAAATTAATTGTCCAATAAAGATATTTATTTTGTTAAGGAAAAATGATAAATGTTTGACTGTTCTACCTCAGATTTGTGAAATGTTCTCCTGTTTGGCAAGTGTTTGTCATGTTCTGACAATAAAGAGTAGTTTAAAATCACAATTAACGCTCTGGTTTCTACAACTTTCACTTAGGAGCAAAAATCTGCCTTTAAACTTGAAAGAAATAAAGATTTGACATTTATTGTGATAATTATTGATATCGACTGATATAAAAAAAATGATCTTGATATTTTTTTTTGGGCCATATCGCCCAGCCCTAGACGGAACACCTTTTGTTGCAAAGACATCTTCAGCTCGTATGAGCTGATCATTTGGAGTTACACACAGTACACAGTAATTTTCCACTAAACTATTGTCTGTTGTCATGCAAGCACATACATGAAGTAAAATGAATTGCCATAAGAGTAGTTAAAACATATCTTTACCATAATCTCTCTGTTTTTGTCGGGGGGAAAAAGAGGAGACAAAATATTTCACACTGTTTTAACAAACCTCTACAAGCTTTTGATCGATGGTTGCCAGATGTCAAAATTTTAAATAAGACATTTGCATAATTCCCACACAAAACCTACATCTAGGTGTTGATTATAACTTTTAACAGCGTTTCTCAAGAAATCGCTTGCTGCACCTTTAAGGAAAGCTGTACACAATTACTTGTCTAAGCAATCGGACTAACAATATATGACTGGAGAAGGGTAGAAAGGATAGACTTACATTTGAAGGAGGGATCTAGAGACCAGAATATCATGGAGACTTGGGTGTAGGATTTTGTGACTTGGACCAGTGAACAGCCACCATAGCAACCATATAGCAACGGGTGAAGTAAAATCATGGTATTTCAGCTAGAATGCAAATGTGTTTTGCCACTTAAACAAATGATGTGAATTTCTATTATGTTTAAGTATATTATAGTTTAATGGAAAAGACAAACTGTTTCTCATATATTAAAAGACATTAAAAGGGTGATTATTTCAAAATGTCACAATTTTTGTCTGCTTTTTGCATTGTAAACAGTACATGCTGTACTTCAGAGGCACTTTTATTATATAATGTCAAGATGTGGGTAGGGTTATATTTAGCATAAAGCACAAAAAGATAATACTCTCACTGGATTTCCACTAGGCATTTCTTTAATAAAAAATGTTGTTATAATATTTTATTGTATATAGTCATTTATAATAGTGATTAATAATCAATTAAATCCTTAAAGTATCCAAAATATCGGTCATAAGGACCACTAGCTTTTGGCTAAGTGTATGTTGTCCTCCTTAGACCCTGCTCAGGCTCTGCCCATGGTGGACTTTTCCAGTGGTGGTCTATTGCATCCTATTCACATGGATTTTACGAGCAGAGAGGGATGGGGTTTGGGGGGGGCGTGGTTTCCATAGCAACGGGTAGCAGGGACGATCACTGTGGTTGTGGCATGATCAGCAAGCAAATGCAAGCCCGACTTACCAAACACTCGCAGCCTGAAGGTTTACCCCAGATTGTCCCCCATATGCAAGCGACTGACCGTATTATGTAACGTCACTGGATTTATCGCATGCTGTTTCACACAGCCGGTGTGTGAGGCTTGTGTATCATTTTTATCTCATTAAAAAATAAAAAAAAGTCAGAGCTTGAAATACCCGTAGCTCAGCAGATTGCCGATGGCGCCCTCGTTTGGGAAAGGGTTTCTCCCACCCCAGGGCTGCGGATAAGTAGCTCATCATATTCTCCACACAGTGGCATCTCTCTGGGTGCAGTGCCGACTGTAAATACACAGCGGTAATCTGCTTAAGCTGGCCCATGAGCCAGTGCAGTGTGACAGGTGTCTTACTACACATACAGTAGCTCCTGCAAAAATAGCAGCAACAGCAGCTCGACAATTCAAACTGTTACAGAAACTGTAAAGCTTGTTGTACAGTATTAACTTGTCACGTCAGCACTTAAACCGAGCAATGGTGTGACTGAAATCAGCTTAATTATGTGGAATGAAAACACTGTGCTACTTGATGTTTTACCCAGCCAGAGTCGCAAAATGACAGAGCATCTAGTTAAGTGAGGTAACTTGAGGAGTTTGTGCAAAATTAGGCACTTTGGTAATAATCCTTCTGAAAACGAATTAAATTGCAGTTATCACAAAATCTCATAGACTGTATAGGTAAAATGAAATGACATTCGTAACCCATTTTACTTTTTAATGTAATGTATTTTCAGGCAGAAACGTTATTTTCAATGAGAAAAAAGGGAAATAAGGAAAGTACTTTATCCATCAGGAGGGGATCAATATGCACCACTGCAAATATTAGTTAGCCTTCATTATATTAAAGGAGTCATGGCATGGATTTTTTTATTAATATTTTAATGTTCCTTGAGGTTCACTTAAAGGAGACATATCATGCTTTTAAATTGTTCCTTTTTACATATAAATCATACATTTGTAGTCTATATAAAGCGGAACTGCAATGCTTGGGTCTGAATTCCTCATTATTATAGCTCCACAGGCCCCTTTTCTACCCCTTTTCTAATGTGCTTCTGAAAGCAACTCGTTTTGGTGCGGTCTCTTTAAATAATATTGAGACTAGGGATGGGGCCGATCCGATCCAGTATCGGTATCGGGACCGATACCAGCGTAATTCACGTATCGGATTTTCCCGATCCAACCTGCGGAGATATCCGATATCCTTGAGTCATGTCTGCGCTTTAAAGTTGTCTGCTGAAATGACTCCAAAAGTGATTCCCGCCGGCTAGTCTGCAAGCTGGCTGCAAACTGCGGAATGGATTTCCTGAACGGAGGCGCGGCTCAATGAGACACAGAGTTATGAGACACGCCACCGCTCAGGAAATCCATTCCGCAGTTTGCGGCCGCTGTGTGGAAATACTTCACACTGGAAACACCGCAGAGCAAGACAGCAAAATGCAATGTTTGCAAAGCCGTAATTCAGAGCTCGTTGAAGCTCCCTCGCGTCGTACTACACAACGAATGCAATCAAACATTTAAAAAAGCACCACGTTACTGTGCGTTCACACCAAACGCTTGCGCGTCAAATTCGCGTCTGCCGCGTCTAGTTGGACGCTTGAATATTTTGAATCCATTCGCGCGCCCAGAGCGAAATTGACGCTCGTAAAAACTAGCAAAAGTTTGAAGCGAAATTGACGCGCTCTCTGAGGCGAAATCCGCTTGTCTGTTTGCACATGGCTGATGTTGATCGAGCATTCATCGAGATAGTTACAGCATCGGAGCGAGGATCACCCTTTAGATAGTGTGTGTGTGTGTGTGTGTGTGTGTGTGTGTGTGTGTAAGATGTTTACACTTGCACTTTTCTTATATTTCAAGACTCAAGTATTTGACATTTTGGGAATGTACGTTAATAAATATTGACATGACCTACAGTTGCATATTTGTTTTCAGAATGGGATTTTTCCTGTTAACAGGATTTACTGTTTTTCTGACTTCCTTTTCTGACCTTATACTTACCACACATGCATAAATATGTAGGCCTACATATCATACTTGCCTGTTGAGAGGAGTTTATTTCAGCATCATATAAAATAAACAATAATGATAATAATAATATTAAAGCAAACACAGCTCTGGTATCGGAATAGTATCGGTATCGGCCGATATCCAAATTCAGGTATCGGGATCGGATCGGAAGTGAAAAAATGTGGATCGGTGCATCCCTAATTGAGACACTTCATACCCCGCCCCCTCTCCAGGTTGTAGCGGTGACACTCGGTTCAACTCCACCCCGTTCGGCCATTTTTGTAGTCTGGTAGCAGAGATAGGATTATCTAGCGCACAGAAACTTTTATACACACGTTATTAACAAAATGTCAACAACGGAAGACTTGTCCAGCCAGCCTTACATGTTCGAGCCAGAGCCGGAGCGAGATGAAAATGAAGACGACGAACCTGCAGAACAACGTCTTCATATGGATGTATCGCAATGGTGTGTACTGTATTTACACATGAAACTTTGGTCTTCCGACCTTTTACCACCGTGTCGATTTATTTTGATTAATATGTCCGAGGGAGAGAGAGCAAGACAGCGTCTAGTTTGGAGACGGTGATGTCTTGTTTACACTTTCACCTGGCTCTGAAGAGAGAGAGTGAGCGCGCGCGCGACCGGGTCTCTCTCTCTGCTCGTTCTTTCAGTTAAACATGCTCCTGTCACAAGCGCGGCAGTTCATCTAAATTAGACGGTGTAATGAAGCGTGTGGGTTACTACATCCAACAACCGAACATTTTAACTTACCCTCTCGTAACTTCTGCATCCTTTAGCTTGGACTACAAAATTGCAGCGAGAAATAATAATGGCGGATTGCTCGAAGTGTTGGGCCGGAAGTCAATGTCCTTATTTGGCAGTTCCGCTGCAAATACTGTGACGTGATAGTTCAAAAAACGTCATAGATAACAGAAAAATCTGAACCGGTTGAAAAATATGACCAAAACAGAATATAAAGATATCAACGAAGCACCTGAAGAGAATAATTTCATCTTTTCTGTACTTCTAAACACTCCAAATATACAACAAAATGCATTTAAGGGCTAAAAAAGTGCATTTAGCATGATATGTCCCCTTTAAAATGTTAATAAAGCTTTTTGCACAAAAAAAACAAAAACAATTATTTTCAACCTTCATTCTGAGCCTCTGTCTGAAATTATCTGTTTTTAAGGGGCGGCTCCTTTAAGGCTTTACTGTGTAAAATAAAAAAAAAGAATAATAATACTAATTTAAGACTACTTTAAAAAAGAAAAAAATGCTTTCAACTTAAATTTCATTAAACTGACTTTAAAAATTTGTTTAATCTTGTATAACTTATTTTGATGAGTTAAAGCCACAATATGTAACTTTTTTGCTTTAAAAATAGCAAAAATCACTATATCTATGTTATATATTTTTTTTAGTTGTGTACTTACATTATCCCGACTGTTTCCAACAACTTTCAAACCAGGAGAAATGTGTAATTTAATTCGAGAAACGTCCCGTTTCTTTATTTCAGTTTTGTCGCCGTCAATGGCGTCATATCCGCGTTGTCCCTGGTTTCCGCTCGTACTGCCATGGCAACCAGAGCTATGAACCAGAGCCCTCTGATAGTAACCAAAGCGACTGACGGTAGTTCGCAATGTCTATTTGCACGCTGTTGTTGTTTCGTTCAAACATTATGGACCATGGCAAGCAGACTTTGGATACAAAAGGAGAACTAAAACGAGAATCAATATCAGCGCGGTGTTTTCGAGATGCCTAGAGCTCCCATAGACAGTATATAAACGAGAGCTCCACGTCCGAGACTTCGACCGCTTCTACTTTATTAAACAGGTGAGCACATTTACATAAAACTAATCAATGTTATATAGCTCAACATGATGAAATGTTAGAATATGATCTGTATGTTATTCTAATGTTGATCTAGCTTACTGCTAGTCTCATACAGACAAACTAACACATAAATTTCAACACATTCAAATGCAGTTTAGTGTGATAGTGTAATGTTAGACCAAGTGAAACAACGCTGCGTTACCTCACAAGTTTAATTTGTCTAATAAACTGACCTGTGACTGTGAGTTGTAATTCTGCACTCGCGTGTAACGTTAGTTCGGTAGAATGAAATGTCCATATTCCTTATACTGTATGATAGATAGCTGATAGCTGTCTCTTAGCAATCCCGAACTGCTTCATATCACAGTCATGATAAAAGCATCGATGTATTCAGTCATCCATAAACATTATTAGTAGGGCTGGGGTAAACGATTATTAATTAAACGATTAGTCGGGCGATTATTTTATCGATTAGTCGACTAATCTAACGACTAATTGGAATTATTTATCCTGTCTGTTATTCACATATCTCTGTCGAGCCGTTACTCCGATGGATTTCAAACTCGACAGCTGTCTGGGCACGAGTAAGTGCAGTGCCAAGTTTGACGTTGTTTGGATGAGAAATGCAAAAGATATGTTAAATATATTGGTAAAAGAAGCACTTAGAAGGTTGTGGTTTAAAAATAAACATTCTGACATAAACACACTGTCAGCTACAATGTTTACTTCTGAATAATATAGTATAAATGTGATAAATCCTTTTTTTTTTCATGCAATTAATCCATTGAATCAATATAAAAGTTAATTTTCACATTGAAACTGTTGAAAATACACAACAAAGTAAGTTGATCCACATATGACAGCCTCTGAACTCGGTCAATACTAATCTGGACTAAACATAGGCTACATTCAATCAGCCATCGCTGGAAATACCTTCTGAACGACGGCGACCTTCTTTTTTGACGGCGATCAGCTGTAAAATGGCTTAGGTCCTGCTCGGTTTTCGTTGACTTTGAGTACAAGAATTGAAAGTTTTTTAAAAGATCCCCTGGGGTTAACGTGTCAGCATTCGACAGAAGTTTGACGCTGTCGTGTGAGAACAAGCATCAGTCGGCATTTCTCTTCCTCCCGCGTGCCTCATCTTCTTAATCTCCTCACGTAAATGATTAGATTTCGATGGCTTACGTTTCTTCCCTACGGCAGAATCCACCACAGGTTCATCAATGTATTATTTTTTTTGTTTGTTTGTTGATCAAAAAGTGCAAAGTAGATAAGGAAAACTAGGATGCCGGGTGTCAGAGCGCCACCGTTACTGTTTACAATGCGTGGAATGGTGCGCTGTGATTGGTTGAGCGGATTTGTGGCATTCTGCAGAGAAAGGAGACGTGTGTGTGTGGCGAGCTGTACCTCCTGGAATGGTGCAAAAAAATAAATAGATAATAAATAAAGAAGCGTCGACGCAAAAAATATGACGTCGACGTAATTTTGGCGTCGACGCGTCGACGTCATCGACGCACCGCTACAGCTCTAATTATTAGATCCATAGATTAGATCGGTCGGCTTGACGTTGACGACAAGATCCATAATTCTTAGCAAATGTTGCATCATCAAACTACACCTTTGTTATTGTAAATAGGTTAGCGACCCCTAGTGGCGAAAAATTCCATACTGTACATTTAAAGCAATGTAAAACATTAAAAAACATGTAAAAAAAAAAAGAAAAGTGAGAGGATTTTAGCATGAATGCCGTGAAAAACACTCAAAACACATCTTAAATGGGAAAGAGCTTTGAGATTGACAGTACAAATAGATTTGACAAGAAACCTGAGGTATATTTTTACAGACTGCTGAAAGCTTCAGAAAAGAGAAGAAAATGAACGCTGCAATTCATAGAAACAACTAGACTCCAGGCAGCAAAACGTGGATTTGCAGTTATCATTTTGTCAATATGTTGAATTTTAGTGTAAAATTATACTCTTTATATAAATTTTTTTTATTGTATTATAACAATTTATCAATTATAAATTTACCATCTTATATTCTGCATAATTGGATGTTTTTAAATAAGTTTAATTAAAGTTTAAATAAGTTTTAGGGCTGGACGATATATATATATATGACTTTGATATATGTGATCACCGGGATTTCTTTGGTAAGTTGTAAGGAACACTATATTGAGTACAACCTTTAGTTTAAAATGATAATCGTTTGTTTTACTCGTGTTTTCGCAGTTTCCCCTATTAAATCCAGTTTCGCAGCAGACTCTTTTGCCACTCAGTCCGGTTGAGGGGCGTGTTCTGGCGGGAAAGTGATGTCAATGCATACACTCTACTGATCATATGTTTTTTTTTTTTTTTTTATACAGTGTTGTCAGTAAACGGCCACTGTTATGATTGACTAACATAATTGCAAAGGAAACCGTATCAACGCCCACTCACTATTGCACATGAGTGTTTTGAAAACATTATCCATTTAAAACCATAATTTACAGACATTATGAAATAATTTACTTATGGTTTCTGATGCAGCTGCTGTCAGATCCTATACATCTGGCTGCTTCATCTGTCAACTAAAGTTTCTTTGTGAGCTCTCCATTACACTGTGCCTCGTATACAAAATTATATGCGGTGCGGTCAAATTCTCTGAACAAACATATAATCCTCCGACGTGATCAAGGATGCCATTAAAAATATATGACGCTGGTGGTATCCTTCTAAAGTCTGTACAGAGATGCAAACGAGCTGTAAAGCGAACATTCCTTTACAATTCTATTCCATTTGTCCTCCTGTCAGCAGACTCAATCTGTATACTGTATCCAGTGTAGACAGCATTAGTGATTGTAATGGGTTCTTTTGACACGTCACAATGCAACTCACATCCAGTGTAAACAAATGTCTGCCGTTAAGCAAATGAATGCCAGTAGGCGGGGCCTACAGTATGTTGCGATGCTGAGGCAGTCATATGCAAATGTATTTACCCATGTGACATCACAAAGAAGCTGTTTTTGGAGCTTGATTGAATAAATGCTTTGCTTATAATGAGGAGGTTGTTTTAAGCTCTGAAACTTGCAGGACGTTTTAGTGGTACAAACAAAGACCTCATATGTCAAAAGATCAAGGCAAATTTGAATACTCATGTATGAAATATGTTTTAATCATTTTTAATTAATTTAAAATAATTTAACATTTATTTTTCATTGTGCTTGCATAGACTGTTGTCTTAAGAAAAAGACTGATTGTGGTTGCTTTATTCTATTGATATCACTCGTTTTAAAAGGTAAGTCTGCATACTGTAGTTAGAAAATATTTTTTCCCTCCACAAAACTAATGTTATTTGTAATATATTAATATAATAGTTTATATTTTAGTATTTGCGTTAGTATTGTTATTTTTGTTGCCTTTTATAATTATTACATTTAGAATTTTTCTCACACACCATCAACAAGTTTTTATACATGAAAATAAATACCCGTCTTTATATTTTCAAAATAAAGGAAGACCCTCACAGGGGATCATCATATTTAAAGGTCCTTGGCACTGAAAAGTCTGAAAACCCCTGGATTGAACAATTGACCAGTCGTTTATTGAGCCAAGCTGATTGGTTTCTTTCTCCAACAGCCCTGTTCTTTCACAGAGTTGGCCTCATTCAGAACAAATGTACCATTCTGTAACCTTTTCAGATGACTTTTAGTTGTTTGTGGCTTTTGTAGAAATAAGTCTGCTCAGGTGAATGGAACAGCGGGGTGTAAACAACAGCGTGGTACCCATGGGGCTCAGAATCTGGCTGCGTCTTAAAATGCCACTATGTAAAACAACGGCCCTACAGCTTTGAAAATAATACCACACTGTAGAATTCGACGCAGCGCTGTGCACGGAAATGTCATCGTCTCTGCGTTCTCATTACATATGTTACATAGCCCGCAGCTCTGCTCCGGTGGATCGCCGGACACCCCTGCCACTCCGCTCATTAACATACTCTGCACACACACGGGATGTCATGTTGCCAAGCAACAGCGCCACATCACATAGAGAATGTTGGGAGCTGTTTTTTTTAAGAATTGCTCTCGTGGAAAAAGGTACGAGATCTGAGGAGCATCCAGTTCAGCAAACATGTCTTATTGGTTCGGGAACGGGTTATATTATCCTTGTTTACTTGCACACAAATGCACCTTAAAAGCTGAAACAGAGTGTAGAAGTGCGAATAAAAGCAGATGAATTTGCTGCACCAAATAAATTGCCTCATAATTGAGTCCCCTCTCTCCCCATTATCACTTTTATCATGGCTCTTTTGTGCAGCCTGAGATTAAAAGGTTTCTGAATGTATTTTAGAGCACTTCCTGCCTGTTTTTTTTGAGCATTTATCATTGAAGCATGGAAAAACAGAAGCCACTCGTGGTGAATCTAGGTTAAATCAGAACTGAGATCTCGGACAACTTGTTAAAATGATTAACACATTTGCATTTGAACAATGTAAATTTGTGTTCGGCTGAGATGAGGAGTGCGCTCAGACACAGTACCAAAGCTTCAGAATTAGACAATTAATCAAGCTACAAAAGAGTGTTGTTTTGTTTAGTTTTTTTAACATGTCATTTTCAATTAATGTCTGAGTCTTGGATTGTAAATCTTCCCCCCACTTTGTCTTGACTAAAAATAAACCTCAAGTGAAGTCATTGATTGTATCCTAATCAGGCGTGTTTGCAATAGCAATTTCAGCCAATGAGAAGATATTTTGTTTAATGTGGATTTGAATTTGGATTTTGCACTTGCTAGTTATAATCTTGATAATATTCAAGTCACTGTTTCAAATAGCTAATGTTTAACTTCTCCAGGGCCCCAAAACCCTCTTAGATCCCAGAGGGTTAACATTTACATTCCTTTGTCGCCTTAGGAGTTTGTTCAACTTTGGGCTATTGTGTTAAAATTCTTATCTTATTAAACATTTGTTATGACAAAACCTGTCTTGGGAAATTTTTGATCATGGTGTTGTCATTTATTTTCATTACTTTTTAAATGGGTCAAGTGAAATCACTTTTAGAACAGATTCAGCATATTTTTTTACAAATGACATTTCCAATTTAGCTTTCATTTGGTCGCTTTATTATTTAATCGTGTACACTGTCGGGTGTTGCTAAGATTCTTTTAGCCTATTTTTTGAAAGATGTCTTGCAATCACCAAGGCTGCATTTAAAAAATAAATGCAGTAAAAACAGTAGGCTAATATTGTGAAGTATTATTACAATTAATTAATTAATTTAATTACAATAGAAAACAGTTATTTTGAATTAGTTGTTACTGTATTTTTTACTGTACTTTTAAATGCAGCCTTGGTGATTGCAAGACATCTTTCAAAAAATAAAATATCTTAGCAACACCCGACAGTGTACACGATTAAATAATAAATAAATTGATTGTATGTCAAACTAAGCTGAATTTTTAGCATCATTACTCCAGTCTTCAGTGTCTCATGATCCTTCAGAAATCAGTATCTTCATTAGGGCGATTGGGGCGACGCACCACCAAAGTGCAAAAGGGACTTTTTCAATCACATTCGCATTCAAACACAGAGTTACGCTAGCCGTCACTGTCTGCCTCTGGATATAGTCCAATCAGCGTCAAGTCACGTTCTGTGGAGTACCGTTTCTTTTTGGGCGATTTCACTCTGGCCGAGAATCGCCCTGAGTGTTCGCATAGACTTCCATACAAAGATTTATTTTTTTTTTGAACTGCAGGCACTGCAATGCATTCTCTATGGGTTCTGGGAGGGCTCGCACTAACGTGCTTTCGTCATCGTACGTAAACTTCACCTGTGCAGCGATTGGTGGAAACAAATATAACACTATTAATAATCTTTAAGCTGAAGCGATATCCAATAATTTACTTCACGGACATATTCTCCATCTGTAAATCTTAGAAAGTCAAGCAAGTATTTCCATTTTGCTGTCAGGAGTGGACGAGCCTTCTGCAGGCTAAATTTCCGTGAACAAGCGGCGCACCGAACAGACGGAGCGCAATAATTCGGACTAAAATATACATTAACACTAAATTCTAAACATATTTTGCTAAAATATTTGTTGTTGAATATTTGTTGTTGTTGGTGAACATTAAATGTGCTGTAGAATTTCAAACCTATAAGTGTATTTTTATGATATCAGTTTTGTTTTTATTTATTTTCATTTTAAGTTTAGTGAATTTTGTTTTTAGATTGTAATGTTGCAATGTTAGAATATGATATGATTTGACCCCTTTTTTGGATAGACTGTAAGGTTACATTCACTCTGTTTGTTTTCATAGCCAAGGACAATATTGATCATATATAATAATATATTTTTTTAATTAAATACAGATTTTATTTTAATTCAAATAGGAAAAAAAATTCATTTTGCCCAAAAATTCTGCTTTTTTGCCCATTGGCTATTGCCCAACCCTACCTTATGGCATGCTTTAAATGCTGAATTTTCCATTTTTAGCTAAGCAGTAATGATACATTATTATCACTGTTAAATGGTTATTTAACAATTAGCCTACATTCAGTTCTGCATTAAAAAGTTCAGTTTGTTTCTGCCACTGCTCCCCTACTGCTGATGGTCTACAAGCTTGTTGTGGTGCTCGGTCCGATTCACTTTCAGTAGCGTTTCTCAGAAAACGGTTACTGCACCTTTAATTCCAGTAAAAGCTTTCAGTGTGAATGCAGCATCTCTGCATAATGGGTCAGAGTCAGAATTTAATTTAGTCTCTTGTGCTTCTGATTTCAGTGCTAATAATCGGTTGGTTTCACTCAGATGTGGTCCCCCCACCACCACTTTTCTCATGGTGTTTTCCCTTTTGTGATGAATAAACTCTTCCTTGAGGGATGGTAACCCATGATACCACCGTCAGACTGCAGGCAGTGCATTTGAAATCTAAGTCTAGCACTAACCCAGCTGGTTACACATGCAGTTCAGTTGTTTTGTAGAAAATAGCACAAACTCAGGTATTCCCAGTCTCCAGCAGTGATGCTGAGGAAGAAATGCCTGTGAATCTCTTTATCTCTTACTTTAAGATTCAGTCTGACAGTTCCGCAGGGCCATTTGATTTCCCAGAGGAATATATGAAAGATGATTTCAAATAATATGGGAAGCCAAATGCTAAAATTTAAGATGATTCATTCAAATATTTGCATAGAAAACATGGCATATAAAAAAGAATCCTGTCAACAATGTTCAAAAATGTTTTGCATTTGCGTCATTTTGGATGTGATAAACTGATGAGGTGAGATGATGTGTGTCTGGGAGGGTGGGACTGTGAGGACAGAGACACATCCAGCTGCAGTCACGAATACACACACACACACACACACACACACACACACACACACACACACACACACACACACACACACACACACACACACACACACACAGCTCCCAAATCACAACACATACTCACGACTCACTGAAAAGTAGTGCATGAAACACTATTCACACATCCATTGATTTCTCAGATAAAGACTGTCATTTACTCACACTCATGTCATTTCAACCTGTGTGTTTCTTCCATCTGTGTGACACGAAAGAAGATTTGTTTTTTCTAAAGTGTACTGGTTACTTTTTACAATGAATGGACACGGGAACTCTCAAGCTTCAAAAATGATGCAGAAGCACCATAAAAGTGTCATAAAACTACCATAAACCTGTTCACTGTTCATCACACTAATCTATTGAAATCTATCACGGAGTTTATTTTCTTCCAGTGAGCTGTTGATCACTGTAACTGGTTTGAATCAATGAACTGAACTCAAGAATTGAAACAGACTGATTCATGAACAAATCATTTAGACCGATTTTGTGAACTGCTTAAGTCAATTTGTTAAAGATCTGAGCAAAATTAAATGTCAAGATTTTTAGCAAATTTCAGTCTGTTTCTCCCATAAAGGCGACTTTAGTTCACACATCATACGGACCACTTTTATGGTGCTTGACCATCACAGGCTTCATTCACTTTAATTTTTTTTAATTTTTATTTTTTGCCATACTCATTTATGTGTTCATATGGAATGATGTGAGGGTGAGTAAATGAAGACAGAATTTTCAGAATTTTGAGTGAATTAATCCTTTAAACATAAAACAGAAAGTCCAGAAGTGAGGTGGAAGTGTCTGTGTACAAATTTATTAAAACATTTTTTTGCTGTCACTAAGGTTGTTGTCAAACTTGGTTCAATTGATTTGTAAGCCAATTTCTGCGGAGGTCAGCAGCAATGAAAAATGCATTTTAATACTATAACAGGCAAATGATATGCCATCAATAGCTGTTCACTTTCACAAAGTAAAATGGATTGCTTTCATACCAGTTAAATATTCTGTTCCACCAACTCAAGTGGTTTTCAAGTGGTTCCTTGAAGCCCAGCAGAGTTTGAAAGTCGACATGAAATGAAAATTCACACTCTTTTCTCAATGCATGTTATTGAACTTCTTTTGACCAATTCATCTGTGCAGCGTTACATTTTCAATCAAAATGCCATAACTGGACTTTCCAGTAAAAATGACAGACCTCTCTGTGGTGAAGTATGCAGGATTTCTTTAATCATTTAGTCTGCTTAAAGAGGTCCTATTATGCCCTTTTACGAAGTTCAAACACGCCAATTTTGATATAGCCCCTCCTTCCAAAATACAAAATGTGTTGTGATTGGCACCGCTTAGCGTGTCCCCCCTCCCCCTCATAACTGCAAGTTCTTGTCTAGTGTAAATATTACAGATGGCATAAATTTCAAACCAATTCGAGCCCGATTCAGACCCTGACAGTGTTAACAAACGAGAGGATCATGCAGAATGGATTTCATGCACAGACTTTACAAGCCCGGATTTCACAGAATGTTTCAGAGTGGTATGTTTTTTGGGGTAATTTACTTGTACATTATAGATACGATGTCCACCATTTAATCTTAAAAAGGAAGGTAAAACTAAGGTACTGTAATACAAACCATAATCGATCTCAAAAACATGTTTAATTTTTCTAAGGAGGGGTGAACTGTCTTATAAAAGCAAGAGCTGACAAAAGAAACAGAAAACAAGCTGTTCTCCATAAAATGTGCAGGGCACAGATAATTGTTGGGGTTCTACTGTTCAGGAACAGTGTTTAAAATCAGTTTTTACCACTCTACGTTTGTCAGCCTTAGGAAGGTCAGACAAATGAGTTTTGGAAATGTATTCTTTGACATAGCAACAGCACTGTATGCTCTAATGCAGCTCAGCCAGGTCTCATCCCCTTTTTACGTGTTCCATGGGCGGGGATTATTTAAATGAGGAACATTGTGACTTCATAAGATCTGGAAATTGCGTTGTAGTCCAAACGTGTCGTTGGTTGTAGTTCTTGGAAAGTGGATTCTGTTAAATTAATATCTCCCTTTGGACTGGACTTTGAGATTTGTAACCTTACAGATATTTGTTTTTTATGTTCCAACAGCAACATTACACATTAACTAAAGGTGGAAAAGTATAATAGGACCCCTTTAAACTCCACCCCTGGAGGCTTGTGTTCATCTGCTTCCACTTTTAACTGGATAACCCAAATTTCTGATCACCAAATAGGCTTTGCTGACACGTGAATTTGGGCGTTAGAAACATCGATATTTGATACCATGTTTAATACCATGGGGAAAACTGATAATTAGTACGCCATACAGATTAATACGCCATACAGATAATTAGTTCTCATAATTTTTTGGTAATTTGTTTGTAATAGCTTTCACACAGCATACACACGCAAAGTCAAGAAGTCAAATCTGTCTTTAGTAGAACAAAACTGTTCACTGTAGGCAGCATTGCTCTTGTAATTCTTTAAAGCGAATTCAAGCGGGGACTTCAGAGATTAGAGGTCTGTGGCCCTTACACAGACGACTCCAGTGTCGCCATGCATCTCCCAGCATGCCCTGCTAATGAGAGGCTAATTCATTTAAAATCCTGTCCTCAGCAGAACTTCAGCCATTTTGTGTCATTCCAAAAGTTGACTGCTTTGCCAAGTTCACAGATTAAAGTTTTTCTTTTATCCAAATAAAGACTACAAATGTGTGAAGACACATGAAATAAATGGCCCTTCCTCTAAGAACAACAGACATCCAATTGTATTGATTGAATATGCTGATTTAATTGAGGTTTACCCTCGTCCGGCTTTGTCCATTTATTAAATTACCTCGAAGACTAAAGGCCACCATCTGTGAGCGGATCAATTTTGTCTTCAGTCGGCTCTCTTTGTCTTTACTCATTTCCCAAACATCCCCCATGTTCCGACATATGAATGAGAAATGAGTAACGGTCTCACTGAAGTTAACGCCCAAGCTCTGGGTTTTACGTTTCTTCAATTGAAACATATCGATCTGTTTTACTCTTTCCATTCCTAGAGTTTCTGGGGACAAAATAGACAGATGTATTGTTTTTAAATCCAAACAGGCTTTTAGGCATAGCTAAGAATGGGGTTTAAGTGGGGATTGAGAGTTTCTCCCAAATAAATCTCTGCGTAATGGGATGCATTTGTGACATAGTGCTGAATGCGCTGATGCCACTGTCAGATGCAGCGGCAATAAGGCAATAAATGAACCTGCAAAACTCTTAAGGAGGTGAAATGGCCGAGTTGACAATGAGCTTGTTAGCTTCACTGTCTGTTGTCGCCTCTCGTTTAGTCGGATCAAAATGACGCGTCGTTGTTTATCTGAAGAGCCTATGTCAGAAGGGTTTCCATAGTTACTTGCGCGGCTGTAAAAGTGAAGAGATCAGCTGCTTGTGTGGAATTAATGAAAAGTGCTCTCAGAGACGGCTGAATTATGCATGCCATGTGGAGAAATACAGTTTGAGAAGTTTCTCAGTTATGAGTTGTATGTTTTTTTTTGGGGGGGGGCTAACTTTAGCTCTATTATAGCAGGTTTGTTTGATGTGTTCTTTTAATCCTAATACTTTTCTCTCTCTTCAGTTTCTCTGCAGGTCGATATTACACCTGCACAGAGCGAGATCAGTGTTGGAGAGTCTCGGTTCTTTTTGTGTGAAGGTAAGTTTTCATATTGACCAGGAAACTTCCGGCCCTTATTACAGCGCTTTTAGGAGTTACTGCCATTAATTCAGCACCTACCGATTACCGCAGGGCTTTGTTTTATAGATAATTTCAGCCTTAGTTATGCCATATGGTCTTGGTTTTTGTAAACAAGGTGCAAGATTTTGTTCCAATGAGTCTGGTGTGGGCGAGGCGAGTGACGGGCAACCAGGTTACAGCTGGTTCAGATACAGATATTGATAACATATTTGGCATTCAAACAAACATGTCATTATGTTCTTTGCCTACCAACTGTGATGGGTCTGTTTTTCCATCTGTATTGCATATTACTGTCAATCTTTCTTTCTTTCCTGCTGTCATTTAACCAAAAACATTAACACTGCTCATTTTATGCTTCTTGAGCAAATGTGTTTCCTTCAGGAAAGGCTGATTTAGTTTAGAACGGGTCAAGCTAGGAAAGAGGTTGTTGTGGGTTTGTGAAAAATATGAACAGAAAAGAAGGTAGTAATAAAGTGTCATTTGTTGAATTTAACCATGTATAGTTTCATTCTTATGATTTTTAATATTAAGAATTTGATCAAAAATACAATAAAACAGTAATAGGCTATATTTAAAAATTAGCACAAATACAACAAAACATTTTTTTATCTAGGCATCTTTCTTGGGAGTTCGTCCTCGCCCACTGCTGCCTTATCTTGTTTACTGGGGTTTTTAAGCCAATATTCTCTGTAAAGCAGCTTTATATTTCAGGAATATAAAATATCATATTCATGATTCATATCATATCACATCAGCTGTTCACTTGTTGATTGCCTGTTTCTAATGGCTGTTGCTACTGTTGTTACAGTATTTAAAGATGTGTGTCCCCTGTTCATAATTCTTCCTATGTTACCTTCCAAAAATCTGGGTTGCCTGATGTCTGTTCCTAAAAGGTTATATGGGAGTTTGTTTGTTTTTTGTGACCTAAAAAGCAGTAATCTTCTAGATGATTCTTTTACTGAAACAGTACACCACTATGAATTCAACTTTAATGTGACTGATGGTGTTCTGTGTCTGCAAATATCACTGAGGACCCAATAAACGAGACCCATGTGAATAAGGCTTACAAGAGGAATACGTTAAACCTTTGTGTGCTGCATATATCTCACTTTGAAAACCGTTTTTCGTGGTTACGCTCTCCTGGGTTTCATTTGAAGACCCAAAGGCGTGGAACAGCGGCTCTGATAATTGCTCTCAACACTGGAGTCTTCACCAGTGCTGTGTCTTACGGTCCACTGATTTGGGTAATAGACTGGTAACCTGAGAATCGGTTGAAGTTTTAGGTTGTTTCTTCTGACAGCTGTTGAGCCAGCGACACCTAATCCCAACTGATTCACGCAAATAATTCAATCGCATCAGGCCTGATTCGGTTTTGATTGATTCATCTCTGCTCTGTGGATGTTCAACCAGCTTTATTTTTGACAGAATGATTTATATGGTGACACATTTAATACACAAGATCAGCCTACGAATTCTGATGTGTTCATTTGGTTTGGGTTGTAGTTATCGGTGGGGCCAAGGAAATCGATTGGTTCGCTCCAACCGGGGAGAAAATCGAGCCCGGCAAACAAGACGTCAGTGTTATCCGCAACGACGAGACGTCTTCCACTCTCACCATCTACAATGCAAAGGTTGACAATGCCGGGACATATAGATGTGTGGCCAGCAGCGGTGATCAGGACGCTGAAGCTACAGTCAATCTGAAGATATACCGTAAGATCCCCGTTTATGATTCATCTGTGTTGACAATATATAGAAAACGCTTATTTAAAAGTTGACATCACAAATTTAACTGTGCCAATTTATTTAGTTGAATGGCAAGCACATTAATGAAGTTTGGCACACTAGTTTGAGTGTCTAAATATTATTGGTGCCAATTGTGGGGTCTCCATCTCAATCTCTCTAGTGCCATGAGCAGTTTAAATTTGCACTTACTTTTCTGCTGTCGACTACAACAATACAAAATGAATCATTGCACGATAAATTGAAGTTGTTGCTGAACTGGCTTTTTTCCCTCTAGAAAAAATCACCTTTACAAATGTCCCATCACCTCAAGAGTTCAGTGAAGGAGACAATGCCATTATTGTGTGTGATGTCATAAGCTCACCCCCACCCACTGTCCTCTGGAAATTCAAAGGTGCAAAGATCCAGTTTGAAAAAGATGGTAAGTCAAAGTTATTATCTTCCATTTTAAATGTAAAACAAAAACAAATTATGTATTACATAAGAAGGCTGATTTATTTTGCTTAACTCTCACTGTTTGTGTTCAGTAATAAATTGATGAGATCATTAGTGCAGCCTAATGCTTCTTTCTCAGAAATGTGGCACTTTATTAATCCATGTGATAACAGATGAAAAAAGTGTTCAAATTGATTAATCTGCATTTGATTTTAATTCACAATTTCGGAGACATCTGTTCAAACCTGCAAGAAATGAATTCACCCTTGTTCTGCTCTACAGTTCGTTTCAGGACTTTGAATAACAACCATCTCGAAATCCGAGGGATCAGGAAGACCGACGAGGGGGTGTACACTTGCGAGGGCCGCATTAAAGCCCGTGGAGAAGTTGACTTTCGCAGCATTGAAGTGGTTGTTAACGGTGAGCTCTTATTTGCCTTACTGTACCTGTAGTGCACTGGGTTTGGACATTTCAATTTGTCTCAAATGACATACGTATGCTTTAAACTGTTTTTGGTTTTTAGTTTCATGAAAAATCAATAAATGTATATTTAACTAGCGGATTATATTAAATTAGTTTTGATTAATTGTTCAAATTAAATATTTCTCTCTCTTTATCTTTTCAGTTTGCATGCCAACAGTTTTGCCTACTAGCTTACCATAGGGTTAACTAGCTCTTTTGATTAGCTAAAACAAGATATCACAATATTGAGCTGCGTATTTGATCGGCAGCTGTGTTGGTGTTGAGTTTAAAGCTCAGTGTTTTGTGTTGAGGATCAGACGGTTTTTGAAGTAGCTGTTGTCAAGCTGCTCCACTGATATTTTCTCCCATCTCCTTTTGATTTCTTTTTCCTTCCTGCGGTAAACCTGGTAATATAGTTTCCCCTCTTATGTTTGCATTTCTGTTTGTTTTCTTGTATGGGTCTAATTTTTCTTCTTAGTGGGTTATCGTTATGTTGTCGTTTAGTCCTGCTTGAGCGACCACAGTGCAGATCACAGACACAAAACGCAGCACTTAATTTGCAAGTCCCTTTTTGTCAAGAGAGGAGGAACAAATATTTACTAGCAGAAATGCAAAAACTGGTTATATTATCCATTGGAAGCCAATTTGATTCCTTTGTCAGCAGGTGTTAGATGTGCTGCAGTGCTATATTCTCTTTGTGAATGCGATCAAAGTGAACCTTTGAACAGTGTGGCTGTCTTTCATTAAATCAAAATTTGATCCACATTAATGCTAGAGTAAAGATGTATTTTGAATAAGTTTATGTGATAAGAATAGTTGAAAATGCATGAAAATGTACATATACAGGCTTGAGGAAAAATTTTACCATAATGTAGTCAAAGCTGCACATTACATACTTTGTCTTTCTCTTTTGTGCTTATTATGCACATATTTATATTAGTATTCCTAAGGAGGTTTCTGTAAAGTGCTAATTTCTTGTTTTGCAATGGTACGTTGTTTCCTGAAGGCAGCAAATAACTTGATTTCTGATTAAATGTTAAATTATATTTAACTGAATTGATTTGACTATCAATGTGTGAAATAATATTATAAAAAAAAAAAAAAAAATCTTATTTTGTTGGAAAACATCTTTTTGTCTTTTTGAGAATGGTACAATATCCCCTTAAGGCAGAAATTATTTGTAAATGTATATTAGTGTTCTATTTTAAGTAGAATAAAAAGTGTTATGTAGTGTTAAGAGGTCTTTCACATTTCAAACCTGCAATCTTCTTTTCTGCTCAGTCCTGCCCACTATAAGAATCCGTCAAGCTGAAACGAATGCCACCGCTGACACTGGCTTCTCAACCCTACTGGCCTGTGATGCTGATGGATTTCCTGAGCCGATGGTGACCTGGCAGCGGTGAGCAAAATCACCCCAGTAGAAACAAAGCACTACCGAAACACTGGTTTTGCTGCACCACTTTTTGTGAGTTTAAAGCAAGACAAAAAGGCCTCTGAATAAATGAAGAACTTTTTTTGTGGATGACATGGAATAGTGGAGCACACCATTAGTACTTTTAAAGTATGAGCCTCTTCTCAACCATCATTGTGTTCTCAGCGGGTGTGCGGTCTCTCTCTGCTCATGGAGGAGACAACGTGAGACACAAATCCCTCGGGATGATACAGCACGCCTCAAGGATCTTTTGTTCGGTCGTGCTGGGGGGGGATGGGATTGAGGAGGTGTTTATTTGACTCAGAATAACTTGGGTCCTCTCCTCTGACAAGGGTTATGGTATATTTATTACCTGTTTGACCTTAAATCAAGGGATCGACTCCATGGTCAAGAATCCAATGAATTCAAGAGCGTCTGCACAAAGACCGCTAATAGAGGGGCAAATAGAAGTAGAATGAAAGTCATGCAGCTGAAAGTGGTTGGCTAACACTGTTTCCGATTTTCTTTTATACAGTTTTTCCATCAGTAAAATCTCAGTAGGTGAATATTGAAAATAGAGCAGCGAGGAAAAGTGTGTGTATTGACACTACAGGATCTAAATGGAATTTAGTGATCCATTTGTTTTCAGGCCCAGGGTGTAATAATAATTTATTATGATTATTTAGTGCTGTCAAATCGATTAATCGTATCTAACATAAAAGTTTTTGTTTATATAATATACAGTATGTATGTATGTGTGTGTATATATATTTTATATATACATGCCTCACACACACTCACATACACATACACACACACACACACACACACACACACACACACACACACACACACACACACACACACACACACACACACACACACACACACACACACACACACACACACACACACACACACATTATATAAAGAAAACGTTTATGTTAGATGTGATTAATTGCGATTTAATCGATTTGACAGCACTATTATTATTAATAATAATTCTTATAATTTTGCATGCCTAACAGAATAGGCTCTTTGAAGGGAAAAAATATTTGTCTTCCACATTGCTCTATTGTTTCAATAAGTTATCACTTTTTTTCCTCTCAGGAACAACATTGCACTGGAGAGCGGGGATAAATACAACTTCAATGAAGACGGCTCAGAGATGACAATACAAGATGTGACAAAGCTGGACGAGGGAGATTACACATGCATTGCTTTGAATAAAGCTGGGAAGAGCGAACAAGAACTTAGCCTTAAAGTCTTTGGTAAGAATCCATGAGAGATGGAGTCTCACAGGATCCTAGAGGTTTGACAGCACTTTGTCGATGTTGAAAAATTCAGCAGTGACAAAAAATAAATAAAAAAGAATTCAGTTTTATTCTGCAGAGAAAAAAAAGTGTAGTTGCATGACTATATTGTTTTTACCCTAAGAAACAATCCACTGACTGTTTTCTTTCTTCTGTGAAAGGTATTTTTAAAGAGGTTTTTTTTCTTTCTTTTTTCTATCAAACATTAAGTAAATTTTACTTTCCTCTGTGGAAGACAAGGGAGATATTTATATCCTTCATACAATGAAAGTGAATAGAGAAGGATGCGGCAGAGGTCTAAAAATGACAAAAATTCACCTTAGAAGTAGTCGTATGATCATATTCCATGTCTTTTAAAGTCAAACGAAAGTTTGAGTTAGAGACAGACTGAAACAAGTTGCTCTCAAATCACATTCACACTTCCGGATGTCCAAAAATTTGCTAAATAATTAGCAAGAGACATGAAAACCGTTTTTATCATTGACTTTTTGAATGATCATTCTGCAAAAAAATCTTTTGTGTTCCACAAAGAAAGTCATAGGTTTTCAACATTAGACTGAATATAATTTTGGAGTCATCTAACCTTTTAAAATGTGTCCTCTCAGTGCAACCCAAAATCACATATTTGGAAAGCCAGACTACCACAGAAATGGACGAACGGGTCACGTTAACATGTGAGGCCACCGGAGATCCCACACCCACCATTACCTGGAGCTTCGGCACCCGATTCTTCACAGAGGGAGAGCAGGTAACACCAAACGCACAGGCATGGGGTCTCCTCAAGGGCTAGAAGTGTAGCATGTTCATCATGGTCGAACAGACAGACAGACAGACAGGCAGTTCAATGATGGAGTCGTGGTGCACCTGCCTCTGGCTGTTTCATGCATACAATTCTTTTTGTCTGCAGGAGCAACAAAAGAGGATTTATCAGGTATGAGATCAGAAGGTCAGGTATAGTAACGAGCCACTTAGATCTGTTCCTTAATTCCAATTTTTCCAAAAATGGCTCTGATGTTGTCTGCATTCTTAAGACGTTTGCTAATCGACCGTATGGTGTTTCGATTTCCTGAAGTTCTTCAAGTCATGATGCTATCTGCAGTTGTTGATATGTGAAAAAGACGTGCATGGTGGGGAAATTGCAATACTATTGCAACGGTTCCAGACAGGAAAAGTGATGATGGATGAGCTCTAAAAATTGCCTTACATTTGCTCTGTTCCACAACCTAGTGTAATGGCTACAGAGGCTGCTTTGTGTTTTTTTGTTTGTTTTTTTTGGCAGCATACAGTAGGCCTGCTCCCGATGCTAAGGCTATATCAAACGCTAGCTAAATGAATTATGCTGCTGCCTAAGATACCTTGATTTAACCTGATTCTAAGGCAGTACAACATTTCTACTTTGCAGAGAAGGCAATACCAGAATGCATTGCAATGAGCTCAGATTTTCAGAAAAGGTCAATTAATATATTTCAAATATATACAGGTTGTTTTACAAAGACCTCTTGCTTCTCAAAAGATCAAGGCAAATTTGATTTCTCATGTCATGACCCTTTAAAAATGAGAACGACTAAAACCATTTTTTTTATTCAATATTTATGTGTGCTGTCTTTTTATACTTGTAAGAGTATCACACCATTAGCTTATCAACATGCTAATGTAAAGCTATATGAAAATCAGTGGAGAAGTGATATTTGTGTGCAAGGATAGATCGTTCACAATAATTACTGATGAGCAGTGTTATTTTATTATTATTTATATACTATTATAGTTTTAATGTTTAGAATTAGCTTTTATGTTCATATATTCAGTTTTCATTTTAAGTTATTTTATTTATAGTAATTTTATGTGCTTTTCTATTTATTAACATTTAGGCTTCATTTATTTTTATTTCCAATTTGGTTTCTTCAGTTTTAGTTTATTTTTAGTTGGCAATATAAGCGCTTCAACTTAAACGTATTTTGACTATTTTCACATTTTTATTTAGTTATTTCATTTAGTATATTGTATTTCAGCTTTATTATCTTTTTTTTTTAAAGTTAACAGTGATTTAGACAGTAGCAGTAGCCCACTAGATTTTGGAATGGAGTCATTGTCCTCTATTCTTGAGGTAAATACAAAATAAAGGATTTCTTTGTAGCCTCAAAAATAAGCTTGATTTCGGTCTTGCCGAGTCACCATCATCACAGGGTTCCTGAAGGAGCATTTTTTATATAAGCTCTTTGTTGGATCGCTTTGTCATTTCCTGTGTCTTCTTGTCCAGTCTTGCTCATCTCATGTGGGTGTTGGGCTGTCACGATTGCCAGCATCTCTTCACTGGCCTGTGTTGATCACCATGGATTTTTTTTCATGGTTACAAAAATGATTAGCAGGTTTCTTTGGCTGTATAATATTTTATTTGTTAGCATCAAGTATGACCAGCTGTCTCTGTTGATTGTCTTTCAGTCAACATGAAATCAGAATTGATTTACTTTTTTTTAATAAACATTCCTGGTTTTATTAGGCATGATTTATCAGTGCATGTTATTTCAGAGGGTTAAACAATGCATTCAAATTGAAACCTTCCTCTGCTTAAAATATTTAGTTAGTTTTGGTATAATGCTTCTTTTTTTATTATTATAATTTTTTTATCAGGAAAATATAAATAAATAATGAAATAGTTAACTGGCTTGAGTGTGTTTATATTTACAGTACAACCAAACAGTGATGTACTCTATAAACAATAACAAATAATATTTAAACATTTCTATATCTCTTGATTTTCTTTCATGAAATCAAAATGTATCATATTTACTTTTTCAATAAACCTTCCTTGTTTTACTGTGTATGATTCAGCAGAGCATGTCATTCCAGAAGGGTAAAAAATCATCAGTGTAAGAACTTGCTTTTTATTAATTATATATATATCCATCAAGAAAATATTAATCAATTACCAAATAGCTATCAAGATTTTAGCGTATTTGCATTTACAACTAAACAGTGTATTAAATGCACAACAAAAATGTTTGGGGTGAAATCAAATCCCCACTCTACACTATTCTTTTCCTAGTTGCAAATCAATATCGCTCAGAAATGTCACATTACTGAAGTTAAATGCGAATACGGTTTTATTCTGACTGTACCTAAGCAGTCTGGAAAAAGACAATCAACAGTTAATGTTTCTAATTGTCACTTGTGAAAAGCAAATTGCCTTAACACTGCTAATTATTTTTGGATGTCACTTTGCTGTTTCTTTGTTTCAACAGTGCTATACAGAACATCACATTGCTTGAAGTGGGACTTTTTCATTTTTTTGTGTGCACGACCTTTTTTCCCCCCGCAAAACAGTATTTTACTGGGTGCTTCAGATGAGCAATTCCTTTTTAATAACTCAATGTCATGCTATAATTTCTTTGCTCGAGGATGTGAGAACGGTTTATTGAAAATATTTACTAGAACTTTAGATCTTCTTGCTCTGCATGATGCATGTTTCTACCTTCTCCGTGCCCTCTTTTACACAGACACAAGTGTAATACATGACACACAGCTATGTGCATTGGATTAGTTCAGTGTCTTGAGCTTCCTGTCGTTTTAAAATGAATGTTTTTTCCCTCAGAAAGACCCAGCTCATATCTTATCTTCTGATTGTAATAGTTGGGTCAATAAAAAATGAGTTGAGGACTGTCATATATTGTAGTCTCTGGGCCACTTGCCAAGGTGCCAGACAAATGAGCGGGTCATAAAAATGGCAGGGTAGAATCGCCGCAGGGCGATAAAGAATTGGCCATGGACCACAGCTTATCACAATCCGGTTGAAAGACAAGAGGAGAATTCAACCTCTGAATAAGAGCCAATACATCAGCCACTTTTTCTCTTGTCTTTTCTCAGTTATGCATCCCTTCCTGGGTCTACTTTGAGGAATCTGTAGAGCATTTTAAAGGGATCAGGAACCAAAAATGAAACTTCTGTTCTTTTACTTACCCCTGTGTTTTGCCAAGCCTGTATGACTTTTTTATATGGCTGTTTGGCTATTAAGCAGACTGTTCAATCTGCTGCTTTGCATACAATGAAACACTGCAAATAATTATTTTCTTATTATAAAGCTTTTTTTTGTCATTTAAAACACAAAATATAGCATCATTTGAGATGTATGCTTAAAATATATATATCTATATATTGCTTTATGTTTAAGGATTAGGTATTTTTAATGGAAAAGTTAGACATTTTGATCAAAAGTGACACTAAAAACAGAGAAAAATGCTGATCATTTGACTGTTCTTCATCAAAGAATCCTGAAAAAAATAATCACAGTTTCCTAAATAAACAAGTAGCACAACAGTTTTCAACATTGGTAATAATAATAAATGTTTATTGACCAGCAAATCAGCATATTAGAATGATTTCTGAAGGATCATGTGACACTGAAGACTAAAGTAATGATGCTGAAAATTCAGCTTTACCATCACAGTTATAAATTATATTTAAAAGTATATTCAAAAGATTTTAAATTGTAACAATATTTTACAATATTATTGTTTTTACTGTATTGTTTTACAATACAGTAAAATAATTGTAACCCCCCCCCCCCCCCCCCCCCCACAAATGGAAAATAACCACTTAGACACTCCGCTAGATAGTGTTCCACAGCAGAATAATGAAAGTCATATAGGTTTGTAATGTCATGAGTAAATAATCAGAATAATTTATTATTGGCTGAACTGTCCCTTTAACATAAATGAAGACCGTAGTAAAACGGACACAGTGTGGTAAGATCACACAGTACAAGAGCAGTTTCATTCCTAAACCCCACAGACACACTCCAGAGTGCATGTGTAGGGCAGCTCTTGTTTTCAGACACAATGCTCTTTCAGATCAATGCCCTCTGGTAGTGCCGTCTTTGATAGCCTTTTTCATTCGTACCAGTGACCCCACAGCGAGAGAAAATTGACCTATTCCCTGAGCTTGGTAAACCGCTTTTCCTGGCAAACTGTGGCTGATCTGATGAAACCGAGATTATGGACACTGTCCCTCTCATGGTAGTTCCACTGGAGCCTAAGATTTTCACATCGGCCTTGTTGATATTTACTGTCTTGCAAGAGGGAATAGATTAAAGCAATCTTCCAGGTTAAATACAACTTTTGCGCTATTATCAGTGTCTGTGGCACGTAGCTGATTATTGCTTTTCTGATGAAAGATTTTGAAAACTATAAGAAATGTATTAAAGGGTTCACTTAAAATGAGAAGTCCATTTCTCTTTGATCTGTTGAAATTAAAGAATTCATTGTTCTATGAAAAAACAGTAACTTCAAGAACCAAGCTGCAAAAATGTTCTGAAATCATCAGGTTTCTGACAAAGACACAGATTCAGAAATTTGGTATGCCCAGTCACGATTATCAGGAGAAAGCAGAATAGATGTTATTCTCTTTCTAACAACAAAACACTAACTATAAGAGTAAAATCAGCAGCTGAAAACTTGTTTTGTTTCTGGCTGCGCAGCAGATGTTGCTCTGCATGTCCTCCCAAATAAATGAAGTGAGCAGTGTGGAGTGGAAGCAGAGTTCCAAGATTTAGCTTGAAGCGTTTTTTCAAAGCTGCAGTATTTTCTCTTGCCTAAAAAACACCCTGTTGCCGCTCCATCACAAGTGTGAGAGCTTCATTTGTTTTGTAAACAAATATATAAATATATATATATATATATATATATATATATATATATATATATATATATATATATATATATATATATATATATATATATATATTTATATTTATATTTATATATTTGTTTACAAAACAAATATATATATAATATATAATATATATATATAAAATAGTTAGTAGTCAAAATAAAAGAAATACAATGTACAATACAATTGGTAAGATAACTATCAAAAATATAATTTGATATATTCATGTAATTGCATTCTTCTTGTATACACTACTTTTCAGAAGTTTGGTGACAGTAAGATTTATTAAAAAATTTACAACTTTTTTATTTATCAAGGATGCATTAAATTGGTCAAACGTGACAGTAAAGACATTTATATTGTTACAAAATATTTATATTTCAAATAAATGCTGTTCTTTTATGTATATATGTTTCTCGACACTGAAGCCTGGAGTAATGATGCTGAGAATTCAGCTTTGCTATTCTATTATCTCTATTATTTAGAAATGTTTCTTGAGCAGCAAATCAGCATATTAGAATGATTTCTGAAGGATCATGTGACACTGAAGAGTAATGATGCTGAAAATTCAGCATTGCAATCACAGGAATAAATTACATTTAAGATCTTTTAAAATGATTATTTTTTAATAATATTTCACAATATCACTGTTTTTACTGTATTTTTTTGATCGAATAAATGCAGCCTTGGCAAGCATAAGAGACTTATTTCAAAAACATAAAAAAATCTTAATGATTCCAAACTTTTAAACAGTAGTGTACTATTCTCTCAAATGATCCCAACAAGCAAATACATTTCATTTTAACCAGATTTCTGATCATTTCAATCTGATCTGAATGTTTTGTGCAGCATTATGAGTAAATTTAGTGTTTTGCCTAAAAACCTTTACTAAAAAAAGAATGACCCCATTAAGAAAGTAATGAATTTTGTCACTTTAGGCACTTTAATGCCGCTGTCCCACGTGTGCTCCAGACTCCTTAACTCCACTGCACAAAACTTTACCAAGTGTTCTTTTGCATTTTATAATTAACACCTCATGCATTTGGAAATACCCTCATGGTATCGCCGAAGCACAATGTGATTCTCGAATTAGCTCCGGTTTAATGTGCGTTATTGAGGAGTTCATAAACTCTTGCTTGAATAAGCTGCCACGTTCTAGATCCGCTAGATGCATACCTGCAAGAGCAGAGCAGGCCTAAGGCGTCGTGCACCTGATGTAATCAGAATGATCGTCATGTAATAATGTCAACAATAATCTGAACATTTCATTTACATAAGCAGCTTGTTCATTTTGTTCTGGTACTTTATCAAGCTTGAAAATATCATTCAAGCATTCGTCATTAGCCTAGGGCTCTAGTTTATACTAAGATATTAACTTTAATTAGTAGCAATTACACGGCGTTGCAGAATAAAAGGCATTGATCATAACTGTTTATCCCATGCGGGTCTCCAGGGAAGTAGTTAGCCAAATGAAAGCTGCAAGGCTAGCAGACTCAGCCTGCTGTCATCATAACAACCCTGCAAGGGTTTCGCTTTTTTTCCTGATGCTCTAGCAAAATGACTTGCGCTGTTCAGTTCTTGGTTTTTTTTTGTTGTTGCAAGCACAGTACAGAGACAGATTGTTTTGCTCAAATGCACTAAAGCTCCATTCACAATGCCAGTGACAAAATCCCATTCATTTGCAATGGAGACTGGCGACTTCTGGCGACACAAGTGACAGTGACCATTGGCGAAAGAATGTAGGCGTGTCAAGCGACGCGAGTCATGTGACAAACGTTCAGAAATTGTAACTTTTTGCAATTGATCAGAATTTTGCAAGCGACAACCAATATGAGTCATAATAAGACGACTGTCATAATAAAATGATGCGTGAAAAACAAACTGTCTGCCATCTTAGGCTACGTTCACACTGTGAGCATTAGTGCTCAATTCCGGTTTATTGCTCTGATCCGCTGCTCGATATTATTATTTTTTTTGTATAGATGTTTTATATAATGTTCACATTGTTGTTTTAAATGTGGCCAATATCAGATTCCAGTGTGAACAGAACATGGTCCTGGACTGACCCGCATGCTCAAAAGACATCACGCAGCAGCTGTCATACTGAAGTAAACACGGATGACATTGAAGTAACCGATTACTTGTTTATTTATAGTGTGATCTGCCGCCAAAGCCAGCAAATTTAGGTGCATGCAATATAAAAAATGAGGAGGAGGATGAGAAAAAAAATGAGCAGAGTTTAACATTTATGATACGAGCCCTCGTGTTTTGCTTGTACTGTATATAGAGCTGTCACTGTAATGCTTATAAGTTCTGACACACGACTGACTACGTTTCACAACTGTCTTTATAACATTGGGTATGTTAAATCTTTGAAGTGACTTCCATGAGCACAGAATTGTGACGAATGTAGAGTGACGTAAAGGTCGCATGAATTCCGATATGACTGTTCAGACTGAAGTTGCATTGCAAAACATCAGACCAGTTTCGGATTTAGGACCACAAATGGAAGTGGCCCAAATCGGAATTGAAAAGATCAGATTCCATGTGGTTTGTGCTATACAGACATGACAAAAACAGATCTCAAATGTAAGCAAAATAATCAGATTTGGGCCACATTTCCCTGCAGTCTGAACGTAGCCTTAGTGAATTTGATTCATACATTGATAGTTTGTGTTGTTAATTATATGATGCAGTGAGCAGTTTAGCACTGTTGCAGTTCATAATTACAGCTTCCCCTGCATTACGTTGATTATTAGAGACAAGAAAAGCGAGGTCCCGGACGAGCCCCCAATTGTTACATGCCTCGGTCTAGGGGTCAGGGAAGCAGTAACAAGGAAGTTTGTGATAATTACTATTAACAGATAACCAAGAGCTCTCCTCTCCTGTCCCAGCATTCCACAAAAAAAAAAGAAAAAAGAAGTCACACATATTTGTGAAAGACTCAGAAGTGACATTTTATTTGGTTGGTCCAAAGTACAAAAAGGCATCAAAAGGCTTCAGGAGGGGATAAGGCCAAAATAATTAAGAAAGTTCTGACTTTGTTGGTCATTTTGAATTTTATTTTGAAAGGCTAGAAAGTGTTCCCCTCAAAGTTCTTACCTTACTCCCTCTCTAGCCAAACAGAATGGCACCCACCTCCCTTCTGCTTCTTAAATAAACTGAATAAACAAAAGAATAATCATTAGAAACCGTTTCAACTTAAAGCTCTTTTAGGAACGTCAATGAAATTAAGAAAATTTATTAGCAACAATTAGCCAAGTCTGCTTAGGTTAACAATAAATTGTGCAACAACCAACAAGGAGATGTAAAGTCAATCTTAGCACACATGCTAAGGCCTGGGGCAGAAGAAGACAGTCTTAGCAGCCTGGAGACAAAAAGACTTCTCCAAACGGAGTTTCCTCTCCAGCTTTATCTACAAGCTCTCTTGCCCAGCAGCCAATCAGTGGAAACCAGGAGATGATGGGAACTAGTGTCAGCTGGTCACCATTAAGCTTTACATTGAGGAGAAAAAACTAAACAAAAAACAATTACACCCTAGGACGTAAGAATGAATGAGTTTAATTAGTTGATTGATCGATCGTTAATCTGGTTAATGATTTAATGCACAGCGTACTGTAGTTTAGATCACAACGCTCTCCAACAGCAGAATGCTACTTATTCTTTTAAGTCTAATTCCTAGTCAAATTAGAATATCTTAGTTTTATATATCATATGTGATCGCATTTTCTAAAGATATGGCCAGACATGCAATCTACCAAGAACAGAGCGACAGCATTAGGAACGCCCAGAAGTGTCTTTACAATAGTACAGAGATGAGACGATGTCGCTGGCGGCGTGAACGGGGCATAGACCATTTCAGGCATCGTTCGATTAGCGCTGTGTTATACTGTTCTTCTTGTGTTTTGTCTGGTGATAATCTCAATGTGTTCTAGCATGTCAAGTGATTTCCTGTCCATTTCATCGTGTTGCTAAGCATGTGCACGCTCAGCCTCCACGTGAAGTGACGTGAGTCCACAGAGAACTTCAGCCACTTTCATTGGGAAAGTGTTGCATGAAGTGTTTATCTGTGTTTAATGGAAGTGTTCAGTGTATCCCAAGAAATGCAGTGGTCCTGTTTTCTGCAAATTGAAAAGGAAGTTATTACATACAGTATTTTATTTTTGTGTTATTAGTAGCACTGATTTTTTTTTTTGAACTGCTTTTTAAGTCACTATAATGCTCTGCCAAAATAATTTTTATCTTGTTTTCTAGTAAATATCTCATATACCCTTAAAACAAAATGTATTTTCTTGAGAGGCAAAATTATAGATAGTAAGAGTTGTTTAAACTACACTACATTTTGTTTGTGAAAAAAAACCCCAAACTTTTTCTTTCTTTTTTATGGGGTAATAAAAACACACACTTAATAAAAGATTTATTCTCTTAAAATAAAAAGTATCTTCTTATCTTGCACAGTTTTGCTTTTCAATTAAGTTTATCTTGTTTTAGGGATGTTTAAATGTTTTTGTTTTTACTTCAAATTCAAAGCTTTCACTTTTCTTTCTTTTTTCATATGCTTTTTCATAAAGCAACAAGAATTTTTATATTTATTGTTTTATGGAAAATAAATATGATTGTGTAAGCTCATTTTAATTAACCAGAATAAATGACCAGCCTATTCAAGTCTGTTTAACTGAATGAGTAATGCTAAAAAAAAAAGAGCAAAACAATTGAACATTTAATCTGCTTCTTAATTTAATTGGATAAAGATTTTTTTAATATGCATTACTTTGTAATAATATTGCTATTTTTATCCCACATGCTAAATCAGTAAACATGTCTTTATTGTGCAGTGCTTTTGTTGTCAATAACAGAGGATTCCTTCTAAAGGACTGCTTTGCCTCTTTGTGTTGTTTTGTCTGTTCTTTGCAGGCCTCTTGGACTCGGCCCGAACAGCACAAGGTAGAGATTTCATATCCATGACTCCATAAACTAAATTATGAAGATAGCCATCAATCCATAAACCTCCTCTTTCCTATCCGATCAAATCTCTGAAATCTCATCAGATCCATCAACTGAATTATGATGTCGTCTTTGTTTCACCTGAGTGTGAAATGATGTAGTTGTAGTTTTCACTTTCTATTCAGTGCATGCTGTTTTTTCATTCTGTCTAATCAATTAAGTCATTATGACATTGTTTTATTACATTATGCCATCATAAGGCTGCATTCTCAAGGTTTCATATTTAAAAAAAAAAAAAAAAAAAAAAACCTTTATAATGTCTGATCATGTTGTTCCTTTTCTCCCCAAAGGTGTTATTGTGATTTGATGGATTTTTCCTTTAAGTATTTAATGTTGCACAAAATGCCTTTTGTTGTTGTTCACACCGAGACTTTTCCTTTCCCGCCCTGACAAAAATAGACATTTGAGCAAACCACCTCCATCCAAGCTTTGCAGAAGGCTGGCATGCATTATTAAAAAGACCTTTCTGCTGAAAACTATGGCTCTAAAACTTTAATGATATAGCGTTCTCACGTTGCAAATGAATAAATAGAGCTTTATCTTAGAAGATAAAGTCAGTTGAATGTGCTGATTGAAATGTATAGCTGTTTGCCATAGAGATTGAAAGATACAGGCCGCGACCTGACCCCAGTAACACATAGTAACCAGAGTCTAGTGATGAGAGCACGTCCCATGGCACATGGGGTCACGGTCTGGCCATTTGACTGCAGCAGACAGGGAAAACTGTGGGAAAGAAGGCCGGAAGTGGGCAGAACGGGTCTCAGCACTCCCATTAGGGGGTTATTCAATTAGCCCAGTCAGCTCTGCTGGGTGGCTGTTGGATGTTTTTTGGATGAAAAGGCACAGCATTATGTAAGCGTGACTCAGTCCTGGGACAACACCGGCATAATTATTGTCTGACACGACGCTTCTGCCGAGTTCATTCATAGCAAAGTTTGTGCGAGGGGCAGCGCCTGACCAGAAATGTATAGAGAGGATTTTTTTTTTTTTCAAGTGGAGCGGGGAATACTAATTTTGTGCTTGATGAAGTCTTCGAAACTTCAATGCATTTCCTGTCCTCATTACATTCCTGTGTGTGTGTGTGTGTGTGTGTGAATGTTTGAAAGAGAAAGTGAGTTTATTCTGAGATCTGTTCAGCCTAAGTATTCAGTTTAATGGACAGCAAATAGTTTTTCTCTTTGCTGCACAATATTTGAATAGCTGGAACAAATCACTTCTTCATTTTTCATTTTTTCCGATAATAACTATATATTATATATATAAAATACTAATGTTTACAACAAGTTTTGGGTCATAAGATTTATTTATTTATTGTTTGATTAATTGAAAGAAAATAATACTTTTATGTCCTACAATGATCAAAATACAAAAACAGTTCTAAAAATTCTATTCTATTATTAAGAAATGTTTCTTGAGCAGCAAATCAGCATTTTAGAATGATTTCTGAAGGATCATGTGACACTGGAGACTAAAGTAATGATGCTGAAAATTCAGCTTTGCCATCTCAGGAATAAATTTTATTTAAAAATATATTAAAATATAAATATTTTTATTATTTTAAATCATAATAACATTTCACAATATTACCATTTTACTGTATATTTTTTATATAAAATAGTGCATCCATGGTGAGAATAAGAGACATGTACAGAGTCCAAACTTTTGAACAGTAGTGTATATAATCTGTACTTTTCCGATTTCTAGTAAATATATCTAAACATCTTACATTTGTAAAATTGTAAATTTTAGCAAAATTGTTTACAACATTCTTCTTTTTCTTTTCTCAAATCATCCCATGGGCAAGATTAGTCTCCTCCACACACTCTATCAATGTGTTTGACACCCCTGCTATATGCAGATTGCGCAGTCATTGAGGAAACGTTGGTTATAGATCCCACTTATCTTCATAAGATCCACAAGGTTAAGTGGAACAGCAAGCTAAAAGAAGATGCAAGCGTGGCTTGTTAAGATCTATGCTTGTCTTTAAAATGAGCACTGGGACGTGGTAAAATGGTCCAAGCCAGCTGAGATCATGTGACGTAGCTTTTGATGAAGTAACAGCGCTGAAGAAATGGCTTCCCCTACCTTATGGTCTGCATTATTTATGTTCCTCCTCACATCTTCTCTCCAAAGACTCAGCACATAAAAGCCTCTTATTTATGTCTGCTGTTCACCAAACCTCCTTTTTTTTTTTTTTTACCAGGTTTGCTTCTCTGATATGTTTCAGGTCTTACATACTTAAAAATGAAGATTTTCTCTGAGAATGTTTTTTTAAAACATTTTTTTAAATGTATTTATAGAAATGGACTTGCAAACTAAATAGTGCATTTAGGAAGATAATAGCAAACCTGTTTATTAATTTAAAGGAATAGTTAACCCATAATTAACATTCTGTCATCCTTTATTCATCTGACTTTTTCCATTCTTGTGAAAACCAAATACTAGTTGCTTTTCTCTGTAAAATGACAGCATGATATGACCAAAAGCTCAAAAAATATAAAGTATAAAAGCACCATAAAAAGTACCCACCGCTTTTATGGCGCTTTTTTTAGTTTGACAGCCTGTGGTTCTGGAAATAAAGAAAGCCATGCAGGTTTAGAATGACATGAGGGTGAGTAACCGATGACAGAATTTTCTTTTGAGGGAAGAGAAGACTATTAGTTTAATGGCTGAAGGAAGTATGAATTTTGCAGTGAATTTTCCCTTCTTGTCTCTGTGTTCAGAGTCCTGATGGTGAAGTGTTGGTCCGCAGTGACGCCCGCGTGTCTTCTCTCACCCTGAAGTACGCTCAGTACACAGACGCCGGCGAGTATCTCTGCACTGCCCGCAACGCCATCGGAGAGACGTCGCAGCCCGTGTATCTGGAAGTGCGCTGTGAGTCTATAGTATCTGTACCCTCATTAGCTTCTATCACTCACACATACTGTTGGATACCACACTGATATGCCTCAGAGGCATATGTTTAATTCACAGCAGCACTGCTGCTCGGCTGCAGTCCAGAGAGCATAAGGCAACTCCGTAGAGAATGGTAGTTAATGCATCAAAACTACAGCCACCCCCCAACATCATCACCCCCTCCCCCGCTACAGGACACGTATGATACGAAAACAGCCTTAAATCACGCTGTGTCCTAACCAAGTGCAAGGTTTTGTATGTCCACATTGAGTGTGAAATTCTACATGACATCTAGGGATGTCAATTTTGAGGAAATGTAATTATTGTCATTAAAATGATTGATCGAATAATTGATTTATTGTTAATACCACAAAAACGTGTGGAGAACTTTTAAATCATTAAAGGGATATTGATCCCCAATCAATGCATATTAAAATTCTTGCAGATGCCAATATGTTTTGATGTTATGGCCAATAACATGATAACTAATGGCTAATATTAATTCCAGTAATAATTATGGTTTTTAACTTTCAGTGAATGTTAGATGATAAAAGTATTACAAATCAAAAGAAATAAGCATATACAATTGAATATCCAATATCAGCCAATATAGATCCAATATGGAGTATAATACCGGTAAAGAAATTATTAAAAATCTTTAATATCGGCCGATAACCAATATTTTATCAATATTTTGTCCCTAATAAATTATATAAACTAATATTGATGTTATTCCAATACATTTTCAAACCTATTGATTGACAAAATGTCCTGTTGCTCATTAAGGCTGGTTAGTAAAATAATGGTTAGGATTTACATGGAAGAGATGGATTTATTGTTTCTTTTTTTCTTGAGTCATGCCTGGTTAGGACAGTGGCGTCAGAGCAGATAGCATATTTCATTTGATTAAAATCTAGGCTGTTAGTGTAAGAAGTTTGGTCAAATCAGTACATACAGTACTGTGCATATATTTGTAGTGAACCAAAAAAAAAAATTCCTAAGGCGTTTTTTTTTCTAAGGCGACCAAAAATGCACTAATTTACTTGTTTCTACGATTCATATATTGCTGTAACATCAAAAACGAAGCACTCTCCTTCCTTAAATGTTATTAATTGCAATCAGTTGCAAGCAAAACATTACCTCCCATTTTCCCTCTCATTGTGCTCCCCCCACTGCGCCTGTTTGTATTTGTTTTCGAATTAGCAGCGACGTATGCTGTGAAATTACAAGCCTCCCTCTTCGCATGTTTTGTGCATTTGTACCAGCCGTGTATTGCTGTAATGGGACTAATGACATCTGAAGCTCTGATGAATGTGAGAACAGTATCTCAGCGGGCTGGCAGTTATTTCGCGCACAGTCTGTGAGGGAACGCGGGCCCGACCACATACGTCACGGGAGCCTGCAGTCGGCCCCCAGCGTGCTATTCAGGGACAATACTTGGAGGAGGGGCCTTTTTAAAGCCAGTGAAGCGTGATTGGCTTTTATGTACTGCCACGAACAGATGTGTTCAACATCACAAAGCGCTGTGTTTTCAGCACTCAGCTCTCAGCTCTATGTTTAAGCCATGGACATTTTGATCTTTTACCACCTTATCCTCAGAATTAAGGCTTCAAAGATAATTAGAACGCAGGCTTTGTTCCCCCTTAGCGGATGGAGACGGCGGGAGGTAGATAATGGACCAGTGCTACCAGCAGGTTTGTTTGTTTTTCAGTTGTATATGCTTTGCCTTTCATCACAGACTCCCCCAAAATCTTGGGACCAGTAGCTGTTTACACGTGGGAGGGCAACCCAGCCAACATCAGCTGTGAAGTGCTGGCTCACCCCAGCGATGTGTCTATTACGTGGCTGAGAGACGGCCTCCAGCTGCCTAACGCTAACACCTCCAATATCAAGATCTACAACAGGCCTTCCGCCAGCTACCTGGAGGTACGGCCCACACAGACGCCTTCCTAAGAACATAATCATTCCAAATACTGTACACATGAACCCAGAGGGGGAATCTAACAAAACTGGACTAAGAACATGTGCTGGTTATATATCACCCCTAAATCAAAAGAAAGAAATATTATTATAGTATAGTATAGTATAGTATAGTATAGTATAGTATAGTATAGTATAGTACAGTGTAGTATATTATATTATATTATATTATATTATTTTATAGTATATTATATTATTAATGAAGCCTGTCTTGGGACTATGAAGAGTTATACAATTTTTTTCATTGTCACTATTCATCACATTCATCCTAGTGACTTAAATCTTTTGAATCTTTTTACGAAAACAGATTTGTTTTGATTTATACACTGATTTGCCCAGTGACTTTTTTTTTTTTTTAGGCTACATTATTACGTCAAATTTTGTGTGCTTAACCACAATAGTTATTATCAACCTTTTGCTCTTTGATGTAAATAATATTAATTCTAATGGAACTGAATGACATTCTCAGGTTCACTTAAAATATTTCTTCAAATATAATGATTCATTCGTTATCTACTTCTTAATGGTTTTAAAAATGAGCTTAATTTTCTGTGTTTGCAGTGTAACACCTAGTTTATTTATTTTGGTTTTGGGGTGAAATGTGACCTGGACCTGTTTTCTGAGCTTTATCCAAGAAGGGGTAGGGTTGCTGTAGGGCACTACTGCAGCCTATGTGTCTTATTTTTTATTTTAGCACAGTGAGCACACTGTCAGGAGTAAATACACATCTAATGGAAGGACAGTGGTAAAATGCACATTTAAAAAAGATAAATGATGAGATGGAGACTAGAGGTTAAAGCATTCATTTGATCTGTCCCAGGTCAGTCCAGAGTCTCAGAGCGACTTTGGCAACTACAACTGTACTGCCTCCAATGAGATCGGGACCGAATCCAGAGAGTTCATCATGATACCAGCTGGTCTGTTTCTCTGTATTGATCTCAAAATGTACACAATTTAATCATTTATGGCGGTAGAATATCGCATTGACATTGAGTGTTTGGATGCTTTTTGCTTTCCAGGTACTGTATTTTTGTAATTACCTGCAATTCTCGCCTTTGTTCAATAAAGTGCAATACAATAGCTACAATTTTCCTTGTGTAAACTTTTGCTCGGCACAAAGCGGCACAATCAGCCGTATTATCGGGCATAAGCTGATAAAGTGCAGTTTTCCCACTGCGTATTGTAAAGTGTCTCCCCTGTGGTGCAGATGTGCCCTCGGCGCCGGCCATCACTCAAGTGCAGCCGTACTCCAGCACGGCTCAGGTGCTTTTCGAAGAGCCCGTGTCCACTGGAGGAGTTCCTGTGCTCAAGTACCGAGCCGAGTGGAGAGCCGTGGGTCGAGGAAAATGGGTGCAGCGAGTCTATGAGGTGAAAGACGGTAAGTCTGTCACATGAACTGAAGCAGTTAGCCATCTGTATTATATGGAATATCAACACTACTGTATGGTTTGTAGACTTTAATAATGGATTTATATGGTGGAAAACAGAACTTTTAAAATAAGATGATTCATTCAGAAATTGTTATGGTGTTTACGTAACATCAATGGTTACATTTAAAGGTGCAGTGTGTAATTTTTACCGCCATCTGGTGGTGAGGTTGTGAATTGCACCCAACAGAAGTTACGGTGGCCGATAGGAAAAGATGTCGTCGTCTGAGACAGCAGAGAGTAGCCAGTTAAGCGATGAGGTTTCTTTACAAAGATAAATTAAGAAATTAGGTTTACTTAATTATTCAGTAAAATGATATGTTATTGCGAATATTATTGTTACTTGTTCATCGTTATGTCAGTGTTTTATTCGCTGACTTTAGCTAGCTTCTTTGCACAAAGAACAACATAGTGATGAAACACGTTTGTCCATGGTAGAAACTGTAGAAACATGTCAAAGACCCGCGGTGTATGTAGATAGAAATGGCTCATTCTAAGGTAATAAAAACATAACGGTTCATTAAGTAAGGTCTTTATAAACCACTGAAAACATAGTTATGTATAATGATATTGCATTTCTGTCAACAGATCCTCCTAAATATTACACAATGCACCTTTAACACACTACTGTTAAAAAATTTGGGTTGGCAATATATTTTCTTTATGTTTTGAAATACATCTCTTTTAAAAATGCTCACTAAGGGTGTTTTTATTTGATCAAAAATAAATATTAATACAATTTAAAATAACTGTTTTCTATTTTAATATATTGTAAGAATGTAATTTGTTCCTGTAATGGCAAAGCTGAATTTTCAGCAACCATTACTCGAGTAAAATGATCATAAACTAAATTGTCTTTTTTGGGTGCCAGAGCCTTGACATTATAACTGGATTGAAGGGAAAAATCTACTTGCTATAAAAGTGTACAGTATTTATGCAATTATTTCAAGAACTTGTTGACAGAATCTGTTATTTCTGTTGTAATGAATGAGATTTGCATGTAATGGGGTTTATTCATGAAACACAAGCAGAAAATAAATAATTGATAAAAGAATGGTTGGCAACACTTTATTTTACAGTTGCTATGTTTCCATCCAAAGTTGCAAATTTAACTTATGGGCAAATTTGGAATATTGCATAAAACATTTGTGAATAAAGCAGCGTTCTATCCTATGTGTTCAAGAGAACAAAATCGTCAATTGGTGCAAAATATCTTTAATAGAAATGTGAATTGCTGCAATCGTGGAAGCCATTGTTGCTCTTTTTTTGGCATCTCAGAGCAAATAGATGAATAGCAATAAACGCTGTCATGCTATCTTGCGTTGTTATGCCTGGTGTTTGGGAACGCAATCATGCGAGACGCTTCTGGGAGGTCATTTTTATCAAATCATTTTGATGACAGACTGTGGCTCAGGCATTGCAGAATGATCAAACCAACATCCAATCACATCCACTGTTGAGGCAAAGTCACGTACTGTAAGTTTTGTGTTGCGCTGAAGGATTTATTTGATAAATGAGTTTCCGTCATAGTTTACAGTATGCGCATGTCTTATCGGATAAAAAAATATATATCCGCCTCAATTGAGTGCGTACGTTTTTTTTTTTTTTTATGCACATTTTTTGAATTTATGCTCATTTTGTCATATCCATTCAGAATTTTTTATGCAATATCCCAAAATGCACATATAAATAAGTGGATGGAAACCTAGCTACTGTCCTCGTTAGACGTCACATATACTTATAATAATAGTAACAGTAAATTATGCATAATTACATTCAACTAACCCGCAACCAAACCCTAATCCTAACCTTTACACCTATAGTAAGTACATGTAGTTCATTAATTTCACTCAATGATTTTGGTTATACTTTATTTTAAGGTGTTATTGTTACAGTGCAATTATATATTTAAGTACTCAGTAATATTAAGCAACTACATGTACTTACTATAGGGTTAGGGTAGGATAAGAATTTGGTTGAGGGTTAGTTGCATGTAATTATGCATAATTTACTGTTATTACTATGGTAAGTACACATGTAACATATGTAACACGGACACTGTAAAATAAAGTGTTACCGTGATTTTTTTTACACTGTACCAAGGACACTTGGAAGGAAAACAAATGGGGTAACACTTTATTTTACAGTGTCCTTGTTACATATGTTACATGTGTACTTACCATAGTAATAACAGTAAATTATGCATAACTACATGCAACTAACCCTAAACCAAATCTTGATCCTACCCCAACCCTATAGTAAGTACATGTAGTTGCTTAATATTACTGAGTACTTAAATATATAATTACACTGTGATAATGACACCTTCAAATAAAGTGTAACCCCAAATGGTTTTACATTTCAGTTTGTTTAAATGCATTCTGCTTATGTTTCATGAATGCTCCAGTAGTAATAACATGTACCATGCAATATATTAAAGGGATAGATCAACAAAAATGAAAATTGTGATCATATGTCACCCTTGTGTCATTCCAAACCTGTGTGACTTTATTTATTCTGTTTAACATAGAAGAAGATATTTTGAGGAATGTAAATGTGTTCTTTTACAGTGGTCAATGGTAACCAAAACTATTTTTAAAAACGAATATATATTTTTCCTCAAAAGAAAGTAATTCATACAGGTTTGGAATGACATGAGGGTGAGTACATGAGGACAGACTTTTCAGTCTTAAATGAAATATCCTTTTAAGTAATGTGTTTTTTGTTTTGTTTTGACCACCATGATATTGAATGTCAGCATCACTGCCCATAGCTTCAACTGTATTTCCGCCATGTTCTGTGGCAAGGTTTTGCGTTGCCCATTTAACTTGCATTCTGTTGTTTATGAATTAATGAATGGGTTTTTGATTAAATCTGCTTCTCGCTGCTTCCCAGCAGGACTGAATTCAGTCACAGTCACCGGCCTTAAACCCGAAAACGATTACGAAGTCAAGATGTCTGCCATCAACGGCAAGGGCGAAGGCGACAGCAGCCCGTCATTGGTCTTCAAAACCGAGCAAGTCCGTGAGTATCACGCTTCTCTCTCTCTCTCAGGAGCACAACAGCAGTGCAGCGTGGTGTGACGGCCCACAAACCTTATCAACCAGCTAGTGTGATGTCTTTGGCTGACGCAGTTGCTAAAAGATACAGTTTGTGCTCATGGTGCTAAAGAGTAGGCCCTAATGATTTAAGTAGTTTGAATATTAACATTTCAGTCCCTTGAACAATTCTCTCATTTTACTGAATTACAAATCCAATGAAGCACAGCATGAAACATCTTTTTGAGCAATGCAATGCCTTCTTTTGTGCCTGCCTCCCCTACAGGACAGTGTTGTGTAGAGCTCTTGATATGGTTGACTGGCTCACCTTTACTCTGTTCTCAGCTGAACTGAACTCTGTCACTCCTTCAGAGTAATTGTTAGCCTCTCTGTGGCGTCTCTCTTGAGTTCTGAAGGACAACCTTTTCTAGGCGATACCTGGGTGGTTTAATATAACTGCCTCTTTTTGACAACCAATAAACCGTTCCCACTTTTCTATCCATTATTTTGCACCTTATGCAGGTTATTATTCATCAAGAGAAACCAGGTGGTTATTTTAATCATTTATTGGTCGAAGCTTATGGATGTACTATTAATGGAAGCTAAGAACTTCTTCAGCTCATTTCTATTATTTTTGACAAGAATATAAAAAAAAAATATTGGACATATTAAAAATAGCCAATTATGACCTCCAGTGGATAGAAATAAAGATCACAGAGGACTAAAAATAACGTAAGATTTGTAATTCAGCGCATTGAGAACATTGGTTAATGGTCGTGATGCATTTGTAAATCACTGCATATAAATAATATATGCTTGGCAGTTTTACTCCTGCTAAGCATATTCATGCTGTATATATACTCGTACATATATACTGGCCACACCTTACATAAATGATTTCTTACATCAATAATGGATTCATCTATTAGAATTCTGACTGGTAAGAACAGAACATCATCTTCTCACCCAGGAGGACATAAAATTCTGCTAACATTCCACAAAATATCGATAAAAATCAATCATAACAACGCACACTACATTTGTGCGTTGTTTTGATTGATTTTTATTGATGTTTTGTGGAATGTTGGCAGAATTTTATGTCCTGAGTGAGAATATTTCTGTGATTTGTGTTGATATTCTCATCACATTCACACACCACACACATCTACGCTCTTACTCCTCCTGGTGGTTGTTTGTGTGATCAGCGGGATGTTTTGGACTTCCAGAGATGCCGTGACCACATAATGCACTCAACACATTGTACACTGGGATTTATTTCCTGTCAGTACATGAAACAAAACCCATTTAGTGTGAGAGAGTAATGACTCTAATTCAGGTAATGTGTGAGTGATGAGAAAGTATTTCTGTCTGATCTTGTTACCGGCTTTTACCCTTTGACATTTTCAGACTTCTCTTTTTTTCCATCCTGTCATTGTATGTGATTTTTCTCCTATTTTGTTTCCCATTTGTGTGTTTGTTTTTTTGTTTTTGTTTTTTTTCACACTGAATCCTTTAGGTTATTCTTACTCAAGTAAGTGTTTACCCTGTGATCCTTGTGATCATCATATTCATTTATATATATTTTTTTATTTTTTTTACATTTTATTATTTTATTAATAGAATTTCTAGTAGTTGTAGGATTTAAAGACCCCATGAAATCAAAATGAGAATTGAGTGGCTTTAAGTCCATGTTTAGGATGAGAGCATATGTATGTTATTGTAAAAGTTGAGCAAGTTAACATATATACATTTTTGTCCAGTCAAATGCTCTTTAGAATGAGAATGTCCCTCCCTAGTATCAAACCAAACGAAAGGTATTAAAGAAAACTTGTCATATGTTCTCATGGGGTCTTTAAGTTAATATGCTAGTTGTTTCCTCAGATACAGTTATCAAACTAAATAAAAGTGAACATTTTCTTTTTTCATATGCTCCCTAGATGGGATTTTTCATTTTCATACTGAGGACACAGGTTTGTTATGCAACTGAATGATGCTCTTCATTATTATTGTATTATATTAAACCAGAAACCATTAAGATCCTTCTGTATGTAATATAAAGAGTTATATTACATCGTTATGGGGTTTTGTGGCTGCAAATATGCCTCCACATGTCTTTATCTCTAGGCAACACACAGTAAATCCAATTATTAGTACACGTGAAGTATTGGAAGTTGATCAGCTTTGAATATTTCTTTATATGTTGTTATGTGCTTAATGTATCACATGCTTTGTCCAAAAACTAATGCACGATCCCCCAGTATTATATGAATACTTCAGTGTTTCCTCTGTTTTTCATTGAGAAATATGATTTGACAACTTTTTAGTAGTGTTTTCTAAAGCAAGCATCACTATCACAGTTGCACATATAGAATTTGAACAAGTTTTTGCTGAGCACATGAATAATACCTCAAATCATGTTGCAAAAAGAGTGTTATTACTTTTATAAGAAATAAGATTTTTTTCGCATGGCAGATGATAAAACAGGTGGTGCATATGTCCCATAAGGACTTATCCTTAAAAGGATAGTTTACCCAAAAATGTAAGTTCTGTCATTAATTACTCACCCTCATGTCGTTCCAAACCGTAAGACTTTTGTTCATCTTTGGAACACAAATGAAGATCTTTTTGATGAAATCTGAGTGCTTTCTGTCCCTCCATTGACAGCTACGCAACTACCACTGTGACGCTTCAAAAAGTTCATAAAGAGATTGTAAAACTAATCCTTATGAATTGAGTGGTTTAGTCCAAATTTTCTAAAGAGACTCGATCACTTTATATGATGAACAGATATAATTTTTATTCACATTTAAAAATTGATCAAAGCACACGTCAGTTGTGGTAAATGGAAGCTCATGCATGTTCGCTTGATGTGCAAGAACCAATGAGGTTCATATTCGTGTTTCAGAGCACGTTTGAGCTTCCACAAGAACCAGTGAGGTTCATATTCGTGTTTCAGAGCACGTTTGAGCTTCCACAAGAACCAGTGAGGTTTGTTCTCGCGTGTCAAGCGGGTTCGGTTGAGCTTCGGTCAATGTTTATATGTGAATAAAAGCCTAAATTAAATCTTTTCAACAAATAAAGTGAGTTTTCTCCAGAATATCTGGACTAAATCACTCAATTCAAATGGATTAGTTTAAAAATCTCTATGAACTTTTTTTTAGCTGTCAATAGAGGGACAGAAATGACTCAGATTTTATATATTTTTTAAAAAATCTTAAGTTGTGTTTCGAAGATAAACGAAAATCTTACGGGTTTGGAACAACGTGAAGGTGAGTACATTTTCATTTTTGGCTGAACTAACCTTTTAAGAAAGGGAACCAAGCCATATCTAAAGAAAAGAATGTCATTTTGGAGTGGGCCCTTTTTGAGTTGAGAAACCATCTAGAAGGGCCACTTAGCAACCACCAAGAACATGCTGACAAACAATAGGAACAATATAACAGCCACATAGCAGAACACCCTTATGTTGCATGTTTTGTAAAAGCAAGTACCACTCACATTATCTTTAGAATATGTAAATATATACTAGTTTTAGCTTTTCAGTTGTTTAAACGCAGACCATATGCTCAATCTCTCAGAGGAAATCCTGCTCAGTGTGTTTCTGCTTCTGTGCTCAATGTTGTGATCTTTGTGATTTAAAACCATTTTAAGTTGCTTGGTTGTATGTTTCTCTGCAGTTTGTTCTAACCCTTGACATTTTTTTTTTTACATGGTTACATTTGTGTCTGTATTTTTGTATCTTTCATGCAACCTCTTCCAATTTCCTTTCAACCAATCATGTGCGTGCATATGATGTGACTGTGTCATGTGGCTTGCATGGTGCTGGTGATGTCATCCACACTGATGAGCAGAAGGTAAACACTCTGGCCTAGCTTCATCCTCTCATGTACAGGATTATCCCTCACTCATATCAGGATCAATGCATTCATCCCTAACCAGCCATTAAAACTCACTCCTGTCACATTTCTAGAATTAAATCCCCTCAGACAGGTCATGAAAATTCATCCATTCCCAATTTTTAACGGAGACTGTTACCCTTGAGCAACCACTGCGCTCTGACTGCACAAATTATCTTCCGTGGTGAATATGGAATAAAAAAAAAAGTTAAAAAAAAGTTGATGCCGTGTCCTGCCAACCATGGAAATGACATCAAAAGCTCTGGAGCTGAAAAACATTTCCCCAGGGTGATCGCTGGGTACGACAATCTCAGTCTTTTATGTTCAGTCTAAACATTTTGACAAGCAGCGAGTTTACAGACTCTCTACACTGACATCCTTTCATCTTGTGCTGCTTTCGATATGCTGCTACCACTGTACAATTATATCCAAATTAGGAAATCCCTAAAAATGCTCCAGTAGACGCTGCCAGTGGTTGATTTCAATGGTTTATTTATTCTCCAGTTTCAAGCATGTTTCAGTAACTTTCGCAGTACCACATTTCCTTTCAACATACCTTTGAACCTTTTACAGGGCTCCTCCCCTCCTCTCCAAACTATGTCCTTTGATGTTCTGGTTGTTTTTACCTGCATGTAAATTTCATGATGACTCTGTATACAGAAAACTCTTGCGACTTTCTTTTCATTGCACAGTTGCTTATTTAAGCATACACACCTTGACTATTTATATAGGTTTTACAATGTTTCCATGATTGGAGAATGTTTGGCTGCATTTTGCTTGTCTTTTTATGAGTAAAAGAGGCAAATTATGCACATAACCATGTGCAATCCAGTTTAACCAGGTGATACCTGCACTGAAGTAGTACCATGCATATTTAATATCTAGTGAAAAATAAATATACTAAAATGTATTTTAAATACATTTATTGTATGCTAAGTATACTACAAATACTTGTACATACTGTATTTATGTACTTAAAATAAATACCCTGCAATTGTACTTTTGGTGTACTAAACTAATATACTTAAAATCTGCTAAATTGGAACAACTAATTTTATACTACATGCACTTTAGTTATCCAGAAGTAGTTATGAGGTCCAACTAAATATATACTTAATCATATTTGATTGTGCTAAAGTGCAACTATTGCAAGTATACTTTAGGTACACCTTAAATATCTTGCATTTAAAGACTGATATTGAGATCTATCCTTACTAATAGTGAGATTAAAACACATTTTAAGCTTAAAATTGAGAAATGTGCATTGTTAAAGAAGTACTCCAAATAAATAAATAAAGATTAATTATAATATTTATATCAGTAAGTCTCAAGCAGTATGTCAGTAAATATTTTAATGGTTTTTTAGTAATCTTAGTATGAAATAAATGTATTTTAATTACATTTTGGTATAGGTTTTTTTCACTAGGGATAGTTCACCTATAAATGAATATTCTGTCATTAATTATGTCACGTAATTCTGTCACCCTCATAAGACTTGTATTCTTTTTTGGAACACAAATATAGATATTTTTGAGCAGTTCATTCATTTGATCCAAGTTAATGGGTGCAATATATGATGATTGGATTTAATTTAGGCTTTTATTCACATATAAACATTAACATACATAAGAGCACACCAACCAACCATCTTTGAATTGCAGTTCCTGTCATTCCAATTCATCTTCCTGTGAGTGTGGCCAATTCAAATGCCAACATTTTTCAAATGTGAATTTTGCCCAATTCTGCAACCTAGCACTCAGAACCAGCCTGCAAATCGGGTCATTTTAGGGCGTGTTTGCTCATTACCCAATTTACATAATGCCTTTCCTGAATCAGGTGCTAAAACAACACAGACAGCATGTGCAAATAAACGGCTCAATTAATTCTTGGTGAATTCCCCCAAGAATATCATTAAAAGTGAATTTGCAAACGTGTAAAACTTTTATTTTTAGTCTCATTTAATTTACTGCTGTTTGCTCCCTTGTGTATATGATTATTTCATTAACTGTATCCTGTAGGGACAGATAGCTAAGGAGGATGGAATTAATCATGCAGTGCTGCGCTTTCATTATTAAAGAGATGAGTGTTTATTGATGACCCTTTAAACTGTCAGGCGAGTAGAATATCTGCTTGTTAACTGAGCTGATAGTTTGGGATTGTGACTCCTCACACCAGTTAGTGGTGTGTCTCCCATTTTATGCGTTTACTTTTATAACCTCGTAACACGTTAAGATTAATTACTGCATTTTTATTGCATCTCGTTTAGTTTTTGCGGTTATGGTGCTTTGTAGCAGATCCAAAGACAATTAAATGTGTAGTGTACCTCTCTGAAAATATGTATCCTCCTCCATTGGAGAAGTGAAGCAACTGATTGATGACATTGATTATTTCACTACAGCATAGACTAAATTAAGTGTTGATCGTTTAAATCAGGGTTGACCGGTGACTGAGTGGGCCTAACGAAATGAAAGAAAAAAGACCTGAAAAGAAAGGTTGTGTGAATGAAAGTGTCTTCCTCGTACAGGCTAATAGCTAATTACTCCCTTAATGAGAGTAAAATGCCTTCATTTTTCAATCCACCATGAACACGCGTAGCTTCTGCCTGCAATGTTGTTACGTGTCACTCTGCGGCGTCAAACTAATGTAGTGAATCAAACGAGCATTCGCTGGTCATTAAAATGAAATGGATCATGATGGCCCGTGAAGGAGAGGCCTCAGTGAACAGCACCATTGAAATATTCCCAATTCACAGTGCACTCATACTGTACACATGAATGGCTCTATAGGGATGTTCACAGTTCACCGTGACCTCCAAATATCAGCCTACTCATCTAAGGAGGCCCAGCCAAGCACCATGTGTCATATTATTATATTACTTGCCTAAATGGAATCATTGGTGTGTAGGATGCTAAGATTTACGAGAGTTCGAAAATTGCCACCTTTTAATACCTGTAATTAGTGGTCGACTGGCTTTTCATTGGCCAGAATTTATGTCTACAGACCTGGGTGGCCAATAGCTGGTATAATGCTGATGTATGCATAATACAGTTTAAAGCTGCGGCATGTCAATTTTTCAATGTTGGCCTCATATGTCAACTTCTGACTCAAACATCAATGCAGATGCACTGCAACCATTTTGATGATTAATCGGTTGACAGTTTAATTAATTAGAAAATAGCTGAATTTTATTTTCAGCAATTATTGATAATATTATTGCATTATTAATGTTGTTATGAGTTGTATTGTGGATCGTCTATCTGAGTTTTTGAACTATAACATATGGAGGACTTTTTAAGATACCTAATTATTTATTTTTGGTGTTGTTACTGGCAGGGAAATTACACATTGCTGCTTCAATAACAGCAAAAGAGATGTACACAGAAATTATTAAGATGAAACGGCTGAAATGAAACTATAGGAAGATGTTAAATGATATATTTTTTAACAATTGTCGAGACAGATTGAGTTCATTTTTAACACTGCTGTTGACATTTAACAACGTGATTGACATTGTTATTGGTCAGTGCTGGTAATCTCAAAATAGCCAAATATCACACATGTCACTACACATAATACCAAGGATAAATGCTGATTTTGTTGAGAACTTTCCTCCTTTTCCACATCTTTTTATTAAACGAGTAGTTCATGCAAAAATGAAAATTCTGTCTTATGTCGTTTAGTCATCCTCATGTCGTTCCAAACCCATTAGACTTTCACTAATATCATTGTATTGAAACCTGAAAGATTTCTGTCCCTCCATTTAAAGTCCATTCCACCAAAACTTTGACGCTTTAATAAGTTCATAAAGACATTGTAAAATCAATCCATATATTCCTAGTGTTCTGAAGAGACCCAATCACTTTATATTACGAACAGATTTAATTTAGGATTTTATTCACGTATAAACATTGATCAACGCTCATACATAGAGCACATCAAATATGGTAAACAGAAGCTTGCTTGATACACAGATGATTTGGGGGGTGATTTTGGTCTTGAATATTTTGGTCTCATTGGTTGGAACGACATGAGGATGAGTAAATTAAGTATTTAAATTTTTAGGTGAACTATCCCTTTAAGTTATGGCGCTTTTTTCTCACGTCATTGTAACTGGTTTGTTGTTGTAGGAGAACCCAGTCCTCCAATGCTCGAGGGAACTCTGCACTCCAAAGGCAATGCTCTCAAAGTAAAATGGATCAAACAAGACGATGGAGGGTCGCCAATCACCCATTATTTGGTCAGATACAAAGCTGTGAGTGTTCAAAATAAATAAATAGATTATATTTAATATTTTCCTTCTTTCCTTTTTTTTTTGTTTTTGCAACTTTGTGATCGTTTCATGGCTGCTTTTTGGTACACAGAGGGAAGACCCCGACTGGAAGCCTGAGATCCGTCTTCCCAACGTGAGCGAGTACATAATGCTGACCGGTCTGGAATGGGACACTGAGTATGATGTGTTTGTGGTGGCAGAGAACCAGCAGGGCAAGTCCAAGCCAGGAACCCTGACCTTCAAAACCTCACCTGAGCCTGCAGCTACCACAGGTAACCACCATCCCTCCCTCAGTCTCTCCTTCCATCCCTCCCTCCTTCTCTGTGTTCACCCTCGCAGCCAATATCAAGCACACTGATTTTAACAGATGACTCAGAGCTGTAATGACACCAAACATGCGAATGCAGTCTGTGCCTTCACGTACACTGCATGATAAACAGTGAGTCATGCTACACGGCTGATCACGAAGCACACGGACAAAACATTTGGCTTCTTCTTTCTTATGTTATACAAACATGGCATCAAGAATCCCATAACATAGTGTGAGATACTGATAGCATTCTTCGAGCTGGCCATTTGAGCTGTTTTAGGTTTAGCCATATGCATAAAGTGGGGAGACAGAGGGGCAATTTTGATCACAAACAAGTGTGATGACACTTATTCAGTAAACGCTCACTAGAGAATTCTGTTTCTGCCTGAAAAAAAGTGTAATTTGTTTTACTTTGTGAATGTTGCTGTTATATTTATTATTTTTAAAAATACATAATACTTGATAACATTTTTATTTCAGTGTTCCACATTATACATTCTACTAACTATAAGTAACTGTTTACAACTACATGTCAACTTATTCTACTTACCCTAACCTAACAGTCTACTAATACTTTAATTAGAGTTAGTTGACATGTTGTGCGTGTGCGCGGATGTATGTATGGATGTATGTATGGATGTATGGATGTATGGATGGATGTATGTATGGATGTATGTATGGATGTATGGATGTATGTATGGATGGATGTATGGATGGATGTATGGATGGATGTATGGATGGATGTATGTATGTATGTATGTATGTATGTATGTATGTATGTATGTATGTATGTATGTATGTATGTATGTATGTATGTATGTATGTATGTATGTATGTATGTATGTATGTATGTATGTATGTATGTATGTATGTATGTATGTATGTATGTATGTATGTATGTATGTATGTGGACGGACGGACGGACGGACGGACGGACGGACGGACGGACGTGTAATAGTATTATTAGTGCTGTCAAATCAATTAATCATGATTAATTGCATCTAACAAAAGTTTGTGTTTATATAATATGTGTTTGTAGTGTGTGTGTGTAACAAATATATATAATATACACAAACAAACATGTATACACACAAACACAAACTTTTATGTTAGTGATTAATCGCTTAAAATATTTGATCGATTATTGTATATACATTTTAACTTTTTTTTAATTATTATTATTATTATTAAATAATGGACATTCAAAAAATCACAAAGAAAAACAATCACTTTTTTTCTAATATGGGCCAGTAACGGATATTGTACCTGTATGTTCCCTCTTTAATCTAATTATTTAGCATTTTGAATGTTTAAATAAATCAGCATTGATTATTGAAAAATAAAAACTTTTAATCTTAAATTTAACTTGCATGGTCACTTTGCAAAACAAATTTTGTTTCACTAACCAAGTTATGGAATCAACAGACCCCTTTAATTCACATGCAGGTACACTCTGAGTCTCTGTCTGTTTAATGTTATTGCCTTGGCCTCCATCCACCTGTGACCAGGCTAACCCTCAGCATTAGCAGCAGGGCAGTAGTTCCTGATGGAGAATCACTTCCTGTTTACTAACCCTGCGTAGTGTGCGGCAGCAGTTTAGACGAGAGGGTTGCGCTCTGGTCAAGCGTGCCAGGGCCACAGCTGGGCTTCACTGCTTCACTTGTAATGTAACAAGCATCTGGTGCTTCTTAATGCAGAGAGACTTTGTCTGTCCCTCGTTGTCTCTCTCCCTCATTAACACTCTGAGACGGCCCTCTGGACGTAGGAGGGCTGAATCGCGGCTCTCTTTGGCATACTAGGCTGTGAATGGCCCACATCCAAAGGCTGTTTGTCTTACTCACACCTCCGAGTACAGAAGCGCACTCCTTGCTGCATACTAATGAGACCACATCACCTCCTGACTAGAACTTTACTAAAGTTGCTGGCACTAACATGTTTCAAGTGTTTTTATTTTTTACTGTGATTACTCCCGTTAAAGCCGAGAACAGCTTGGATGTTGGCGTAATAGAAGTCTTGCAGTGTTGCGAGTGATTTAATGTAGTGGTTAGCCACTACAATTCATATATATATATATATATATATATATATATATATATATTTATTTATTTATTTATTTATTTTGAGTAACATTTAAGCACATACTTGCTTGAAATAACAATTTCAGCAACTTGTGTGCAAGTTTTCTGTTTATTTAATCATATTTGGCATTTCATAACTTCTTAACTGAATATTTTATGAGAACTCATGCATTATTCTGCTGTTTGTTAATGAACTGTGTACATCTTGGAGCAACAATGCTAGTATAGGCATATTTCACAACTGCTCCAAATTACAATGGAGATTTGTTTAATGTGGGCCCACTTTGCACATCTTTCACAGCGAATCTGTTCCCTGCTTATGGAAAACTTGTGGGAAATAATTTAATGTAATACAGTTTGTTCCCGTCTGCCATACTAATAGTTTTTGTGTGACGTTTTTGGGCACAGTGGGTCTTTTTTAGCCCAGACATCATCAAATAGCATCATTTTACTTATGTAACAGTTATTAATGAATATATAAATATCTCCAACAGGTCTTTACACTGCTTAATCCTGTTCTGTACACACAGTTACACACTTTACGGGAGTGACAACCACATTCTACAACAACTAGTTAATGATGCACATTGAGACACAGTACTGACATCTTCATTAATTGCTTGCTGAGTCTGTAGAGCGCTGTTTGTTTAATGCAGCGCCTCGCAGTCTTCAAGGACTTTTTTCAGACCATTTTTTGGTTAAAAAGTTGTACAGTGAAATAAATGTATTCTCTAATTAGCTTAAAATATAATGAATAGCTTGCTTCTTACTGTGTGGGCTGTGTGGTAGGGACCGCATTATAAAGTGAAGTGCTAATTCTGTGTGTTTTGCATAATCTTCAGTAACATCTTCCTGTTATTATCCTCGTTACGGTTTAATAAACAACTCCTACTGTCCCATCATAACCATTTGCTGGCTATTGCATGCCTTTTTTTGTTAACTGGGTCATTCCTCAGGACATGGTGCCATTTATGCAAGAACATTTCAGGAACGTTTTGTATTTATTTCTTTATTTAATTTCATTTTTAATGCTATTTTATTTTAATGTGTTTTGTATTGATCATAATTTCCTTTCAGTTACTTCTGAATTGCTTTTGAGAATCATATTTCCCCACCTCAGGCCCAAAGTACTAAGGCTGTAACTGCCATAGACAGTGAATGCAAGGTTGCCGTAAATGCAAGGTTATGGAGGATCTGTTTTTTTGGGTAGTTTTAAATGCAATTTATCAATAACCTAGAGGGCAGAGCTTTGTCAGTTGCAAAAACAGTGAAGAAATCATGAAACAGAAGGCCATAGAAGTCATAAAATAAGTTGTTAGAGACAGAATAATAATGTTCCACCATAGATGGTAGAGATCAAAATATATTCTAAATGTTTTGGGGTTATAATCACTGAACATAAATTAGCTTAATTCTTTTTGTGTTAAATGGGGAAAAAAAGTCATACAGGTTTTCAGTGGCATTAATTGATGATAGTATCTTTTTTTTATTTTAAAGAGTGCCCTTATTATGCTTTTTTGGATATTATCTTTCATGCAGTGTGTTATATAACCATTTGTTAATGTAAAAGGACTGCAAAGTTTCAGAGATCAAAATGCACTATAAATGTTATTATTGTCTCCCAAAAGATAGAAGCGATTCTGAACTGCCTGAAATGAGTCATCAGTTATATATAAGCTTAATGGTCTTCATTAGATAAGTTTCCATCCAAAGTTGCGAATTTAACTTATGCACAAAATTGGAATATCGCATAAAACAATTGCGAATAAAGAGAGTCGAAGAGAACAAAATTGTTCGCTGTTTTCTGCTCTGCGAAAGCAAATCCACTTTGCATGCACTTTCGAAGGATGAGGACTTGGGACCGTATTTAAAACCGACGCCATCTTAACTTACTGTTCGTATCACTGTGTATACAAGTGCTGAGTAAGTCTCTGGAGCTGAAGTTCAGATAGGAATTTTTCAACACACAATGTAAGGGGTAAAAGACTGCGCCATATGACCAATCAGAGCAGAGCAGGGTCTCAGAAAGGAGGGGTTTAGAGAGATCGGATCCTTGATCAAGCAGTTTCAGATACTGAGAAGAGAGGTCATGCTGCAGTGTATATTATGAGCAAACTTTGACCTTGGATTTATGTAGGAAACCTCCAAAACAAAATTAGGAACCTTAAAAAATAGCTAAATAGGGGCACTTGCATCTCTACAGCAGTAAGTTATGAATACACATGTACTGAGAATGACCCAACTATTGTCACACATTCCCTGTCACCCTCAGCTTATGCCTTCATTCATTTTCCTTTTTATCCCCACCTTACTTTTTTCATTTTGAAACTTTGTTTCTGTGTTTGACTTATTTTTCTGCCTCTTGTTTTTCTCTTTCTCTCTCTTTCTTCCCATTTCCCTTTTACCTTGTTTCTCTGTTGTCCTGTCGTTGTTCCTGGGCTTGGATATGGACGGACCATCACATGCACTCATAACGCAAACGTCCTGGTGCCAATATCTTCCTCCTTCCCTTTGTTGTTGTTGTTGTTGTTGTTATTGTGTTAATGCTTGTTCTGCCTGTGATCTTGTGTCCGTCTTTGTGTTTTGTAGTCACTCTGAGTGGTTCTTCAGTCTCCTGCACTCTAGTGTCGCTCCTGCTCTCTCCGTTATTGCTGCTTTTGCTTTGATAGAGTTGAGGAAATGTCTTCTCCTCATGTTGAGGATCCTCTGCATGATTTGTTTCTGTATCTCTCTAATGTGCTGGGAACACTGAGCCTCATAGACAAAGTAACTCTGAAAAATACAAAATATATATTCAGATTTAGATGACCAAATGCTTAAAATGACTGTGCTTTTTAGTTTTTGTCAATAAGTTTTTTTTTTTTATCTATCACATACAGTCTATAGACATTTGCACTGTATTTTGCTTAAGTAAAGCTACAATGTGTCATTTCAGTGGCACCAGAAGGAATTGACTAGACACTTAGCCTCGCCATAAAACAGTGCTTATTAATCATACCTTTTTGGTTTTTCTAAATGCAAAATTATGAAGGATCTGTTATTTGGGTAGTTTTAAATGCAATTTATCAATAACCTAGAGGGCAGAGCTTTGTCAGTTGCAAAAACAGTGAAGAAATCATGAAACAGAAGGCTATAGAAGTCATAAAATAAGTTTTTAGAGACAGAATAATAATAATGTATGGCCTCTGTGGGCCTCTATTGTTCTATATGTTTGGAAACAACAATTACTTTTGCAAGTCCATGTAGTGCTGCTTATGATGCAGAAATGACACATTTCACCTTAAATAATGAGAGAAACACTAAATTAAAAGCAGAGAGAAACTGTCTTGTCTGTCTGATATTCAGTAGACTTCTTTTGCTCTGCGGAAGTTTTAACTAAAACTGTACCAGTCCTTTGGGAACAAACTTTGTAACACGACTTTCAGATGTTATTTTATTACTTAAAAGACTTTTTGAGGCTTCTACATGAATTACTTACTGTAATATTTTGAAAAAAATAGCAATGGGTCTTATTCACTAAGCATGCGTATGTACACATTTGTGCGTGAAATCTGCTGCATACTAATGTTTTCACGAACAGATGATGATTCACCAAAAACATTTGTACTCAAATTTATGCTAAATATACGGAAAAAATATAGGAACAACTGAAACCACACGTACGCAAAAAGCACTTATTCTGTGCAGCCTTATAATCATGTTAAAAAGTTATATTTCATCTTATCACGACTATTAATATTATATTATAAATTCATAAATAATTCAATTTCATTTCATCCATACAATTATTAGTGAATGAGACCCAATGTATTTTAGTCATCACTGGGGCTATTGTTCACATGTGGCATTTATTAAATTCCTTTTTTTTATATATATATAATGTTGTAGTGTCTTTTTTGATATCTTTAAAAGTTTGGGGTTGGCGAGATTTAAGTTTTTGAAACATTAACATTAAAGTCTCTTATTTTCACCAAGACTGCATTTGTTTGATTAAAAATAGAGTAAAAACAGTTATATCTGGAAAATGATTGCAATTTAAAAGAACTGTTTTCTATTTGAATACATTTTAAAATGTAAAATGTAATTTATTCCTGTAATGTTTAAGCTGAATTTTCAGCATCATCATTCCAGTCTTCAATGTCACATGATCCTTCAGAAATCATTTTAATATGCTGATTTAGTGCTCAAGAACCATTTCTAATTATTATCAATGTTGAAAACAGCTTGTGCTGCTTAATATTTATGTAGAAATTACGTTGTTGTTTTTTTTTTTTTCAGGATTGTTTGATGAATAGAAAGTTCAAAAGAAAAGCATTTATTTGAAATAGAAGTTTTTTTGTAACATTACAAATGTCTTTACTGTCACTTTTGATCAATTTCATGTGTCCATGCTGAATAAAAGTGTTACTGGTTTTAAAACTTTTTAACAATAGTGTATTTGTAATTTGAAATGATACACTAAGATTTTAATGTCATAAAAAGTGTTTGTTGTGCCAGTTGTCATCTAATCATCATCTTAACTGTCACTGGTGTTTATTGGTAAGTATATTTTGTTTTACTACTGGTGGTCAAACGAAAGCATAATGTTGCAAAGATGTAGACAAAGATTCTCTCATCATTTACTCACGCTCGTGTTGTTCCAAATCTGAGTGACTTGCTTTCTTCTGTGAAACACAAAAGGTAAATGTTTAATTAACATGCTTGCCACTCTTTTCCCTACAATTAAAGTGAATGGGGATTGAAGCTTAAAAAACAAAACAAAAAAAACAACATTAAAGTAGTTCATACTGCGTGACTTTTGCGCAAGTCTTCTGAAGTCATGTGTGAGTAACGTTAATACATCGAAACGTAAGTCATTCACTGATAATCTTCCCCTTTAGTGAGCTGGTAACTCAGGAAACGTTCAGACCTGACTTGGGAAATCAAGCCTGATTGTGTAAGAATCACTCAGTTTTCAGTAGATTCATAGGGTGTACTCACACTAGCCAGTTTGAACCGTGCCCGAGTGCGTTTGACCACCAAAGCGCGGTTCGTTTGACTAGTGTGAGTGCTCCGAACCGTGCCCGGGCGCGGCTCGATTAGCCGGTCCTGGCCCGCTTGGAAGAGGTGGGCCAGAGCACGGTTCAGTTGGACTCGGGCGCGGTTCGCATGCAGTGTGAGCGCTAACCGTGCTGGACTCCATTGTGTTCAGTGAGAGCGCCGCTCTTCCTGTTTATCCCGAAACCGTCGCACCATAATGAAGTAAGCGTGCTCCGGCACGAATGCTGAAACCCTATGTGAGTGCAGGCCAGAGGGGGAGTGGGGAGGGGGGACAATCGTACTCGGGCCCGGTTCATGGCAACCGTGCCTAGTGTGAGTACACCCATAGTCGGGACTCATTCACATGAGTTATTGTTTTGTTATTTTGGAGCTCAACAGCCTCAGTCCTCATTCACTTTCATTATACTAAAGAGCAGCCAGGACATTCTCCAAAAGCTCTCCTTTTGTGTTCTGCAAAAGAAAGTCAAAAAGTTTGAAACGACCTGAGTGTGAGTAAATAAATTCAGAATTATTGGGTGAACTGTCCCTTTAAGTCCAAACATGTGTATTCAGTGAGTGCACAATTACATCTGAAGGGGGAGTTGTTAGCTTTGCCTTGTTGGCTTCACCAATTGTCTTTGCTTTGCTGAATCCTGATAGTCTTGTGGTCTGAAAATAACTCTTGCTTGCTTGCCTGTTACATTTAATGCATTTTGTGCATCTCCAGTTTGGGTTGATGATCCCTCCTGCTCTGTCTGTGTCTCTGTATTTCTCCTCTTTCTCCTTAAGACTCCATGGAAGATGGGACGGGCATGAACACTGGAGTAATTGTTGGTATTCTTATATTGGTGTGTGTGCTGCTGTTGCTGATCGTGGACGCCACCTGCTGCTTTCTCAACAAGTGTGGCATCCTCATGTGCATCTGCGGTAAACCCGGGCAAGGCACCAAGGGCAAGGACATAGAGACGGGCAAAGCTGCCTTTGTGTGAGTATCCACAATACTATATTTAATCCACTCAAACAAGCTCATACCACTCATCGAGAGCAGTCAAGGGCCCTGCATTGTAAAGCATATGGATGTTGAGCATGAATTATTTTCAGTCACAGAAGCTTCTATTATCAAACCAGCGTGAAAGAGCTCCTCTTATGTGACTATAGTGACCTCATCAAACTCTACTCATTGCTGTATAATGAGCAGATGTGTGTGCTTTCTCTCTGCATGCAGTCAAGATGTGTCTAAAGAACCCATTGTGGAAGTTAGGATAGAGGAAGAGGCCACAGCCAATCACGACGCAGAAGGACATCCTGAGCCCAATGAGACCACCCCACTGACCGAACCAGAGTAAGCTCAATGTTATGTGATTGTACTGTGCTTAACCACTTTGAAGTGATGCTATTGATCGGCATTATCACAGAACATCTCCAATGCCTTTAAAGCAGTGTTTCTTACACCTTGAGTATACTCATTCCAAACCACCTCACTTTGTTAGTTCTCACACTTAAAGACAACATGAAACCACATTTGTAGTGCATTTTTAAAGCTGCAGTGTCTAATTCCTGTGCCATTATTAGTTCTTTAAACAAGCAAAAGGTGTCCTGGTCTGGTGATTTCAACAGTTTTTCTGTATTGGGTCAGTGAGATGTTTTTTACTCTCTAAGGATGCATTAAAAATTGTTAAAATGATGAATGCTTCTCTTTTGAACAGAGTGTCCACAAAAATATTAGATTGCAGGACTGTTTTCAACATTTAAAAAAATAAGATATTTTTTCTTGAGCAGCATATTAGAATGATTTCTGAAGGATCATGTGACATTGAAGACTGGAGTAATGATACTGAAAATTCAGCTTTGCCATCACAGGAATATAAAAAAAATATATATATATATATATATATATATATATATATATATATATATATATATATATATATATATATATATATACATGCATGCATACATACATATGAAGAGTTCAGATGCAAAAGCCTCTAAATGCCATCTGAAATGTTCTTATAGAATGATCATTTTTATCAAGCTTGTGTATTTAAGTTCAGTAATTTCACTTAAATGACAATTAATAGGTAATCTTCATTGCCATTTAAGTGAAATTATTGAATTTAAATATACAAGCTTGATAAAAATGATCATTCTATAAGAAAATTTCAGATGGCATTTAGAGGCTTTTGCATCTGAACTCTTCATATACATATACATATACATTTTTTTTCCCCCAAATATATAATACAATTGAAAACAGTTATTTTAAATTGTAATAATATTTCACAATATTACTGTTTAGCCTTGCTAAGCATAAGAGACTTCTTTCTCTACCCCAACTTTTGAATTGTAGTATATATGATTTAAAATATTCTGAACTATTATTTCTTTGTGTAAAGCATTTTAATAATTGTAAATATTATACACTGCAGCTTTAACATCCGTAATCTTTAGCTAAATGAAATAATCGGTGGATAATGATCTGAAATGGGACTGGTAATGTCTATCAAACTTTCATTGGGTCATGAAAAGTGGCTCCTGACATGAACAGTTTTTGTACTTGTGGAGACCCGAATCCGAGTCTGACCTGGGGTCATATACGTCCTGTTCCCCCTCTCTTTCAATGCATTTTCCTGTCACTCTTTTCCCCATATTTCATATTTTAAATCAAGGACTCCCTCTAGTGACCACTGATAGTATCACCTCTCTTGCAATACATGCAATACTGTATTTCAAATCGGTATTGCATACGTGTTGTAACCTCATTCTTTTCCTGCAGTGATTTGGTGTCTCTCCCTTAGCATGTCCCCTCAGTGTCGACATCACTCGTCTGTGTCTCTGTTTCCTGTTCTTACAGGCAAGGGACAAGAACTGCCGCCGCAGTGGTGGACTTGCCTCTTTCCGTGCCCACTAACTCAGACACAAACACTGACACCTTTGACCTTAGCCAGAGCAGCCCAGTTAGCGAGAGCACCACTCTCACCTCCAGCATCACAGCACCCCCTTCTGACCCTCCTAATCCCATCCATATGACACCACCCGACAGCAGCACACCAAAAACTCACACCAAACCCTCCATCTCATCTCCCTCATCCTCCGACCCGGCTAATGTTACTCTCCTGGTCGACCTGGGTGATGCCCCAAAAACACAAGCTGAGGTTCCTGCAGTGGTCCCGTCAGAAGGACCCCCTTCCCTTCCCAGCGTTGTAAACTCAAAAGTCACAGAAAACGAATTAGAGTCGCCCGAGTCTGTTCAGAGTGCATCTCATGCCACTTTAAATCCCATCAGCCCACAGGGCAGTGTCGCTATCCCCTTAGTGAATCATGAACTTGAGATTGATGGAGAACTTCCACTGGCTCCAGACACAGACGTCCCGCAGGATGGGTCACATGCTGTGGGGACAGCTGGCTCCAGTGGCCCATCTGCTCCAGCACAGAACGAGTATGGATCTCTAGATGCTCTCTAGATGTTCTCTTAGTTTGTGTGTGTGTTTGTTGTAGCCATTATTTGTTTGTTGTAATTTCACTGCATGTGTTCATTTGAATCGGTGAATGTGCATGCATTATATAGTTTTAGTCATTTAAAAGTGGTCAAAAATGAAAACTGTCATTTACTCACTCATGTCGTTCCAAATTTAAGAATATTTCTTAAAATCCTAGAATCACTCTTTTACTTTATTCCAGGGGTATCGATGGAGCCTTTATTTTGGGACAATATAGTGAAATACCTCTGTGCCCAAGTAAAATATTACTGATAAATCCTTGTCTGTTAATGGAGATTACAGTATACTGACCGGATAATCATTTTCTTTGATAATATGTTTGCAATCAAGTCATGTGAGTTTTCTATCAGCTATTTATATCCGAACTAGTGATGCCAGAATTGCGAACGAATCACTCGTTTAATCTAATCGATCAAACGGGTTTGCAAAGAGGCCAGAAATTGTTCACAATTCAGTTTGATTGATTGATCCGGACAGTTCACTCGCGCACCAATTTCTCACACCAAAAGAGAAAAAGGATACTTTATAAGACAAAACACAGAGAGAACTGAATGTAATCTATCTATAATCTATTGTAGGAAACAAAACTTGCAAATGTTTTTGTCAACGACAAAGCAGCGTGCAAACAAAACTTTTCACTCTAGGTAAAGACAATTTATCTATATAAAAGTATCAAGTAAGGATATAAAAATATGGGCACACTTTTTGATAGGAGACCTGTGCCCCGGTACTGATGAAAGCCTAGAAACGCCTCTGCTCAATCTGTGTGGAAACTCATTTGTACAGCGCTTCCTATTCTGTAGATGTACTAACTCACTTAATTATAGTTTGGGCTCCTTTGTTAATTTTTTTTATTTATATTTTTGTTATGTTCTGCTTCCCTGTTCTGTTTTTCAGCAACAGGAATACAAATCTTCAGTTCACAAAATAAGAAGTCATATTTTACATGAGTTGTGATTGTGAGTTTGCTGTGTGTATAATAAAAATACTGCGTACTGCAAAATAATGGCTAGAAATGTCTTTATTAAAGGGATAGTTAACCCAGAAATAATGATTGACATTATTTACTTACTCACTCATTATTTACTGTTGTCGTTCCAAACCCATAAGCCTTTCGTTCATCTTCGAAAAACCAATGAAGACATGTAAATTAAATCTAAGAGATTTCTGTTCCTCCATTGACAGCTATGCAACTGACACTTTGACGCTTCAAAAAGTTCATAGAGATCTTAAAATTAATCCATATGAATTGAGCGGTTTAGTCCACTTTATATGATGAACAGATTAAATTTAGGCTTTTATTCACATATAAACATTGATCAGTGAACATAAACAGAAGCTCAACCGAAACTGCTTGACGCGTGAAAAAAAAACTCATTGGTTCTCGCTGAAGCTCAAACGTGCTGCGTAACATGAGAACGAACCTCATTGGTTCTTGCGGAAGCTCAAACGTGCTGCATAAGACGAGAATGAACCTCATTGGTTCTTGCTGAAGCTCAAACGTGCTGCGTAACATGAGCACGAACCTCATTGGTTCTTGCTGAAGCTCAAACGTGCTGCGTAACACGAGAATGAACCTCATTGGTTCTTGCTGAAGCTCAAACGTGCTGCGTAACACGAGAATGAACCTCATTGGTTCTTGCTGAAGCTCAAACGTGCTGCGTAACACGAGAATGAACCTCATTGGTTCTTGCGGAAGCTCAAACGTTCTGCATAAGACGAGAATGAACCTCATTGGTTCTTGCTGAAGCTCAAACGTGCTGCGTAACACGAGAATGAACCTCATTGGTTCTTGCTGAAGCGCAAACCTGCTGCGTAACACGAGAATGAACCTCATTGGTTCTTGCGGAAGCTCAAACGTGCTGCATAAGACGAGAACAAACCTCATTGGTTATTGCTGAAGCTCAAACGTGCTGCATAAGACGAGAACGAACCTCATTGGTTCTTGCGGAAGCTCAAACGTGCTGCGTAACACGAGAATTAACCTCATTGGTTCTTGCGGAAGCTCAAACGTGCTGCATAAGACGAGAATGAACCTCATTGGTTCTTGCTGAAGCTCAAACGTGCTGCGTAACATGAGCACGAACCTCATTGGTTCTTGCTGAAGCTCAAACGTGCTGCGTAACACGAGAATGAACCTCATTGGTTCTTGCTGAAGCTCAAACGTGCTGCGTAACACGAGAATGAACCTCATTGGTTCTTGCGGAAGCTCAAACGTGCTGCATAACACGAGAATGAACCTCATTGGTTCTTGCTGAAGCTCAAACGTGCTGCGTAACACGAGAATGAATCTCATTGGTTCTTGCGGAAGCTCAAACGTGCTGCATAAGACGAGAACGAACCTCATTGGTTCTTGCTGAAGCTCAAACTTGCTGCGTAACACGAGAATGAACCTCATTGGTTCTTGCTGAAGCTCAAACTTGCTGCGTAACACGAGAATGAACCTCATTGGTTCTTGCGGAAGCTCAAACGTGCTGCATAACACGAGAATGAACCTCATTGGTTCTTGCTGAAGCTCAAACGTGCTGCGTAACACGAGAATGAACCTCATTGGTTCTTGCGGAAGCTCAAACGTGCTGCATAAGACGAGAACGAACCTCATTGGTTCTTGCGGAAGCTCAAACGTGCTGCATAAGACGAGAACAAACCACATTGGTTCTTGCTGAAGCTCAAACGTGCTGCATAAGACGAGAACAAACCTCATTGGTTCTTGCGGAAGCTCAAACGTGCTGCATAAGACGAGAACAAACCTCATTGGTTCTTGCGGAAGCTCAAACGTGCTGCATAAGACGAGAACAAACCTCATTGGTTCTTGCGGAAGCTCAAACGTGCTGCATAAGACGAGAACGAACCTCATTGGTTCTTGCGGAAGCTCAAACGTGCTGCATAAGACGAAAACAAACCTCATTGGTTCTTGCTGAAGCTCAAACGTGCTGCGTAACACGAGAACAAACCTCATTGGTTCTTGCGGAAGCTCAAACGTGCTGCGTAACACGAGAATGAACCTCATTGGTTCTTGCGGAAGCTCAAACGTGCTGCATAACACGAGAATGAACCTCATTGGTTCTTGCTGAAGCTCAAACGTGCTGCGTAACACGAGAATGAACCTCATTGGTTCTTGCGGAAGCTCAAACGTGCTGCATAAGACGAGAACGAACCTCATTGGTTCTTGCTGAAGCTCAAACTTGCTGCGTAACACGAGAATGAACCTCATTGGTTCTTGCTGAAGCTCAAACTTGCTGCGTAACACGAGAATGAACCTCATTGGTTCTTGCGGAAGCTCAAACGTGCTGCATAACACGAGAATGAACCTCATTGGTTCTTGCTGAAGCTCAAACGTGCTGCGTAACACGAGAATGAACCTCATTGGTTCTTGCGGAAGCTCAAACGTGCTGCATAAGACGAGAACAAACCTCATTGGTTCTTGCTGAAGCTCAAACGTGCTGCATAAGACGAGAACGAACCTCATTGGTTCTTGCGGAAGCTCAAACGTGCTGCATAAGACGAGAACAAACCTCATTGGTTCTTGCGGAAGCTCAAACGTGCTGCATAAGACGAGAACAAACCTCATTGGTTCTTGCTGAAGCTCAAACGTGCTGCATAAGACGAGAACGAACCTCATTGGTTCTTGCTGAAGCGCAAACCTGCTGCATAAGACGAGAACGAACCTCATTGGTTCTTGCGGAAGCTCAAACGTGCTGCATAAGACGAGAACAAACCTCATTGGTTCTTGCTGAAGCTCAAACGTGCTGCATAAGACGAGAAAGAACCTCATTGGTTCTTGCGGAAGCTCAAACGTGCTGCGTAACACGAGAATGAACCTCATTGGTTCTTGCGGAAGCTCAAACGTGCTGCGTAACATGAGCACGAACCTCATTGGTTCTTGCAGGAGCTCAAACGTGCTGCGTAACACGAGAATGAACCTCATTGGTTCTTGCAGAAGCTCAAACGTGCTGCATAAGACGAGAACAAACCTCATTGGTTCTTGCTGAAGCTCAAACGTGCTGCATAAGATGAGAACGAACCTCATTGGTTCTTGCGGAAGCTCAAACGTGCTGCATAAGACGAGGAACAAACCACATTGGTTCTTGCGGAAGCTCAAACGTGCTGCATAAGACGAGAACGAACCTCATTGGTTCTTGCTGAAGCTCAAACGTGCTGCGTAACACGAGAATGAACCTCATTGGTTCTTGCGGAAGCTCAAACGTGCTGCGTAACATGAGCACGAACCTCATTGGTTCTTGCAGGAGCTCAAACGTGCTGCGTAACACGAGAATGAACCTCATTGGTTCTTGCAGAAGCTCAAACGTGCTGCGTAACACGAGAATGAATCTCATTGGTTCTTGCACATTAAGCGAACATGCTTGAGCTTCCGTTTTGTGAATAAAAGCCTAAATTTTCATTTTTGGGTGAACTATCCCTCTAAGTTGTCTTCGTGGCATACACGTAAAAACAAATCCAAATCAAATCAAAACAAGAGCTTGTGAATCAGCATTGAAATAGTTGATAACCGTCGCTTCAGTGAGAAGTGAACCTCCGCAAAACACTCGAGTCAGTGCATGAGTTGAACTTGAGAAATGGATGTTCAATTCGTAAACGAATCCTTCAGACCTTTTAGTCAACCCGATTAACCGAATAATTCATGAAACAGACAGAGGAAAGTAAGTCATACAGGTTTGGGGCGACAAGAGGGTGAATAAATGATGACAAAATGTTGTTGTTTTTGGCTGAACTGTCCCTTCAATGTCTCAATCCTAGGAAAATTCTGGATGATGAGAGGAGGACGACCGAAAACACAGAGCTGAAGAAAGTTGCGCCCGGCACAGGAGCAGAACCCAACGCCCTCTCGCAAACAAACAACGCTGAAAGTAAAGCATGAAAAGAAGAATGAAGGAGTAGAAGCGTCGTGGTGACCAGGAACGTGTTTGTTTAATAGTGCCCTTAATGAATTTCTGAACAAAACGGTGTATATTCTACAGACAGAAGTCATGTATGCATTTCCTTTCTTTTTCGTTGATTTGAGTAGGCTACACTTTCAGAAATTTCAGTTTGAGGAGTTAAACGGATATCAAATTCATATAATTCAAAAATGTTCTTATAGAAGTTCTTGTGTTTCTTCATTCATGTTTCCATCAAAGGGATGATTATTACAACAGGGCATCAAGTTATTCAGGAGAATTATCTATTCAGTATACATGAACGTTTTATTTGCATAGTACATTGTTAAAATGTAAATGATTTCTCTTATTTTTGTATCTTGAGTGTTTGAGGGCTAGGTTTGATTCGTTGTTAGTTTTGTATTTTATTATCATTATATTTTATTATCATTATATTTTATTGACACTAAACTATTTTGGATGCCTCTTGGATGATGATTACTCACAATGGCCGTTATGTAAAGGCAAAAATATCGTAAGATATTTAAAAATACTGTTATATGACCGAAAGTCTGATAAAGATTTTAAATTATCCATTTGATTCTCTACTGGAGTCTTTATTAGATCAGTTTTTACAGTTATCGTGTGTTTCTAATATTCGGGATTTATACATTAAATCATTCTTCCAACATGCTTCTAAAAAAAAGCATCAACTTAAACTAAATATCTGATAATTTTTATAGCGTGCACCTCTGAAGAAATGTTTCACACTGTCACCTGCAAGCTTGTGCACTGTGATTGTGTTATTGAGAATTTATTTTTGTTGTTGTTGTCTTATCTTTTCTTTTTTTTCAAGAAAGTTTACATAGCTTTGCAGTAACCACCGATTGTCCTTTTATTACATGACGTATGTTAACAGGACTGATAGGACACGTGACTCTGACAAGAGTTCTTATGAAATCACTCATTGCATGACCGTCTGCTTGCCCATCACTGGCCCGAATTGTGCGACCTCACTTGAGCCAGTTCATGGCAGTCTGGTAGAGAAATGGTTGTCTGTTCTGGGTGCTTTCATGATTTCTATGCTTTCTATAATGTTTTGGGGAGAATGGAAGATCATTTTATTTGCCCACAAGTTGTTCACTGCCAGTTTGCCCCATAAATGTAAATCATTCCATGTATAGCCTATGGGGATTTGACCCGTGACATAGAAGTATGGGTGAGCTTTACAATGATAAGCAAAGAACATGTAAATTGTGTTGTTCTAACACATTTTGATGAAACTCATTAAAACATTAAAGATTCTCTTAATAGTTTGTTGTGTTTGTGGAATAGGCTACCAGATGCTTGTGTCATCTAACAGAAAATCTATGTTTCGATTTAGGGGATTTATGAATGTTTTAAAGTGTGTTCAACTCTCATTTTCATTTTAAGCATTATAAACAAATATAAGTATTTATATGTGTTTGTACACAATTATCATGGATACCATCAAAATAGGCTACTATAGTTATTGTTACTACAATAAAATGGCAATAACTATTAACCAACACATCAAAAATAAAATGAAAAGGGCAGAAAGGTTATGTAGACTTGTTCCATTGTTTGGAAGAGATCCCATTTTGACGATAGTAGTGGAATATGGGTTATTTATTTTTCACTACTAATATATTTTTTTTTTATTATTGTTTGTATTGTATTTAAAATTCCCTCCCTTGACACTGAGAAAATACCCACATATACTTGAAAATAAAGGTTCTAAAAGTGGTCATAGAACATTCCACTATAACCTTTGAGTCAAGAAAAATTATTAATGTAAAGAACAATTAAAAAAAAAAGTTTTCCACTCTCTATAACAAACCTTTTTTTGCAATGTAAAGATTCCATGAATGTTAAAGATTCTTCATGGAACCAATAATAAAGAACCTTTATTTTTAAGAGCGTGTCAATGATTTAACTTGCCCAACAGGTGGCGCTATTTCATCAGCCTCAGATATTAGTAGACGAGGTCACTACGCATTCACACGTGCTTTCACATAAACATACTCAACACTAACATGCTTAACGTGGAACAATTCATCTATTTTTGTCATAATCTCATAGGTTTTTAAATGCAGTTCAATTTATGTCAATCAATTAAATCATTTTCTGATTTAAAACTTGTTTTTGGTTTTTGTGGTGCTTAAAGTAAAATCATAATAACCTACGTGTAGCTGGCTGGAGATGAAGAACATACTTTTTTGTGGTTTCACTTTCATTGTTTTTGCAAAAACTAAAGACAACAACATACTGTAATAATAAGGGGTTGCCATTTTAAAAGGGATAGTTCACCCAAAAAATGAAAATTTTGTCATTACTTACCCTCAAGTTCTTCCAAACCTGTATGAGTTTTTTACTTCTGTTGAACTAAAAAGAATTTAATTTGAAGAATGTTTGTAACCAGAAGGTTGACTGTAGCCATTGACTTCCATAGTAGGAAAAAAAATACTATGGAAGTCAATGGGTGCCGTCAACTGTCTGGTGGTTACAAACATTCTTCCGAATATCTTCTTTTAACAGAATAAATAAAATCATACAGGTTTGGAGCGAAATAGTTATTAAGTAGACAGGATAACATTGAGGCTCTCTAATGTTTTCTAGGTTATCCTTCACTGTTATTGCACGTTTATGGAATAAAGCTGCGTGTCTTCAGATAAGACTGGGAAATGAAGATGAGGTCTTTACATTCACTGCACTGATCTTTCGTTTGTGGTCTTATTCTTCTCATGCATTCTTCTTTTGATCTTCATTCATGGTCAAGCTAATCTCTTTCAATGCAGTCATGCTCTTTAAAGTTAAACATCCTCTGAGAGAAGTGTAAGTGGACTGCATGCCAGGCTGTATTTCGCTGTAAGTTGGTCCTAATACTTTAACATCAGTCATATGTAAATCACTTGAAGTTTTGGGTTAATTCCAGTGAACGGAACACCACAGTGATGTTTCCCCCCACCACCAGCACCATCCTAAAAGCCTTAATAATCATAGGGTTCCTGCGCGCGGCGTCTTGGCGCGCCTCAGTGAACGGCGAGCCATTGCTTTGACGTCACGCTGATGATGATGATTGGAATCCGAACGGCGAGTGTAGTGCGCGTGAAGCGGCTCCTGTGAACCTCAGTATGTTGATACCTTAATAACAAGTGTTCAATTGACGCGCCAATTGCAGGTAAGTGACATTAACTTCACCGGTTAAGCCTAATGTGTTCTTCCAGATGCTAAATCTGACGATATAAATGCTTATTAGTTGGTTAAAGTGCCGCGAGAATCAGTTAATATTGCGTTGAGGATGCAACTTGTTTCTTGTCTTTTTAAGATACAGCACGCGCCAAGTGCTCTTGTCTCCTGCATGCTCATTTATGCTTTCAGGACACGTGTTATAAAATGATTACATTTATTAACAAACAGTTGTAAATGTTGCTTAAAACAACTTGTCAATCAGGTGCATACAGTAAAGATCATTTTGAAACATAAGCAGACTGTTGCACCGAGGAAACACGACTGTCTTCGCTGCCTCAGATCTGTTGCTTGTTGGCATAATTTGCAAGCCTAATATAATCGTAAATGTAATATAGTCAAAGATAGATAGATAGATAGATATGCGAGTTCAATAAACTGTAACTCACGGTGTCGGTAGGCTATAGGCTATTTGTGTGGTTATGAGTGTTCAACCTATTCGGGATTGTCATGAAGGACAAGGTGCATCCGTACCTTTTCACCCTTCATGTCGTTCAAGTCGTTGTTCTTAAATAAAGTGTTTAGTACCAAGGACAGCTTTTTAATTCCATGTCAGATGCCCATAATATCTCGAATGCAATTCACTCACTCACGCGCGCGCGCAAAAAAAAAAAAAAAAAAAAAAAAAAAAAAAAAATCTTATCTTGAGGTTTGATATAAAAGCGAAATGCAATACTTAAGGAAATTGCCTTTTTACGTTTTATATATTTTCATTTTCAAACTACTTGTTGATATTCTGAAATAATATAGTAATAAGTAGATACATTAGAATATGACATATTTAAGATAATCTTTTGATTGACACACTTTTTTCCTTTATCAGTTATTAACACTTCCTTAATATTAGGACTAACAATAAATGGCACTTAATAACAACAAAGAAATAATTGTATTCATAATTTTATTTCTTTTACTTTTTTATTATAAATTATTTGGCTTTGTACATTCATGCTTATGTGAAACTTACAAAAAATTATCACTATCGTTATTAGTTATCATTGTGTCAGAAAAAAAAAAATCTGAATTGGTTATTGAACCCTTTATCACAAAATAATCTGCATTAAGTATTAGATGATCTTTAAGTAATATATAACTGCTTAGACAATTAGCCTTATCAGTTTTTATAGAGCAGAGTCACAACAGATGTGCGATTAAAATGTCACTCCTGCGGTGAGTTTTCATTCTTTTCTACCGCAGGAATGTCACTCAGTGTTACTACAAAATTAAAGGCACAGTTAAAACGAATTATGCTTGTTGCCAAAAGAGCAATATTGCAATCGCAAGTTCCCCTCAGGCATATGTTGAATGCCGTCAGTTCATTTTCACCTGGCAGCTTTCCACTACTATCACTGCGATTGCATAACATTAAGTACATTTTGTGATGATTGGCTAGTGCCTCTGTTAGGAGGTTCAACAACAACAACGCCCCTTTGTCTTTTTCTCAAAACACTGAGTTAACCTGTTTGAGTGATGATTAACATGACCTGTGTAACTGAGATGAATGAACTGAGCATTGCACATATCACGTAGTGTATTTTGTGCTCATGCTTGTTTTTGTGACATAACTTATTGACGTTTACAGGAGCACTCAAGGAGAGAAGCAAATCTGTGAGATGGTTCGGTAAATGTCGATGTAATGGATTTGACTAAAATGGGTGCGATCCACCTCCAGAACCCCGGCCACCCCGCATCGCTCCTGCAGAAGGCCAACCAGATGCGCCTCTCTGGGACATTGTGTGATGTGGTCATCATGGTCGACAGCCAGGAGTTCCATGCCCACAGAACCGTGCTTGCATGTGCTAGTAAGATGTTTGAGATCCTGTTCCACCGCAACAGCCAACATTACACTCTGGACTTCCTCTCACCAAAGACCTTCCAGCAGATTCTGGAGTACGCCTACACCGCCACGCTCCAAGCCAGGCTGGAAGACCTGGACGACCTGCTGTACGCCGCAGAGATTTTAGAGATAGAGTACTTGGAGGAGCAATGCCTGAGGATCTTGGAAACCATCCAGGCATCCGAAGAGAACGACACAGATGTGAACATGAATGAGAACGGTGCAGAAAATGTCGATGACCGTAGAATCAAGTACCTTAAGAGCACATTTATCTCTAAAAAGCATTCCATACAGGACGCCGGCTATGGTGCTGCCGCCCGCCATCGCCTGGCCCTGGTTAGCATGGTCGATACGAGATCTTCAGAGTCCGCCCAGCTGGGTCTTTCAACCAGCAGTCCGACTAAAGCAGCCGTAGAGGGCCTGATGAGCATGGGTCAGTCTGTCCTCCAAGGCAACATGGCCCAGAATTTCTCCCATAACCTTGGGAAGGCATCTCCATTGCTAGATAAGATCAAAACTGAGATGATGCAGGTAGACGAGGACTACCAACACGAAGGCGGCTTCCCCAGGAACGGGGAGGGCGGCGGAGACTCCAGGCAGCACCGGGACACTCCTGGAACCCCGACCAGAGGCAGCGTCATCACCAGCGCCCGCGAGCTCCACTCCGCAGATAGTTCTGCTGATTCCCAAGGAGACAACAGCCAAGCGGCTCTGGTCAATATGGCCAGTCTGGCTGATAGACATTTCGCTTCGCTGTGCTCTATCCCGTCCAACCATAAGAGCGAAAGCATGCTGCCCTTGCCTGTATCCATGGCCTCGTCGCTACATGTGCCATCCTCCCTGGCCATGTCGATGGATTTCAGTGCATATGGGGGGCTTTTCCATCAGAGCTTGATTCAGAGGGAGTTCTTGAGCAAGCTCGGGGATTTCACAGCCAGTGTGAAGCAGGAGGTCCAAACCCAGAAAGAACGATGCGAGGTGTGTGATATGGAGCTGCCTGATAATGAAGCTGCTGAACAACACAGGTGAGTGAAGTTATTTGAGGCTTTCCTGTTGGCTTGTCATGTTATTTATATTTATGCAAGGAATGGAACCCTATGACATTCTTCGTTCAGTGGAACCCAAAAAGAGAAAGTAAGCAGAATGTTCACACTGCTCTTTTCCATACAATCAAAGTGAACGGTGACCAAAACTGATGATTTAAAATTATTTTTGGCGCCAAAAAACACGAAAGACGTTTGCGTTGGAAAAACACGAAACGCGAGCAATGGAATGGAAAAAAAAGGTCCTGAAGACATGTTTTTTTTAAAGTTGAACTTAACTTGAGCACTGCAAGATGCGAACACACGGAAGAAGGTCATCCGTCTAGCGAAGGCATTTTTTCCCGTTGAAAAACGTGAGATTCGAACAGTGGAATGCGGAAAAAATGCAAAGTCTCTTATTTTCACGTGACGTAGCAAAAGACGTCAGCACAATATTGGAAGACTTCCATTTAGCGCATGTATTTAATGTTGTGCTTTTGTGGTCTTCAGAAGAAAGTAAGTCATGCAGGTCTACTGTAAAACAACATGAGGTTGAGTAAATGACAACAGAATTTTCATTTTGGGGTGAACTGTCCCTTTAATGTACTTCCTCAGGCTTGTTGAAAGCAGTGCTGCGCAGGATAGAAATGTCTGCCAGATCTGCACAGGAAGACCTTGTCTTTTCACAAAAGAAAGAGCGAGGTCTTCCTGTGCAGAAAAGAAGTGCTGTTTAGTACAGCTTGACCGTGACCTTTCCTCCATAACCTGTGGCTTGTCTCTGTCAAAATGATCAGCCAGGAGCAGCTTTGCTCAGATGGACAGATGGATTAGAAGCACTATTTTTCTAAACTAAAACGACCAATACATATTCATAAAATCAGTCCATTTTTGTTTTTGCGCAGAACGTCCTCACGCTTTCACTTGGTGGACATCCAAATGGTGTCATGCCATATGTCAAAATAAAATATTTATTGCCGTAGTTGACATATGAAACCCATTACTCGTCAAGCAAAGCCCATCCTTATTGCAGTTTTATTGGTTTGGGCTTGACTGATGGCCATGCAGTTTAAACTTGGACTCTCAAACAGTAGGTTGTGCTTTATCTGTATTTATCAGAGTGGAAGATAACCCTGCACCGCTCTCCTTAGTCTCTGTGGTGAAGATGGTCTGATAGTGACTTTAGCCTTCTGTCAGACACAGATAAAGTGGCCACACGTTGTGTGTATTGCAGTGCACCTGATACTCTTTCATTCATTCCCACAAATGCTGAGCTGAACCCAGTGACACTGACCCGGGTTTCCTGTCTGAGACCTGACGAACACGTCCTATCAGATTTTCTCCATTCCAGTGTGGCGCTAAAACACATGGTGCTCCTTCTTTGTCCAGTCTGATGCATTTAGAAATACATAAAAAGATCAACTAGTACATACAATGACTTGAAAACACATTTTCTACTGTGTTTTGTTATAATAATAAAAAAAAAACACAATTTAAAGAAAATCTAGAAGTTTGGCATAATTGGTCACAATTTAACTATTACTAACTATTAACTATGACTTTTGCCTCAATAAACTCTTAATTACTGCTTACTAATAGGTAGTAAGGTAGTTGTTAAGTTTATGAATTGGGTTGGATTAGGGATGTAGAATATGGTTATGCAGAATAAGGCATTAATATGTGCTTTATAAATACTAATAAACAGCCAATATCCTTGTAATATGCATGCTAATAAGCAACTAGATAATAGTGAGAATTGGACCCTAAACTAAAGTGTTACCGCATAATATTTTAGTATATTATTTCTTAACATATTTGAAAAAAATTATGGTTTAATAATATATATATATATATATATATATATATATATATATATATATATATACATTTAAATGTTCGCCAAATCAAAGTCAGCAACAAGGTTAAGATGGCAGTACAGTAATCACATCCAGACAGTAGGTCAGTAGGCTAGTCAGTCGCTAATATTTGTGCATAAACTCAACTTGCCCTCTTTCTGGTTTGTGAACAGTGACAGATGTTAAGATCCGCCGACATCTGACTTGCACACAGGACGTTATGAAAGCCCCGGGGCCCCACAGGGTCATTGTGGTCATGGTGAGGCGACCCAATACCAATAACAGTTAAACTTTTGCCCCAATTGCGAGAGGCCCTAAAAGTCGTGAATCTTAACCCAGATGCACCCGCCAAAGCCTTCCCAGTCCTCTGGAACGAGTCTAAACACAGCCAGCCATTTGACATAAATGCGATAGCGGTGGACATCACAACAGTCGTGCAACAAACACACTCTCCTCTGGATTGAGACCTATGCAAGCCGCTGTGCTTGGTCTCGCTCCTGTCATGCATGTCATTTCTGCCCCGTGGTCGAGCCGAGGAATGTGCTGCTTCCACTGAGTGGATTTGATCTGCCGCTGATGTGTACTCACAATCTACCGTGGGCGGCAGGGAGGCGAGTGATGTGTGCAGGGGCTCTAGGGACACAGATCAGCTCGGCTGCTTAGGAATCCCTGGAAGTGGGAGATCCTTGAGCACTCGCATTGGCCTCGGTGCTCACAGCTCTAATTAGATCTTTTGTTATAGAGCAAACAGAGTGAGATTGAGAGACAGAGAGAGGTCAAGAAAGACAGATGAAATATAGATATATAGGAGGCAAGGGAGGCAGTGCCTACTCACTGGGTTTGCTGGGGGATAATTGAGAATGAATGGGGAAAAGTCATGTGAGAGGAGGCAATATCCATATGATTTGATATTATTTAATGATTGGATACGATTGGTTCGTACGATAAATTCCGCTTCTTGTTTTCACACATTCCATGTTCACAAATCAGTCTGAATGAACAAAATGATGGCGTTATTGGGAAGACTAATTAAAAAATAAGTAAACAACTAACCCACTTAGATATCACCGCTATGTCACATCCAAATCAACTTTGAATGGCCTGAAAACACGATGACTGTTGGTTTTAGTGAGCAATCGGCTTGGTGAAAATAAAAATACGTCTTTGTGTCTGTGACCAGTGTTTACCGAGTGTGATGACTGGTGGTCCGAAAAGAAATTGACTAATAAAAAATAACAGCTGAACCTGAACATCAGTTCACAAATAAAATATATTGTTCAAATTATTATTGCATTTAGTTATTATTTAGGAATAAATGTAAAAATGCTAAGACTTAGACTTCCTTTATTAATCCCAGAGGGGAAATTAAAACACTTAAAATCACTAACTTGATAAGATTTATACTTGGTTTTAATGAATAGAACATTAATAACATTTTTAATGTAAACAAACTTATATATATATATATATATATATACATTTTTTAAATGCAGCCTTTGTGAGCATAAGAGAATTCTGTCAAAACAATTTTTTTTATTCATGTTACACTTAATGTTTTCACATATTTCTGGTTAAATAAACAATACATCAAAACAAAGAAAATCTATTTGTATTTTTACTTAAATGTTGTTGTCCTAACATTTAAAAAAAGCTGTGAGGACTTTGCCTCCTTATTTCAGAACAACACTGTCTGCACGCCACTGATATATATATATATATATATATATATATATATATATATATATATATATATATATATATATATATATATATATATATATAAAATAAATTAAGCTGAATTATTCCAGTCTATCAAGGAAGGATCATGTGACACTGAAGACTGGAGTAATGACTTCTGAAAATGCAGCTTTGGTTTCACAGGAATAAATTCCATTTTAAAATATATTAAAATACATAACTGTTATTTTAAATTGTACAAATATTTCACAATATTACTGTGCTTTACTGTATTTTTGATCAAATAAATGAAGTGAGCATAAGAGACTTCTTTCAAAAAATTCCAATCCCAAACTTATGAACAGTAATGTACACATACGGCGGTTCAATAGTAAAGAAACTAAAGCACAGAGATAATGAGTGTCTTTCACACACCAGGCTTCAGAGCTCAACTATTGTCTTCTCAACTGTTGCTTCAGATGACCTTTTGTTTACTCAGCCTCTCCCTTTATCCTCTGTTAACCACAACAGCAGTCCTAACTTACATACCAGTAGTCTCCTGAGAGGACACTGTATATGGCCTTTCTTAACAGGAAGTTTGGTTGACCTGATTAAGATTATCACAGGTAATCATACGCTGCAGTTTATTTTATCTATGTTGGGATCTGAGCTTTTAGATGCCTGTCTATATAATAGCAAGATAAAGAAACAAAATGGACTATACAATGTGAAAAGCTATTTCTGATCTGAACCTCTTCAAGTCATGTTTAGTTTTTTTTTATATAATATTTTTTTTACTTCAGTAACACATTTAACAACCCATTTTAGGTTACAATAGGTGTATTTTAGGTTTAATTATGTATTTTTATTAAAATATCAATTCACTTGAGAAGCCGAATTGTGTGGCAAATCGTGTTTTAAGAATGAACCTATTTGTCTATTTTGTCTATTAATGCCTGTAATAAATTAAATATTGCTAACACTTTAGTTTGGGGACCAATTCTCACTAATAACTAGTTGCTTATTAGCTTGCATATTACTAGTATTGGCTGTTTATTAGTACTTATAAATCACATATTAATGCCTTATTCTGCATAACCATATTCTACATCCCTTAATCCTACCTAATTCGTTAAATTAACAACTAAATAAGCAGTTAATTAGGACTTCATTGAGGCAAAAGTCATAGTTAATGGTGCATGTGTTCCCAAAACTATTTTAGATTTGTAAAGATAGCTCTAGTGATAGATCATGAATCTACTGAAAGATTAGCATGACATTTATAAGGATCCACAGTGTAGAAGGGGCCAAAGAAAACACATTGAGCCCATTAATGGATAACCCAGCCTCCGGAGAAGATATGTTTTCAGAGAGCATTGCCCTGGTCAAGCTTCATTAGCGCTTCAAGCCCTTCCTGTCCCACAAGACTATGGCCACCCAGTGATCTTTAAACTTCTGTCTTCTCCGCAGACCTCTGGAATCCAGTTGGTCAAGACTTTAAGCCCTTTAGTATCTTTTCACCCCAAAGCCTGCTATCAGGCAAAGACAGGGCTCTTTCAGCCCTTATCACTGCTATACAGGTCAACTCTTTAGGGTCGGGTCAAACTTCTGACCTTTGGCGCCCTGAGGGTGTTTTTTCTTCTCTTTCGCGCATTGTTCTTGTGTTCAGACCCTCTTTTGTGTGTTTGAGTGTGTGTGCGCCTGTTTTCGTAGCTCTGGCCGTAGCCTTGGGGGTTGGGTGACTTATTGATTGGCGACTCTGAGATTCAGCTGAAAACAGTGACTTTAGTCACAGTTCCTAAACTCTAGCGTAATATGCCAAAATACAAACAACTTTGATTTTGTTGGCTCGGCCACATGTTTTGCTGTCTGTGCCCTTGTAACCCAAACTTCTGATCAAAGTAAAAGGTTAGTTTAATCCTCGGGTGATGACCGGTTGCCTGCATTTCACACTAATTCCACACAGTTAGCGTAATGTGGCCTTTGTGCCAGAGCTCTTGTTGGCTCACTGAGAGAAAGAGTCAAAGTTTACATCCAGCCCTTTCCCTTTGAAAGTGTTTATAGTGGCCGCTTTAGTCTTGGGCTTACACAAATATACCTGCATATCATTATAGTGTATGTAAGCTTGAAGAAAAAAAAAAAAAAATACACAGTATTCTGTCTAAAGATGGGCTTTTGAATCATTCATAGTCTTACAAAGATGTCAGAAATTACTGCTGTTCGTTTAATGTAACTATTGTAAAACTTAAGCCATTCAGTATTTTAATAGCTACACAATATTTTAATACTTAAACTGTCAAAAAACATTTTGTTAATTATTCTCTCTACTTCCTAACCCTCTATGGCAGGGGTTCCCAAACTTTTATTATACCCACCTAGATTAATCAGTATTTTTGTCTTGTTTTCCAGTAAAATGACTAAAAGCATATCTATCTATCTATCTATCTATCTATCTATCTATCTATCTATCTATCTATCTATCTATCTATCTATCTATCTATCTATCTATCTATCTATCTATCTATCTATCTATCTATCTGTCTCTATCTGTCTGTCTGTCTGTCTGTCTGTCTGTCTGTCTGTCTGTCTATCTATCTATCTATCTATCTATCTATCTATCTATCTATCTATCTATCTATCTATCTGCCTATCTATCTTTCTATCTATCTAACCATCTATCTATCTCTCTAGGAATGGGTAATTCATTACAACAATTTGAGATTGATGACTACACATTTGATGTAAACACTGCAATTGAATCATTTTCTTATAGATAGATAGATAGATAGATTAGTGTCATTAGGCTCAAATTGTTGTAATGAATTACCCATTTAAACTAATAACATATGAGAGATACTCCAGTACACTGAGTGAACCCTAAAATTAAATGTTTAATGTTTAAAGATTAGAAAAATACTAGTCTAAATGTCAGGGATTCAGCATACTATCAAGGCCACTGAGTCAAATTTGAGCAGTTGTGTAAAAAAAAAAAACACTGGTTATTGCTGCCATAGTACTTGTTTGTGCAGTGTCACATTGACCTTGAGTGAGACATATAACCTTACCTGGAAACTGAGTTTAATAGAATAATAATGTTGTTTGAGAGGCCGTGGTGCTTGTTGCTCCACTAAGTATCCACATTTTCAGTACAAAATGATAGTAGATCACCACACTGTTGTTACACCATGTTCCCAGACAACATTTGGCAGCATTTCCAACCTCCATAACAGCGTTAGAAGCTTTCTAGACAGAACTCTGTGAAATTACCAGCGGCAATCTTTCAATAGACCCTGAGGGAAGCACAGTCAGCTGTGAGGATGTACTCGTGCTGTCATAATGGCACTGGCCTCGCTCGCACAATGCCGTAAGGTCATTGAGCATCCAATGCACGGGTAAATTGAACACTTCCCAATTTGCTGAGAATCTTTCCAGTTTCCCTCTCTAGCCTGGCAAGGAAGAATGTCACTGAAGCCGCTGCCAAACATGGTTTTAATACTATATACAGCCTGTGCCACATTATGTTGAATTATTTTGTTGTGGTTTGTTTGGTATCTTAACAAAAACAGCAAATTCCAACCTAAAGTATTAAACATCTGTGTGTTATCCCTCTCTGTTTGTTATACAGACAATAATGATGCCTCAAATCATGAGTAGAGTTGTGCTATTACTCAAAAAGTCATTAACAAACAATTTTCACCTGGTGGATGATAAAGCAAAATTACAAAGTCTTACATTAATAGGAGGCACAAGCCTTGAGAGACCAGGGGCAGGATTCATGAAAACTTTAGAGAAATAAGCTAATGAATATCTTAAGATGAATTATAAGTTCATAAGAATGTTCATAAGTACAAATCTTGAGAAATTCTTAAGAGGTTACGATGTTATTCAAGGTCTATATATTTGACGTTTTTGAGTTGAGAGTTGTTACTGAATTTCACATGTTATTTACAATGATTTTTAAGATGGTTTTTTTTAGGAATTCTTAAGTGTTGTCTTTAGAACAATCTTAAGAAAAAAAGATAAGAACATTTTTAATTTTGAAGAATATTGTCATCTTTATTTTAAATTTAGAATATTACCTATATATTATTATATTATATTATAATATTATTATAAAGTAATACATATATATATATATATATATATATTTTTTTTTTTTTTTTTTTTTTTACTTGGCAACCACCCAGAACACCCCAGCTATCTTGATAAATTGACATTTGTTTGTGAGTTTGTGTGAAGTGATTCTGTTTTCTCATTCATGCTTCATAGGGTTTTCTCATACTGCATCGGGGAAGACTTCCTTTAAAGCCGCCTCATTGGTAATTTGGCAGTGCTCTAGTATCCGATTGCACACATCAGCCCCTGAATTGCTCTCTCAGTGGGAAAGGTACTCTAGCAGCTCTGCTCTGGCCTGCCATTAATCAAAGCCACTTCCAGTGGCCCACTCCAGAAACACAAGCGCTTGCCCTGTCTCAAACAGACAGCTTGACAATTTGTCTCCTTAGAGAAAGTCGACATTTTAATGCCTGCATTTTAATAGGAATGTATAACAGCGGTCTGTAGAGACAAATGGACCATCATCTTTACAGATTGGTTTTGCTCCTCTAACCTCGTCTGAACTGTTTTGTTCAGGGCAGGTGTACTTAAATCGACCAGAAGATTGAGTTTTAACACTTTGTTCTTTCAAAGGTTCGATTTCCATGTTTAACGTTGATTTAACATTGATCTGACTTCAGGATTATTTAATGTTCTTTTGTTACTGTCTGCATTTGCATATCCGTGTCAGATACTGGAGCAACAAACTATTCTATTTGAATAATGCAGTGAGTTGTTATGATTTTATTTGTCTGTGTCTATTTGGATTTACTTTGACAGTGACTGGGATCAAGATGAGAAGTATTGATTTTCCTCTTATTGTTCCATTTACCAGGTATTTCTCCACATCTCAGATCGGTGTTGTTCAATCTTTCGTGTCTTTCAAGGGGACTGAGCGAATGAGATTAATAGGGGTTTCTGAAAGGTGCTCTTTTGCTGAGCAATTAAATTGTTGGGCAGATTTGACGGTACGATTAATAATATTAGCAACTCGTGGTTACACTTTATTTTAAGGTGTCATTGTTACAGTGTAATTATACATTTAAGTACTGAGTAATATTAAGCAGCTACATGTACTTACTATAGGGTTAGGGTAGGATTAGGATGTGGTTTAGGGTTAGTTGCATGTAATTATGCATCATTTACTGTTATTACTATGGCAAGTACATGTAACATATGTAACAAGGACATTGTAAAATAAAGTTTAACTCTTTAGTAAGGGTTTTGACAGGTTTCAAAGGATTTTTTAAGGGTTGACTGGTGTGTAGTTCACCCAAATATTCTGACAGAAAATTCTGTCATCATTTACTCTCCCTTACCAAACCACTTCTTTCTTCTGTTAAACACAAAATTTTTTGTCCGTGTTCCACAGAAGAAAGAAAGTCATTCAGGTTTGGAATGACTTAAATAATTTTTTGGTAAACTGTCCCCACAAAGACATCCACCAGACTCAGTGAGACACTTTGTCTAAAGGACTTTCAAACAGCATATGTTAAAGTAACTGCTCAATAAAAAGCATTAAGATGTGGGCTAGGCGATAAACAATATCATATTGAGATCGTGATAAAATTTGCGTTGATAACGATGATAAGCTCTGGATATTTTCAAATACACAGTGAAACTGAAACTAAAAGATCTTCACAAAATACGTCAAAATAAAAGCTCGGTTTAACTTCAAGAAATTATGACAGAAATGTAACACTACTCTATACTAAAATGTACTTCTCAAACTAATAATAATAATATTATTATTTCTAAGGAATATCATACAACCAAGATATTTTTCATCCATGTTTTGTTGTAAAATTAATTGTCAAATTTGATTTGATTACATTTTAAAAGCTCGATTAAATTGTTAAAGCTTATTTGTATTAAATCATAAATCACTGAATCCCAAAACACAGAATTTAGGGAAAAAATGTAATGGATTTTATGGGCCCCAAATGAAATGGTAGCTACTCTGTGGAGTTTAATTGTGAACAAACAAGTTTACATATTTACATTAATTCTCTAGGTCTAACAAATATGTGGAAAGCATGTCCTTCCCCATTAAATTAACATTGTGATTAGGGCTGGGAATCGATTACACATTTTTTACTAATTAATTGCACAATTTGCTGTAATTAATTGCAATTAATTGCATTTCCCCCAAGCTTGTAATCATCACTGTAAACCCTAACGCTCAAAATAATTAATTGGTTTGAGTAGGACAAACTTAAATTAAACTAATTAGTTCAGTCAAATTAACTTTTATGAGTATTTAGCACTTTTTTTCTTTCAAGTTCACAGAACTGATATATTTTAAGTAAACTGAACTGTTTCATTGTTTTGAGTTTTATGAAATGATTTATTTTAATTTAAACAAACTTAAGTTTAACTGAAACGGCTGGGATGTCTATTTCCCAGCATGCTTTGCCGATGGCACTTGAATGGGAGAGTAAATGCTAAAATTAAGTGTAATATAATGGGTTTTTTTTGTGCAAGATTAATGTTAATTGGGAGATTGAGTATTGATTAATGTTTTGTTATGCTAATTTAGAAGATTTCTGTTAATGTTGGTTTTAGGATAGTTACCATCATGGTGACAAGTGGTGCATGCGGCTTGATTTGAGAGAAAATAAAATCTTTATATTGTTGCACTCATGCTGCAAGTGCTGTATAACATACTATTGTTAGCATGATAACATAGTAGTGGTATCTGCAAGTTCTGCTTACTTAAACTTTAAATTTCAAAACTCAAAAAAATTGAGGCAATCGATTGCCTTACATTTTTTGAGTTCTGCTAACTTATTCGGGTTTACAGTGAATATTTAAACTTAGAATCACCTAATTAAATTAAACAGGGGAAAAAAGGAATAGAAAATAGACCTATATTAAAATAATATTAAACATCAATATATCAATATATTATTCTTTTTCAATAATCAATCAACATAATCAATTTAACAGATGTTATATATATATATTTTTTTTTTACTAATTATCAAAATAAAATATAGTCCTACAAAGCTATTATTACCAGAGCTTGTGATCAGAGCAGGTCATTTTACCATTGTTGCCCAGCATGACTATACCAGCTCAGCAAAAAGAAGTCTACTACTGAGAAATTTCACGTTATTTGAGCGGACTTTGCTTTTCCAGTGCATGATCGGTACATGATTGGAGCGTTTGGGCCGTTAACGTTAACGGAACATTGAGCAGAGAGCGCAGAAGCACACCGACACACACACACACATACACACACACGGAACGGAGAGCGCGGAGCACACACGGAGCGGAAAAGACCCGCTCATGAAAGCTGCGCGAGAATGAAACCTGATCGCCGAACACGGAGGGGCGGGACGGCATATTTTCGGCCTTTTCAATAGCAGCCGCAACAGGAAATCATTAAAACGAGGCAAAAAAAAAAAGTGCTGCGTTAATTGCAGGTTTTTTTTTTACGCGTTAAACATCTCAAATTAATCGCAAAGATTAACGCGTTAATTCCCCCAACCCTAATTGTGATAAATAGCGACGTCGGTATTTGGAAAAAATATTGTGATCATATTTTTGCCCATATCGCCCAGTCGTTGTTTTCAAAATGTGAGCTGCTTTTAACTTGAAAAGTCTTAAAATATTGTGTTCAATACTGTAGAATCATTACAAAAGAGGTGTTTTGATGGCTATGGCAGCGATATTATAAACTAGAAGAAGAGAGATACTGTAACAGTTACTATGACTGTTGGCACACTAGAGCAAAGCATACTACTGGTGTGCTAAACCCCATTAGGGAAGGTGTGTTCCTTAACACATCTCCTTAAAAACAGCATCTCAGCTAGACAAAGAGAAAAATCTAGATGAACTAGTCAACCTCAATAAACATCTAGTCATCCATTGTACTGTATGTCTGCATTGATGTGGGACTGTCAAAAACCTTTGGTTGCTCAATAATATGTCATTTTCAAGCCAAAAGGCACCATTCAGAAAGATAACTCTAGTATTTTCCAGCAAACACACAAATCTGTAGATAACGTCTGCTGGCTGCCGACAGCGGTGCTCAGCGTGTCCACTGCGGTTGAGTGGATATTGTTTATGGGATGCTGGGCTCTGTCAGGCGGTCTATTTCAGACCCTGTGTTGTGGCTGCAAAGGGGGACAACGCAGCAGATGCTACAGATTGTGAAATGCGGCTAACACGCATTCTGTCCGCGCCCTCAACCGAAGGGCACATGACCTGAGCAAACATCCTTGGTCAAATAAAATGACCGTACCTGAGGGTGTTGACTCTAGTCTTTGAATCCGAATAGAAAGCTAATTCGCTTCCATTACTCTGAATGATCTTCAACAGAATGTCCTGGAATTAATATTTTAGCACGACCGTTCCTGGTTGGCTTTAATAGCTTTTTTCAAGGTGAAATAATATGCCCCTGTTCATAATGAGCCCTTGCATGTCTGGCAGTGCCCCGGTTGCGGAGCGGTGATAATTAAGGGCTCTATAGCAGGAATAAAGGTTACGTCTGCGGCGGGCTCGCTCGACTGCTCGTTGATGCAGCGCACGCGCCGACGGTGCGTCTGTCTGTTTGTGTGCGTGTGTGTGTGTGGTGTGTGTGGCTGGAATTCACATGAAAGGACTCGGGCGAGAGAAGGGAACAGGAGTGGGCGGGGGACGAGTCGTTGATATGTACAGCGTGACTCAGTTAAACATACAGAACCACTGGGGTATTTCAGAAGCATTTAATACGTTTCAATTAAAACAAATATTCAGAGCGAGAGGACAGATTAAATGGACAATCGGCATGTTTAACTTGGGTTTGACGCATGGTTTTTGGCCTTATGGTTCACTCCCGGCCTGGCTACTTCATTGAAATGGAGTGTATATATTTGCTCAGGTTCTCTGTGTACCTTTTCTCTGAGGCGTGTTTAATTTTTGATAAAACAAAGCCATAAATGTTTCCTCTCAAGCCACCAGGTCACTACGTCTGGACTGTAAATATTTCACAGCTCTGCTGAAGCTAGGTCTTGTACGGATGTTCGTTTGTAGACAAGCTAGTTGTGCTAGTCTAGGTTTATTTTAAGCATCAGATGATGGCGTATGCTATTCAGTTCATTAATAGCTTTTGCTGTATTAGACCTAATTGATTCAGACCTGCTTGATGAATATTTGGAGTGCCTGAAGTCTTTGAAGTATGTGCCCTAAACCTTTCACAGCACCCTGTTGAGAGTATCATCAAAATAAACTATGAGCCACAGACGCAGGCGTGTTTAGAATATCAAGCGTGGATTTTTGAAGCTGCTTTTCTAAATAAAAGTGCATTTTTAAATTTAAAGGGAGTTAATTTAACTAAATGCTTTTCTTACTTCCACTTCCACTGTTTTGGAGAATGTTCAAATTTCCTCTTGCAGCATATCTCTCATTCATGTAGGCACACATCATATGATGAAAGAATTACATTTTTGAATGAACTCTTGTATATCCAATCCAAATGAGCAGTTATATTAGGGGTGTAACCATACCCTCATGTCACTATTCGATACATTTCACAATGCTGAACTCACAATATGAAATTATTGCGATACTCCAAGACATATGGTATTATGTGAACAAAAAATGTACTGTTGATTAAAATGCTATATTTGGGATTACATTGGGGGTGGAAATGAATAGGCTTGGACTTGGTGCTGGTCAATGGTCAAAGTGTGTAGTTGCTGTGTGTAGCTACACCTGTTTGATCTCTCAATGTCTTGAATCCACAGGAAGTTGCACGGTGGAGTGAAGACTTTTGGCTGTGAGTTCTGTGGAAAGCAGTTCCTGGATAGTTTACGACTGAGGATGCACATGCTGTCTCATTCAGGTAACCTCATCCCTCCTCCCCCCCACCTCGTAAACACCATGATGACCACACGCAATAGTCCCGATAAGGATGAAAACATAGTTTACAGTGTCATTGCACAAGTGATACGTGATCGGTGTTGTGCAACAAGTGTCAGCCCCCTGTTGCCCTGTGTTTGTCCACCATGTACCGCACACTTAACCTGCTCTAACAGATGGAACATTGCACTTCTAGTGACGCAGTGTTTGGTTATCCCCGTCTTCACACTTCCCTTTCAAGTCTCATATGTGTCTCAACAGTTACATTTCAAGCCTGGCAGAGATCCAATCTGGGCACTTTGCCACATTATTAGTACAGTATGTACAGTGAATCTTGCCAGCTTGTTTTTTTTTCTCATTGTTATGAGGAGGTGTTGGACAGAAACTCGCTTAAGGGAGGGGACGGATCCAGTTGTTTATACACATCCCAACCCTTAATTAAGCGATCGTGTTGAAATGATGCTGTTACATGTTATGTAAGTCTGTGGTATTGTTTGGGGCCGATGTGTGCTATTAAGTTCGAACTTTTGCCGTCAGATTTTGGTTATCAAAAGGGTCTGTTGCATAACCGTAGACATAAAATAAACCAGACACAGACTTCAAAATGAAGTTTAGTGCTGAAACTCTGTGTTTTGGCTTATGTTGTCCAGCTGTCATCCTGTTTTTTATATCGTAGCTCCTTTTTAAAGCTCCTTTCCCTTTCAGTCTTTGCTTTACAGAGTGTGTTATGTGGTGTACCGACATTGTTTTTTCATAAAAAAAATGTTCTAGTGAAAATGCTACTTTTTAATACAACTTATTTATATTACAAAATTTAATAAAAAATGTAAACATTTGTTGTTAATTACAAATGATATTATCAGCATAACAATTTTTGTGATAATTTGACTTCACTTTATATATGATACAGGCTCATTTTAATTGTATGATTACAGTTTAGCAAATTAGATGAACACCAATATGCCAACATTAAAAGAACACTTATTAAACACAATATTTACTTGAAAGATAAATAAATAAAATATCAGCCAGTAAATCAGCCTGGACAAGATATATGTCAACAATAAAAGAACACTTATTAAACACAATATTTACTTGAAAGATAAATAAATAAAATATCAGCCAGTAAATCAGCCTGGACAATATATATGTCAACAATAAAAGAACACTTATTTAGCACAATATTTACTCAAAACATTTACTCTTTTTTTTAAATATCAGCCAAAAAAAATCAGCCGGGCCAATATATATTGGCCTATTACTATTGGTTCAATGATTGATTTAAAATATCAGGAAGCGTTTTTGTCACCTTTATGATGGCAGAGAAGGGACATTTTTGGGGTAAAATGGAGGAATGACATTGAAACAAGTTGCAGGCAGGATTCAAACCTGCTTCTTCAAGCCAAGGCTCCGGGTTCAGTATCAGGAATCCTAGAACGTGATTGAAGCTTATTGAATTCAGTAGTTGCCCACACTAAAGTCTGCTTTAGAGGGGAATGTCCTGTTTCAAGTGGAGAGGAAATACACTCAAACTGGCAGCAGAGTGTGTGTTTGTGTGTGTGCGCGTGTGTGTGTGTGTGTGTTTGTCCATCTGTCTGATTAAGTCTATAGTCGTCTCTGGAGGGTTTGTGAAGCCCACCTCACTTGACTTACTCAGCTCACATTTTTGTCAAGATTCTGACAGTGCTCTTCTCCAAATTAACTGAAACATTCCTTCTCTATTATGTCTTGGTCTCTATCTGTCTCTTTTTTGTGTGTTTATGAAAGCGAGAGGAAAAGGTGTATCCCCCCCACCCCACCCCACCCCAGCAATAAACCCTGGCAACAATATTCAGTTACTCCCACATTTAATCTGCTCGTAATCCAGTGTCGCACCTGTTCACGCACCACATGAACGAGAGCGAATCTTCAACATGTGCGACATTCGGGCTGAAAAGCCCTGTCAAGATGTTTTCTCTTAATGTCTCTTTCTCTTTTTTCTGTCTTTCTCTCTCTGTCTGGGAGAAGCCCTGCACTCTGTGCTTGGCGACACGCCAGCTCTTCCCTCGCACTGATGACATCATCAGCTGCCGGCAGGTCTGGATGTTCTGCCAGCATTCTGGAGCATTTATGATTGTTCGCAGATGTGTGTCCAGGAACATACTGTACCCAAATCCCAAAATTAATCAAACTTGACTGCTCTCCAAGCCACTGCTCTCCAAAATAGCGTGAGCACTGGGGTGGAGGGAGGACGCTGGTGGAGTCCTAAATAAAACAAAAATGCAGAAAGAAAACAGAAATGTTGACTGCGGGCCCTTAGAGGCCGACTCGACAGGATGGAGCAGACGTCTGCACTGTGGTCAAAGTGTTCAAAGGTTACGTCCGAGGGCATGTACAGTACATGGTGCCTCCATGCCAGTTTCTGACACTTTCCATCAATACAGATTGCTGTCACTTATTATGTTCTAGATATGTTCGATAAATATAAAATTGTTTGCAATTTATTTTGCAGAACATGCACTTACCAAAGAAAGTACTGGGTAATACAAGGGAACCGCATGGGTTAAGGGGTAGGTTCAGGGTTAGTACCTATTTATTGTAATTACCTGTACTATAATAGAATTTGCATGGGGAACAGGACTGTAAAATAAAGGTGTGTTCACACTTGGTATGTTTGGTTGGGTTAAAACGAACCCTGCTGCGATTGCTCTGTAAGTTTGGTTTATTTGAATAAGTGTGAATGCTTCCATCTGAACCTTCGTGCGCACAAAACAAGCAGACCGAGAACCCCGGAAAGGAGGGTCTCGGTCCGCTTCCAAATGGACTCTGGTGCGGTTTGAATGAAATATGAACGCAGCATGGACCAAAGACATGTAAACAAACCAAAAACAGGATGTGATGTCACAAGATGCGACCCTAAAAAGGACATAATGCTCAAGCATACCTGTTTTTTCTCGTCATAGTCATGGAACAGGCATCAGAACCGCGTCTACTCGCAGCAGATCTCCGTTTGTGTGTGGCGGAGGGATTCCTGTCGTTGTTTGACTCCTTTACACATTTTATAAGCTCTTCACGAGTTCTCAGCTGGTCAAAATACCATCATATGTAGGCTACGCACATACAACAAGCACATTTATTCCAGCGCACAGCACAGTTTTGGATATTCGGTAAGTTCCGTCGTTAACTATACATAATAAAAGCCGACCAATCAGGTTGTGAACATATCCCGATGACTTTAGGTTCGTTATCTTTATGTTTGGTGTTGAAATGCTAATGTGAACGCTAAGCGGACCAGGACAAAATGTTAAAAAAAATTTGGCCCGGACCAAACAAACCATGCTAACTGAACATTAAGTGTGAACACAACCCTAAAGTGCTAAGTGGGTATCTGTTTATATATAAATATATATATATATATTTTCTTCTAGAATGATCATTTTTATAAAGCATGTATATTTAAGCTCAATAATTTCACTTAAATGGCAATGCAAATTACCTATTAATTGTCATTTAAGTGAAATCATTGAACTTAAATATACATGCTTTATAAAAATGATCATTCTAGAAGAAAATTTCAGATGGCACTTAGAGGCTTTTGCATCTGAACTCTTCATATATATACTTATCTTTTTTATTTCTTTTTATTTCAATACATTTTGTCTATTTAATTTTGATGTTTAATGCTTATTGCTAGAAATACATATCCTAGATTTTGATAACAGGGTTGAAAAAAATGCAAACCTCATAGAAAATAAAAAAGAAATAAAACAATTATTATTGTAATTTATATTGTATTATTATTATTTTACCATGGTTAGGAAGCTCATTTTGCTGACTTATTTGTTGAAAAATCTTTTGTAAGTGTTTCAGACCCTATTTGATGCCTTATTTATGGAAGTGCATTGTTCAGGCTTCTATCATGTGGATGTAACCACTCATACCTCACAGACCTGAAGATGTCACATACTAATAAATTACCTTTCTTTGTACTTTGTCACAGAGATTGACAGAAGGCTGTTTTTGAAAGGCATTAAAACCACCCTGCTGTGTTTATACAGTATATAAAGCTGCTTTAATATTATGACATTTGTGCCTCTATTATTTAATGATTGTTTTCCATTGTGACCTATTATTCGACTGACTCTCACAAATTACAAGATAAATAACGTTCAGTGTTTCAGTGTTGACAACCAAACTCTTACAATTTATGATTGTTAACTTGAGTCTTTAATTTGCAAGCCAGTAAAATGGAGGGAAAATAAAAGTAAAAATCTAATTCAGTCTTTATAGCGCATCAAAGCCCTAGATCTTCTGGCCCGTCATTGGATTTTGCTGCTTTACGTCCCAACGGTTGCCAAGTAGCAGAAGCCCTTGTTTTCTAATGCTCTAATTTGGTATTCAGCACGAGATTGAATCTTATTTTTGTATGCCAGGCAAAGTGTTTTGATGGAGGGTGATTGCAGCCAGTCTGGAGGCTGTTTGGGCTGTTTATCATGGGCAGTACAGTGCACAATGTGCCGTCTGAAACACAACACAAGCCGATTGAATGTGGGATCTGCTTTGTGGTTTCTAAATGTGTGCTGAGCGTTTGGAAACATGTGCGAGGAGAGACATATGAGAGAATCACCTTGCCTGTCAGCATCTCAACAGAACAAATAAGATATGCTGAAATGTTGTCTATAGATAGCTCACTAGAATGTAAGAGCATAGCTACTATCCTTCAGTAATAAGACAATAATAAACTGAAAACACAGAGCATTTTAATTCACGCACACCAGAAATTTTCTCACAGGCGCAATTTACGCTGGCTCTGATGAGTCACACCATCAAAGTATTTTTGAGCGTGGTTTGTAATGATTCTGTAAATGAGAGCATTTTTAAACTTTAAAGGGCTTTGGTTGTCGTCCAGAAGGAACGAGAAGAAAGTGTATGTGGAAAGAGGCTAATTTTAGGTGCTAGCTGGCTGACTTCATGAAGCTTGTGGGTGCTTTAATGAGTCATAATAAAGCCATTTCGGGCCAGCTGAGTGAAAATAGATACTTGATGAGCCAATGGTCATTATACATTTGGATTTTATTGATTTATTTTCTTTTTTCCTGTGAGTCTGAGATATAAAGTCTGCAGGAAATGGTGAAAAGCTGCTTGCAGAACCCATAGTTGTGTTGTGTCCAAGCCATGTGTGGTGAATGGAAGACATTGTTCACTTCTCTTTTTGAGGTCTTGTCCCTCATGAATTGTTCAGAAAAAGCAACGTCAGCCGTCCATTTCTCCTTGTTCGGTGAGTGTGTGTGTGGTTTATTGAAAGTATTTCTAAAGTGATGGAAACATCCTGGCCTACTTCATAATGGGCCAGCGGCTCCACAGGTGGATCTAATACTAATAATAGATGGATTCCCTCAGGCGGTTGATGGCCATCAGAACAGTTATTTAGTCCAGTTATTAAGGATCTGTGGTTGCAACTGGGTTAAATGATTCTTTTCTTTCTTTGTATGTGTGTGAGAGTGTGTGTGTGCATTTATACACCGTGTAAATGTATTTTCATCTGTGTAGGTGATTCATGTTTAATGATGTCTTAATGGGGTGATTTTTGCATCGCCTATTTTTAGGACCATTAAGATTTTTTTGCATTTTGACATTATTTTCATGATAATTAAGCAGCCGTGTCACACCCATTCACATTATCTCAATGTGAAAAATTGTCATTCCCATCAATGTAATATGTAAAAAAAATTATACTATTTAAATACATTTTTAAGTTATGTTAGCATGATGCACGGTCTTCATTGTGCCCAGACAAGATAATCTTGTAATACAGTGATTAGAATAATGAGAATAATGCAAATTACAAACAATTCAAAAGTAAAACATGCATTATAGCAATTAGAATTGTTGGGGAAATGTGAGTATTTATTTACATTGTATTTATATTTTTGTATTATATTTTATTCATTATATATTATATATATAATTAGAAACAAACATACACACACACACACACACACACACACATATATATATATATATATATACACACAACACATTGATTTATGTTTTGGCTCAGTAATGTATTTTTTACAACGTTAAATTACAGAAGTAATTTCTTTTAACCTTTCTTTTTTCACACTGAAAACTGAAATAATGGCTGCTGAAAATTTAATTAAATTAGAAAATATATTAAAATAGAAAACAGTCCCTATAACTTGTAATTATATTTATTATTTAATGTTTTTTGTGTTTTTTGTTTGTTTGTTTTTTGATCAAACAAATGCAGCATTGATGAGCAGAGCCTTCTTTCAAAAAAATAATAATTTTTGACCCAAACCTTTTAAAGGGGAGTATGCAATATAACTGGCTTGACATGCTTTGTGAGATTCACCCTGAAGAAACCAACCTTAGCTTTGATAAATAATGATGGTTGATCAAAATCATCTGCTTTTACAGGAAGGCATGAGCAGTACCTGCCTGAGGATACGTCAACCTGACATGACCCTCACTATTATATGATTATCATTTATTACTGTTATCTCTGCGAACACATAATAAATGGATATAGTGTTTTGTTTGTAAGAAGAGACTCATTGTACATGTCATAAATCAGTCTGAAGATACAAAGGGTTTTAATATCCTTTAGGACATGTTGCTGTCTGTTCTGCCTCAGCTTATGGTTTACAGACTTTTATCAAGACAAGACAAGAGAAAGCTGCCAGCCCTTGTAGATAAGAACATCTCTTTGATTCTGTCAAGGGGCAGTATGTTACTCTGTTGATGTGTGTGTGTGTGGGGGGGGGGGGGGGGGGGGGGTGAATGATGTTTAATGTCATAAACAACTCGTACTTGCCTTTGGCATCGTTTCTGTTTTCTTTTCAGTTCATCTTATGGTTTGATTTTTTTAAACATGAGCTTAAAAAAACTGATCAACCCTACTGCCATATACAAGTTTCCTATGAAGAACATGTGTTCATATTTCACATACATTATGATAAATGGGGAAAGAACGTTCAGCTGTCTGTCATTTAGTTTCCCTGTGTATTTATACTCCCTGTCTCATTCAGTTCATTGTCGTTTCTCGTCTTATGTGAGTAGTTTGTTGCGTTACTTGCTATATGCCTTCATCTATGTATTCTCTTCGTGTTCATTAAACAAGTTAATATTTAATCATTCTGTGAACTACCACGTCAGTTGTGACACACACACATTATATGTAATATATAATATACATATATAATACTAAAATGACACTGTGTAATGTTGCCGTCCGTAATAAAGCTATGGGCCAACTGATTACTTTTATTGTATTCTGCTTCCTTTCAGCTGGACCAAAAGCATTAATATGTGATCAGTGTGGGGCTCAATTTTCCAAGGAAGATGCCCTGGAAGCACATCGACAGACTCACACAGGTACGTCTTCTTGCCTCATCTAACCACAAGCCACTTCTTTAAATAACACTAGTTCACCACAATGGAAAAAAACACCAGTAAAGTGGAAATGCGTCATGCATGTACCAGTTGCAATCATGTTTATGACCCTATCAAAAATGGTCTTCTATAATTCAGCAGGGACGGTTTCGATGCCCTCTAAAATTTCAGCCAATAATATGTGCTGTTACAGGGCAGGGCGGCACACCGCTTTGGCACAGCAGTAGTGCCATGTTTCACCATCTCCATCACTTTGTCTAAACATGGCACATACATTTATTAGAGCGACTGTACTGAGTTACCAGAGCCTGTGACTCATCGGCGCTCTGGCACGTTCATTAACACGCCAACAGCGCTCAGCTGCCACCCTCCTGTCAAATATTCATATTTACTGACATCTGATGACTGCAAGGTTGGGTTTCAGTTGTACTACAGACATTTTAATAATCATATTTTAGGTGAGGTAAATAGTGTGCTCTGATAGGGGTTGGCATTGGATGATATGTTGTGTAAACTTGTTTTTGCTGCTGCATACCTGAGTGTACTCTGTCAGGACACATTGAAGCATGTACAGTACATATGCGTACAACTAGTCTAATGAAAATGAAAATTCTGTCATTATTTACTTTGTTTTTACCCTGTTATTTTTTCACATGTCATACTCGAAGTCTTCAGAAGCAATATGATAGCTTTATGTGAGGAACAGCCAGAAATGATCCAAGTCATCTTCCCCTCCAGTGAGCTGTTAACTCGAGAACCATTGCAACTGGATCTTTGATTCAGTGAGTTGAACTCAAGAACTGGATCATCTAAACAAATCGTTCTTTTGATCCAGTTTCAATGATCCAATTGGACTGAATGAATGAGCCACAAATCAGGCTGAATGATTCATTTATTGATTGAACTGATTCGTTCATGACTTCAGCTCACTGAATCAATGATCCAGTCACAGCAGTTCTTGAGTTAACAGCTCACTGGAGTAAGCTAACAGCTCATCGACAGAAATTTCAGTCTGTTCCTCACAGAAAGTTATTTAGACTCAATTAGAATGTGTTACTATGTAATTATACATTTTGTGTGTGTGTGTGTGTGTGTGTGTGTGTGTGTGTGTGTGTGTGTGTGTGTGTGTGTGTGTGTGTGTGTGTGTGTGTGTGTGTGTGTGTGTGTGTGTGTGTGTGTGTGTGTGTGTGGCATTTTTGTTGTTTAACTGCCATAGTCGTATGAAATGCCAGTTTGAGTGCAGCTTGTGACATTTCCTGATCCCATTCCCACATCTTTTCTTGTCCTCACTGCACTATTTATATCGATAAAACAAAAGTGAGAAAATGCCTCAAATGTCTCTGAATCTATATACAGCGGTCCCAGAAAGAACACTAATCCATTATTTAAAATGTCTAAATGTCACTGCTTAAATAACAAAAAAGTTTAAAGAAAAGTGGCATTTATTTATCAGAGATAACTCAAGCACACTTTTCAATAAAAACATTTATAAAAAAGAAAGAAGTTGACTAGATTTTAAATGATAAAAAAGCCATACTGTAATGTAATTAGTTCTGAGAAACATTAAAACATCATTTGTTTTTACACACTTCAAGCTAAATCGAAGAACGAATTGGTGTGACGTCATTTTGAACAAAATCAGGCCGAAATTAAGTTTGTTTCAGGAGTTTGAAACAGTGTATGGAGTCAATATAGGGCCATATATATCTGCAAAATAAAACAATGTTTTGCAAACAAAAAATATGTTTTGCAAAAAAAAAATATATGTTTTGCAAATAAAAATACTCGGTCTGGGGCTCGCGCTGATGACGTTACGAGAGGGACGCGCCTTCGTCCCTTGTACACACCCCAACCTCTTGACCTTGTGTACAAGGGACGAAGGCGCGTCCCTCTCGTAACGTCATCAGCGCGAGCCCCAGACCGAGTGGATCGTTCGAAATGGCGGAGCAGAGACATGCGGGTGATGGATCACAGGTATGTATTATTGACAATAATAGTCTGGGGCTCGCGCTGATGACGTTACGAGAGGGACGCGCCTTCGTCCCTTGTACACACCCCAACCTCTTGACCCCTCCCCCCACGTCAAATCAGGGACACAAAGCGAGGCGCAAAGAAAAATGAAGCGCAAAGGAAAGCTTGCGCCGCAGAGGCACGGATGACTGAAACGCGGATTTAAAGGAACGGCGCAAAGGGAAATATGTGTTGCAAAGTCAATGTGCAAACCACTAAAGCAAAAAAAATTCTCAATATTCTATTTTTATTTGCAAAACATATATTTTTTTTGCAAAACATATTTTTTTGTTTGCAAAACATTGTTTTATTTTGCAGATATATATGGCCCTATATTGACTCCATAACAGTAAACTTTCCGGAAAAGTTAGCTCTATCTGTTAAATGCCTTCGAATAACATTGGTCCATGGCGATTACGTAATAGGTCGGTGTGGCTCTGAGGCTCCGCCCTCTTTAATCAATTCTTCTGTGTACACAAGTAAAACACATGAACACACTGGAGAGCTGCTTTATGGTAGAAACTGAAGTTTCTTTTTGAAAAAGGTACTGACACTTTCTTTTTATGTAATACTGAAGCGGCTTGCTTTAAAGCAATCTAATGTATAAAGTGCCATATAAGTAAACATGACATGACATTGATGCTGTGATTTTTGTTGTGTTTATTTTGTTATTGAGAGGAAAGCGTGCATCGCATATTTACACATTCATTTAAACGCTGCTCCCAACAGCGTAGGGGGCGTCAGGGCCTGATTCAGGGCCTTAGGTGTCCAAACACTTTCGGGGGGCCTTTAGTCCAATAACAGCACTCTAATCTCTATACCTTGTATAACCATCATTTCCACCTGTACCTTTGTTACTTATTGGCATATCAGACTGCCATCAGAGGATACAGTCTGTCACAGGTATTCCAGACTGCACTAATTAATTTGCTCTCTGGGTATAAAAGCGTTTCATGGGGCTAATGATCCACATGTTGAGTCTATATAAAGGTTGAGTCCTAATTAAAACAAGGTGCCATACTTTTGTCATCTGCGTGGATTTGAGGTGCTAAATGTTTCCATGGCAGCCAGCTCATAAAATCTCTGAATTTCTGATGGATCAGAATCAGTAAGTTTCTATTATTTTTTACAGTAACGTACATCGATGCTACTACAATGAGGGTGCAATATCTGTCGCCTGTGTTCCACAGGGAGAAAGACGATAACCCTCTCTAAAACGTTGGCATGTAACTGTAACTCGCTGTGGCACACACTGTATAAATTCTTAATGCATGTCGACATAGAGGTGGTGTTAATGATGCCCAGAATTTTATACCTTCTCTCCCAAACTTGTAAACATCCCGCTCTCTGTTTCAGTTTGGCAGCACATTTAGTCAAGAGGAGGGGAGGACATAGCTCATCCATTTTAAAAAACCTTTTTACTGCTGGGCACCAGCCACCACTTACTGAAGTGAGAGATGTTTTCATCACTTGCATACATTTTCTGGATTTAACCAAGTTAGAATTTTACATTTTAAATGTTAAATACGCCATGGAGCCAAGATAGCCTTCCTATATGAAGATCCAAACGGTAAAGAAAAACTAGGACCTTGTTTCCATTTGAAGCAGCCATTTCTTTTCAATGCATTAAGACCAACCAGAAGTGGTTTTTACTGGCCATGAAACTGTTTTCCTTGTGGGCAGCGCTCTAAAATATAGCGAAACAGCGCTTCAGGAGACCCAAGTTTGCGTCCCGACTCGTGGTCCTTTGCGCCTCTCTCCTCCCCTATCATTTCCTCTCTCCCTTTGACTGTCCTCTCCAAAAAAGATTTTTATCAAATCAATAACATGATTAAAAGTAGTTCAGTTGTGAAGTGAAAATGTGTCTCTAGATCCCTGTGTTCTGTTGTGTCCATTTCTTTCCCTTATATTTTGTTTTGATGGCACAGTACGAGGATGTATTGCCACATGAAGAAAATTAAAAAACAAACATCTAAAAACTTATAATGGTTAATTATAACCACTAATGTAATAAATAAATGAATGGGGAGTCAATACTGATCCTTTTCATTCTTTTTAAAAATATATTTTATTGCCAATAAATACTAAGTCTCCAATAATAGCATTTTATACTATTTTCTTAATACTTAAAAAAAAATATCTACAGCATAAAAATGGATATATATTTTGACATTTAATGCTGTCATTAAATTCTGGATTAACTCTGCTCATTAGATTACAGCTAAATATAATTTAAAGGTGAAAATAGTACAATACAATAAATAAAAATAATATCTAATATATGCAGAAAACCTTTATAGAACTGAAATATTGTGCATCCCTATTTTTTTTATATAAGCTTGTTTGTATGTCTTTGATTTGAATCACTCTTGTCAGTTCCTCTTTGCACAAAGAAGCCAACTGGTGAGTAACATTATTTTTAATAGCCTGTTTTTACATGCATTTGAGTGTTAATTCTGAGTCAGCCTTTAAGCAGGACATTTGTCCTCAAATGCCAGCATATGTGAGAATGTCAGAGGTGAACGGCCTGCTTCTTTGAGGTTTTTAGGGTTGCAAATGGAAAAGAGGATTGTGTGAGACCCGTGGGACAGGGGCCGGCTGAAGGGGGGAAGCTGGTGGCATTTGGTGCCAGGACAGAGCGAGAGACAAACAACATCATGTGCTGTTGTTTACACTCAGCCGCTGTGCTGTCATAGACGAGACCTACTAGAGAGCTGACCTACTTAAAAGCCTCCTAAAATAAAACTCACTTGTGTCTCTGGACCGATACACTGGCGGGCAGGCTGGAAAAGCAGGCCAGCACATCACAGCTTTCTTTTCCTCTTCTCCCCTCCCGACGGAGAAGCGCTTTATCGCATCCTTCGCAGAGCAGAAATAAAAATGTTATTAAAGGGGTTTTATTTGAGACCGGAATAGAAGCGATTTGCCTTTAAACGATTTTGGCCTAAGGGGCGACCGCTCGTCCATCTGTCTTATGTGCTTATGACGTCAGATTTCCTAAAACTCTTCCATCACGCTCATCTCGCTGCACAGGAAGTGACTTGCATCTACAGTGAGGGCGAGGGCACACTGAGAATTACTCACCGGGAACACGTTGTGACTTCAGCGATCTGGCCCACAGAATAAACAGTGGTTAAACAAGAGCAATGTATCTCTTGTTGCGTTAATTATTAAGCAGACCGTTCCTTACTTTGCTAGATTGGCCCGTCTGTCTCTCACTTTGCAGCCGATTGAATTTCAGGGGTCATCTGAGGTATAGTTGATGTGTCAAAGTCATCCCCACAGAGCAATCTGGAATGACTGGGTTATATTTAGTCAAATACTTTTGAGCTCATGTGCCTCTGATACATTTGAAAGGAATCGTTTACAGCGGCTTCATATGATAACGCGTGTTTTCTCCTCGGACAGGTGCACACCACGGGTCATTTAAAACATATATGACCTTCTTTCTTTCGAAAAATATGAAATGTGAATTTTTGAAGAATATCCTGGTCGCTCTTTTCCATGTAATGAAAATCAATGGAGACTGGAGCTTTTAACCTTCATATAGGGCACAAAAGAGCCATAAAATACATTATTTTCCAACTCTTCTGAAGTAATATGGTAGCTTTGTGGGAAGATAAGAGCGAATCACTGAGTCCGAGAACACAAGAATCAAAGCAGTCTGAAAGCAGCACGACATCTGAGGGGAAAAAGCAAGATATTGTGGCCACAAATGAGGAATTTGATTTAATAATAACGACTTAATAATTTGTTCCCTCAATTTATTGATTTGGGAACAAATCACTTCAACATGGCCACGATTTACCTAAAATGAGGGAACGAAATCTTAATCTGTGACCACCATAAATATATTTTTCTGTTTGTCATGTGCGGGCCTCTGTCATTTTTGATTGATTATTGTCTAAAATGTTTTTGTCATTTGTCAAATCATTCTTCTTAGTTGAGTCTTTTCAATGAATCAGTTGATATAGTTCACAAACCCTGAATGATTTGTTTGTTAATCAGACTGATTCAGTTCTTCAGTTCTCTGACTTACTGACTCAACAATTCCATAAAAGACCAAACAATTTAAATATCCAAGTCATATTTCTTTCTTGTTTAGTGCCGTGAGACACCAAAACGACGCTAAAGTTGTCACATTTTTATGTGGCCTTAGTAAACTTAAAAAAACAGACTTTGTGCTAATATTGATGGTATTTTCATTGATACAGACCACCTTCTTTCTACCATGACCCGGCTGTAACCAAACAGGGGATTTCACCAAGTTCAGCATGTTCCTGGATCAATATCTTTGTTGATTCTGGAACAATATTCCAATCAACCAATCATATTTGAGAGAAAAGTTTACAGTTCATGTCAAATTTAGGCTTACAACCAGGGTTAGGTGCTTCTACATCAGTGTTATTCCAATTTCATTTCCCCATGATTTTAGGGACATTTTATGGGTTGGGTTAGGTTTAGGGGTAGGGTTAGGACTACATTTTCAGACAGGAATGTTGTTCCAGGAACAACAATATATGTTGACCCAGGAGCACTTACTTGGCAAAATCACGATGACCAGCTAAACAGGTTGCACCCCCCCAACGGCTCAGATAAGACTGATTGTCTCAGTGGTGCTGCAGATTTCCCAGCATGCCTCTTCATCACACAGTGACTAATTCCTATTGTCCTATAACTTCAATGAAAGGAGATGAAGTTCTTTCTGCCCGTCAGGAGGCAGAATGAAATGCTACTGGCATCACGGGGTGTCCACAGTTTTTTCCTAAGTCGCTCATTGTTTGGAAAAGCACATATTCACGTGCATCGCTCCGGCTGTGATTCCTCTCTCCGTGAGATTCCACAAGCCGAGAGAGTCAGAGCAGCAGGATTTCAATATCGTCTGTGTCTCTATTCAAAAGTTAGTGCTAGTAGATGAAGTAGTTAGTATGTAATTAGATTCTGGAGATGTTTGCAGAGACCTTTAAGAAGAGCTGAATTAAATAAATTGCTGTCTTTTTGTGTCGTTTACAATGTAAATAGGCTGATTCTCAGTGTGGGAATTTTTTTTGATAGACTGAGGGCTGGGAAAACAAAAAGAAGTGACTTGTTTGTGAATGCTGGGATTATCCTGAAACACTTCAACTCTCTTCTAGTTGCTTGGAGACGTGGGTATTTGATTTTTGCGTAATGAATCATCTTAAGTCTCATTTTCAAGTTATATTAAAATTAATATTTCACTGATCCATCTTGATATAGATACCTGAGATTCATCCTTTTTCACTCTGATATTGTCTGTTTATCTGTCTCACTCTCAAAAACCAACCAGACTCCTTCCTAATGGCTACAAAAGAAACAGGATTTCACAATATGTCTCTGTGTCTTTATCAGAAAGAACCTACTGTTCACTGAATTAGCCCAGAACAGGTGAATCTACCCAGTTTGTTCTGAGATAAAGAGATTAGATGTATTTGTTGTGCCTGTTTGCATAACTGTCATGTTTACATCTCCTTCTCACAGTGGCCTTTTTTAGCAAACATTGCTGTGAAGATGCTTTCTATTCACTGACTTAGAAAAGAATGCACTTTTTTGTCATGTGCCTTCATGAAATAACCCACTAAAGGAGCATTTCCTTTTTGTTCTGTCAAGGAAATATCCAGGTCACATTAGACTCAAATAGATTATTTCTGTGTAAAAAGTCTTCATTTAATTCCCATTATTCTCATTAGATTTATATATTGCAGTAATACAATTATTTTAGGCAGTAAACAAATATTACCATGATTTATGTATGCAATTTATTTCATATTAAAAAAGTAAAAATTATTATTATAGTTATTGTTATAAATAATAAAAACATTATTACTAATATTATAAACTTAATAAGTAGTATTATTACTTTTACTATTACTAATGCTATACTATAATAATAATAATGCAGTGTTTGATACTACTTAAATTAGGGGCCAATATATAATAATGATAAAATTAAGTACATTTTGCATTACAGTACATTTGGAGTCATATGTACTTAATTGTCATGAAAGGATTGCAAACTGTGACTTGAAATACAGATGAAATACTGTCCATGTCATTAAAAGGTTTCATAAGATCCGCCAATGTGTTGTTGTCCTGATATGGAATGTGATTTTCAGAATTAGTTTCATCAGTGTCACTTCATACATTCAACACGCCGTTTCTCTTGGAATTGTATTTGAGGACTGAATTTTTCCGATAGCAGAGTTTTAAATTCCTTCCTCTTCCTAGAAAACCTGCTCCTGATTCCAAGAAAAGTTGGGTGTTCTCGCACTCTGCTTACTAGCACTGTGGGAATTGGATTAAGTCTTTGGCCTTTATTCTAATTCAGAACTTTGTAGTCATCGGATGTCAAGGGGTCAACTGACCAGTGTGAAAGGCAAATCCACTCTCTATTGTACAGTGAGGGGCCGGAGAAGAGTTTCCCTTCAGCTGCCGTCCCTCTTCAGCCTGGGAAAAATGGGGGAGGCAGCTTGTCAATTAGGAATTAATTTTCTACCGTTCTCTGAAACGATCTCATGCAACTTTTAAAACAAGGCTTAATTGGCAGGACGATCAAATTAGGGGTGAGAAACAGTCGGTTGTGTCAATACATCAGCTTTGAGGTGTATTGATTTTTAGTCTGATAAAAGACAAATACATATGGCCTTTTGTACACTCCTCTGTAGTTAAATAGGCTGCATTATCCACTCCAGTAGTTTTATATTTGATGTACTTCTTTAATTAGCCATAGTGTTAAAATGCTGTATGTAAATCATCCTGTAATATCATTAAATTCTGTCTTAATGTGGAGAGCAATATAAAGCATTCTTGATTCTCATTAGACAGAAACAGTAATGAGGTCAGTTGCAAAAATGTATAAATGTTGCTCATTAAGATGGTTCAGACAGAAGCGTGACTCACAGCTACGGGTTTATGTATGTGAACCGTGCTGTGGGATGGGGTCATTTGAGGATTCCTTCTGCGTCACGAGTTGTTGTTACAGAGTGCGCCCCCTGCTGGCCTCGGGTCCGTGACACGTAACAAATGCCACCTCTTAAACAAAACAGAGAAGCATTCCTTAATATATATGCCATCATACAAAACAAATAAATGCATAAAAAATATTAGAGGATTTTTTTTAGCTTGATGTTTTCATACATTTCAGCCTGGGCCAGAGTGAGAGAGTTTCAAGACAGTCAATGCGTCTGTCACTCGCCCTGACATTCTTACAGTGCATTTGTTGATCTTGTGCATTTGTTTCTATAATGTGTTGTTATTTTATAAAAATGTAAGTGTAATTTTTGTTGTAAAGCCAGTGAATTGTTGGCAGGGCAAGTAAAAAAAACTAAACCAAGATCATCCAGCTGAAAAGATCCTTAGAGTTGAGGCCTACACTGATCACCCTTCTTTCAAAGTGTATAAACCAAAATGTTTGAAAACCTCACAGGTTTGAAACTCCTGCCGGCACCTTTTACTGTTCTCTGACCATCATTAAGTGTTGTGAAAGGAGAGGCTTGTTCTGAATGAATACTGGCATTCTATAGTGCTGTACATTTCTCTCTTTCTCTCTCTCTCTATACAAATGTTTTTTTTCTAAACCTCTCTGTCTAAGAGACCTTCAGAGACCTTTACCTCTGTAATGGATTTTAGGAGGTTCTTTCACCTTTACATTAAACAAGGTTATGATTGTTTCTTTGTATGTTTATATAGTTCCCGGCCTATACCACCTGTTTTTGTTTTCTTTCTCTTTCTCAAACCTCTTCAGTTTAGCTCCATTCGCTGAATCACACACACATTCAAGATTTTTCAACTTTCATTCTTTCATTCAACTTTATTGATCATAAACCACATGTGAAGCATATTCCCATTCAGGCAGAGTGAACTGTAATGTGGTCCTGCAGGTATTTCCATGCAATTCTCTCTCGTCAATATTCAGATCGTTTTCCTCCAGCTATTTATTAATTGTCCAGTAATTGTGTGCGATTCAACTCTTTAATGATTAACCGGGCACCTCTGACAGCAGAAAAAGGTAAGACACAATCCGGCGGTCGTGTCTTAATGAGGGACCGCTGAGAGTCTTTTGTGCTGTGGAAAAGCCACCTCAGCAGCAGTGTGCTTTAAAAGCCAGAGTCACACAGATTAGCCGAGTAAGAGGTGGACCTGTGGACGTGGAAACAATAGAGCGGGTCATTCATACTCTAAGCCTGATTGTCCCCTCACTGTCCAGATGGCCTGCCGAATAAATTATACCAGTAGGTACAATGCATTCCAGTGAGGGGCTTTAGGCACAACTGTTTGTAGAGTCACACAGGGCTTTTTTCCCTGTCCTAACGATTATTAACAAGTACGAGCGGTCAGCGGTTTGTCGTTTGTAAATGAAATCCTTGAGAAAGTGTGTGTGTGTGTGTGTGTGTGTGTGTGGGTGTGTGGGTGTGTGGGTGTGTGGGGTGGGGTGGGGGGGTGGGGGGTAATGACAGACGAATGATCACATGAATACGGGATGCACACAGCAAGGTACATTAGAAACTGATTGGTGTTGGAGATTTCTAGTTTTCTGCCATCATTTCTATATATTTTAAATCTGATTTATTTTAAAATACATCAATTACTTTTTACATGACAGCCCAGAAATTACAAGAGTTACGGCTTGACACGTAGCATTGTAAGCTGAATTATTAGATATCACATATGCTACCATTCAAATGTTTGAGGCCAGTAAAAAATGGGAAATTCATTATTTTGTTTAGCAAGAATGCATTTAATTAATTAAAAGAGACAGAAAAGAAGACATTTATAATGTTGCAAAAAAATTATTAAATTAAAATCTTTTGAACTTTTCTGTAATTCATCGAATAATCCAGAAAAAAATGCATCACGAACTCAACAAAAATATTAAGCAGCACAACTGTTTTCAACATTGATAATAATAAGAAATGTTTCTTAAGCATGAAATCAGCATATTAGACTGATTTCTGAAAGATCATGTGACACTAAAGACTAGAGTAATGATGCTGAAAATTCAGCTCTGACATCACAGGAATAAATTACATTATTAAAACAACTATTTATATTGTAATTAAATTTCACAATATTACTGTTTTTACTGTTTTTTAAATTTATTTAAAGCATTTATTTAATAATTTATATATTACCATCCACAAACTTTTGAAAGCTTGAATAAATATAAATATAAATATTTATTAGTATTACATTATTATAATATCATTTTAATATGTTATGGAAGACATGCTGTTTAAAATGAAATATAATGATTTAGTTATCACTTTGTCATTCAGGCAGAAGGGTTAGGGTTTAATAACAGTCCTGCATTTCGGTTTTCGGATACGTAATTATCTTAAAAAAATAAAATAACAAGTATATATATATATACTTCTGTAGTAAGGGGTTCTAATATAGAGTCATCTGTCAATGAGTGTCCATAAAGTAAAGACGTCAGAAATCTGGTCACATACTTCTGGATCTGTATAGCAACTGCCATTGAAATGATGGGAATGCCAATACCAGGAATACTAGACTGGTTTAGGCCGAACTGTGCTAGAGAGGGGACATTATTTTTGCATTTGGCGTAAAAATGCTACACTGCAGCGTTCATTTGGAGCCAAGAGAGTCATTCCAAGGATGATGTGTTTATCCTGTTCTTGAGACGCTTGTTTGTTTCTTGTATTTGCAATCCATGTTAGTAAATCGCATTCAGTTCAGAATCATGGCAGAGTTATATTCACTGCGGCTGGTGAGCTTGCAAGCCAGAGGGATAAATGTATTTACTCTTGAAGTATTTGTCCCCTCCAAACGAAATGAAACTCCGGCTTTGACAGCTCCCCCCCTCTCTGTGTGTGAATCATCTGTATCTGATCTCCCTGCGCTAATTCCAATTTAATTGCCTGTTGCCTGCAGGCTCCTCAATAGTGGTAACAAATGGTTTGATTTTGTAGTCCTCATCAGGCAGCATTTTAAATGCAGCACTCTAACCCCACTCGAATGCCAATGAAGGCACCGAACAGCCTCGTGTTTACTAATGCTCGTCCTCCCCCCGCGCTCCTCGTCTCTGTTCCTCTCATATCTGATTAAAGGGGATTTGTACGAATCGGCGAGATGCAAGCAGCCTCTCTCTCCATTGTAAATGATATGGGCCAGAACAGGCGGTCTCGGCTTCTTGTGTATTTTCGTTTTAAGAGGCGAAGATGTTCTACGCTGGATAACGCCGTTTAATCTGTTTAAACGAAGTTTTGACATTAAAGTGCAGGTGTGATGTGAAGATGGCTCTGGCTCTGCATGTGAAATATGACCCGGTACTATGTATGAATTTTTAAAGCATGCTTTTATGATTAATGTGTTATCTTCAAGAGAGTGTATCTTCATTAATTCTATATAAGCAGGGCTAAAGGAATATCCTAGACACCACAGAAAAAAGCTCCATGTTTAAGCCAAATGATTAATAGATGGTTTGCTCGAGTTTTTCTTCCATTATTGGTGTTTGCTTGCATCACCATTACAATTGTACATGTTTAAGGTTAACCCTAAGTATTAAACTAACTCATCTTGGAGCATTTGAATTCATTTTTCGGCAAACTGGCAACATTTCCAATATAGAATTACGTGAAAGAGTGATCTGAACCATGTCTATGGACCAAAATATCATATTAAAGCTTGGTGACTGGCCAAAAAATAACCACCTAGCAACACCCTGACAACCATCCAGAACACCCTATCATCATGGCAAACAAAATTAAACATGTTTTCACTGTTTGTGATATGATTTACATTTTATTTATTTAAGAAGCATCTTAACTCAATCCTTTCTGGAGATTATTTTATTCCCACATCTGCCTCCTGCGCTCCTGATGTTTGACCCCACTTATGCATACCATACAATGAGCCAAACCACCCAAATTCAACTTTTCCTCTCTATTCCATCTCTTCTTCATCTCTGATGATAGCCCATGTGTCATGTGAGACCATTCAATATATTTGTCTTAATTATATGTTTTACTAAGCTTATGTTTTTTATTTAAAAATATTAAGACAGAGATATAAAAATTGTTTCATGAATTATTACCCAGATTGAATTCTGGAATACTTGATTATTATTATTATTTAAAGAGGTGTCTCACAAAAGCTGCATTCATTTATTTGATCAAAATACAGAAACAAACAGTAATATTGTAAAATATTATTACAATTCAAAATAGCTGTTTAACATTTGAATATATGTTTAACTGTAATTTATTCCTGTGATGGCAAAGTTACATTTTCAGCATAATTACTCCAGTCTTCATTGTCACAAGATCCAATTCAGTACCTTGTAGCTTGTCAGCACTGCAATTCATATTCCAACTGAATTGAAAGGGAGACGATTCTTAAATTCTATATTTTGCCCTTTGTGTTAGGAAACACATTTTTTGCAGGAGTAGCTGGTGACACACCTCTTTCTGCTGTTGTATGCCTCAGTGAGGTGTACTGTGGGTAATGGGCAGCTCTGGAGCGCCACTAACAGCAGCTGCTGAGGAGAGCCGAGTCTCTGACACTCACTCTGAGAGAGGAGCTGGCTCCATTAACAGCCCTATTCACTCGGCTTAAGCTACTCTGTCAGCCACTTCAGAACCATTAAAGCTCTGCTGGGAGCTAGACACAGACGAACGAGGGAGACAGAAGGAGAGAAGAATGAGGAAAAATAGAAGCAGGGGATGCTCTCAGTGGAACTGAGTGATGGTATAAATAGTTGGAGTTGTAGAGGTAAATTATTCCTAAAGACATTAAACAGTAGTGAAGCTAAGCTCCCTCTCTCTCTTCCCCTCATGCTTTCTTTTTCTTTACCACAGTCACCTCGTATATTTATGCCTGTGCTGGATTGCCTCGTTTTTTTTTCCTTTCTTTTTCTGAAAAGGGCTGACAACACAAATATCTGTTATGTGTCTGATATAATGAAGCTCAAGAATGTGTCATCATTTGTGTTTTTGCAGTATTCACAGCGAGATTTGCCTTGAATGTTTTTCTTCTGCTTTTTTTTTGTGAGCCTCGGAGCTACAGTGGCTTCCAAAAGAACTTTTGTTTTCAGCATAACAGTCTGAGAGGACAACTGACCTGAAAAATGTTCATGAATTTCTAATAATATTAAATATGAATAAATATTTGTAATAAAACCATTTATTTTATTTTGTTCCTGATCAATGACATTACATTTTATTTTATTTTATTTGATTACCTAGAAAAAGTGCAGAATCTGAAATGGTTCTTTAACATTTAATTTTTTTTTCATATTTCTTCTTTGTTTAAAAACGTTCTACTTTTAGATCTTTGACATTAGACAAAAAAGTTTTCATGGGTGAATATCCACTCCCGGCCCCTAAATGGCCCTTCGTAATCAATGTCGGCCCTTAAACTTTTAAAGAATGGAAATAGCAGACATCGGGTAACTTGTCTGAGTACATTTACACAAAACTCGCATTACAGACGAGCTGTCAGTGAAGTGTAGAGGTTCATTTTTATGTGTCTGAAGCACTAATGCATTTTTTTTTTTTTTACTCTGAGCTCTTTCGTAAATGCTGATTGATTGAGTGAGAAGTCAATCCCAGCCTGCTGTTCACGAACCCACCACTGGGCATTCACAAAGATTTTAAATTAGGGACAGCTTTACTTGAAAGATACATTATTGATTGGCCATAGATACTGAAAGCACTGTTTCTGTTGTGGAGAGAAGAGAAACTAAGGCAATACGTCTAAGTCTCTTTTACCCCATCCATTACGAAACATATAGACTTATTCATTCATTTTGCCACATTGTACTTAGCTACAAAATGGATGAAGTCCAAATTCTGCATTCTCTGCATTACTCCTAAACCCCCTCTTGTTTTGTCTTTTTTCTTAAGGCTCAGATATGGCAGTGTTTTGTCTTCTGTGTGGGAAGCGTTTCCAGACCCAGAAGGCTTTGCAGCAGCACATGGAGATTCACGCCGGCATGCGCAGCTACATCTGCAGCGAGTGTGAACGCACTTTCCCGAGCCACACGGCGCTCAAACGCCATCTCCGCTCGCACACAGGTGAGCTTTACCTGAACATCACTCACACCGCCGATATCTGAGTCATCTAAAAGCACATTAATAACTTCACACCTCTGTGCAATGCAGAAAAGGGCAAGCGAGCCACTAGCTGAGATGTGGCAAAGTTTTAAAAAGAGTTCAGAAGGAGCATGTTCATATAGTCTTGCTAAGGTTATATAAACCTCTTACTTGTCCTCAGACAAGCCAGGTGAGTATCGACAGAGTCAGGTACATGTTATCACATTTATGCCCAAGAACCAACCACCCACCTTGGCAGGAAGCAGCTTAATTTCTGCAACAACAAAAAAAGTAAATGCTAACACTAAAGGCAATGCTATCATGACCGTTATGCAACAAACTGAGTGAAAACTTACTCTAATAATGGCTAGTATGTCAAACCTATCTTTTGAATAAAGATTCAATGCCAAGAACATATCGAACTTTATCATCCAGTGACTTCTTCCAGCAATGGAAATTGTAAACAAAACTTTATCTCCCTACAGTCTGTGGGCGGCCCATCTGAGGCTTAGACTGTTTTCTGACAGCCTTTTGTCTCTCACTCTACCTCACATCCCCCTTTCTCTCAACAGTTTCCTTCAGGGTAACTTGATGCTTAAGTCAAACCCCTCCATTTTTTTTACCATTCTACATTATCAAATGACCCGAAATTGACAACAAAAATTGTAATTGAATTATAATGAGGTAGTGAGAAGCGTTGAGAAACTCTTGTCATTGCAACAGGTAGGATTGCAATATATGAATATAAATATGCTCCTCCAAACATTAGTTAGAAACTCAGTAAATATAAATCAACATCCATTAAATTTAGTTAGAACAGACTATAAACAGATTTATACAGTTCTTTCCTTCAAAACAACGAGCAGATCTGTAAGGTTTAACAGTGAACAGAAAGAGCACAAAATGGACCTAATCCATTTGCTTGCAAGAGTGCATCTTTCTCTTGCTTTCGCTCTCTCTGTCTGACCTGAAATACCAGTAAGATTGTCAGAGACAGTTGAAGTCTAGACTCAACATGTAAATTTTTGATAAGACAGGCCAGAAATGAAGCGAGGTTGTTTTTTTAAAGAGGCATTAAGTATGCGCTCCATCTCGCCAAAGACCGCCGGGTACATGGTTTTTCCAGAACAACATCTGAAAGGACATTTCGACACTCCTAACGGAGTCTGAGTAAATGTCAACTACTATAGCTATTTCACCAAGAAAAATCTGTTTTTCTTTACTTGAATTGCAGCATTTTTAAACAGCATACAGAACTGTGCATAAACTGTGCTAAGCGTAATTAATTCTGATTTTCTTGTGTTTTATACCACATATCAAGAGTATGATAAGCGATCAATAGCTGTTCACAAAATTGAATGTCAGAGGACTTTTTTTTTTTTTAAAGGTTGCACTTTCAAAACTAAGGAGACTTATCTAGGTCTCAGGTGCACTTGATTAAACAAATGTAGTCTCAGGACATCACTAAATTCTTTCTTCTTCAAAATCAAATCAGTTTTCTCATTTCTTTCTGTTTTTATGTGTTTAATTATGGATAAATGGAGGATTATGGATAATTTCTGTTGAAATCTCTGACTTTTAATTGCTGACTTGGACATTTTGTAAGACTCAATTTGGTCTTTATTAAATCAATCATGCTAATGTATCTAGATGCTAATGTATCTACAAGAAACAACCAAGAAATTAGTCTTTCCTTTGGGGGTCTATAAGAGATCTGAATTCACATCTTTGCCCACTAGGCTACATGGTCACCAGTATATGTTGTGTTTTGGATGCTATGGTAGTGTCACTACCAGGCCTCCTAACTAGTTAAATCAGCAAGCCTGCCTTTGTCAACCATTGTCATAAAAAAAAAAGCATGCTGGTTAACCAGCATTTTTGCTGATGAACAACGAGAGATATTGGTCCACCAACACTAACCAGAATAAATCATCTGGTCTTTTCATGAATCCTCTCTTATAGTAATATAGTAGCATATTTTTAGGATGCAATATCAAAATCATTACCAATAAATACAAAATTACCCACAACATAACGGGTAGGTGGACACCTGACAACATCCACCTGTATATTTAATATGATCTGCATTGTATTTACAATGCGAGGGGCAAATCAAACAATGGGCTCCGTGCATCTCCAGTTGCTCCTCTCTTTATTCTGAACATGCAGCCTGTTCTCATTAATATGCCATTCCTGTTCGCTCTCCATTTCACTGCCAGACCATTTGCAGACAGTGGCGGCTGTCTATGTTCACAGCTGTGTTTGATGGTACGGAGCACAAAGCTCACATTGCTTATGGCACAGACAGTCTCTGCAGGTCGGCCGGTCTTGACTTTCAAGCCATTTTGTCAGGCAGGGCAAAGCTTATTCAATATTTAAGAATGTAAAATTCACTCCTTTTTATTTATTATGCACCTGTAGTGAATAACCTAAAACGTGCCGGCATCAATAAAACACTTTAATGTGTATTGACGGCGCATTTAACTTGTATGACATTGTCAGCACAACAATAGACATGGAAACACACTGAAGCTGATACCTGTGGATATTTCCTCCAATGGGTAGTTGATGCCAGTGACTTGTTCAGAATGCGCACACAGTAGATGGGGTTAGCGCATTAGCATGCCTGTGGTGTTGTGAGTCTGGCCTGCCTGCTGCCCGCCTCTGGGCAATTAACTTTAATGACAGACAGGCTGAAGGGCTTTCAGAAGGTGCATCGGATAAGTTGATACAGATGCATAAAGACTGCCACTCTATCTATCATCTCATATCTGTTCACTAGGGATCTCATCTGTCCCAGCCTGTTTTTTTTTTTTTTCTCTCAACCCAGATAGAAACCCATTCATCTCAGCCAGAAGTGTATTTAAATGTGAATGGCGAGCCGTGATTGGCTTAGAGAACGTGCTCTGGGAATTTCTGCATTGTCTCTTAAGAGGAGGGTTTAAGTCAGAGCATGACGGAACATAACAAGAGATGCAATTTATTCCTGCGCACGGCTAACACTTGGACAGGGAGATAATGAAGAGCATAGGTCGCCGCCGATGACTTTAAAGCCACGCCGCCCGGGCTGAAATGTATTAAATATTACGAGCGTTATATGCCGCTGCTGTCTGAGGAAATGATATGAGGGGCTGTTAGTCAGAGCGGGAAAGCAATTAGTAATCGGCCGACGTTCGAAATCACCACATATCAGACTCGTACTGATCACTGACATTAGAAAAGCCAGCGGGGAGAAATGTGCCGGATAATTCCCTTTCAACACCTTACTCGATATTAATAACTTTGCAAGCTGCATCAATACATGTGGAAAAAAAAAAATATATATAAAATAACAGTTCTTTGTGATCACTAAGGAAATGTTTGTCTTGATGTTTAATATAGATTGACTGAAAAATCCAGGTCATACTAGCCTAAAGTGGTCAACTTGTTCAAGCTATGTTTTGAAGCATTGTTAACCAGCTCTAATGGGTCAACCTTAGTCCTCTGTCTGTCGACTAAACCAATTTGGAAGAACTGATGACCATCTTCAACCAGCGTAGAAACCATGTACAAATAGGGCCGGGTACTGATATTTGATTAAATTCTAGTTCATATGAAGCTCTTGATTTGATTCAGTTTAATTTGATTTCTATTCAATTCAGTGTTGGTAATATTCATTATAAAAAATAGTTTTCATATAAAAACCTTAAACTTAAAAAAACTTCAATGAAATAACTGAAATAAAATAAGTTGAATTTGAAGTACTAAAATTATTAAAGCAAAAACTGAAATAAAAATATATTTAAGCTAAATAGAAATATTAAAAAGCTAATACAAATGAGAAAATCACATACAATTACTCAAATTAAAATGAAAAATAAAAGCTAATTCAAAATATTAATAAATACTATAATAGCATGTAAATAATGTTAAAATAACACTAATTTGATTTGATAAGTTCCAATTCATGTGGGTATTATTTAAGTTTATGGCATGGTCTGTCTGAATACTCGATTCTGATTGGCTGGAAGGTGTAATCAAACCATTTAATGCACAGATAGTTCCAAGTCAGTTTAATCACCGTTCTATATTAATGCGCTGTTTTTATTGAAGCGCACATACACATACGTCACTCGCACACAGCGAGTCAACATTCATGAGCACAGAAACTTATCAACGCTGCCCCGCGACTTTTACTATTAAAATAGCTTCGCTACTGAATCGCTACATTATATTTCTCAGCAACAAAGGGGTTTCATCGCTATTTTGAAATAATTAAACTCACAGCTTCAATGTTAATAGAGAGAGAGACTATGAAAAGACACAGGTACAAATCTCTCATCTCTCTCTCTCTCTCTCTCTCTCTCTCTCTATAATTAATTAAAATAAATGCTATAATTCATCCGGTATGTAATCTTACCGCACTACTTTATGTCTGTGTCTGATTCAAAGCAAACAGAATGCTAGATCTATAAGCGTTAACTGATGAAAATAACCGTCAATTTTACCCTTCAGGTCAAATATTGCACTGCAAATATCAATAACAGCTTTAAGTTGTCAATGCTGGCAAATTACCCTGGTATAAGTGCGATAATCCACGGCTAACTGTGCATTCAACGATTATAATGCACTTCGCGGAGCCAACCTCTTCGTGTCGAGATTCTGTGTGTGTGTTTGATGGACACTTTACTATCCCATGAGGCCACGGGGAGAGGATTTGTGAATACCAGTGAAGCGACGCAACTGATGACATTCATACTACACACATACATACTATATAGAACATACATTTCTTGAAGTAATAGGCCACCCACTCAAGAGAGGATGCGATTTCGGACACAGCCTAAGGCTTTGATTCACTAAAAAGATCTGGCTCATTAGTCAATAGAGTCATAACACTACACTGGTCTCGTGTTTTATGTGTTATTTATTCCCTTCAGCACTGCTGAAAAGCGGTGCTAGAAACCATGAAAAAACTGTGTAAAATGAATTTAAAAAAAGCCACTTTCCTTAATTAAAACAGGTGAAAGACTTAATCGTTGTCTCTCTGCACGACAGGTGACCACCCGTTCGAGTGCGAGTTCTGCGGGAGCTGCTTCCGTGACGAGAGCACGCTGAAGGGTCACAAGCGCATCCACACCGGAGAGAAGCCTTATGAATGTAACGGCTGCGGAAAGAGGTTCAGCCTGAAGCACCAGCTGGAGACCCACTACCGTGTCCACACAGGTCAGACACTTTCATTCCAAAGGTTTTAGAGCAATTCACCTCATCTTCCCAGCCCTGCGGTCCAGCTGATGACTGCTTCACTTTACAAGTGATTTCAAAAGCCATAGAAGCTCACAGGTTAATAGTCACACACTGACCTGCTCTTCCAGCATGCTTTGCAGTTGGAGATATTTGACCCAGCGTGGCGCCTTCAAGCAAATATGATATAATAAAACAAGACAACAGCTTTGTAAAATGATAAATGAATTGTATAACATTTTAAGGCCCCAGTTTTACGCTGAAGAATTCAGATCTTGACATTTTCGGGTCCACGCTAGATTAAATTCCTTGTATCTATTTTGTTCGGTCATGGTCTCACTATGGTGGCATATTAAATCTTTCAGCTGAGCTGGAATTACAGGCTGATTGCTGTTGCTCTCTGGCCCTCAATAAGGCGGCCGCTGCTAAAGCTAACCTATCAGGAGGCCCGTCAAATAATTGCTGTCTTTGTGTCAAGCGGGGCTGCAGACACGAGACTGGACAGGTGAAGATAACAAGAGCAGAAACTCTCAGCTGAAAGGCCACTGCTCCTTCACACAACCAGCCGGAGAATCACTGACATTTACCCTTGCTGTCAGTGGCGGATCAATACTCTGTTTGCTCTGCTCAGTGACAGGCAGTACACCCACAGATCTGTTGTTCCCGTCCTGGACACCAGGTGGCATCTTAACTCCACCTTACTAGCCAGGAAGCAGAGCCAGTGTGGGAAATCTGGTGCCTGTTGCTGTCTTGATAACCTTTCATCTAAAGTCCCAGCCATCATTTTCTTTTCCAGTGAACGTGATTATTTTCCAAAAAAGTTTTTAAATATGTTTTTCAGGATGTAAAAGTATGCATTAGAAATATCATCAATTATTTTAAATAAAAAGGTAAAATTCTCTGATATTTTAAGAGACCTATTGACCTTAGCACACAAGAAATAGCACACAAAATAAACTATTTCAAAGTTTTTTATCTGCAATTTAATTTTAAAGTTTCAGTAATATTGTTGCTTTAGTCATTTTTATTTGTTTTTTAATATATCTATATATTTTTTTTTCATTTTATTTCAGTTTTAGCTATTTTAGTACTTCAAGTTAAATCAAAATTGACCAGTTTTTATGGAATATTGCCTTATTTATTATAAATGATTTATCCATGCACACCCTTATTTTTTTAAATTCAAGTGCCCTCGTAATCTTTAATCAAAATAACTGCCGCTTGCAGCGACATCTCTTCTCTGATGACATGTTTTTGCTGGTGCAAGGGTGGGACCAGCTGTCACTCACATGAGATCGACCAATAGCAAACCACAACGATCCAATCAATTCCCCATTGACAAAATTCTTGTTCGAGAAGCCGTTTCACTCGGGTGTATGTTACAATAGGGAATAAAAGGCTATCGCAACTTCCGTTTCATGTCGACTTTAAACTAAATGCGAATGAGAAATGCTGAAATGAAGTACGTTTAAGGTCTTGTTATATTTTAATGATAATTACCCTGGAATACATTCATAGATCCAGACATCTATCACATTATGGAAGTAAAATGCATTGTGATTCCCATATCATGCTGACTTTAATCAACACAGCTGTTTCTGTCATTTACACATTATTGGTGGTTTGAAACGTTCTGTACTTGTTCTCCACAGGTGAGAAGCCGTTTGAGTGTAAGCTTTGCCACCAGCGCTCACGGGACTACTCCGCCATGATCAAACACCTGCGTACCCACAACGGCGCTTCGCCCTACCAGTGCACCATCTGCCAGGAGTACTGCCCCAGCCTCTCATCCATGCAGAAGCACATGAAGGCCCACAAGCCCGAGGACGTGCCCCCAGACTGGAGGATAGAGAAGACGTACCTGTACCTCTGCTACGTGTGAGACGGAGCCACAAAAAGGAACGGAAAATGGCAAGATGCGCCCAAGGACAATTCACCTGAAGGTTTGCTTTTGGTCCAGGCCAAAGACAGTAGGGCGCGTGGTCAAACTGATGAAATGTGATGTGGAATTTTTTTTTGACGTTTTGTTTGTGATATGCATTTGTGCACATTTTTAGGATGTAACTGCACTCAAAAATGTTTATGAAATGGAAATGTGATATGCGATAAAAAGGGATGTGAATTATCAGAAAGTGTTAGTACAGTCCACCACTATGACGAGAATCCGTTTGTCTGCATTCCACCCTGTTGATTGGAAAAATTCACTGCATGATCATACTTGTTTTATTCAAATAAGGACTCCTGCACTTTTCCTCCATGGATGAAACCCATAAGCCATAGATTTTCAAGACCCTAAAAAAAATCACTTGTGTTGACGTTTAGAGGTGGGGCATATCATAGGGATCATCCAGTAGGCTTTAGTTACATCACAACCATGATTTTAAATGGTCATGGTCTGTTAAGGCCCAGGTATACTTATTTTCTGCGTTCCGCTCTGTCTCACGCACAGTTGTGCGCAAGCCTTTCAAAGTATATTCCTTTGGCCGTGAGCGCAGAAAGACACGTTCGGTGCGTGCGCAATGTCTAGTTGATTTTGTCTCCAAGTGCTCAAATCACAGAACGCGGGCGGCCGAAGTATACTTTGGGCTTTAAATGTCAACGTTTGGGGCTACGCTAGCAACCTCTCAAAGCTAACAGACAAACTCAAAGCCTCAAATTTTGATTTCTGGTGGTCTTAACAAAGCTATTCTGAGTCAAAAAAAAACATGGACCAAAGCTTAAAACTCGCATACATGATCAAATAGAGGAGCTAAACACATTAGCGGATGAAATTATACCCTTTTTAGTAAATTGCTCCCTTAAGGTCATTATTAGGCTTTCTAGGCCTCAATTTTAGTGATTTTTTATTATAAGTAAGTGTGAGGAAATGCACAGGGTTGGACCCATTAGTTATTTTCTTTAAAGCGTAATAAAGTGCTTAACAAAACAGCTTTTCTCAGAGGTACATCCAAATTATGCTGCCAAGCAACCGTAGTGGATGTTCAGGGACATGTATTCAACCTTAAATAACTACACTGTGCACTTTCAGAGTTTCAGAGGCCCTTTTTTGTTGTTGTTTTCAGCACTACAGAGAGGTTATTCTATGTCATTTGCTTTCATTTCAGTCTCTTTCGCACCAAATAAAGCAGTATGAGAGTTGATTGCATTTTTACGTTCACACGGCAACATTTTGCTATTGCAGGCATTTTAGTCTAATGAATTGTTATTATCGTACCCATAAATCAGTTTATGAATTAAAAAGAGATTATTTTTTAGAATCAAATACCGAAATGCAGTATATGTTTCTGTGGACATGTCAATATATGTTTTGCTTAAGATACTTAGCTAGTTAGCTAGCCGTTATTTTTTGAATTCTGTCATCTCTGTTCAAACGTTTTACTTGAATTGCCTAATTTTGTTACCTCACATGCTAGATTTTTTTTGTACTAGTCTTTGTTTCTCATTTCCTGCTGAGCTGCTAAAAACCGCACAATGCAACAGAATTAATCGGTATCAGAAAAACACATCATCAGACCCACACGGAATCCAAGAGATCCGAGACATTTAAGCAGAATTGGAATGGCCATTCACAACGCTCTATATATTGTGTTACATTTGCGTTGCATATACGTTTAGCAGACGCTTTTATCCAAAGTGACTTACATTGTATTCAAGGCATTCTATCAGTACAGTATATATTTCTGCCGCCCCTTATGTGTTTATGTTTTGATTAATTGGCAAATGATTTAGTTGGAGATAAGATTGTAGCTCTTTACATTTTATGCGTTTTACTATGTTTAAATGTATTCCACACTATTGGAGTATTCTCCAAAAAATCTATGGAATAAAGGTGGTGTTCAGGAAATTTCCCAATACACTCTCGTGGCAATATGTAACTATTTTACGTTTTGGTGAATTGATGGCTAATTCGTATTAATTTGTAAGATCTCATTTGTATGTTTTAGTACGATCTGTTTACGGCCAACTGACGGTTAGATTTCAGGGTGGACCTTCATGCTTAAGTTTTTCTAAAAATCGTACGTTTTTTGTAATTTAATCGTAAAATAAAAAATCGGAATTTATACAAAATCATAAAACCTCAGAAAATAGTTACGTTTTCTCATTAGTTCGGGTTGGAAATACCAACACAATCTCATGACAATTCGTAACTATTTTACATTTAATTCGTAATCTCATTTGTACGTTTTCGTACGATCTGCTTACACCCCAGTGACGGTTATGTTTAGGGGTGGGGTTTGGGCTTCGTGCTTACTTTTTTCTACAAATTGTACGTTTCCTTACAAATCACATTGTACGAATTCATATTTAATCAACCGTAAAAAAAATTCTGAATTAATGACATTGTACGAATCCATACAAAATCGCCACCTCATAAAATAGTTACGTTTTCTCATTAGGTCGCATTAAAAATACCAACACAATCCCAAGGCAACTATTTTATGTTTAATTCGTAATAAAATTTGCATGGTTTCGTACAATCTGCTTACCACCCCAGTGACGGTTATGTTTAGGGGTGGGGTTTGGGCTTCATGCTTACTTAAAAAAAATAAAATTACATTTCCTTACAAATGGCATCGTACAAATTCATACGTAATCACCATCTCGTAAAATAGGATTCAATGTGATCCCGATTTTCGTGTGAGGACGAAAAAAGTTGGACATGCAAATTCGCTGCGTTTGAAAGTGTTTTTTGTGTGAGTGGTGCTTCATCGCCACAGTAGACAATGGACAAGCTTTTTTCCCCCACAAAAAAATAAATAAATAAAAATCGATAATGTGACCACACCTTACATGCGGGTTCCGTCTGGGTCTGTGCATTATTCAGTGGTATTTTAGCGTTAAGCGTAGTACAAGTGTGCATATCTTGTCTCTCGGCCATCTGTTTCAGGACTACCTTCTCGGTTTTGCACTAAAGCAAAAGCACACTTTTGTTTTGCTTGTAACTAGCATTTTCATTTACACCCACTCTCATATTTCCATTCGCTAAAAAATCCCGGTTCATTCGTCATTATATTTACACTCCTTATGATGAAACATAATCAGACTAAAAGGGTAGACTCATACATACTAGATAATTTTAGAATAGCATTGAAAAAATGTTTAGTTATTAGATACTTGAGGGGATAAACTTGAAACAATGTGAATAAAAATGATCTTTTTATGTGAAAATTATTCAAGCGGTAAGTCATCAGAGATGCGGTACTGATGCGTGCAGTTACGTGGGGATATTCGCTAGGGAAAACAAACGAATAGGTGATTTTCTGTGAAAATAAATCTCTCGACAAGAGCCAAACGCGGCACTTTGATAAGGGAATATGTTGTATTTTTGTACGGGGTGTTGTGCGACCCTTGTTCTTTTGTTCGTTTTTAGTGAGGCGAATATTTTTACAGTATCTTTTGCATCTGTGCTTGTTCTTGATTTGAGTGGAAAATTGTTTTCTTGTGCTTATTTTACAATGTTAAACATACAAGTAGTAGATGTTTGTAAAAACATATTGTAGTCATTGCTGCTGGGTGTCAGTTCATATGATGATAATGATGATGATGATGATGATTCCACATTTTAAGTATAAAATGACATTGAGTGAACTAATGCCAAGAGCTGTAGGTCTACGACAGCGTCAAGGAGCACAAGCAACATGTAAGACATGAAAAGTAAAGCTGTATCTGTGTGTTTGTATTGTGTTCACCGATCACTGTAAGATTAGAGTCACCTATAAGGTCTGTACTGGTCCTCGTGTGTGCAGTGTGAGTCAATGTGGTCGATTTATTCAGTGTTAAATACATGCACCGAGAGGTGCTGTCACAGACACCCTGTAAATGATTTGAAACATCTTCTGCCCTTTGTATTTGTGTCTTTATGCAAAGTCACCTTGATATGAACTGTGCTCTTAGGCAATCAGGGATGCCTTCACTTCACCCACAGAACATCAGAAATATAGATTTCAGGATGAACACCCTACTTTCTCCGTCTTTATGGATACTGTGTTTAGGTTTGTAACCCCTTTCAGCTACTTTTTTCAGTCATCACAAGCAATAAATCTACAGGTCAGCATGTAAGTGAAAACTTGGCATCCCTGCCACTGTATCACTGTGTTTTACTTTGCTTTCAGACAGGAAGTAGCCATGTCACTCAGTGCTCCCATATTTGTGCCATTGTTACACAAATTAATACTCGGACTGAGGATCCACGTGGGACCAAATGGCCATTTCGCTCCATATGCCTTGTTCCAGTGACAAGACCGTGTTCTTGGTGTCGAAATGGTTTTACATTCGTCATGTTTTACTTTTTTGTATTGTCTACCTCAGCACCAGTTCTTTGTGTAACTTTTAAAAGGTGCCCAATTATTGTTACTTTGTTTTGTGCATAAATTTTGTATTATAGCCTTGTAGGGTTTTTGTTCTTCTCTTTATTTCAGCATAGAGATGCTGTTTTGAAGCACTGTGTGGTGTTTTTGATGCTGCAGATAGAGGTGTAGATTCCTTTCCCCTTCTCTATGTGGGTTCAGACACATCTCTGTATACGTCAGTGTTCTAAAATAAACTTGTAACAGAAATGCCATGCGATTGAGAGTTTTTTTTTCTTCACCGTTCTAAGCTGTCTGTGTGAGAATTGTGTGAGGGGGATGATATGATCATTTTTGTTTGACTAGAGCGCTAGTGCAGGAATGTTGGGTTTGTATTTGGCGATTGAGTCCTCTAGTGGCAGAAACCACCATTAACGTAGACTTGCCCATCTAAAGCAATTTGTCAATAGAAAGCCAGATCATTCAAATAACACAAATGTGACCTATATGAAAGATGATAGATAAATAAATTAAATGAAGGACCTGAAAGTGCAAGTGACACTTATAAATATGGAAAATTGTGTTGTCCCATAAATATTTGTATTAAGTATTAATAGGCAAAAATTTTGTTTTGTGTTGTAAGAACTATTATATATGTTAGAAAAATAAAAAATTCAACGTTCAAATGACGCTACCTACTGTCACAGTTGTGTTTCTGTCTGAGTCTTGTTTTCATTAGTCACATGTCTTCCTTTGTTCTGTTTTCCCGCCACTCCTTTGTATCCATGGTTACTGTCATCATCAGATCAGTTTTGTCACCTGAAGTCATCATCGTTATTTGTATCACCTGTGTTCTGTTAATCAGTGTTCATCTGTGTTTGTATTAGTTGCATCTGTTTAGTCAGTCAGTCTTGGTCCAATCTCCGTCTTAAGTGTGTGAACCTTCTGCCTGTCTTTGATGTACCTGAATTATATTGTGAGAAAGTTTGCATTGGAACGTTTGATTCTTCTTCTGCCTGCACCACCTATAACCCTGTTAAATTGTTATAAGAAAAAATGTGAATTAATTTAGCTGTTTATTTAATGTTCATTGCAAATGGAAAATAACACAATTCAATTGAAAGCCATATTCAGAAAATTTTGTTACCGTTAAAAAAAATGACAAACCTCATATATAATGAAAAAAGCAGCTCCTATGGTTACTTTAACCTCTAGAAATGTTTGCATTCAGGCAGAATATTTTGCAAAAATAATTCTTTACATTTAAATTCACAGGGATCAAAGTCTGATTAACTGATTACCACCAATAATGTGCAGTCTAGGGATTTCTAAAGTCAAATATCAATGCAATTATTATAATATATAATAATTATAATATATAAAGCAATAGAAAAACTACACTAAAGTTTTTTTTTAAGTTCTCTGAATAGTGTAAATATATTATTGCTGACGTAATTTGAGGAAACCAACCTTGAATAGATAGAATGATAAATCATGATCACATGTGAACCAGACAGGGAGTCAGCTGATGTTTGTAAATGCATTAAAAGTTTTAGACTCTAATGATACAAATATGATATAGACTGTTGAAGTATGAAAAGAAATCACTTTTTCATAGTGATTTTATAAACACAATGTTCATTCAGAACAACAACTCTACAAAAGTATTGTTTTTTTTTAACACGCCAATCAAATTGCAACCTCATCCCATGTGGTTCACTTTGCTGTTTACCTGTGGAATGGCTTTAAATCCTTAGTGGCTCATTAGGTTTGATGAAAGTAATTAAAACTGTCATTAATTATTTAAACAGACCCTCTATTTAGCCTTTTAATTGCTAATAAGTATGTTTGTTTGGAAAGCAATCAGTGTGACTGAGGCATTAACTAACCTAACTGTTAACAGGAGAAAGTCTGAACAAATGACATGTTGTAATGACCTGTGAGCTGTAATGAGGTCTACAGTGAAAACAGATGATTAGTCCCGAAAGACAGCGTTTCACTTGTACCTGCTTTTTCTTTAGTCACAGAAGACTTTGCTTTTGTGCAGGTGACCTTTGAAAAAGCTTTCATCCACCAGGTCTGGATCAGCTTAGTGATGTTCGATTAGTGTTTTGAACTGGTTCTTCTTAGTGAGCTGGATGAACCAGTTTTTCAGGCTTAAGATAGCACTGATCCACAAGTTACTCAATCAAAACTCACGTTTGGATGTGCCTGACACAGTCACTGTATTGGAAATATATGATGCCTGTAGTTCTCGAGTCAACAGTACTGGTGTGACAGGAGCTGTCGGTTAATGCTTCTCGAATCAGTTACAGAGTCGCCAGTACACTGAACTGAGAAAACGGTTAGAACTCAAACGTCTGGGAAGAACCACTTGGCAGCCACTACTACGAGCATGTGTGAACCGAGGGCTTGATCCTAAAATTTGAGTTAGAATGGTTTGCAAGAGCGATTATAAATACTGAGGCTGTAAAAGCAGACTACTGTGAGATTTCCTGTTCGGTTTAATGTCTAGGACAACCTCTGCAGTCCCATTGACTACACTTTTTTTTTCAACAGTCCACATTATTTTAGGCATTTAACCAAAAACCCATAAAATAAAAAAACACTGACTTGGTTGACACTGATCGGAGGTGCTAAAATGTGCTAACTAGTTTCCAGGTTTTGGCCTCCAAAAATACATCAGCCAGGCTACAACAGGCTATATATTTCAGCCAAACTTTTATTTTCTATGACATATTTAATGGCTGAATTTTTATTTACAGTAAAGCTAAATTACAATATTAATAGCACATTGTTTGATTTCTAAAAGATAGGTTAGGCATACTAGGCAATTTCAGCGAGGCTAGCAATAACAAACTAGCATTTAAAGCATAAGATCCCACCCTCCCTTCAGAGTCTCCAAAGCCACGGCTCCTTCAAAACATGAACGCGAACAGCCAGAGCAGAGTCTGCAAAGCGTCACTATGATGGCGTTATATTAGCTTGTGTAATGTGCTTTACATAACACAATAATGAATGTAAACAACTTAAAGAGCTCTGACTTGTACCACCTGACTGCTGCAGACTCATTTTGCCATTGATCGTGTTGCCATAAAAACGCTTAATTCCAAGGACGTGAACAGCTCCGAGTAGAACATCACGGGTTGCCATCTCTTAATTATTGTAAATACGACATGGCGTGAATGCAGCATAAGCTTGTTGTTTTGGTTCGGAAAGAACTACAAAAGGTGGCTGCTGTTTGTTTGCGGTGCTCGGTTCTACAAGCATTAGAGGTCTTCACGGGTCCACTTGGATCAGAAAACCCGAGGTCCGACCCGAGTGGGTTCGGGTCCAAAACTTCGACGAGTGCCTCGGATACGGGTCGGGTCTCGGCTAGTTAAAAATAAATGTACTTTTTCCCGAATGGACCCGAGAAGACCCAAATTATTTTAAGCTATGTCGGGCATTTAACAAATTTGTATTATTTAAAACAATTTATTATCTCACTTTTACTAAGTTCTCTCTGAATCCGCGCATCTATGTGCAATGGACTCTTCTACATATGGTCGCTTCTGCATTTAGACTCAGTCGCTCCACATTTTGCCTGCCGTTTCAATTAGCGCTGTCAGCATGGATTTTAGACTCGCTGCTTGCAAGATCTTCCACAAAGGGCAAGTATTCTGGGGTTATTCAACGTAATCATGGTTGAGAGGAAGAAAAGAGACATTGCGTAATAGCTTACCTCCTTTCTTCCAAATTCCTGAAGCCTGATTGAATCATGCTATTGCACTTGCTATAGCCAATGGCGCGGTGTTTGGTGTTTTAAGCCCCCAACGGCAACTTCCAGGCAGCGAGGGGATGGGTAGGTTTGAGGTTGAGGGTAGGGTTAGCTGCCTCTAAGGAGCCATTGGGGGCTTAAAACACCATCAAGCCAATGGCGCTCGAATGCTCTCTCTTTGGGTGGGCCCAGCCGCTATATACAGTAGGTAGCGCAAGTATGCAATGCATGAACAGGGCACAGGGCGCACCTCTGAGACTCCTCGTCAGAAGTTGGGTCAGGGGAATGAAATGCTTCCAGCTTTATAAGCCGGGCTCTGAATGGCATTGAGAGCACTTTAGGTGTATAACCAAGCCTAGACGTAAAACTCACCATACAATCGTTTGGTCCAAATTGCATACAAGCACTATTGACGGCGAGAGCTTGCAAATCCCCGACTCGCTTCCCACATGCTAAAGCGAGCAATAGCGCTGTCTTGAATGAGAGCACTCTCAAGCCGCTCATCTCAGCTGGCTCAAAAGGGGGGTTTGGCAGCGCACTGAGCAATAATGAGAAGTCCCATACTGGCCTTAGACAACGGCGGGGGGATTCAATCATCTCGTGCCTCAAATTAAGCTCATTATTAGGGGGTGTCTACCCACTGCACGACCCTCTTAAGCAGGGGTCACCAAACTTGGTCCTGGAGGGCCGCTGTCCTTCAGAGTTTAGCTCCAACCCTAATTAAACACACCTGAACCAGCTAATCAAGGTCTGACTAGGCATACTAGAAACTTTCAAGCAGGTGTGTTGGAGCTAAACTCTACAGGACAACGTGTCACGGTCTGGGTTGATGAAAGGAGCGTGGACTCAAGTGCAGGAACAATGGGTATTTATTAAGTGGTTAAAATAAAACAAAAATACAAACAAAAACTCCCCATGGGGAAAAACAAGGCAGCCATCAAGATCAACCAAAGTATGGCAGGGAACATAGACGATGAACCAGCACAGGACTGCAAACACAGGGAGACTAAATTCAGCTGAGAGCAAAGAAACATGTAGGTGACGTAACTTATTCCCAGTGTCTGGAGCACTTCGTAAAGAAAGAGTTTTTAGCATGACAAAATCCCCTTGCCTTTCCTGATAGTATTTGTATGAAAGATACAGATTTTCCGCGGAAGCAATGTCTTATCTTTGCGAACTTCTTGAGCCGCACATAAATAATTTAACACGTCGAATTCATGCACTTACTGTACCGCAAATATTGCGTTGCGTTTTTTTGCAAGTGGTACATACTTGCACGGTGACGCACAGAAGCTAGGGGAAAACACGGTTTGTCGAGCCATTCGCAAGGTGGTCCTCGCTCTGCAGGGATAGTTTCATTAATAGTGTTCCCCGGAAATTTATTGACCATGTCCATAAAAGAGGGCTTTTATAAAATTGGCGGTAAGATATATTGATAGGGTGACATCACATGAACACATTAAAAAAAAAAAAAAAAAGCAAATTTCACAAATGTACTATACTATACAATACATTTTAAGAATTATTTTAAATCTTTTTTATTATTATTCTGTTAATCTTATGATTCCCTAGAGTCAATGCAACATGTATGCAGTCTATTGCTCCAATCTCCACTGCTCTAGGGGAACATGAGGCAGATTATGTTAATAGGAAGTCCTATCACAGCCTTAATGTTCAGGTAGAGATGATGTGAATATGTGAGATGATTATTTTCTGTGAGATGAATCTTTAAATTAATAGTAACATTAACAGATATAACAATGATCTACTAAACATTTCATCTGCAGACGACTTGTGGTCATGAACGTATGATCACAAGTTTGGATGCCAAATGGCCTGGCTCCAGTGCTTGACACAAATTTTCCGTGAGTCTTTGTTGTGTCAGCGCTTTGAGGAAAGCAAGTTAAATTTGATACAGTACAAAACACTGTTAATTTGAACTGAGATAGAAAAACCTACACAATAATCCCCTATCATGACCCTCAGACAGGGCCACAGCACTGCTTCAATGTCAGTCTAGTTCAAGACTCCTTTAGTGTGCAGTCTAGTTTGAGACTCTTTTAGTGTGCAGTCTAATTCAAGACTCCTTTTGTACAGGGCCCTGACTGAGTCTGTTTCCACCTGAAACATAATTCCACCACAAACATGATCATTACAAGTTTTCTGGAGGCTCATTAAATCACAAAAAGTTCCTTGACTTCCTACAAACACAGAACTGACTGTAATTTATGTCAAGGGTTTTAAATCCTTACCTTGTTCACATTTCTTCTGAAGCCCATTGAGGTAGAGGCCTCAGTTTCTGGGGCAGGTTGTGAAAAATCCTACAATAAAAGAGATGTGTAAGGGCCAGTCCCTTTTTTATGCCACACATTCAAATGTTTGCCATAATAAAAAGCCCAGTGCATTCACCTCAGCAACTGTCTCAGAACACAGACAGAGTGTCTTCATCATTTCCTCCACCCTCATAAATAAAAATAGGCCAGTGTAAAGCATAACTGTTGTAAAGCAGGTTATGTTTGGTGTTCTGTCTGCTGCATACTGACCTCTGTGTGGGAGACTGTGTGTATGTGTGCTGGCTTCAACAGGGACTCTGTATTTCCCTCTACTGCAGAACATACAGTCAGCCATATTTAAAACTTAAAAAAGTAGTAATGTATTGCACACGTACCCAGTGTTACTTGCTTAGAGGAGCCAGCACCAGGGTCAGATTGTACAGCACCTGTAATCCCATCCATAATCGTCCGTCCCTTATTGCCTACTCAGAGCCAACTCCTCCGCCAGTGTATTCTGGTTTTCTGAATTTAACTCTTTATTTCTGTTTGCTGCAAACAAGTCTTTGTGATAAAATGTTCACAAAATTAATAAAAGGTTGTGGTAAATACTCGTCACCACTTTGAATTATATTTTTTATATTTTGCCTTTATCTGCTGCCAAGAACATTTGGAGTTGGGGATGCATCTAAAAATCAATTAATCTTTCTAAGTACATGCACATTTTTATATATTATAAAAATAGGCTATAGGCTATATTACACATAAAGGCTACACATACATATATACATAATTTTACATAAATATAGAACGTATAATTGTTTAACTTACACATTAACAATCAGCAATCTTTCTCCAACAGTCTTCTCTTGCTTTGGCAGCAGAGACCGTATTGTTTCGAGCTTGAAATACATATTTAAATTCATCGTAATTATTAATGATTATCTCTTGCTCCTCCGCGGACAAATATATCGCTCTCGCTCTACCCGCGATTGGTTGTTCAGTGTCGACGTCACTCTTTTATGTGCACGCGCGCGTGGAGTAAGATAGCTTGAGGATCAAAGCCTGAGTTGACAGAGAAAGTTGATGAGCTGCATCATGGTACCAATAAAGCCTGATTGCATCGGTTTGGTTTTGTCAACTCAAAACTAATCCTGTAACCCCGAGTTTGTTCAGCTACCTTCATGGTACAGGCGACAAACCGGGAGTGTCAGAGCTCTGTCGCCAAACCAAGATAATAGGCTTGTTCGACTTCATGCAGCTCTGCGCAGACGGATCGGTGGCTGACTTGAAGCAGTGCATGCCGGTTAGAAATTGTGTCCAACTTGATAGGCTACAGCGCCGACACCATGTGACTGTGACGTGCCATCAAAGTACCGCGAGAGCGATTCGAGAGTAGCCGGAGAACTCAGCCACCGCAGCTTCTCGAGCGGCTGCACTGGGCTGCACGAGGTCTGATGATGACACAGCTGTTCCACAATTGGCCGGATTCACCGCATGACAATGATCACGTGTGTTTCGTGTTTATTCGAACACCTTTAGTTCCTCTAAAGCTCACAAATCAGTTTTTTATAACAGTAAACACTCTTTTCATGTAGACTCCACTTCATTGATAGTAGCTTATGTTGAACTTTATTCTTGTTCAAACAGACGCTGTATGAAGCAGTACATAAAGTATTGAATGAAAATGTCTCTGAAACATCTGTGTATTATTTGGCAAATATTACATTTATTTCACTTCAGCTGTGGTAAAGTACGCGAACACCACGTGAGCGGTCACTACGGGAACCAGAAAGTGTCCGACTTCACGTCTCCGTTTGCAGCTCCTCCCCGCCTGCACGCGGCTACTCTCGCCGATCGGTTACATCCAGCCGCAGCCGATGTCGAACACACCTAAAAACTAGACAGAAGTGACAGAACCCTGACACAACGGCCCTCCAGGGCCGAGTTTAGTGACCCCTTCTCTAAAGTGTTTTGAAAAGCAGCATTAGCGACTACAAAAACTTTCAGCGTAGAGTCCAAGCTGCTAGTGTCCAGCCGCTCCTGTAAGAAAGCCAGGATATAATGGTCACGTCACAATCAAGCAGGTCCTCCTCTCTGCCCGCGCACCAGTTTGCGAATACCTTCCACAGTCCATTTAAAAGTGTAAAGGCATCTTTTTGATGGGGCTCTCGTTGCCTCTCTCCTTCCTGATTTTCTTTAACACTAGCGGGATTATTTTGACTGGGGGAACTTTTTTTTTGCTTCTTGGGTCAGTGGCTCGACAGCACATCCCCCAAAAGAAGAGCACTCGTCCGACAGAAAAATAGCAGGCAGTGCGCATTTTTCTCCGAGGCGAAGAGGTCGACCTCCGTTTTTCTGAAGAAGCTCCATCAGTTTCAAGGTCTGAGGGTGTAGTTGTTCGCGGCCTCTTTGCCCGTGGCTCAATGGCGGCTGGAGGGGGAAGCGCAGAAGCCAGTGGGCCCTAGCACTGCTTCGGCGTGTGTTTGGCCCAAGCACAACACATATTCGTTGTGTGGTTCTGGAACCTGAAGTGACATTCACGTACGTCGATTTGTCAAATTTGTTCGTCGAACCGTTTTATAGCTATGAGATCCATCAGGTAAAGCCACTCACTTCATTACGCTGCGTGTTCATACAAGATTTTTGTGTGCAGAAGCCCTTCGCCGGAGATGAGGTAAATAGTATTGCAGAAAACACTAGTGAATCCATGAATTATTAGGCTATCTATTTCATTTTTATCGAGCTATATCACATTTATTTTTCCTATGGTCACAAAGAAACTAACTAAGAAATAACTTGTATCCATTGGTCTAAATTGATCAGGTCTGTTTCTGGGCCGTGTTTTTCTTTAACATTTTTTTATTTATGCACGTCAGGTTGGGCACAGATTTTAGGACCCGAGAAGACCTCTACATAGCCTCATGGAACACGCTGATGACGTGTGATGTCTGTGCGAAAATGGTGCACGGAGGTATGGAAATATATACATTGACAGGCTGGACACTCTGTCTAGACAAACATTTTTTGGTCCTGATATTTCCACAGATAATAAATGTTTTAATATTTAGACCACTTCTATCATTGATGTGAAGAATTTCAACCAATATAACAAAAAGTGTTTATGAAAAACACTGCCGACCCTACCTTTCTAAAGGCCTAATAAAAAGCACCCACACACATTATGATATTCTTTGATTAAATCTGTTGTAACATGCATCCCAGATGATGAAATAAGCACTGCGTTATAGAAACATCTGCACTGATGACATATGAGTGTCATGAGTGCTGGACCATGTAAACAAAACAAGGTCCAGCCCATCTACAGCTCTATAAAAACAGCACAAAGAAAGGAGAGATCGGAGGTTATGCGCAACTTCCTTCTGACTTTTCATGGCTTATTTTTGCCATCAGTATGAACTTAACAGGAAACAACTTAAGCAGTACGTACAGTTTGACAGCAATAAATGAGAAGCCTTTGATTGTGCACGTAGTGGTGGGGATTCTTCTCTATGTGAACGGACTGATGATTTTCACCTTTCTGAAGAAGGAGACCTTCAGAGACACGCGCTACATTCTGTTTGCTCAGACTCTTTTTGCTGACACTGCTTTTATGCTGTTGACTGATTTAACCATTATTGGGGCGTTTTACCAGTACCCTGTGCACATAATTCCTTGCTGTATGACCTGTGCAATTTTGTCTTTTCTCACTGTTTGTACACCCTTGACTCTTGTAGCCATGTGTTTGGAGCGCTATGTGGCGATATGTTTGCCTTTAAGACATGCCAGCATCTCCACCCCCAAAAACACATTCATTGGGCTTCTCATCACATGGGGTGTCAGTCTTCTTCTCCCACTGTTTATTCTCATTGTCTCTTTTGCTTATCTTTCACCTGGTGCCAGGTTCTCATATGTTGTGTGTACTGTGGAGATCATGTTACAGGTAAAATGGCTGGCGGACATGAGGGCAGCGACGCTACAGCTCTTATTCATCATAATGTTGTGTATTACTATCTCCACCTACATCAAGATTATGATCGTGGCCAGGTCTGCCTCCTCTGAGAACAAGAAGTCAACAAATAAGGGTCTAAAAACGGTTCTTCTCCATGGCATTCAGCTTCTTCTGTGTATGGCGCAGCTTATAACCCCTTATATAGAAATGCCTTTATGGAAAGTAGATGTCATGATATTTAAGAATGTAAGGTACTCAAATTTCATTTTATTTGTTATCTTGCCTCGGGGTATGAGTCCCTTCATTTATGGATTACGAGACAAAAAGTTTTATAATGCTCTTAGATATTATGCCTTTTGTGGCATTTGTTTGGTTAATCAGAGCAAAATAAGAGATGGTAAAACGGTTAGAGGTGTCCTAAGCGTTTCTATACACAATTAAACCTCACACAATATAGTGGATTGTTTCATTAAAATAAACTGCACCAATGTTTAGCATTCACAATCATATAAAATAACTTATTCATAAATATATTTTGGCTGGCAGTGGGTATGCTATTTATGTCAAAATATATTTGATGTTTATTAAACATACTATATTTATATCTAATGTATAAATATAATTATATCATTTAATGTTTAAATGTTTAACGTTGTAATAATTAATAATCTAACTTTAAATAAACCTGTCAAATGTAATTGACAAATACAAAATTGATGTCCAGCCTAGGAAAAATTACATTTTCACCCTTTATTCAAACTTTATTATTAAAAATGTGTCAATTTTGTAAGCATATTGCATAGTTGTGCTTGGAATCAATAGTTTTTTTGTTGTTGTTATAACTCATTTATTAACTTTGTATCTGTTCAGAATGAACCTGCTATTATAATGAAAAAGATATACAATATAAGACAAATTGTATATAAATATTTTATCTTGTTTGACCACAAGGCTTTAAAATAATAAAATACTCAGGTAACTTTTATATATATATAGGTAACTTTTAAACTGCCTTTCCGAATTCCTGTTCCTATTGAATATGATCTTAGATATGCACATTTAATGCGTGCATTAAGGAAATAATTTATCTAAATGAGGAAAATAAAGGAAACTATAATGGCTCTCAAGTAACCCCATAGTTAGATGGGGAACCAGTGACCAAGTAGTAGATTACAACACGGTCACCACCAGCATGTCATATCTGCTCCTGCAGTATCTCTTACTCACCACAAGATGTCACTGTTCACCGTCTAAATAACTATAAACGGTTCAGATCTCTTCTACTCCAGTGGTTCTCAGCTTCAAACCTCCAACAAATCATATTTTTCCATCTCAGGAATTAAGACCTTTTATTATTTTTTTATTTTTTTTAGATGTAAAGCCATTATTGATCAGAATTATTGGCACCCTGGATAATATGATCAAAGAGGGCTGTAAAAATAAATCTGCAATGTTAATCATTTCGATCTTTTATTCCATAAATTCGCAAAAACCGAACCTTTCATTGATGTAAAAGAATTGAAAGTGGGGGGAAATCAAAAAAATAAACTAAAAAAATGGCCACAATTGGCACCCCTTACTCCTACAGTCATACAGCGTGAACATAAGATCCTTTAGGGTCACTGGGCAGAAAGGCATCTGGATTCTCACAGTAGCTGTGTCCCAATGCGAAGGCTGCATCCTTCGAAGGACGCATACTTCGAAGGATGCAGAATTGAATTGGGACAGCCTTCATCGCGCCGCGGTGATGCAATCGGCCTTCAAATACGGCCTTCGGAGGATGCAGCCTTCACATTGGGACAGCTAATATGGCTCATAAACAAAACACTTACCCAGAATTTTGACTGTTTTTGCTCTATTCTGCCCATGTGAATAGTTCCAAACAAAGCAGAATAGTTGCATCTTTCAAAAAAGTGTTTTGTTCTTGAGTGTTTTTGAATGACTTGGGTGAGTCCATGATTCAATGACCCATTCATAAAGACTGAGGAAATTTTTTCATTCATAGATGATCAACAGGTTTAAACAAATCTGTTAAATTAATGATTTAATCTGTAAAATAAAAGACTAAAGGTTTTAGTATAATTTAATGAATTTTTTTTAAGTGTAATTAATTAAAATATGTTCTACACTATGTAACTTTTTTTTCACTTCAAATTTTGTAACATCAAATGAGATGGGTGGCCTGCTTAAGCCCCTGCCCCCAACAATATCTGTACACACCCCTGAAACACTTTAAAAGTTAAAAACAAGTTAAACACGTATTCAGTTCATACTTATTCAGTATGTGATATAGTCACCTTTTAATATGTTGTAGAATTAACTTTCATTACTATTCTGTTACGCAAGTTTAATGTCAACACATGTTCTGTCAGTTTCCTTCACAACAGAATGTATAGGAATTCTGTTGCATTCCAATTTGGGAGGAGCTTTGACATCACTGCAGGTGAGTGAGTCCTTGCAGTGAAAGAGAAACAAAACAGTCTGAAAACTGCAGAATTTTCTTGTTAAGCCACAGAAGCTATTAGGTGATAATCTTCAGGTGATCTAAAGCCACAGCTGATATTCACTCACAGGTAAGTGATGTACTGTAAGAGATTTTACTAAACAGGTTTTAAATGTTAGTGGTCTGTGTAAGTAACTGGAATAAGTTCGGCAAAACCAGGTTTTTTGCAAAAGCCAAATACACAACTTGCTTGGTAGACTGGCTTCCTGGTCTAGCTGGTCTACCACCCTGGCTGGAAGAATTGTGCTCAGGCCCCTAGCTCCAAAACCAGAAACAGACCAACCTTGCCAGGCTGAGAGACCAGTTTAGACCAGTAAACCAACTTAGACTGGTTTAAGATGTGTGTTTTTTTTAGTTGTTTTTTTTAATAGGGGACATATATTATTTAGTCTTTTCTTGTTTGATCTGTAAATAAATACTTAAAATATTTGATGACAATAAATGGTTAAACAAATCCAGGTTTGTGATTCTGATCTGAGTATTTGAGTATTTATTATTCTGATCTGATCTTAGTGTTGACTAAGTGTTTTCAGACTAAGACTTTTGTGATTCAATTTTATTTAGGTGATTCAATTTTTATATTAAAAGGTGACTATACTAAGACTTTTGTGATTCAATTTTATTTAGACTTTAAAGGTGAAGCTTGTAATTTCTTTGCCTCTAGTGGCAACAAATATAATTGCACAAATTATGTTTTCAGACCGGTTTCTTTAACTTTTTCTCAATTGGCCCAGATCGTCACACCCCAAAACTGCAGAACTGGTTGTGTCAGAGTTCTGTCAGGCTGGTAGACTCCATCTTCATACATTATTAGATATGTAAAAGTATTTTAACATGGCCAGTATTACATAATTCACCTTTAAACTCAGAATTTTTTTAATTAAATTGTTAGACACCGGTCTTATTTCATGCAACTAATGAGGAATGTGTTGTGGTGAATTTCTCCTGAATAGGTTTAAAGAGGGGACAAGCAATGGCTTCATCAACATCACGAAAACAAAGTGAGGATAGGAGAAAAAGTATGGAAGAACCTCCAGTAATTCAGTAATTGAAACAAAGAACAAAAGCAAAGTGATACTGACATAGGTTTCATTCTTTCTAACATGTAACACTATAGCTGATTGCTTATGAGAGAGTTTTTTCTTGAATTAGTAATATTCCAGTTTATGCATACATAATTTTAAAATGTAGGCGATAAATGGTGTTCCCTATCAGTCAGTCACGTTGAACATGGCTGTCGAATTGGGATCTCGCCTGAGAGCCCAATCACCTTCAACTGGTAAGAGCAAGCCAATGCACATTGGCGAGTGAGATTTGCATTGCAAGCCGCTCCCCCGCTTCCGGGTATATAAGGCAACGTGCAAATACTCACAATAAGCTTTCGCTTCGGAGCCGAGCAGACCTGGTTTTCACTCTGCTCTTCAATCATCGCTCGAGAGAGAGTGTCAGAACGAGAGACTGTTCCTATTCCGGTGTTGGTGTTTCGGCACGTTCCAGTGGAGGTCGCGGTTGCTGAGAGTGCACAGTCTGGAGCAGTGGCTGTTCCTCTTGGCGCTTCAAAATCTAAAGAGCAGTTTCCCTAAAAGAGTAAACACCGTGTGTGACGTTGCATCTTTTAAAGATGCAATTCCACCTGTATGTTTCTGGATTCGGTCGTTTCCCCGTCTGACAGCCACGATGTCACAGGGTGATCTGAGGATGACAGTGGGGGTTTGCTCGCTGGATGAGTCCCTGCTGAGATCTTCCATATGTTGCACTGCCCTGACTGTCAGTCCATATGTGTAACTCCACATGTTACCTCCCTACGAGCAGGATGTGGTCTCCGTAGTGTTCCTTTCCAGTTGGAAAAGCCATGCTTTTCCAGTGTTATCCTAGTCTCACTGTTCAGGGTGAATGGAACATAAGTGATTGACATTCTCTGTGCACTGCCCTGTCCTACTTCCTTCCCTAGTTGCAGGGCGACCTGATGGCTTGCTCAGGGTGCTGGAAGGGGCAGCAGTTGTGGCGTCTTTCTATAGGGATCCCAATTCGTAAGTCACTGACGTTAACGCTGAATGTGACCGACTGATAAGAACTCACATCTAATGGACCAGGCTTTATTCTTTCTTTCGTGAAATACTAATTGCTTATTGTTGTTGTTTTTTTGGAAATCATTTTCATGTACAAATCAGATCTAAATGTTGGTGTTTAATGGTGTTTTTCATCTTCGTCTCCAGCTCTGTCATCCTCCAGTGGTCCTCTAGCCGAGGAGCTTCAGTGCTCGATCTGTCTGGATCCATTCACTGATCCAGTCAGCACTCCATGTGGACACAACTTCTGTAAGAGCTGCCTGAACCAGTGCTGGGACAAAAGTCAGACCTACAACTGTCCACTATGTAAAGAACCTTTCAGAAGAAGACCCGACCTTAAGATCAACACGGCACTCAGAGAGTTTGTGCTGCTCATTAAGGAAAAGCCTGGCCAGAGTAAATCTGATGTTCTCTGTGACATCTGTGATGATGATATAAAGATGAAAGCTCTGAAGATGTGCCTGGTGTGTCAGAGCTCTTACTGTCAAACTCACCTGGAGCCTCATCAGAGAGTCCCAAAGCTGAAGAAACACAAACTGATCGATCCTGTGGAGAATCTTGTGGACCATATCTGTCAGAAACATGAGAAACCTCTGGAGCTGTTCTGTAGAGATGATCAGACATGTGTGTGTTTCCTCTGTGCTGTGACAGACCACAGGAATCACAACACTGTTTCTATAGAGGAGGAGAGTAGAGAGAGAAGGGTAGGGCACATGCTTTAACTTTATTCAAACAATAAACAAATAAATATCTGTCAGGTCTGATATATAAATTCAATGTTCAATGATAAAATTGATTTGAATCTGTAGCCTCAGCTGATGAAGATACAATCAGATGTGCAGCAGATGATCCAGGACAGAATGAAGAGGATTCAAGACCTCAAACGCTCAGCAAAACTAAAAAAAGTGAGTTCAGGAAAATATTACTGCTCAGGTGATGCCCTTTCATAGTCAACAATGCAGACTTATTATGACATATGTAGATGCACATGGCTACTAAATGCCTGTTTCATACATCACATAAACCAAGACCAACTAACGTGAGTTAGTTGTGCCCAGAGTTTGGGATTTCATTGTTTCAAATATAGGGATTCCTGTGGGCCACTAGAGGCTCGGCTCACTGAGAAGATCCATTACTTTCCTCATTGCAGGAGGCTTTATGCAGTTGTGTTTCATGGCAGTATTCACTAACTTTTTAGGGCAAGAGTAAAAACACATTAAAAATAAAAACTGAAAGTTTGTTCATTGATGTATCAGGAAACATCAGAGAAAGAGAAAGCAGAGAATATTGAGCTCTTCACCGATCTGATCCGCTCCATTGAGAGATGTCAGTCTGAGCTGCTGGAGATGATGGAGCAGAAGCAGAGAGCAGCAGAGAAGCAGACTGAAGAGTTTATTAAAGAGCTGGAGCAGGAGATCACTGAGCTAAAGAGGAGAGACACTGAGCTGGAGCATCTCTCACACACTGAGGATCACCTGCACCTCCTACAGGTCAGTGTAGATCCTTCTCTCTGCTCACGTCACAGCACAACACTCCCCATGCTGAGAGATTTCTGCTCTCTCCTGCTGTAGATTTACCCGTCGATGAGCAGACCTGCACACACCAGCAGCTGGACTGAGATCAGTATCAGTGACACTCATGAGAGTGTGGGGAATCTGAGGAAAGCTTTGACTCAGCTGCAGGAGAATCTAGAAGAGAAACTCAGCAAAACTGGTAACAAAATGTCAGACCTTATTGTGACGTAGCTTAATTCTGACCAATACGACTTTGACTTTCCTACAGACTTTTCTTATTCTTAATTATTTTACATATGTAAACTTATAATAATATTTGTATTATATAGTATTTTTTATACATTTATGGTCTTTTGTCTCCACAGTGCTGAAGAGGATGCAGCAACATGCAGGTAAAATTTGTGATGTCTATGTTCAAATTGTCATAAAATAAGAGTTTAAATGTATATACCAAAGTCTAAACAATACTTTTTTCAAGATATTAAAGACATGAAAACTGTTTTCTTGAGAAGTTGTGATTTATATGATCTCTTTCAGTGGATGTGACTCTAGATCCTGACACATCTCATCCAAAACTCGACCTGTCTGATGATGGAAAACAAGTGAAATATAGAGACATTGAGCTTGAACTCCCACACAACCCAAAGAGGTTTGATTATTGTTGCTGTGTTTTGGCAAAAGAGGGGTTCAGCTCAGGGAGATTTTATTTTGAGGTGCAGGTAAAGGGAAAGACGGATTGGGATTTAGGAGTGGTCAGAGAATCCATTAACAGGAAGGGAATGATCACAGCAGCTCCTGAGAATGGATACTGGATTGTATTTCTGAGGGATGGGAATCACTATCAGGCTTATGAATCTCCTCCTGTCTCTCTGTCTCTGAGAGTGAAGCCTCAGGTAGTGGGTGTGTTTGTGGATTATGAGGAGGGTCTGGTTTCCTTTTATGACGTGGAGTCCAGATCTCATATTTATTCTTTCACTGGTCAGTCTTTCACTGAGAAACTCTTCCCATACTTTTGCCCTTGCAATAACGAAGAAGGTAAAAATACAGCACCACTGATCATCTCACATGTCAGATACAATGAATAAATTGACACCAATAACATACAAAATAATATATTTTTAGTTATATGAATACCTGCTGTTATTAAATGATGAGACATTTTTATGATTCATTACTTTTTTTAATTGTTTTTCTGAATGTTAAAACATTCGTCAAACCATTTTCTTTCTCCTGTTGCTGTGAAATTTAAATGACATGTTAAGCCTGAATAAAGTCCTGTGCTTATTTCTATAACTGATGAAGGAACCATCACACAGGAAGGACATTTTATAAACAATAAATAGTACATATGAAAACAAGACTATGATATCGATTCACAGTCTGTTCAAAGGGTTTTACTGTCTTTCCGTAATATTCTTTTCGTAATATTTTTCAATGATCTGATATTCACCCCCCCCCCCCCCCATCCCCCATCCCCCATCCCCCAATTTGCAACAATCTGTAAACTTTTGTATGACCAGTTCATCAGTAAAATGATTCCAGGTTTGAGATCAATTTCAGTCGACACTCTGAAAACTAGTCCTTTATGTGGTAACATAAATATGTGTACTTTGTACTCGTGTGTACTTTGTACCTGAAGATGTTTAATGGCTAACAGATGAATCAAACCAGTTTTACATAAAATCATCATTTCATGCTGTGAAATGAGATGTGTTTTGTGTTTGCAGTGTATAGACTTAAAGAAGGAAAAAGTGATGGCAGAATCGTTATCATCATCACCACCAAAACCAACTCAGACCAGGAGAAGGAGTCTGGATGAACCTCCATTATGTCAGTAAACCAAGGAAAGAATGAAAGAAAGAACAATAACAATGTGAAAAGTGTTATAAAAGCACATCAGATGACATTGATCTATAGGCTTTATTCTTCTTATATAATATACTAATTGCTGATTTGTTGATTTACTTTGAAATGTATAAATCAGTTCTATATGATAAATGGTGTTTTCCCATCTTCAGCTCTGTCATCCGAGCTCAAGTGCTCGATCTGTCTGGATCCATTCACTGACCCGGTCAGCACTCCATGTGGACACAACTTCTGTAAGAGCTGCCTGAACCAGTGCTGGGACATCAGTCAGACATACAACTGTCCACTATGTAAAGAACCTTTCAGAAGAAGACCCGACCTTAAGATCAACACAGCATTCAGAGAGTTTGTGCTGCTCTTTAAAGGAAAGTCTGGCCAGAGTAAATCTGATGTTCTCTGTGACATCTGTGAGGATGATATAAAGATGAAAGCTCTGAAGATGTGCCTGGTGTGTCAGAGCTCTTACTGTCAAACTCACCTGGAGCCTCATCAGAGAGTCCCAAAGCTAAAGAAACACAAACTGATCGATCCTGTGGAGAATCTTGAGGTCTATATCTGTCAGAAACATGATAAACCTCTGGAGCTGTTCTGTAGAGATGATCAGACATGTGTGTGTTTCCAATGCGCTATGGCAGACCACAAGACTCACAACACTGTTTCTATAGAGGAGGAGAGTAGAGAGAGGAAGGTAACAACAAGGTTACCATATGATTTCGGGAAATAAAATCACGTCTTTGCATCTTGCAGGTGACGTGTCAGTTTTGCAGTGCAACGTCCAATGGGTGGCGCCGTGGCGCTAAAAGCAAGTTAAATTTTCTCCTAAACAGAACGTGATTTTGGCGTTCCCTTCGAACGGTCACTTACATCTGCTAGACGCGATGGGGGAAAACTCCCTTTTCTCCGATTACTGAAGCCTCTGCACAACCATAACAGTGCAGATACACGCACGCTTGTTGGCTGGTCAGAGGGACCTGCGCGAGCCAAATCGGTGCACAGCCCGCCGATCCGAGCGCAGAGCCCGCCAAAAGGGGCGGGGCATCTGCCTATAAAAGCAGCTCATTTCGCCATATGATTAGGATTTAATCTCCTTCAGAAACGGTCTTCGGACTTCGCAGACAACTCCTGAAATCTTTCCTCGGTCCAGTGGGGTGTCTATTGGCGATATATGTGCGGCAGCCGGCTCACAGTGTCCACCTTCGCCAGATTTTATATTCTGGAAGTCCCTGCGCTACAGGCACATATCCTCTCTGTATAGTTGGAGCTGGCCTCTGAACTAGCCCGGCCCACTATTGCTCTTGGATGTTCCGACCAATCTCTTAACCCTCTTCAAGGCACGATTGCCCCATTAGCCCTACTGCCCTCGAGGCCCTTGTCCAAGTGTCCCAGGCTGGGGCCATATGTCGTTCTGCTTGAACACCCCATCACGTCTAGCAGATGCAATACGAAGTGACCGCTTGAAAGGGAACGACTCGGTTTCTAACGTAACCTCGGTTCCCTGAGATAAGGGACGTGTATTGCATAGATAGACCGTCAGTTGAATGTCGATAAACAATAGGCTACATTTTTAAAGTTAATGCTCTATAGAGCTAAAGCACATGTGAGATTGAATAAACAACAACAAAAGACTTACAGCTGCTTCTACCACACTTAGAGCTCATGCTGAGTAAACCGTTTTACAGGACTAAACTCAATTACTCAACATGACTAGAGTTGTATGTTATGTTTTGCAAATGTTAAGATGTGTTAGCTACAAATCATGCTCTATAGTAAAGGTCAAGGTAATTTGAGGTCATGATAGTATTGTTGTGTCTCAGCGTGTGTAGTAGCTATGGCTTTATTGCTTGTCTTTGTGTAATCATTAAAGGAAAGGAATGAAGTTTGCACAATAGCGTTTATTTCTGCTGTAAACTGCAGTGAATTTTATGCACGTATATTTTATACATGACCAGGTTGTAAGTCTAGTATTTAACAATACATTTGAGTTAGATGGTGTTTATTGTCTGTTTGTTATTTTCTGTCTGTAGCCTCAGCTGATGAAGATACAGGCAGGCGTGAAGCAGATGATCCAGGACAGAACGAAGAGGTTTCAAGACCTCAAACACTTAGAAGAACTCAGAAAAGTGAGTCTAGATTGTTTAATGATTCACCTTTGGTAAAGGTGCTAAATTTTGTCATTTTATTTTTTCATCATCTGCTCTTTTCCAAACAACAAAAATATCTGAAAATGAGGCTATAAACCTCCAAAAGTATGCTACTAATTTGTCTTTTTTTATAAAAGTGATCCATATGCACTTTTTTCAAGTCTTAAGTCATACGATAGCTTTTTGTGAGGAACAGAATGAAATCAAGTTAAATTTTTCAAATCCCATTAAAAGTTTTGGTATGTTTCTTCTCACTCATGCATGTCCTTGGAAAACTTGAAATAATTCCCCAATCATCTGACTACTTACAGTACATGATGACTTCATTGCCAATTTTGGGTGAGCTATTTTTGAAAATATAGAATATAACAAATAGTGTTTGGTTATTGATTTATCAGGAGACGTCAGAGAAAGAGAAAGCAGAGAGTATTGAGCTCTTCACCGATCTGATCCGCTCCATTGAGAGATGTCAGTCTGAGCTGCTGGAGATGATGGAGCAGAAGCAGAGAGCAGCAGAGAAGCAGACTGAAGAGTTTATTAAAGAGCTGGAGCAGGAGATCACTGAGCTAAAGAGGAGAGACACTGAGCTGGAGCATCTCTCACACACTGAGGATCACCTGCACCTCCTACAGGTCAGTGTAGATCCTTCTGTCTGCTCACGTCACAGCACAACACTCCCCATGCTGAGAGATTTCTGCTCTCTCCTGCTGTAGATTTACCCGTCGATGAGCAGACCTGCACACACCAGCAGCTGGACTGAGATCAGTATCAGTGACACTCATGAGAGTGTGGAGAATCTGAGGAAAGCTTTGACTCAGCTGCAGGAGACTCTAGATGAGAAACTCAGCAAAACTGGTAACAAAATGTCAGACCTTATTGTGACGTAGCTTAATTCTGACCAATACGACTTTGACTTTCCTACAGACTTTTCTTATTCTTAATTATTTTACATATGTAAACTTATAATAATATTTGTATTATATAGTATTTTTTATACATTTATGGTCTTTTGTCTCCACAGTGCTGAAGAGGATGCAGCAACATGCAGGTAAAATTTGTGATGTCTATGTTCAAATTGTCATAAAATAAGAGTTTAAATTTATATACCAAAGTCTAAACAATACTTTTTTCAAGATATTAAAGACATGAAAACTGTTTTCTTGAGAAGTTGTGATTTATATGATCTCTTTCAGTGGATGTGACTCTAGATCCTGACACATCTCATCCAAAACTCGCCCTGTCTGATGATGGAAAACAAGTGAAATATAGAGACATTGAGCTTGAACTCCCACACAACCCAAAGAGGTTTGATTATTGTTGCTGTGTTTTGTCAAAAGAGGGGTTCAGCTCAGGGAGATTTTATTTTGAGGTGCAGGTAAAGGGAAAGACGGATTGGGATTTAGGAGTGGTCAGAGAATCCATTAACAGGAAGGGAATGATCACAGCAGCTCCTGAGGATGGATACTGGATTGTATTTCTGAGGGATGTGAATCACTATCAGGCTTATGAATCTCCTGCTGTCTCTCTGTCTCTGAGAGTGAAGCCTCAGGTAGTGGGTGTGTTTGTGGATTATGAGGAGGGTCTGGTTTCCTTTTATGATGTGGAGTCCAGATCTCATATTTATTCTTTCACTGGTCAGTCTTTCACTGAGAAACTCTTCCCATACTTTTGCCCTTGCAATAACGAAGAAGGTAAAAATACAGCACCACTGATCATCTCACATGTCAGATACAATGAATAAATTGACACCAATAACATACAAAATAATATATTTTTAGTTATATGAATACCTGCTGTTATTAAATGATGAGACATGTAAAGTCTTTTTTTTTTACTTTTTTTTTTTTACTTTTTTTAATTGTTTTTCTGAATGTTAATACATTCGTCAAACCATTTTCTTTCTCCTGTTGCTGTGAAATTTTAATTACATGTTAAGCCTGAATAAAGTCCTGTGCTTATTTCTATAACTGATGAAGGAACCATCACACAGGAAGGACATTTTATAAACAATAAATAGTACATATGAAAACAAGACTATGATATCGATTCACAGTCTGTTCAAAGGGTTTTACTGTCTTTCCTGTTCTTTTCACCAGGAACTGTTTTGGAAAGACATTTTCAATGTGAGTGACAGCAAAGTTAAATTATAACTCAAAAGATTGGATGTCTATTAAAAAAAGTTGTTGTGTACAGTGACTAAGTTCCAGGAGTTCAATGTAACAGGAAGGACATCAAATATATTATTTTACAGGTGTCAGACATAATACTATCAGTAATATTTAACTAAACGTGATTTTATTAAATTTTTTATTTTTGTATATTTTTTTTGCTGATGATTTGTATATTGCTTTAAGCATCTTTTAGAAAACTGTGGAAATTCAGAGTGAGACAGACTTCGAATTTGACTTCATTGCTGGAGAGCACTGAAACAGTGCAACATGTTTTGTTGGAGGAAATATAACTACAGTATGTGTAACATTTAGATTCAGGACATTCATGCATCACAATTTCTATAATATCTGTACCATACAATATACAAGATGAAGATTGTTGCATCCCAACTTGATGAAATAAGATTAAATTAGCCTGGATTGTATACTGTCTGTTTCCAGTGAATTTGATGATTATAGTTTTGAAGTATGCATACATTTATGATATTTACCACAAGCCTGAATAGGTGGAGTTTGTGATCCTTTTCTTTTTTTTCTTTCTTTAAAAAAAAAAAAAAAGTTCTGATAAATATAAAGCAGATTTTTGCCACAGTTTTTAAATAAATGATCCTATAAGTTAATTATATATACAACAATATATATGTTGATATCAAGAGTTACGTGGTTACTAGTAAAAAAGTCTATTCTAGATATCACCAATTAAATTGCTACTAGTAAAAATTTACATTTTTGATATCTGAAAATGTATTCCTGATATCAGTATAATTTCAGATATCTAAAATGGCTTTCTTACTAGTAACAATCACTTCATGATATCAGAAATTAACATTGTTACTAGTGAAAATTGAATTATTTATATCAAAAATGAACATAGTAAACATATTACTATAGTGGCAATTCAATTGTTGATATCAAGAACAGACATTTCAACTAGTGACAATTGAATTCTTGATATCAAAAATAAAGGTGTTTACCAATAAGAATTGTATTTTTGATATGTGAAATTGGAATTTCAACTATAAGAAATCAATTCTTGATATCAACAATTGATTTTGAATGGCAGCCTATGGTGACATTTCACTAGTGAAAATACAATTACAATTACAGATATCAAGAATTATAGTTTTTACTAGTTGAAATTCAATTGTTGATAACCAAGAATTATAATTTTAGCTAGTGAAAATTTAATTGTGGATATCAAGAATTAGCATTGTTACTAGTGGAAATGTAATTTCTGAAATAAAATATTGCCATTGTTACTAATCTAATTCCTGATATCAATAACTATCATTTTAACTTGTGAAAACTGAATTGTTGATATCAAGGATTCATATCCTGGAAATGAATAAAAGTTCAAATGGCTTGCCATATACTACGGGCAATGCGCAAATCGAGTTACGCCTCCCACTTCTGCTAGTTTTACTGAGATATCCTGTGTGAATTGGCCATTAATATTACAGACGTCCTGTGGTAAAATTACATTACTCCATCTACCATTGTACATTTGATCCCATCCGAATAGGGCATGTATGCACCGCAGAAAACTCATACACAGGTAAGTGATGGAAATATTAAAGATATTTTACTGAACAAGTTTCTCTCTATTTGACATATTTAACTGGAGTAAAGTTGGGTAAAAGCAGGTTTAAGTGTTAGTCAAATACTCAGTATTTTTGGGTTTGCTTCACTGAAATGATATAAACATTTTATTAAGAGAATGTCATTTGATGGATTGCGAATCAAAGTTTGATGTGAGCTTAAATTGAGTCACACGTCAGAAAAACTGAAAGCTGAAGGTAAAACTTTACTTTCCATGTGGTCTTAGTTACAACTGACTGTTTTGAGTGAAAAGATATTCTTTTCGTAATATTTTTCAATGATCTGATCCCCCCCCCCCCCCCCCCCCCATCCCCCAATTTGCAATAATCTGTAAACTTTAGTATGACCAGTTCATCAGTAAAATGATTCCAGGTTTGAGATCAATTTCAGTCAACACTCTGAAAACTAGTCCTTTATGTGGTAACATAAATATGTGTACTTTGTACTCGTGTGTACTTTGTACCTGAACATGTTTAATGGCTAACAGATGAATCAAACCAGTTTTACATAAAATCATCATTTCATGCTGTGAAATGAGATGTGTTTTGTGTTTGCAGTGTATAGACTTAAAGAAGGAAAAAGTGATGGCAGAATCTTTATCATCATCACCACCAAAACCAACTCAGACCAGGAGAAGGAGTCTGGATGAACCTCCATTATGTCAGTAAACCAAGGAAAGAATGAAAGAAAGAACAATAACAATGTGAAAAGTGTTATAAAAGCACATCAGATGACATTGATCTATAGGCTTTATTCTTCTTATATAATATACTAATTGCTGATTTGTTGATTTACTTTGAAATGCATAAATCAGTTCTATATGATAAATGGTGTTTTCCCATCTTCAGCTCTGTCATCCGAGCTCAAGTGCTCGATCTGTCTGGATGTGTTCACTGACCCGGTCAGCACTCCATGTGGACACAACTTCTGTAAGAGCTGCCTGAACCAGTGCTGGGACATCAGTCAGACATACAACTGTCCACTATGTAAAGAACCTTTCAGAAGAAGACCCGACCTTAAGATCAACACAGCATTCAGAGAGTTTGTGCTGCTCTTTAAAGGAAAGTCTGGCCAGAGTAAATCTGATGTTCTCTGTGACATCTGTGAGGATGATATAAAGATGAAAGCTCTGAAAATGTGCCTGGTGTGTCAGAGCTCTTACTGTCAAACTCACCTGGAGCCTCATCAGAGAGTCCCAAAGCTAAAGCAACACAAACTGATCGATCCTGTGGAGAATCTTGAGGTCTATATCTGTCAGAAACATGATAAACCTCTGGAGCTGTTCTGTAGAGATGATCAGACATGTGTGTGTTTCCAATGCGCTATGGCAGACCACAAGACTCACAACACTGTTTCTATAGAGGAGGAGAGTAGAGAGAGGAAGGTAACAACAAAGTTACCATATGATTTCGGGAAATAAAATCACGTCTTTGCATCTTGCAGGTGACGTGTCAGTTTTGCAGTGCAACGTCCAATGGGTGGCGCTAAAAGCAAGTTAAATTTTCTCCTAAACAGAACGTGATTTTGGCGTTCCCTTTCGAACGGTCACTTACATCTGCTAGACGCGATGGGGGAAAACTCCCTTTTCTCCGATTACTGAAGCCTCTGCACAACCATAACAGTGCAGATACACGTCACGCACGCTTGTTGGCTGGTCAGAGGGACCTGCGCGAGCCAAATCGGTGCACAGCCCGCCGATCCGAGCGCAGAGCCCGCCAAAAGGGGCGGGGCATCTGCCTATAAAAGCAGCTCATTTCGCCATATGATTAGGATTTAATCTCCTTCAGAAACGGTCTTCGGACTTCGCAGACAACTCCTGAAATCTTTCCTCGGTCCAGTGGGGTGTCTATTGGCGATATATGTGCGGCAGCCGGCTCACAGTGTCCACCTTCGCCAGATTTTATATTCTGGAAGTGTCTGCGCTACAGGCACATATCCTCTCTGTATAGTTGGAGCTGGCCTCTGAACTAGCCCGGCCCACTATTGCTCTTGGATGTTCCGACCAATCTCTTAACCCTCTTCAAGGCACGATTGCCCCATTAGCCCTACTGCCCTCGAGGCCCTTGTCCAAGTGTCCCAGGCTGGGGCCATATGTCGTTCTGCTTGAACACCCCATCACGTCTAGCAGATGCAATACGAAGTGACCGCTTGAAAGGGAACGACTCGGTTTCTAACGTAACCTCGGTTCCCTGAGATAAGGGACGTGTATTGCATAGATAGACCGTCAGTTGAATGTCGATAAACAATAGGCTACATTTTTAAAGTTAATGCTCTATCGAGCTAAAGCACATGTGAGATTGAATAAACAACAACAAAAGACGTACAGCTGCTTCTACCACACTTAGAGCTCATGCTGAGTAAACCGTTTTACAGGACAAAACTCAATTACTCAACATGACTAGAGTTGTATGTTATGTTTTGCAAATGTTAAGATGTGTTAGCTACAAATCATGCACTATAGTAAAGGTCAAGGTAATTTGAGGTCATGATAGTATTGTTGTGTCTCAGCGTGTGTAGTAGTAGCTATGGCTTTATTGCTTGTCTTTGTGTAATCATTAAAGGAAAGGAATGAAGTTTGCACAATAGCGTTTATTTCTGCTGTAAACTGCAGTGAATTTTATGCACGTATATTTTATACATGACCAGGTTGTAAGTATAGTATTTAACAATACATTTGAGTTAGATGGTGTTTATTGTCTGTTTGTTATTTTCTGTCTGTAGCCTCAGCTGATGAAGATACAGGCAGGCGTGAAGCAGATGATCCAGGACAGAATGAAGAGGTTTCAAGACCTCAAACACTTAGAAGAACTCAGAAAAGTGAGTCTAGATTGTTTAATGATTCACCTTTGGTAAAGGTGCTAAATTTTGTCATTTTATTTTTTCATCATCTGCTCTTTTCCAAACAACAAAAATATCTGAAAATGAGGCTATAAACCTCCAAAAGTATGCTACTAATTTGTCTTTTTTTATAAAAGTGATCCATATGCACTTTTTTCAAGTCTTAAGTCATACGATAGCTTTTTGTGAGGAACAGAATGAAATCAAGTTACATTTTTCAAATCCCATTAAAAGTTTTGGTATGTTTCTTCTCACTCATGCATGTCCTTGGAAAACTTGAAATAATTCCCCAATCATCTGACTACTTACAGTACATGATGACTTCATTGCCAATTTTGGGTGAGCTATTTTTGAAAATATAGAATATAACAAATAGTGTTTGGTTATTGATTTATCAGGAGACGTCAGAGAAAGAGAAAGCAGAGAGTATTGAGCTCTTCACCGATCTGATCCGCTCCATTGAGAGATGTCAGTCTGAGCTGCTGGAGATGATGGAGCAGAAGCAGAGAGCAGTAGAGAAGCAGACTGAAGAGTTTATTAAAGAGCTGGAGCAGGAGATCACTGAGCTAAAGAGGAGAGACACTGAGCTGGAGCATCTCTCACACACTGAGGATCACCTGCACCTCCTACAGGTCAGTGTAGATCCTTCTCTCTGCTCACGTCACAGCACAACACTCCTCATGCTGAGAGATTTCTGCTCTCTCCTGCTGTAGATTTACCCGTCGATGAGCAGACCTGCACACACCAGCAGCTGGACTGAGATCAGTATCAGTGACACTCATGAGAGTGGGACGGATCTGAGGAAAGCTTTGATTCAGCTGCAGGAGACTCTAGATGAGAAACTCAGCAAAACTTGTAGTGGAATAGATGAGAAACTCAGCAATAGTAGTGGAGTAGATGAGAAGCTCAGCAAAACTAGTAGTGGAATAGATGAGAAACTCAACAACACTGGTAGGGGGATATCATTACCTTTACATAATGCTATATTTTCTTTTTACAGAAATTATTTTAAATATGTCATGTAAATAATTAATTTATATGCAATTAAGGAGGTCAATCCTCAACATGCAAAGTACCCTAAAGTGGCCTAGTTTCAGAGAATCTATTAATAACATTCTACTTTATTATGTGACATAGTTTATCTTTGAGTTTTTCAGTTATTAGTAAGTTCATATTTATAGTGTTGTACACAACATTATTTTCATCTTAAACCTACAAGTCTACCATAATATGCCATAATGTAATATTTTACTGTTGTTTGTCTCCACAGTTCAGAAGACAAAGCAGCAATATGCAGGTACAAGGGTCAATGACAAATTATAGTGTTCAAAATAAAGAAAAGGAATCATTTTAAAGTTTAAAACACATGTGCTAAGTTCTATGTGCTGTTTGTATTTACTGTTTGTTGAAATTCATATGATAAAGTCTGTATAATATTTTTATATAAAACACACGAAAATGTTGTAAGTTGTGATACAAATCTGATCTCTCTTTCAGTGGATGTGACTCTGGATCCTGATACAGCTCATCCGCATCTCTTCCTGTCGGATGACAGAAAACAAGTTGAATATAGAGACATTATGCTTGAACTCCCAGACAATCCAAAGAGGTTTGATTATTGTCCCTGTGTCCTGGCAAAAGAAGGATTCGGCTCAGGGAGATTTTATTTTGAGGTGCAGGTAAAGGGAAAGACGGATTGGGATTTAGGAGTGGCCAGAGAATCCATTAACAGGAAGGGAATGATCACAGCAGCTCCTGAGAATGGATACTGGATTATAGTCCTAAGTAATGAGAATCAGTATCTTGCATTAGAGTCTACTCCTGTCTCTCTGTCTCTGAGAGTGAAGCCTCAGGTAGTGGGTGTGTTTGTGGATTATGAGGAGGGTCTGGTTTCCTTTTATGACGTGGAGTCCAGATCTCAAATTTATTCTTTCACTGGTCAGTCTTTCTCTGAGAAACTTTTTCCATACTTTAGCCCTAATATTAAAAAAGAAGGTATAAATGTAGCACCGCTGATCATCAGATCAGTGAATGAATTTACATCCCAAATATAAAATAAGGCTATGTTCACACTGTCAGTACAAATCCGATTATTTGTGTATCCAATTGGAATCTGATCTAAAATTATTGTCTCCCATGCCGCTCATTTTCCATGATTTCTGAATTGGTTTCTATGACGTTGCGTTGGTAGGTGTAGCTATATACGCCAAAAAACAACAACCGCAGCATGGAGGGGTTTGCAATATAGATGTTGTCTTATTTACAACATAACAATGTGTTACAACATGACAATGCATCTACTGTGGCAGCGGCAGAAACGTAGGAGGCTGGTAGCCTATGCGTGGCTTTATTCCGTGCTATCGTCTCCGCTGTTTTCAAAACATGTCTGATGTCTCCTTTATATATTGTCATTTTCTGCTTGTCCAGCTCTTTGCAACGACACAACCTTGTTTCTGCAGCGACTTTCAGTATGTTTCCTATAACAACGTCTGATGTTTAGGCTACGTGGCGTGAGAAAGTAATTAACAGAAACCACGAAAAATCCGATCAGAGCGGTCAGACTGAAGTGGATTTTCATGCGATTCGAATAGGATTTCAAACCACATATAAATGTAGCTCAAAGGCACGGATTTGTAAAAATAGCATTTCATGTAAATTTTTTTTTTTTTTTTCATTCACACTTGCTAAATCTGATCGGATTTCATTCGGATAAGGACAAAAATCGGATTTGGACTGAAAGCCTCGTTCAGGCGTTTTTTGCCGATTTGGACTAACAGTCTGGATGGGGCTTAAAGGGATAGTTCAACCAAAAATAAAAGATTTACTCACGTTGAAGCCATCATAGGTGTTTTTGTCAACCTAAGTTGTAAATATGGATATTTTTCTTACACGAACAAATCGCTTCACTTCAGAAGGCCTTTATTAACCCCCTGGAGATGCGTTGAGCACTTTAATCATGAATAGATGCCCTTTGATGGACTTCCAAAGACAAACAGCTATTCACTGCCATAATAAAGCTTGGAAGAGCCAGGACATTTTTTTTATATAACTCTGATTGTGTTTGTTTGAAAGAAGACATGTCAAATGGCTTCAGGGTATAAATCATGGGCTAATTTTCATTTTTGGCTGAACTATCCCTTTAAGTTTTTGTGCTACAGTATGCATACTTGCTGTTTTTAAATGATCGGATATGTCATCATCATCATCATCATCATCACATTTTGTCCTTTAGTTGTTTTTGAGTATTAAAGGAACACACCGACTTTTTGGGACTTTAGCTTATTCACCGTATCCCCCAGAGTTAGATAAGTCCATACATATCTAACTCTGGGGGATACGGTGAATAAGCTAAAGTCCCAAAAAGTCTGCGTGTTCCTTTTAAAGGGGTGGTATAATGCCCTTTTCACAAGATGTAAAATAAGTTTTTGATGTCCCCAGAGTGTGTATGTGAAGTTTTAGCTCAAAATACCCTACAGATATTTTTATATAGCATGTTAAAATTGTCACTTTTTGAGAGTGAGCAATAACGCACCGTTTTGTGCCTGTTCCTTTAAATGCAAATGAGCTGCTGCTCCCAGCACAGGGGGCGGAGCTTAAACTCACACAGACATGCACTGAAAATTTCAAAAACTTTTAGCCTTTTATGTTCAAACCGGATTCAGACAAAGATGGAGAGACTCAAGAAGAAGTGAAGTGTAGAATGCAACAGGATGTTTTTGAATGGTTAGTTGATGAATTTACTTGTGTGTAGTAATCTTCTAGTCATTGATTAGCATATTCTGTCTTGATAATCTATAAATAGTGTTCCGGGGGCGGGGTTTATGTAAATTTTAGGGTTGGTGATGTCACTAACCCGGGAGGAATGCGGTGTAATCCCTACGAGCTGTTTGTTGTAGTCCTTAAAAAGCAATTTCTTTAAAGCAAATATCTCCCTTTGCTTTGAACTTTGAGCATTGTAACTTTGCAGATGTTTTTTATGCTCAAACAGCAACATTACACACTAACTAAAGTTAGAAAAGTGAAATCATAATCAACCACCCCTATAAAAACCTGCTTTTCAGTTTTTATATTTTTTAATAACAAAAAATCAGAGTGGTCAGAAATGTTTTGCTCAAGCCATCTGTTTCTATCTGATGCATCTGTATGCCTATGTAAATAGTTTTAGCACTTTGTATTTCTTTAATCAACAACATAATACAATTAATAAAGTATCATAAACGCTTGACCCAATTTATTAAGCTTAAGCATCTGTTAACTGTCACGCGTATGTTCTTTTCTTCCCATCCCTAGTTAGTTTCCTTGGTTACTGATTGTCATCTGGGTTATACATGGTTGTTTTATTAAGCTTTCTCCTGTGTGCTCTATTGTTGGATGTTTGAATAAACTGTTTTTGTTCAATTCTCCATTGTTGTGCGATCTCTGTACATGACATAAACAATACTGTAATTCAGAATTAAAACTAGTACGAGCAGGACAACAACAAGTGAACGTAATATACCATTGAAAGCCAAACTAACTAACATATCAACATATACAATAGTCAAAACTAAATATATACTAAAACTATACAATAACTATTTACTATACATGGGTGTAGTGCACATAGTACACTGTAAAAATAAAATAAAAAAAAAGGTCAATAAAAATAGGGCACAATGTACTGTATAAATTTGAAGGAATTTTCTGTATTTTTTTTTTGTTTTATTATTTTTTTTAGAGGTGTTTTACCTGTATTTTGAATTAAATTACCAGTACATTTTCTGTTTTTATTTTTTTACAGTGTAGCCCTTAGTCAAGTGTATTACACATAGTTACACTGTAAGTGTATTTCTCAATGTAACATTTCATGTAAACAGGCACTGGATGTAACATTGATGTAAACATTAATGTAAACAGGCACCAGTAGATGGTGAAAGGTGCTCATTGGTGAAGGCACTGAATTGTTGCTCAAAGGAATAATAGCAAATGTGATTCAGTCAGTCTGTGCACATATCGGCAGTCCATCAGCCAGCATATCTGTGTATTGTTAATGTGAGTTAAGTATTCTAATGGCCTATGACATGAAATAAGATATTTTATTCTGATGTAGTTAAACTTATCGTTTGATAAATAAGATATATGTTGCTGCAGAAACTGCTCTGATGAATTTTAGAGAGTTCCTTCATTCAAGATATATATCAAACCATTGAAACTCACGAATTCAATATTCGTTTAAAGAATAGAGTTATTTGTTTGTGAATCGTATGCCTGCTACGGGTCGCTTTGTCTTTTTGTTTTTGTGTGTACAAGTGGTGCTACTGAAAAGCCATGCAGGAAACAATGCAGTGATCTGCGACACACTGGTGGTGAGTCATATAATCATGTCAAAAAAGTTATGCCCACCAAATGACTTTTTAATTGAATTTATGGACTTATATTTTTCTTATACGTTTTTTTCTATCTAACATTGATGAGAGGGACTATGACATCATCAAGCGAGAGCTTTAGTGAAAGTGAAACTAAACTGATCGACAACAGCCTGAAACCTATTTTACTCTTAAACATTTAAAGATATTTATTCAGATAATCTATGATCACACCACAGCTGATACTCACTAATAGGTAAGTTATAGTAACCTATTTAAGATTTTACTGAAAAAGTTTTTAATGTTAGTGATCTGCTTCATGGAATAAGTTTAACCAGGTTTATGCTGAGGCAAATGCACAACTAGTTTGCTAATTTTTACTATTATTATTATTATTATTATTTAAATAGTTTGTTTAATTGAAATTATTTAGAACTGTATTAAGAGTGAGAGTGTCATTTGATTGGTTGTAAAGAAAAGTGGCGTGTCTCGTCAAGACTAAGGAACCAGGAAGTACATGTTCTACAGTCTGCAGTCGAAGAAACAGAAGTGAAATCTGAAGGTGAACATTCCGATTACATTAAAAAAGAAGATACATATTAAACTTCATATTACAACTGTTGTATAAGATAAAACTTAGTGCTGATCGTGTTTTGTGGGTTGTGATTTTGCCCTACACATGCTTTGAAGTAGAAAAGGGCAATGGCAGAAGCTTTACCAACATCACCAAAACAAAGCGAGGCCAGGAGTCTGGATAGACCTCTTACAAGTCAGTAATTAAAATAACTCACATCTAATGAACCAGATCTATGCTTTATTCTTCCCTGAATGAAATGCTAATCGCTAATTGTTGATTGTTGATGAGTTTATTTTTTTATATTTATTTATTTATATTTGTTTATTTTTGCAAATCATTTTCATGTTTAAATCAGTACTACATTTTGGTGTTTAATGGTATTTTTCATCTTCGTCTCCAGCTCTGTCATCCTCCAGTGGTCCTCTAGCAGAGGAGCTTCAGTGCTCGATCTGTCTGGATGTGTTCACTGATCCAGTCAGCACTCCATGTGGACACAACTTCTGTAAGAGCTGCCTGAACCAGTGCTGGGAAAACAGTCAGACCTACAACTGTCCATTATGTAAAGAAAATTTCAGTAAAAGACCCGACCTCAAGATCAACACAGCACTCAGAGAGGTTGTGCTGCTCATTAAGGAAAATTCTGGCCAGAGTAAATCTGATGTTCTCTGTGACATTTGTGAGGATGATATAAAGATGAAAGCTCTGAAGATGTGCCTGGTGTGTCAGAGCTCATACTGTCAAACTCACCTGGAGCCTCATCAGAGAGTCCCAAAGCTAAAGAAACACAAACTGATCGATCCTGTGGAGAATCTTGAGGACCATATCTGTCAGAAACATGATAAACCTCTGGAGCTGTTCTGTAGAGATGATCAGACATGTGTGTGTTTACTCTGTGCTGTGACAGACCACAGGAATCACAACACTGTTTCTATAGAGGAGGAGAGCAAAGAAAGGAAGGTAACAACATAAATACACAATGTACTGTAACATGACATTTGTGTTAATTGGTGTTAAATCTGTCGAGTGTCTGTGTTTTTCTGTTCTGTCTGTAGTCTCAGCTGATAAAGATACATACTGACATGCAGCAGATGATCCAGGACAGAATGAAGAGGATTCAAGACCTCAAACACTTAGAAGAACTCAGAAAAGTAAGTACTTACCAGAATGTTTTAATTAAAAAAAAAATTCTCATGATGTGTTTTGTGAAATTCTTTTGGATAAATGTTCAATTTCTTTAGAAAAATAAAAACAAAAACATTGGTGACCTGAATATTGACCTGTACAATGAATGTGGATAGCCAAGATAATTTGTTATCCAAGATTAACCAATGTTAACCATTGAGTTCATATATAAAAATCTATAACTTTTTATTGCAGACTTTGTTTTCTTGGCTAATCTGAGTACAATTGAGACAGTAGCCGCGTTTCCACTGTCGGGCCAGGGCCGGGCTAGGGCTAACAGCGATCCGAGCCGGGCCAGTGGCCTCGGGCCTCAAGCACCGGGCTTGCGTTTCCACTGCCGGGCCATTAGCCCTGCAGCGCTGCCCTAAACCCGCCCTTAACATGGCTTCCTGGATCAAACGTCATACAACCTCACCCATTTCAGCGGGAATTATGATGTTCATTCAGGCAGGAAGTTAGAAAACTTAGATTTTAAGAAGATAGCATGTATTAACTCACCGTCCGCGGCTGCCATAGTGTCCCGACTTGTCTCTCCACTAACAGAGGGACGGTGACCCAGCACACCGTCCATCAAGTCGAACCATGGAAAGTTCATTCTCTGGGCACCGCTTTGTCCATTGTGCGTTTTAATCGCCTTGTACTGCGCCCACAACTTTTTAATTTTTTCCCGAACTTGAAGCGTTGTTCGCTGAATGCTTAGCTTAGCAAGTTCAGCAACGATGTATTTTATAACGTCCTCGTTTCTGCACACGCCGTCAAATTGACGTTGTACCCTTTCTTCTGCCCAAATGCTCAGAAGAGCTTTGGTATCTTCGACAGACCAGTACAGGCGATTCTCCATTTCGAGCAGCGTTTAATTTTCGCGATATAAAAAAGTGAAATGTGCATCTTGCCGCAGACCATAACTTTCCCTAACACCGATAAACTCCGCCTTTTACCTTGACCACGCCTCTAGCCCGAGCTGGCCCAAGGTATTCGATGGGCCAGAAATCCTGGCCGTTGGCCCCGAGTAAGCCCCGATCAAGCCCCGGAAGTGACAGTGGAAACGCGACTGGCCCTGGCACGCACTAGCACGGCCCGGCCCTGGCCCGACAGTGGAAACGCAGCTAGTGTTGAGATCTTTTCTGAAAAGGATATAAATGTGAGATTAGTGTGTTTTTTAAAGGTGACATATCATGAAAATCTGACTTTTTCCCATGTTTAAAGGAATAGTTCGGAGTAAAATCAACCTAGGGACCTTTGCACTATGACCTCGAGCCAAACACCCCCCCAGAAGCCTTTTTTCCCTTGTTTGAACATTATTAAAGTTAGAGTTTATTTAGAGATATCAGCCGGATGTGCAGGCGCTAATGGATCATTGGATCCTATGATGTATAGGATGCTCATATAAAGATGAAAGCTCTGAAGATGTGCCTGGTGTGTCAGAGCTCTTACTGTCAAACTCACCTGGAGCCTCATCAGAGAGTCCCAAAGCTAAAGCAACACAAACTGATCGATCCTGTGGAGAATCTTGAGGTCAAACACCCCCGTAATCTCACATTTGGTAATCTCACGTTTTGGTAACCCTTTCTCTACAAGCATGTCAAAAAATAAGCCGATCAGATTTCACTCCCCTTCTGACGTAGGAAGGGGATCTTATTATAATATTCATCTGAATGTTTCCACCCACCGCACCACCATTTGGTTTACGCAAGCGACAACAGTGTAACCAGTTCTTCTAACCCAATGGCAAAAGTTCGAGCAAAGCATACAAACTGTTCTGTCGTTGCTGCACAGACGAGCACAGAACACTCCCAGTCCCAGACTCAGATGAGACAAGAGAGCAGTGGATTCATTTTATTTTCAACGGAAATCCCCCAGAAACAGATGAATCAATGTAATCCACAACAGCTACATAAATGTATCCACTAACCATTCAGAAACGTCCTGGTGCGTCTAAAAGTTGCAACCTCTTCCTGAGTCTCTCTGTAAGGCTGAGATTTTGGATGAGTGAGATTATTTGTGTGTTTTGTTATTGCATTCGAATTTAGCTCCTGTAAAGGATCGTCCGTCTTCTGAATGGGGGTGGGGTTCGGCAACTCATTCGCATTTAAAGGGACACACACCAAAACGGCGCAATTGTGCTCACACCCAAAAAGGGGCAACTTTGACAAGCTATAATAAATGATCTGGGGGGTATTTTGAGCTGACATTTCACAGACACATTGTGAGGAAACCATAGATTTACATTACATCTTGTGAAAAGTGGCATAATATGTCACCTTTAAGGGAAAATATATCAGAGAAGCAAATTATTTAAGTCTTTATTTTATTTGTATTGCTGTCTAGGGGACATCGGAAATAAACAATTGAAAGAGATTGCATTTGTGAAAATAAAATTGATGAAGTTAAATATTCTGTGTATTATGATGTTATAATTTGCTTTGTAAAAAAGGTGCTGAAGTATCTATAAAATATAATTTATTCCTTGATTTATCAGGAAACATCAGAGAAAGAGAAAGCAGAGAGTATTGAGCTCTTCACCGATCTGATCCGCTCCATTGAGAGATGTCAGTCTGAGCTGCTGGAGATGATGGAGCAGAAGCAGAGAGCAGCAGAGAAGCAGACTGAAGAGTTTATTAAAGAGCTGGAGCAGGAGATCACTGAGCTAAAGAGGAGAGACACTGAGCTGGAGCATCTCTCACACACTGAGGATCACCTGCACCTCCTACAGGTCAGTGTAGATCCTTCTCTCTGCTCACGTCACAGCACAACACTCCTCATGCTGAGAGATTTCTGCTCTCTCCTGCTGTAGATTTACCCGTCGATGAGCAGACCTGCACACACCAGCAGCTGGACTGAGATCAGTATCAGTGACACTCATGAGAGTGTGGAGAATCTGAGGAAAGCTTTGACTCAGCTGCAGGAGACTCTAGATGAGAAACTCAGCAAAACTGGTAACAGAATCTTGTCAGGAATGCTCTTAAAGAAAAATAGGGCATCTTCAGTTGAAGGAGATCAATAATCAAGCATGCAATGTAAACATAAAATTCACAATGTCTTAAAATCCATTTTCATATCCATCATTGAACAGGATCTGAACAAATATATTAAATACAAATATGTATCATTACAATTTCTCTCATAATGATTTATTGTTGTTTGTTTCTACAGTGCTGAAGAGGATGCAGCGATATACAGGTAATCTGTGATGTCCCTGTTCACATGTCACACAGTAAATTAGTCATAATTTAAAGTCATGTCCCAAAATCTACACAATACTTTATTTTTGACATCATACACATCCAAATCATAGCATTCATATCTGATCTCGCTTTCAGTGGATGTGACTCTTGATCCTGATACAGCTCATCCAAAACTCATCCTGTCTGATGATGGAAAACAAGTGAAGGATGGAGACATTAGGCTTGAACTCCCACACAACCCAAAGAGGTTTGACACTTGTACATGTGTCCTGGGAAAAGAGGGATTCAGCTCAGGAAGATTTTATTTTGAGGTGCAGGTAAAGGGAAAGACTGAGTGGGATTTAGGAGTGGTCAGAGAATCCATTAACAGGAAGGGAATGATCACAGCAGCTCCTGAGAATGGATACTGGATTATAGTCATGAGGAACTGGAATCACTGTCAGGCTTATGAATCTCCTGCTGTCTCTCTGTCTCTGAGAGTGAAGCCTCAGGTAGTGGGTGTGTTTGTGGATTATGAGGAGGGTCTGGTTTCCTTTTATGATGTGGAGTCCAGATCTCATATTTATTCTTTCACTGGTCAGTCTTTCACTGAGAAACTCCTTCCATTATTTTGCCCTGGTTTGAAAAAAGGTCAAAAATGTAAAAATGCAGCACCCCTGATCATCTCACATGTCAGAAAATAAGGTTTTATTGCTATGCATGTATATTTTCTGTTTTCAAATGATGAGATATTGCATACATTTTTATTTTAGTATTTGTTTTCCAACTTTGAAAATCTGCTGAAACTCTTCCTAAAAATGTGTTTAATTTGTATAAAGGATTATTTTGTTAATAAATTGTTTGTTTTTTTCTGAAGGCTAAAATGTTTGCTCAGTCCATTTTCTTTTTTTCTGCTTTACCTGTGAAAGTGACATTACATGTAAAATATCTTATCTGAACAAACATCTGAATAAGGAGCTATGTTTGTTTCTTACTTAAGGACATTTCATAAAGAAGTTTATTGAACATTATTGGGAAAGATATAAATGCATTCTTCCACAACCGAAGTGTTAGACAAAATAACGGCAGTAATGTTTTCCATTCGAACTGTTCCCATTAAACATTTATAACCTAATGTTGATAACTGAGACCTCCAAATCAGAGACACCAAATTTGACTCCCCCTCCCCAGGTGATCACTGATATACAGCATATGCACTGTTGTCTGAAGTTCCTACAGTGAGACTTTTCAACATATTGTAATTACTACCCTTTCCTCAGAACGGTGAAGTATCAGGTCTATGACACCGTGGACACTCCGCTGGCACAGGTGAGGGAGGTGCTAAGCAGCCTGTATCCTATCAGTGACGGGGGGATATCTTTGGAGATGTTTGGCTTGTTCAGGCAGTCATAGGCCCCATGACCCCCTTGGTAAAACAACGGGTTCATTATTTGCTCCGCTGCTGACCTCATTGTCTCTTTGTGAAGTGAAAATCCAGAGTTGCATTCTGCTCAATGGTCAGACAGCTGCTGGTGTGTAGCATCTCTGCTGTGATGGAGGTGAGTGGATGAGAGAGAGTCCGAGCAGCTGCCGCCAGGAAACCCCTGGATCCAAACAACCAAAACATGGTGAGTCCCAGTGTACTGAAATTCAGAGGCATATCTTTATTCTATTATTATATTTGGAAAGATGATGTTTATTTGGTGTGTCAATATGAGATTGTGTAATATCTGTTCGATGTTTTGCAATATTAAAGGTGAAAGTCTTTCTAAAAATTATTATTATTTTTAACTAAAAAACCATGGTGCTTTATGAAAACAGTGCCATTTTATGAAGAAAATAATGTATTGTAATTTATACAATTTCATTTTTTTAAATTATATAAATATATACGTTAATTTGTTTGCTGTTTACCTATAACTAGCTATATTATTTTAGTGAATTAAGTTGATTTAATTTAGTGATGTTGGATAGTGTCAAATAACATTACTGATTATATTTACAATATTGCTACATAGAAAAACAAATTGTGTTTGTTGTTGTTTCATTAATACTGTAGGCCTATAAGCTGAAAAAACACTATAAACTTCATAATGTTATCAATGCATTGCTACTGTTCCTATTTTTTTCCGTAACACGGGATTAAAGGAAAATGATCGATTTGACATGCTCATCTAACACTTACCACCCTTCTTCTAATGTATTTCTAACACTTCTGATAAGAAGATCACAAAATCAGCACACTAAATCAGAACAAAACATTTACATATAATGTCATGTGCTCCTTGATAGTTTATTCTTTAAACGGTTCTGAAATAGTTTATAAAGTACACAGTATATTCATAAAGAAATCTATTGATATCTATTTTCACAAGACGTACAATTAGACACAAATGTCCATGATTTTTCCAAAAGCTGGGATGGATAACATGTTTCATTACATTATGAGAAATGGGACATTAGCTTTGAGTAGATTTTTTTTGTTTTGTTGCTGTTGTACTGTACAGATTTTGACAAAGTATGTCATCAGGATGTAATTTGCATTTAGAAAAGCAGTACATACAGGTTTTATTCTGAACACAAGTCAATGTGACACCAGATCTTTTTTATTGTATGTATGTATGTATGTATGCTGACACTGCGATTGATCATATCTTACAGAGTCTCAGTAGAGATGCTGTGGCAGTGATTGAGAATCCTGTGGTGGTCAGTCAGTCTTTCCATACAGAGCATCTGCAGGTGGACAGGATTGAGACGGGACAGAATAATCCCACCTGGTTTCTCCATCCAGGCAAGTCTGTTACTAACACACAGGCATCTGTAAATAAAAAATCATCCTAAAATCTTATAACTGCATGGTTTTCAGTTTTGCTATTTGCTTTTTGGACATCATATGAGCATTTATGGCTATTATTTCATTCAGTGTCTGGCAAAGTGTCGGCCCATAAACTGGTGAGAGTGTTTGCAGCTCTGTGTGTACTGTGTCTGCTGGGAGGTGTTGTCATTGGAGTTTGGTTCATAGGTAAGAAGTTAAATTATTCAAAAGCATTGTTCAAATGTTGTGCAATCAAGGCCTGGTTTCACAGACAGGGCTTAGATTTAGCCAGAATTAGGCCTTAGTTCCAAAACAATGGCACTGACATAGTTTAAGATATGTGACCCTGGATCACAAAACCAGTCACAAGTCGCACGGGTATATTTGTGGCAATAGCCATTGTATGGGTCAAAATGATCGATTTTTCTTTTATGCCAAAAATCAGTAGGATATTGAGTAAAGATCATGTTCCATGAAGATATTTTGTAAGTTACCTACCGTAAATATATAAAATATTTATTTCTGTGAGTGAATGCAGCACAATCGAGAACATAAATGGACAATTTTAAAGGCGATTTGCTCAATGTTTAAATAGTTGTATCTCGGCCAAATATTGTCAAATCCTAACAAATACATCAATGGAAAGCTTATTTATTCAGCTTTCATGTGATGTATCTCAATTTCAAAAAATGTACCCATGTGACTGGTTCTGTGGTCCAGGGTCACATTTGTCAGTGCAAGTTGCTTTCAGTTAAAACAGCTCAATAATGCATTTTAGTCTGGAACTAGGCTTAAGCCTTGTCTGTGAAACCAGGGGTAAATGAAATATTTCTGCATTGAACATTTAATGTCTTTGTCCAGTGAAATTTCTCTTAAGACCTTATTCAGCTCAGAGCCCTGCAAGCCTGGGAGACACCAAAGACACTTCCTTCTGCAACATAACCGAGGACATCTCTGTGACAGACCCCAGGAAAGGTATTTGTCCCATGCTTTTTATGACAACAACAGAGATACAGCAGGTAAACAGCACAGTGGGCGTTCATCCAAACTCACTGGCATTACAAACAAAGTGACATAAACAATGCCCTGTGAAAGCTGTAACAAACACATAAACAAGAGAAGCACACTAAAGGGAGAGGAAGTGAAAAAGAAGTGGGCTATCCAACTAGTGTTGTAACTAACTGAAAGAATCAACGCTACTAACTATGAGTTCATTGTAGAGTGATAGTTCAGTGGTTCAGTGTAACTTTTACAGTATGCTTTTAGAAAATGTTATACTGCTGTTTTTAATGTCTGAGCTAATAGTCAAACATGGCTAAACAGTCCTTTCTCTCATATGTAACAATGCAAAGTCTCATTCATTTGTGAATTGGTTCATCCTAAATTCACCTCTACTCCCTCTCATATGAAAGCCCTGAGAAGTCTGATGCTTTAGTAAATTGTTTTTTCTTAAAACTGTACTCCCATAAATAGCAATGGATAGTCCTAAATTGACCCTCTCCTTAATATGAAATCCTTCAAAAATGTGATTCATAGTGAAACTTCTATCCTAAACACTACTCTGTAGTGAGTGTTGGAAAGTACAGTTTATTGAATATTTTGATGTAGCCTAAGTGAAAACAGTTCATGTTCATCACAGTTCATGTAAATGAACAGATTAGAAAAAAAATATTCACCCATTCCATATGCCTGTGTAATGCTGTGGATTGAATGATTTTTTAAAAAAAAATTAAATAATTATTTTTTTTTTTTATATTTTTCGTTTTCAGTTAAATTTAGTGAGTTTTTGTCATTTTTAATAATTTTTTGTAATGTTTTAATAATTTACTTTTCCAAATGTAAATGGAAAATGTTGCTGTAGCAACTAGCTATAATAGAAAACATTTTTTTTTTCATATTTTATTTCAGTTAATGTTCCTTTTATTTCAAGTCATCATTACACATCTTTTTGAATGGTTTTACGTTTAGTTTTAGTTAACTATAATAACCCTGCTGGTGTTGCTGTGGATAGTTATTTGTGTCTGGAGTGCTAGAGAGAGGGAAGAAAAGAATTGAAAATAAATATCCTCATGCATGCTGCTTAATTGTTTATTGTGTTTGTGTGTTCAGTCGGTTATGTAAATTATGGTGTTTTTGTTGTATTTAATATAAATGTACCTGTTCAAGCCTGATGCAGCTTAATGAGGTTACAAAATACAAAAATTTCAACACAATCCTTTTTATTTGAAATATATCCTTTAAACAAATTCAATTAAAACATCATATCTCATGATAGCAGTCCCATCCACAGCGCTACAGTTTGTTGTTTTAGGAGTGATTTTGACTGAATGGGGCTCAGTGTTTTACAGGATCAGTGTGGAGAACTCTCTTCTGGAGATCCAGCTGGAGAAGCTGCAGACGTGGCTGCCCGTATGTTACGAGAGGTGGAACTCTTCTCTGGGAACGCTCGTATGTCGACAGCTGGGCTATCTAAGGTGAGCGTGCTGACAGCTGAATCACACACACACACACTTACAGCTCTCAGCACCTTTCACTTGAGTGCCAGCTGTGGCTGTTTTCTGTAGGTCAACCATTCATACAGTGACAGCAGTGTTGAAATGTACTTTGAAGTCCGTTCTAATTCAAAGCATGACATGTGCTGAGTACAGGCATTTCAAAGAATATTAAAGAGATAGTTCACCTACAAATGAAAATTCTGTCATCATTTGCTCACCTTTATGTCACTCCAGAGCTGTATGACTTTACTACTTCTGTGGACCTCAATTGTCCGGTTCCACATACGAGGCTTAAGCCTAACCTAATTTAACCAAGGCCTACTCCTGTCTTAATCTAAGCCCTGTCTGTGAAACCAGGCCAATAAGAAATATTTTGCAGAATCTTAGAGCTGCTATTTTTTTTATGTAATGAAAGTGAAAAGTGTTCCAAAAAGGATCAAAAAGCACAATGAAAGTTCTGTAATGTAGAGCATACAACTGTTTAAATATGCATAAACGTAAACATGATCTGATGACTACAGAGAACAGCAAGAAACTGGGAATGACATTAGAATTAGTTAATGATGTTGATGGAGTTTGTTAATTTATTTTAATAAGTGTGGCAATCTGAGTTTTGTCAAACCACCTCTTCTTTCAGATTATCAAAGCACAAAGGGGTGAATCTGACTGATATTGGGCCGAACTACAGAGATGGATTTGTCCAAATCACCTCAGAACACCAAAGCAATTTGGAGAGTTTATGGCGTTTCAGGTGATCAAGAAATCATTTTAATGGATGAGTTTCCAGAACAACAACTGTCATAAGTTTAATAAATATTTTTCTTTTTTTACTCTAGAGGAAGCTGTAGTACAGGAAAGGTTATAGCATTAAAATGTTTTGGTGAGTCTTAACTTAATATATACGTCTGAAATAATTCTTCCTATCCACATACGCTATCTGTCTGAGTCGGTTTCGTTTCATTATAGAGTGTGGGACCAGAGCAAAGTTACCCAGGATTATTGGAGGAGTGGAAGCCACTCTGGGCAGATGGCCCTGGCAAGTGAGTCTCTACTACAGCAACCGCCACATCTGTGGAGGATCCATCATCACCCACCAGTGGATAGTTACAGCTGCTCATTGTGTCCACAAGTAAGATTCTACATTTACATTAAAATCGGCATGAAATGGAAGTTGCAATGGTCCTTTCTTCCCTATTACGATGTATATCAAAGTCAAACGGCTTCTCGAACAAAACAAAAAAAGAATTTAGGACAGGACTTGATTTTGTCCATTGGGAATTGATTGGATTGTTTTGGTTACTATTGCTGCACTAATGAGGGACAGGTTGTTCCACCCATAGATATCATATAATAAAGGCTAGATGTCTCGTCCGCGCTGCTGGCCAATGGAGGTCGACGTCCGCACACGGCGGCCATCTTACCACAGGGTGCTCGCTCACTCGTAACATGGTGCGTGTACTTTTAAATAACCATAACTTGCTCAATTTTCTACCGATTTTCAAACGGTTTGGTTTGTTGTAAACATCAGAGATGTAGCTATGACACTGCATACATTTGAATAATTATAACAATGGACTTCCATATGAAAGAATTATAGCCACGTTAATAACGTTTGTAAGAAACCAAACCGTTTGTAAATCCGTCAAGATTTCAGCGAGATAAGAGGATTTGTGTGCGTGCTGATCACTCACCTTGATTCACAGCTTCCTTGTGGTAAGATGGCCGCCGGTGATGCCGGAAGTGACTCCGCCGTAAGACATCTAGCCTTTATTATATGATATCTATGGTTCCACCCTCACCCCAGTGTAAACGTCATCAGAGATGTTACTGCAAGAGGGACGATAAGTTATTTTGATTGATGATTACAAAAAAAACCTCTTTGTAATGATGTGGACGGATACATCTTTTATAATAAATACTGCAATTTTCAATAATAAAAAAAAAATTGTCAATTTTGATTCTGGTGAATCTCACAAAACCTGTCATAAACCTAAACAAGAACCCCAAAACCAAAAGAAAAGAAAAAAACAAACAAACAGGAAAAAAGTTTTAATATATGGGTATGTTTAAACCCCAAAAGGACATGTTTTTTTGTGAGACTCACCCACTGGAACAATGTAGTTGTTGACAGTAGTGTTGGTATGTGGTGTAGTGAATACAAAAGGTACAGGATTAAATAGATGACAGGCACTGCAACATAATACTAATGCCAGGAAACTTTTTTAACAGTTACATGTAGGGCTCTGCAAAGGAATTTATTTTGAGCAAATTAAAGGATAGTTCACCCAAAAATGAAAATTCTGTCATTAATTACTCACCCTCATGTCGTTCCAAAGCCATAAGACTTTCGTTCATCTTCAGAACCCAAATGAACCTCTTTTTGATGAAATTTGAGAGATTTCTGTCCCTCCATTGGCAATCTGTGCAACTACCTCTTTGACGCTTCAAAAAGTTCTTAAAGAGATTATAAAACTAATCCATATGAATTGATTGGTTTAGTCCACATTTTCTAAAGAGACTCGATCACTTTATATGATGAACAACAGATTGAATTTAGGCTTTTATTCACATAAAAACATTCAGCAACTCACACATCAGTTGTGGTAAACGGAAGCTCAAACATGTTCGCTTGAGCTTCCGCAAGAGCCAATGAGATTTGTTTCTCCCTGTCAAGCAGGTTCGGTTGAGATTCTGTTTATGTACGCTGATCAATGTTTATGTGAATAAAAGCGTAAATTCAGTCTGTTCATAAAGCGATCATGTCTCTTCAGATAATTTAGACTAAACTGCTCAATTCATAAGGATTAGTTTTACATCTCTTTAAGAACTTTTTGACGCGTCAAAGTGGTAGTTGTGTAGGCTGTCAATGGAGGGACAGAAATCCCTCAGATTTCATTAAAAAGATCTTCATTTGTGTACCGAATATGAATGAAAGTTTTACGGGTTTGGAACGACATGAGGGTGAGTAAATGATGACAGAATTTTCATTTTTGAGTGAACTAACCCTTTAAGTGTGTTTATGGTCTGATTTGCTTATTGAAGCTACAGGCTACCTCAAGTGTCCAGTTGGGTGGTTTATGCTGGTATTATAACCAGTAATTCAGCTAAACTGGCTGAATACCAAGGCTTTGCTGTGGAGAGGATCATCTACAACAAGAATTACAACCACAGGACTCATGACAATGATATCGCTTTGGTTAAATTAAGAACTCCTTTGAACTTCTCAGGTGAGCGATACTTTATTAATCACATGTATAGTATGTGTGCCACTGTATGTCATGTATCTCATTAGGCATTTCTGCTATTTCTTTCTTTACACATTTAGACACCATCAGACCTGTGTGTCTACCGCAGTATGACCATGATCTCCCAGGTGGGACCCAGTGCTGGATCTCTGGTTGGGGATATACACAGCCAGATGACGGTACTGTTATTCTTCAAATGAAACTCAATGAGGGCCTCTAGCGGCCAAAACAAGTCCTAACATAATCCTGACATAAATACTTAAGTTCATTTAAAAGCTGTCATAAGACATTGTACTGTTTGTAAATGTAAATAATGTCCATTCTTTTTTTGAAGTTCATATACCAGAGGTTCTCAAAGAGGCACCTGTACCTTTAATAAGTACAAAGAAATGCAATAGCTCTTGCATGTACAATGGAGAGATCACTCCTCGAATGCTTTGCGCAGGGTATACAGAGGGAAAAGTAGACGCGTGTCAGGTGAGCTCCATGTATGTTACTCAAAATACATGCCATGTGTAGAATGTTTTTCACAAATGTATGATATTGAAATAATAATGGATCTTCATTTTCTTAGGGGGACAGTGGAGGCCCTCTGGTTTGCCAGGATGAAAATGTGTGGAGGCTGGTTGGTGTTGTTAGCTGGGGAACAGGCTGTGCTGAGCCAAACCATCCAGGGGTTTATACCAAAGTGGCTGAGTTTTTAGGGTGGATATATGAGATTATAGAGGTAAGTAAATGAAGAGACAATGGCACTTGAAATACAAACTCTGCCATTAACTTTCTTTTGTACTCTTGCATCCTGATTCCTGTCCTAGAGCTACTAAAGACTGATGTTTGATAGGAGAAGAGAAGAGAAGAATATCCTGTGGCCTTTTTATTTTATTTATTATATTTTAATTATGTAAAGCCTCAACATTTACACAACAAGGTAAAGATTACATTTAGATGTTTGTACATTACATGTTTAATGTTGTGTTAGCCTTATTAAGAAAATTGTGGTTTTAAAATAAACGTTTGATATTTACAACAGAGAACTTTTGTCCACCGAGTTTGTCCAACGATTTCTCGGAAATATATTTGTTGCAGTGTTTCGTCGCAGAACAGTATAACCCACTGAAGAGATGTATGTCTATCCCTCACAGCCTCGCTTTCATTCCAGTTCAAAGATGGCGCTGCTGTGAATAAGGTCTATTGATTTCATCAAGAAAAGAGGATAATGTCAACTGTAACTGTTAAGTCTCGTCCAATTACAGTTTCTTGTGGTAACTTAATAATATTTTTGTAAAAATAAACAAAACAATTTAGAGTACAAACATCTTTAGTAAGACAAAACCCTAGGCTATGTAAAAGAGCTTCAGTTGGGGATTCGGCTTACTGGTGTCCCCTGCGCCCCCTGAATGGAAACAGTTATTTTGACTAAACAACGCCATCTATCGGAAGAACAGTGTATGTGTTAGATTAGTTTCTATGGTAACATTTGAGTTCAACAAGAAAAACTGTCCGGGAGTGATAATTTGCTAGCTTTTCTACAAAATATTATCGTTTTTCCAGGTATTTGTTACTAAATATAGTATCTGCGAAACGTTCGTTTTGTTCCAAACAGTTTTCGTTGGCTAGTATTAACTTTGTCGTATTAACTTTTCTTTTAGTTACAGTAGCTTTGATACATTTTAAGTATGGCAATTCCTGGCTATGATAATAAAGGAGCTCTGCAGCAGGTGAATCAGTTTTGGTCGATATTAGATGACATGTCTCAGAATGATCCGGAGGCCTACAGGACCTTCATCGACCGCCAGTTACGGGAGGGAGCGCAGTTTCACTCCCCGCCGGAGCCGCACGCCTGCATCCGCACTTCTGTACTGGTAAACCACCATTAACCTTTAACGAAACTCTGCTTTGTCTGATTTTGTCAAACAAATAGACCACTGCAGTTATATGAGAGCAGTTTAGAGGCCTTCCCAGTAAACAATTAGCCTACCGTCTTTCAACGTTGAAATATGGTTGAAAATAAGTCAGACCGCTTTGGACTGGTTTATGACATGATTTCAACTAAGTAGTTTCGGCCGGACTGTTTGACAACATGTTTTTAACTGATCATCTAAGATACCACATGTTTTCAACTGATAATCTAAGACAGGATAAGTCTGTTATACATGCTAAAATAACGGAGAAAAACAAACTACATGTTCATTATTACCTCAAATAAATGTAGAGTTTAACATATTCCATCAAGACGTTGAAGATCGACCTGTTTTCAACGTTGAAAAGTCGTAATTAGACATTGAAGATTAACGTCTATTCAACGTCTAATAGACGACTTTTTGCTAGCTGGGTTATCATTTGATTTGATGGTGTAAACATGTAACGTTATGGTATTACCATGTTTTTGGACGTTACTGCCTATAAAGAAGTGGTAACTTTATTTAATTTCATCAAACGCTATGAATGTTATATTTTAGTATGGCATTTGCATCTGATACCTTTATTGAACCATGGTGCCACAGTAAAAGTTAAAAATGGATGGCATGTAACTTTACAAATAATTATTAAATCATAAATTATGAAGTGAAATGAGAAAGATTTTATGTCTGATTTCTTTTCAGGGACCCAAGGAGGATCGATTGTACATTAACATTTGCGGTTGGAAACGCGTACCAGCGGCCACTTCTTACAGTGATCCTGTTCCTGTGTGTGGAGGACGAATGGAGAAAGTAACAGAGGAGAAAGGTACAAAAACTCCATCTCATCATTGCTGCTTTCAAAAGATTTTCTTTAACCAAAAGACTCACTTTTAGGTGGCGTTTGTTCTGTTATGCATTGGTTCGTAGTCTTGTATTCCAAGTAACTCGCTTGTTAACCTACTTTATTTTGTCCTTGATTAACTTCCTATCTCCTTAGACTGGATTCTAACACCTTTTTATCTTGAGACATTCTGATTTCCTTTGTGTTTTGCAGAGCGATACATTGTTGTTGATGTGGCCTTCAACCCTGAGATCCTGGAAACGACAGAGAAAGAGAAACATGAGAAAGAGCAGCTCCATCTGCTTGCTGTGAACTTCATCCAACAACAGCACAATCTGAGTCTGTCCCAACGCTACAAACTCACCAAAGACAAAATCAAAGGCAGCGTTCAGGATATGAAGCAGCGTCTCATGTCACCACATACATCCGAATCTTCTTCCAATAAGCCACAATCTGAACCAGGTAAAATGCACATGCTTTAGAAATGTTTGAGCTTCATCTTACAGGTTTTAAGAGCTACAGAGGTTAACTAGTTAATTGTATAGAACCTTTATGAACATGCTTGAATGCAAATTATGTGATTTTGCAATATTAAAGATAGCCTGGTAATACCAAACTCTGCAACTTCACTTGAGTATTGACGGGCATAATTGAAAAGCGTTTTCTTTCTCGCGGGGGGTGCTTGTCTGAAGTTTAAAATCATTGGTTACCCGTAAGCCAAACACATAACGTTTGGTTATGACGTGTGTTATGCGCATGCTCAGCCGCATCGAACTTCCACTGTAAACACATGTATGATGCGAAAACAAAACCATCGAGCGAAATACCGGAGTGAACATGGCTGTGAACGACTTTTGCAGATTATGTGAAGTAAATCTACGCATCCACGGTACAATCAGCGTCTACGTCAAGGATCTCAGCCCGCCCTCTGTTCGTTGATTGGCCGGCTGTTTTGAGGCCGGAGGAAAACTCGGCGATAGGTCGCTATCTCAGACTGAGTACAGAAGCGAACTGAAAGTGAGCGGAAGTACGAAGTCTGACGTAGTCAGGCTATATTAAAGAGTTAATTCACCCGAAAAATTAAAATTATGTCACTGATTACTCACCCTCATTTCATTCCAAATCCTCTTCGGAACACAAATGAAGATCTTTTTAATGAAATCTGAGAGCTTTCTTTCCCTCCATTGACAGCGTACGCATCTACCACTTTCAGGCCCCAGAAAGGTAGTAAAGACATCATAAAAGTAATCCACGTGACCCAAGTGGTTTAACCCTATAATTTTATGAAGCGATGCGAGTGCTTTGTTTGTGCAGAAAAACATAATTTACCAGTTTATTTACTAAAATATTAGTTCATACAACAGCATCTGTTCTTGCTTCATTACAAGTATGCGTAACAAGTAACAACCATTTACAAAAGGTGCTCTCGTGAATGTGCGTTGGAGATTAATATTTTGTAAATAAAGTGGTAAATTAAGTGTTTTGTGCAAACAAAGCACTTGTGTCGCTTCATCAAATTGAGGTTAAACCACTCGGGTCACATGGATTACTTTTATGATGTCTTACGAAGATGAACTAGAGTCTTAAGGGTTTGATATGACTTGAGGGTGAGTAATTAATAACAGAATTTTTAAGTGAATTAACCCTTTAAGTGATTCTACCGCTTTTTTATAGCCCCATCACTCCTGCAGCAGATCTCCTCACTGCGAATGGATGAGAGTAATGAGGATTCATCCATCCAACTGAGCATGGAACAGGAGAAAAAAACAGCCCGATCAGGTCTCATTGAGGTGATCTCCAGCACAGAATCAGACCAATCTCAGCCTCAACAACCCCGGCATCATCTCACAGTCTGTCCAGACAGCAGCGGCTCAACTAGGAGCCTGAAGCTGAGTGTTGAGCTTCCTGGAGTGAGATCTGTGTCACAGTGCCAGCTCAGCATCTCTCAGGTCAGTATCCCGGTATGGCAGCTGTGTGGGGTGAAGTTTTAATTACCAAACAAATGCCTTTTATTTTATCTTATATAATGTTTCATTATCAGTTTTTCTGTTATTCTGTTGGGACTAAATTACATTTTCCATAGTTCTGATTGAACCTTTCTACAGCCCTAATATTGTACATATTTTTTAAGGTTTTTATTCATGATGTTGACTCAATAAAAGGTTGGTTTTTATTCTTTAGGATAATATTCTCCTGGAAGTTGAGGACATTTATTATCTCCATCTTCCATTTCCTGAGTTGGTCAAAGAGGAGACATGCATTGCAACGTTTAGTAAGAAGAAACAGACTCTAAATGTTTTAGTGACTGTGTTATGAGAACACTTCACTCTTATTAATCAATAAACCGAGGATATAAACATCTTCCGAATCATTTTCTGAGAAATATATTGTTGTATTATTATTTGTTGTCCTAAAGATAATTAGACATGCGTTCAAATTCAAGGTTACATCATTTCAGTACATGATAATTAATTTCAGGCCCATCTCAAGAGGCATATTCTATTCAGACAGAACCATCTATTCTTAAATTTATAAGAACCTTAAAAGACAATAATTATTTAGTTATTACAGTTACCTGATTGTTTGATGTTAAAATTCTGTACTATTTTGTTTAAATGAATAAATAGAACACTTAAATTTGTGGTTTTATACGTATATTTAAATTTTTGTGAATTGAATTTAGGCATCACAACATTAGAAAGTACATTATGAAAAATGGAAGCTCATTTTGAGATTTGCTGAAGATTACATTTAACTTTAATGTTACATGACTGCAAATGTAATTGAAATGTGTAAGTATGGAAAATGAGCATAAACAATTAAATGCCCAATACCACAAAAAAAAAAAAAACTCTAATATTGGCAGATTGACATTGATATATTGTGCATTGCCGCGATTTTAGACAATTGCATATACAAAAAAGCCTTCACCAGTGCACAGAATGTCTTTAATAAAAGGGTGGACAAGTGTCAACTGCATCTGCATTTACAACACAAACACTATGAACAGACATGCAAACTTGATAGGAAAAGTACAATCATTTTCAAAGGGAATACTTCAATATGTTCAAATGTTACAAATTTTTACAAACAAAGTGGTCCCTGCTTTTACCACCCTTTATTTTTGAAGGATAGTCAAGAAAGGTTGACATACATTACTGAAAGTGAAAAATATATTACAGAGAATGTGTGCATATGTTGATATGATATGTTCTCTTGAAATGGCATTTTTCTGGCAGGACAATACATGCACACAATGTGTGATGTCCTTGTCACAGTTTGGCAACTAACGCGACATGTTTATTATTTGTCACTGCACAAGACAAAAACTCAGTAAATAATCTTCTTTTCTTGCTCACTTATCACAATGGCATTGTTGAAACACTAGTTTATTGGAAAACAAAATGTACCATAACTTTAATACACTTTTAATCAGTATTTACTTGTAAACTGTTTTTTAATAATATTAAAATTTCATTTTTCTTTCAATCTTCAAAATGCATATACTCTATTTTACAAACACTTTCCTGATGTAATGACATAGTGAACAGGTTCGGTGAGATTCACAGTTAGCACAGGGTTGCTGGGATGAGGTATATGTGGGGTAAAACATACATTCTGAACGGATCGGAACCCTCATGTTCTATCTCCCCTCTCCACGATCCTCTTCCACCCATGCAACGATTTTCCCTTCCCAGCCAGGTATAACAGCATCGTCCTGAAACACCTGAAAGACGGCATTCAGTGTTACTTCTCAAATACTCAAAGCACATTTAGAGAAAGACACTGAGCATTCACTAATTCAGAACATGGGGTGTGATTTTCACCTCTTCCTTCACCGTTCCAAACTCTGGATCCAGCGATTTGAAGTGATATCGGAAACAGCCATGTCTGTCCACAGCTGCCTTGAAGTCCTGTAGCGTGACCTCCCCCAGCCTACCAATAAATAATTTATATTTAGATCACGAGACTTCTATATGATGATGCTATGATGTCATTCTTGTAGTCACCTCTTAGGGATGTTGACTAGGAAGGGTGTGAGAGAGCGATCTGTGTAGTAGAGTACTTTGGTTGAGGCAGCCGCACTAAGAACAGGGCTACTGTGAGAATGAGCCATCTCTGGAAAAAAGAAAACATGTATAGCCTGTATTATTTTTTTCTAGTTACGTTTTTGCTCTAAAATATTTCAATTGTTAGATATTGATCTTGTATAGGTTAAAACTTGCATGTTAAATTTGTGAGAAGACCGTTCTTTTGAGTTGGTTCTTTTCAATGAATCATTTCACAGATAGATCTAAATATATAGGTTTGAATTTGAATGATTTTTAAAGTCAAGTAATCACAAATGACTTGAAAGCTTATTAAAAATGCATTCATTGGTCTAGAAAGTGGCAAACCTGTATGAATTTCTAGCTGAATAGCAGTGACCTACTTGAGCTTGATGGCCATGATTCTCGGTCCGTGTGATTGGCTTTTCGTCCAGGTGACCTGGTTGAACCCTGTGGTTGTGCAACAAATCGTTTTAAATTCGGCATGAAATGAAAATTCACTATATCTACTTTCTAAATGCCTGTTATAGATCTTACTGTGAACTATTCATTTGTGCATGTTTCATTTGTTATGTTTTGACCTCATAATGTTAAATCAAAACATCATAACCAGTAGATATGGGCACTTTTGAAACACATGGTTCGTGAAGCTTCAAAACCCTTGCAAATCAGAGCATTCAGAGCATGTCTCAAACTGCCAAAGTCACGGATTTCAAGTAAATGTTTCAAAATGTTTCAAAATTTCAATGGTTCGCTGCTAGGCTGTGATCTCTGTGAACCCATGAACCAGTGTTTATACGGTTTACCTGATATTGAATCAACTTCATAAATTTGTAGACATTTTTAATGACGCATTTGTAAAGCTAATAAAAGGGAAGAGATGCAGTTAAAGCTACACTGTGTAGGATTTTCTCCCATCTAGCGGTGAAATTGTTTATGACTACCAACTGAATATTACTTTCTAGCTCCTCCCATTCCGAGGGCGTTTTAACTCCTACGGTGGCCGTATTATTTCAAATCTGCCAGCAGTCGTGAGTAATCTCCCCCTCGCATTCGTCACGGTGCCACTGAGTGTAAAAACGCGAAAGGTGAAGCTTGAATTTCCTGGTATGTCCCTCTTTGGCTAATGTATTTTCAAGATGGAGGCGCAACATGGCTGCCGCCATTCGAGCGACTCGCTCGTATGTATTCTAAATGGCAGGTTCTACGCTTACGAGAATACTTGATTAGTTGGTAGAAGTAATTACACATTAATCAGCACATATCATTTTGAAAGAAAGTGTTTTTTGCTAAGAATCAACTTCAAAAATTACACAGTGTAGCTTTAATAGTCTCATATTGGCCTAATTAGCCAAGCTCTCCATTAAATAAACTAAATAACATTATACAGACAGATGATTTTTTTAATTTAATATACTTTCAAGAAACTTCAGCATGAAAACACGTTTTACAAACCAATTGCTGAGTTTACGCCATTCGTACCACCAACGTCTGGAATTCGAGTGCTTAAAATCAATTGATTCAAAGTATCAAAAAGCTTTGTTTCTCACATAAATATAGACCTTTTGGAGAAAACCGCAGACTTCTCTCTGGTGATGTATGCAGGACTTCTCCAATCATTTAGTCCACTTAAACTCCGCCCCTGCACCCAGGGGTGAATTTAGATTGATCGGGACACTTTTTGCCATTGAGACGACTAGGGAAAAGTGCCCCAAATTTACATGAATTCACCCTACATCTCAAAATCCAATCAACAACCGATACATTGAACCAAATCCCTGCCCTACTTCTCCCCACATTTCCTACTATCCAGAATATTGGATACAGTTAATGGTTGATCTTGCCTTTCTCTCCTGCCTTTTCTTGGATTCTGTGGTGTGAAGGCGGTCCACCAGACTGGCCACCCCCTGCTCCAGCGTGTCCAGCATATGATGCTGTGGGTCATGACCGCTGAAACTGTCCCTCAGGCTGCGCAGAGCATCTCGCACCAGATGTAGCTCGTCCCCCTGATGCACACATTCAGCCAGAACCAAACAACACAAAATACACACATTTAGTAGAAATTGAGCAAATACTTTTTTTAAGTGAAGAATGACATGACTCACCATTCTGTGCTGGAAAACAGTGGACGATGTGTCCATCATGTGACTGTAGCCATTATTCTCACAGCCTGACAACTGGAGCAAACAATTTTGTATTAATGGAGAGCATCACACATTTGCGTAAAAAAGTCATATTATAGGTTATATTAAAGCTGTTTTTATTTATATGCTATTTGTATCTGCATCTTATTGGAATATCTATGTAATACAAAGCTAAAACAATTTGGAAGTAAATGTCCGTCTGAGACTATTGTGTGCTATGGCTCCCTCTAGTGTAATAAATGAGAGCTACAGAGAGTTTATACACATTATCATATAGTTCACCCAAAAAAGAAAATTTTGTCAGCATGTACACACCCTCAAGTTTTTCCAAACCTGTATGAGTTTCTTTCTTATGTTGGACACAAAATATATTTTGAAGAATGTCAGTAACCAGACAGTTGACGGTAACCATTGACTTCCATATATTTGGGAAAAAATACTATAAAAGTCAATGGCTACCTCAACTGTCTGGTTACCAACATTCTTCTAAATATCTTATTTTGTGTTCAAAACAACTATCCCTTTAATATGACATACAATTATTGCAGAAATGGGTCCATTTTGCCCTAGTAGTTTTAGTTACCCTATGATAGCTTTCACTGATCCTGTGCAGGGCATCGTCCAGTTTTGCTTGCTGCTGCTGAAGAAGTCTGTCTTTCTGCCCAATTTCTTTCTACAAAGATAAGTGCATGTGACAAATGGGATTTTATGGATTTACTATCCAGACCGTTCAAAGACGGCAGGAGCGACCCCTCCATGCAGGAGAACCAACACAGCCCTATACAATTAATTAAAACACTAAAGATGATTAAAGAACACTAGACAGGATTCAAGAATATTGGTAGGATGAATTTGCCTACTTTGTATTCACTCAGCAATCTGTTTCGTTCGCTCAACTTCCTTTCCAGTTCCACCTAAAGAACAAAATAAAGCAAAAGTCTGCAAATAAACCTTTATATATATGATACAAAGGAGAATAAAATGCAATTACATTTTTTTTTTTTTTACTTTTGTATTAGTGGTGTTGTCAGACTCACATTATGTCCCTCCAGTTCCTCTCTGGTCATGCTGGATCTGAGGAGCTCCTGTTTGAGCTGCAGAACTGAGTCCTCCTGCACAGACATTCTCTGCTGCAAGGCATCCTGGGTAAACAGATGGACACAGAAGCATCCCCTAATTATACCAAATGGCAACAAATCTACTGTACAGTGCAAAAGATAATGTTAAAATTAAAGAATTGAATAATTATTCATACTTCTGCAATTTATAATATTAGAAATTAACACACAATTTTTTATTATATATTGTATTTTATAGTATAACTGTATACGTTCTACACTTAATTTCACCTGGTCTCACCTTAATAGCCTGCAGATTACGTGCCTCCTGCTTGTATCTTAAAAGTTCTCTCTGAAAAACACATTAAAACCCTCATTCAATATACAAATTTTAATATATTCAGCTTATATATACAGTATACTGCACATCTGATCAGCCAGTTTTAGTTACCTTCAGATCTAAAGACTCCTCCATACTCTGGTCCAGACGACTGCGGATTAATATCTTCAATGGCAGAATAAAAAGGATATGTCATTACCATAATAGACTGCATATGAGACATGTACAAAAGCATAATTAAGTGTTACCAGCTGCTGCTCTGAGCTTGTACTTTCTCCAAAGCTCAGAGTAGATGTCTGCTCGTCCTCAGGTAGTGACCCATGCAGCAGTAAGGCCTGAATGAAGACATGTGAGCATGAGGTTTCTAAAGCACTGAGGTAACGTGAGTAAAACTATAGTCCACTCGCTGTGAACATATGCTATTTCACCAACAGTGTTCCTAACAACAGTCATCCTGTGATCAACCTTGGATGCTGTTTGATGATTACACTAGCAGCTTCTCAATTAAAGCTGTATTTTCTCTTTCAATCGTTATAACTCTTGCATTAGAGAATTAAAGATGCCTTCTATAGTAATGATGATACCCGGCAAATAAAAAGAGGCTGGATTGATGAGCTTGAAATGCTTGGTCATTGGTTCTGTTTAGAATAGTGACATTAATCATGATGGATTAGGAAAGTCTGCCAATCTGTGCAAAGTAATAATCTTAATCCGACTGAATGAACTGCTTTACTTTTACAAGCACTAATTCTTTGCTTAAAATGTAGTAGTGGAGGTATAACACATGGGTGTTTCCAAAATGCTGACCCTGTGGACTCACTAGTTAACTGTCCGGTGTGTAAAATACACATTATGGGAGCATTCTGTCATTTTTCATATTTTTTTTTCATATTATATATTTTTTATTTGTGAAAGATATCATGATCCTTTCCACCACATCTCAAACGATATTGGTGGAAAATATTTTTTAAATATATTTTGCCAAAATATGGCTGACGTTGTCTTGCTAAGCTATAGCATTTTATGTATCCTAAATTCACACGTATCCTAAATACACAATAATATTTTCACATGATATACACCGATCAAAAGTTTGGGGTCTGTAAGATTTTTGAAAAAAGTCACTTATGCTCACCTGCATTTATTAAAAAAATTATAATAATACAGTAATATTGTGGTGTTATGACAATTTAAGAAACTGCATTTTTTTACAGCATCATTACATAGTCTTCAGTCACATGATCCTTTGGAAATCATTCTATTTATCAATTTTAATGCATCCTTGCTGAATAAATTGATTAAATACTTACTTTTGAAAGGTATTATTATCTTTTTGCATAATTTGACATAAAAAGCCTGATGTTGAAGAAACAACCATTTATAAATGTGTACGAATAATAACTCGCCTGAAGCCTTGACACCATTTTCCTGGTCTCCTGCATCTCCTTCTCCAGCTGTTCCTGCTGGGCACATAGCTGTTCCTCCCATGTGCTGCTTTCCTCTTTCCCAGCATGCTCTGGGCCAGGAGACGGCTCGGTGGCTGAGGATTTCACTACATCATCTTCAAAGGAAACAAATAAAATATAAGAAAAGTATAGAAAAATATGTTGTGTAGGACCAAGCAGGGGATACATCCTACCTAGGCTTTGTGGTTGCTCCGTATGGTTCCCCACTAGCACTCCCAAATCTTCAGATTTGGCAATAATATACTCCTCCTTAGGTGTGTGTGCTGGACTGGATGAACTGAGGCTGGAGAGATGTTGCAAAGAATCAGTAAGCAAGATAACCATGTATTTGTATGGTCCTAATTTTCAGTCATATGTAACCAGCTGGAGTAATTTGATGACAATGAAAGCCTTTTGTGTGCATAAGGTCTAATGTGTTCACTTTAATTACATAACTGAACAAAAAATCTAGGGAAATTCCTGTTACAATAGACATTATCTTTCTAGCCCAGGTTTTCCATTTCAAACCACACTAATACAAAGTTCCCGAGCATTCCTAAGTCATTCATCTGTTTTCAGTAAAGATGAAATGAGAGACTCTATTTCAAACACCCTTAGCTGTTCCTCTGGCACGGGAATATGATATCGAAATTGAGATCTCTCTAACAAAGAAATAAAGACAGAATGAAGTCTGTCGCAATGAATAAAAGACAAAGCAGCTCTCCCAGTTGATTAGCATCATCATTTTGATAAGGACTATTAGTCAGGATTACATCTTGATTAAGCTTCTGAGAATGATTACATAAAGCGTTGTGTACACATGCATGAAATTACAGCAGAATGCTTCTTTGAGAGGTGTCATATTACTGAATGTTGACAATTTTTACAAAGAGGAACATGCTGGTTTATAGTAAACCACTACAAAACATAATCTGATCGGCTCATCTAAGACCATTTATATTTCACTGTACATTATTTACTCTAATTCATTATGAACAATGGGGTTGTTTTGTTTATTTGCAACAGACGCTATTTAATGGACATGTTTCATAACCAATTTTATATCCATTTCCTTCCAAGTTGTAGGGGTAAAAAAAAAGTGATTATACGCCAGTAGGGAAGTGACAAGCTACTGCCTTTGTGGAGAAAAATATTATATCATTCAAAACACTGATTCATTAAGGAACAAAACGGCTAAATGTCTTTACGGGTGAGTCATTGAATCATTTACTCAACTGATTCGTTTAAAACACTGTTTCGTTTAGGAACTAAACTGCCGAATATCTTTATGAGTGTATCAATGAATCATTCACTCAACCTCTTCATTTACCGTTTTTTTCAGTAAGGCCAGTATTGTGTGTTTTGCTACGAGACACGTAACATTGTTACTTCATTTGGAACTATTTTCATTGGCGGTGCAAACATAGACAAATCAATAGGCAATATTGTATTTAAAATGTAAGGTATTTTAAATTAAAGTTATATTTATTGAACTGACATAAAAGCAATATCATGTGCTGTTAGTCCGATTCTCGACATCAGAGTTTGTGATTTTAGCAGTAGTGTTTAGGTGCGGTTACATTAGCTTACACAGAATTGGTAACACTATTTTAAAGTGACGTAGTTACAGGTTACTACATGTCCTTACCATAGTAATAACAGTAAATTAAGCATAATTATAAGTAACTAATCCGCCTAAACCAAACCCTAACCGTAACTCTAGTAAGTACATGTCATTAATGTTACTTATTAGAGTAAGTACAATGTAACTACGTCACCTTAAAATAAAGTGTAACCAGAATTACTCACGGGTGGTTTCCTATTGAAATGACTGGATTTAGCTATTGCAAATTGTATGAACAAAGTTAAATGTGTCTGCACTTAAGGGTTGTTTTTGTGTTCCACTGAGTTGCTTTTTAATAGTTTTTCTATGTAAACATGCACCAGACTGACGTGTTTAACTGTTGTGCTCACATCTTATGTCTTTTGCATTTCTCACACAACACGCTGCTCTAATAACACGGCACTCAAATTAAAAGAAGTTTAACTTTTAAAAAACTCCAGACCGTGCGTTTTTTCCCCCATTCCTCTTCCCTGCATCTTGCGTTTTTTTCAAAGCAAAAACGCATTCTGTATAAATAGCGCCTTAGCCATGCTGATATGAACTTGCTTGTGTGTTATTGCTTAAATAACTGCTACTATACAATAAATCACACATTCCATATTCTGTCTTTTCAAGGCTGGTCCAGACAGACCAAGTAGCCTGTTGCATAACAGATTTATGAGTCTAACATAATGAAACATTTGTATGCGAGGACAAATATTCTCCCTAGTCATTTGCTCCACTTGTATGACCTTTTTATTGTGTATCAAAATCCCATAACTGTCAACACATTTATGGACCAAATAGTGGATTCATTTATCTGAGCATTTACCAAGCACACAGATGGCACTCACAATATTGAAGCCCGTGATTCCCGGTTGCTAGGTGATTTCACAATAGCAGGCAACACCCACACATCAATCTCTTATGTTCACAATTGACATACATTCAGAGTGAGAAAACATGTGCCAGCCACTTCCACTCATTATTAAACCTCGGCATATACAGTACACAATTTCACAATATTGCTGTCCAACTTATAGACAATAAGCAGTATGGCTCTTATATCCTGGGATATCCAAAATGGAATGGAAGATGGAAACAGGAAGGAAATAATTATAGAGGGAGCTGTAGAATTTCATTCATACCATTTCATTTGTTTGGCTCCCATGATGCTATTTGCCCTTCTAACCTCCCATTCTGATCCAGCCCATCCCGTGGGGTTCGAGGAAGCAGCAGTGTGTCATCAACATAGCAGACGGCACAGCGCCGGTCCAAAGGGTGTGCACATCAGAAACCGCACCACACAAATCCCAGTATCCACGTAGCTACCAGTCTAGTCGGAGATGATGATGGAGAACAGATCCCAGACCATGCAAATGTCCCGGTCCGTGCGTACCCTACCTACCTGCTTGTTTGGCAGGTCTTCCTTTGGACATCCTTAACACTCGTGCTGTAAACCCAGGTTAAATTACCTTTTGACTATTCCCATAGATTCAGCATTGAAAATCCCAATCAGAGGCAGCATGTGTTTCTATGATAAGCATGAGGTAATCCTGTTTATCAGTTCTGAGCCATAACAGGGGAGAAAAAGGCTTTTGAATGGGCTGCAGTCCCCCTTCTTGAATGTCCACGTTGCCTTCTGTGACTTGTAAGACTCCTGTTTCTCATTCTCCCTGTTTTTGTGCCTCTCTCGAGGCAGTTCTGAGGGATTTTTCCTCTGCCTTTCTGTTTCTCGTCGCTCCTTGTCTTCCCCCTCCCTTGTTCCTTTTTTAGGAGTCAGACATGGTTCAGCCCGGCTCTGTTTACCCTCCCCTCCTCCATCTTCACCCCTCCCTTTCACACAGAGCGGTGGGCTCCAGGATGGAGGGGGGTTGGTGGGTGTGGACAAGATGAAAAAATGGTTGTGTGAGGATGACACACTTTAAATAACCATCTCCGTTAAACTAAAAGCATGTAGGTTCTGATAAGTGTTTGATTTCACTGTGTGAATTACACACAATCTTATATTGTCGTATTATGTCGAAATGAGAGAGCGAATGTGTGTGTGTGCATGTGAAAGTGAGAGAGAGGGAGAGCGAGAGAGAAAGAGGACCACGTCAGCTTAAAATCAGAGAAAAGCATACTGTTCAACAACTCTGTCTCCATTGATGAAATCATTGAAATCAAGCCAGACTTTTATAAATAATAAACCTATTTTATTTTTCTGACATTCTGAAAGGGAATGACCATATTTTTGCAAAAACTTATTCTGCAGATCAGCCTTTTTCACCCTTTTCTTTTCTTTCTTTTTTTGTGGAATTTTATTGACAAAATGTTATGACACTAGTTAGCTGTTTTGGTTTGTTTTTTATTTGTGTTACATTTTTATTAGTGATCAGTGGAGAATGTGTTAATAGAACTGTCAACGATATTCGGGAACACTGACAAAGAAATTGGTGCATTTACTTTGAAGCAAGGTTCACTCAGAAATTCGCAAATAATTACAAAGAAACAGCAAGTAGGCTAACACACTGAATTTAACATCCAATTTTAAAGTGAAAAACTGAAATGGTATTTAAAACATAATAATTTTCCAATAATCTTTGTTTTATTTTTACATTATGCATTACTTAACCAAAAATAATGGTGTTAAGTAATACATTTTTTTGGATATGTTATGCATGAACAACCCATGTATCCCATAATGGCTACATTCCCAATTTGTGCAGAGCAGGGTGATATTGGCAGTGGCTTTGGAGTGGAATTAGAAAAACCTCGGTATTACTGGAAGAGATTACTCAGACAGTCAAGGACAGTGTTGGGAAAGATACAATGTATCTAAATGAAGCTTAGTAAAGCTACAAGCTACTTATAATTCAAAGAAGTTAAGCCAAAGTCAAACTGCAATCATGAGTCAAAATATTACACCAATATAATACACCATTATACATGACATAAGAGTCAAATAATACACCATTTTGTTCATTGTCTGACTTTACATTTAAATTTCCTCCATCTTTCCAATACATTCAGATAAAGGTGTACATGAATATGATACATGTAAATATAATGTAAAGCCGATGTACCGATGTATGCTCAATGGCTGTCCGAATTCGCTCACTCGTTTTCATTCACTCCTTGGAGTGAACTGTATAGTGGACTAACGTACTAGGGAATACTAGTGATAGAGGGTTTAGGGGGCGATTTCGGATTCAGCCATAGTTTCATTGTCTAATTGATTAGTCTCACCTGTTAGCTGCTGGTCTTTGTCTTGTGTTAGCGTTACCTGGATGTTAGCCTCATTTGTTTACTGTATTATCCCTGTTTGTTTTTTGGTTTCTATTAAAATACTAGGCCTACTTAACTGCTCTTCAAGCCTCATCATTCTGGATCAACCAGTCAGCAGGTGTGACAATAGTGCTAGTCTAATGGTGGACCAACATTGACATTTCTGAGTCCATTCCAGTGAAAGAAATCCCAAAGTCTGTTCCATTAAATGAAATTCCAGAGGGAGCAGTTCCATACACCATAGCAGTTCCAAGACATTCAACATAGTAATGCCTAACTCTTCTCAAGCAAAACCGAGCCGGTGTAATTGGTCCCAAACCAGCACATGAATGCAACTATGTGTACGGTGTAGCCTATTTATTTGAATCACACACTTGGTAGATGATACTTCCACAGGCTTGACTTCACATGCATTGAGCACCACATCTGACATTATGTTTCCAGCCCCATTCCACAACACCTGTCCAACTCTCTCAGATGGGACGGCAGGGATGCCCATTTGCTCATTTATCACGTCTGATTCACAGCAGATTACCAATCTTGCTGATTCCCGTCATTTTAGGGCATAATATTATCTTTCTGCCTGAGTTCTCCTCTGATAGCAGCCAGGAGGGAGCAGATAGTATCTGGCGTCACAATCCACAAACCCTTTCCTGGCACAAGAGCTTACTGGGATGTGGCCAGCTGACATGGAGGCTTCACTCAGAACCATTCTAACTTAGCCAGGCAAATATTTTTCCAGGCTTGTGAGCAGAGCAGCATTAACACTATTCAGACCCCAGTGTTTGAGACTGAATGAGTGAAGGGGGATTAAATAGGTTTTTTGTTTGAATGAGCCAGAGCGGAAAAGGGCAGCAAAAAACACTTTACCTCATAATTGGAGACAGATCAGCGGCTGACGTATGTTTATGGATGGGCCATAAATACAGGGCCACAGTAGAACATGCAGCAGATCCGCTGTCAACTCCAGCCGCTTTGCTGAGACAATGGACTTTACTTATCCTCCTTTTATGCCGATCTGCAAGGTGCCAGTCGGAGTCCCCATTGTACATGCACGCACGCGAACTAGGCGCCGATCCAACAGCGACATATTTCCAACTTTCATGTTTTACTATCGTCCTTATTTCTGGCGCTTTCCAAACTGGTGGGATGGTGACATATCAGAGGTGAGTTAAACTTCTGATGTTGCTACAAATTAGCCATTACCAAAATAGCTTATACTTTACTTTTTATTTTATTAACTTTTTTAAAGATTCAATTCATTTTTAAATCCTTAACAATAAACACTTTTAACAGCAATTTTTACAATAGACTATTTTATCATACCTTAACATTGTTAAATCATGTTAGTTCATAATAATGTTAATTTAGGCTATATGACTAATGTTAAAAATGTATCAGCATACACTACCGGATTGTTGTTTTTTTTTAGCAAGGACATCTTAACTCGATAAAAAAGTAACAGTAAAGACTGTTAATGTTACAAAAGATTTCTATTTCAAACATGCTGTTCTATCAAACACATACTGTGAAAATGCTTTAAAGTTTCCACAAAAACATTAAGCAGCACCAACATTTTCAACATTGATAATAATAAGAAATGTTTCTTGAGCAGCAAATCAGCATAGAATGATTTCTGAAGGATCATGTGACACTGAAGACTGGAGTAATGCTTCTGAAAATTCAGCTTTGCATCACATGGATAAATTACATTCTAAAATATATTAACAAAGAAACCTGTTATTTTAAATTGTAATAATTTTTTACAATATTACTATTTTTACTGTATTTTCAATTAAATAAATGTAGTCTTGGTGAGCATAAGAGTCTCTGAAACACTGAAAAATCTTACTGAGCTCAAACTATTGATGGTAGTGTATTTATAATAAACAATTAGATTATTAAATGAACAACTACTGTAAAAGTATTGCTTTTGTTACAGCATGATGATGCATTAATTATTGCTAACAAATTGAATTTCATTGTAAAGACGTTCCCTTAAATTAGATTAACAGAATGTTCTTTATGAGCTAGTCACATTATTAGAACTGCAGGTTTTCAGTCTTTTGCAGTTTTCAGTTTGCCATTTTCCCTTACACAGGTGAGAATGGACAGAGATCGCTTTGTAGTCATCCTGGATGTGAGGCACTTCTCTCCAGACGAACTGACTGTCAAGGTCAATGATGATTATATTGAGGTTCATGCAAAACGTGATGAAGAAGGGCAGGTAACAATACAAGTATTCAAACTCACCTTCATTTTATTCACCATTTTGAACTTGGCTGTTCTTGATGAATTATTTGCATAAATTAAGTTTATTGTAGTATTGTGTTATATAGGGCATACACTTCATCTAAATGTTGGGGTGGGGGTGGGGGTGGGGGGGGACAATAAACATAACATTCCTCAAGAGCAATTTTTGAAGGGGACACCAATAATACAGGCAAAATTGTACTTTCTATGGATATGTGTACACAGAGGAAAGCCTTACTACTATTATTAGTGTAGCTAGCATGGAGACCGTGCCGTTATCCTTCTTTTCAAAGTTTCTCTTTGGTTCATTGAAAAAGGTGACTAAATTGACCAAAATATTCTTCATTGGTGTGCGAAATTGACCAAAAATTATCTCTATATTTTCAGGGATTTTATCGATAACGATAATTAGACAATATTTTGCTGAGTGTGTTATTGTGCTGGTAACTTGGCATGTTTAGGACTGCCGTGGACAGCCGACTCCTAAAGTTTTTGATATTCTTCATATTCTGTGTGGCGGTCAGTTCACAGCAGTGACAGAAATAATTTTTCCAATAAGTTTCAATAGATTTTTACCTTCATTGGCATTTTTACCTTTATAAATGTATTTTTAAACCTACATATATGCATGCATCATATTTTGTGTCAATTTCATACATTTAATTACATTTAATTATAATAATAACACACAATAGGGCTGTTACCAATCAAATTAAATAAGTATCAACAAAATCTTTGCAATGGAGAGGAAACACAAACGCTGCATTTGAAATGGCATTTAGATTTTACACAGACATAAATAATGTTTTGTTTAAAGCATAAAACGTTGAATATTGATATATAAAATGATTTAAAACATGAAAAGATACTTTAAATGTGAAATTAAAACCGCCAGTAGGTGGCAGCAATTCATTGTTAATGAGTGAGTCATTGAGATTCAACTGATTCGTTCAAAAAGCTGATTCATAATTCAGTAAGGATTAAGGAAATACCTCGTGTGTTTTTAGACGCAAATACAGTGCTATGGCTTAGTTTTCAATTATTTTCGTTGGCGAAATAAAGTTAAAACAGGCAATATGGTGTCTAAAAGTAACAAGGTTATAAATCGGCAGCATAGCGAGGCGGACTACATCGGTGACAAAAGTATATTGGTTATCATAAATTTGTTTTGTCATGATTTATTAATGACGCAGCATAATCTGTATTAAAGAGAAAATAATCACTTCATCGGAGGTTTAAAGTGAATAAAATAGCCTTGACTTACTGGAGTAGCACAACTGAAAAACCTTGTTCTCTCCCACTGGACTTTGTTTGTGATGAGGTAAAAGGGGAGCAGGCAGTGGACCAAAGCACTGTGAGGCAAGGGAGGGGGACTCAACATTTTAAAACGTTTTTTTTTTTTTTTGCCCCGTTTGCATTTTTATTGTTTTACTACTTAAACAATTATTTTAAGTATATATCATTACATTTACAATACACATATTTTAATTATATTTTTAGGAGGGGACAACCCTCAGATAAGGGGGTTTAAAAGTCCAAATTCCCCATTTTTAAATATATTTTATTATAATTTAATTTCATAATTGTCTTAATCCAGTCTTCAGTGTCACATGATTCATCAGAAATAATTCTAATATGCTGATTTGCTGCTCAAGAAACATTTCTTCTTATTATCAATGTTGAAAACAGTTCATATTTTTTGTAGAAATGATGATCCTTATGATCAACTAAGATATTTTTTTTCAGGATTCTTTGTTGAATAGAATGTTCAAAAGAGCCGCATTTATTTGGAACAGAAATCATTTATAAATGTCTTCACTGTGACTTTATTGTCTCCTTCTCTAAAATTAAAAGTTTTGAATGTCAAGTCTATTTTTTTTTTTTTTGCTACTTCAACTTAAAGTCAATTCAACTTTATTCTCAGTGACGTGTCATTGTGCAATGACTGATTTACATCACTTCAAAGAAACTCTATCTGTTACAGGATGAGCATGTGGCAGAGGTGTTTTACCGGAAGTTTAAGATCCCATCCGGCGTGGATCCAGGGTCCATCACCTCCTCTCTGTCCTCTGATGGCTTTCTGACCGTCAGCACATCTCGCCGCGTGCTGGACATCACCTGTGACGAGAAGCCACCAGCACAGAAGTAAACCCGTCGATAGCTGCACCTCTGCCTCTCTTCTCCAAACAAACCCAGCAGCTTCACCACGACTGAGAGAACCATCAGTATTACAACAGGCATAAGATCACAAGCTTTAATGCGACACATAGAACCAAACAAAGTTATATAACCATATACAAACATATCTGTCCATACTGTGCAATACAATGTCAGGCAAAACGCGCTGTAGGTCAGTGCTTTAGGCCTGTAAATGCAGGTTGTTATAGGAGTTGGGTTTGGTTTGTTATATTTATGGCCTACAGTTGGACGTTGTATGTAATTATGTGGCTGACTTGGATGATGATTGTAACTTTGGCTTTGAGAGGAAGCAGAATTGAAATGGGATGTTGTGCAGCATCTGAATACTGATGAATGCTGGTATAAAGGATCTCATCTTGTGATATCTCAGCATATGTTGAGCATCTGAATGTAAAGTTTGCTGCACTTATGAATCTGTTTGATACTGGGGTCTAAACTAACAGACTAAGTTGAATGGGTTTTGCTGAATGTTGTTGCACTTAATGGACAGTAATAAAGATGACTTTGTAAATTAATATATATGATTAATCACTGACAGTGTCAGGCTGTATGGACATCTGTTATGTGAGACAGACAAATGTGCCTTATTTACCTCAGTGGTGTAACAAGATGCCATGGATCACATTTGATTGTCAAATGTGGTGTAATAAAAAAAACACACAAAAAAAAAACACATCCTGAGTTTGGATTGCTGATGACAGGGGTGTAGTTATTGACATAATTCCCCTTGTGACATCATTCCCAAAGTGCTTTAAATGTAATGTTCCATACCTCTTAAAGTGATGTATTACAACTAACAACTGTGACAATAGCTAATTTCAGCATTAAAAAATAAAAAAAAGGTTGTTTCTTTTTCTTCTTTTTTTCTGCACAACTTACAAAAGGGCCTCATAATGACTTAAAATATAAGAGTAAATAAGATTTAAAATAAGCTAATACACCCCCTCAACAAGATTTTTTTTTTTTTGAGTTCCCAAAATCCACAAGGACACATTAAGCAAGATTCAACTATAGATTTTAACTGAAATTAAGGTATTGAAATAATAATAACAATAAAATAAAAAATATAATACATTGAGGATGAATTTATCAATATTTTGATTGATTGATTGATTATGTTTATTTCATTCATGGATATTTTCCAACAAAACTTACTTCATCATCCTCATAAATATAATTTATAAAACCATGATGAAAAGGAGGCAGGGTGAAGAATATCTTATATTTCCTGCCCCCTCAAAAAAAAAAAAAAAAAACTCTACATATCAAGTCCCCGCCAATGCATGACGATAACAAATGAAACAAACTAGAAACCAAAACATCAACCTGAAACAGATTCCAAAGCAAAAGCAAACCATAATCACAACCATCATCATCACCATCAATTTCTATAAGTATTCATCCAAAGCAAAAGCAAACCATGATCACAACCATCATCATCATCATCATCATCAATTTCTATAAGTGTTCATACAAATCCATTGTTTTCTCTTTAAATCTTTTTTTAAACTGAAATATATTTTTACATTGCTTTAGTTCATTTTGCAGAGAATTCCAAACTTTCACTCCCACCACTGAAGTACACATTTGCTTTGCTGTAGTCCTTGCAATTTGATACCTAAAATGTCCCTTTCTTCTTCCTTCATTTTCTATAAGGATAAACAAGTGTTGAAGGTTTGTGGGCAATACTTTATCTTTTGCTTTAAACATAACAATAAGTGTCCGTAATTCGACCAATTCTTTAAATTTGAACAGTTTCGAGCAAAAAAATAAGGCATTTGTGTGCTCTCTATAATCTGTTTTAAATATAATTCGTATCACTCTCTTTTGTAATAGAAAGAGTGACTTTGTGTTGCTTTGGTATGTGTTTCCCCACACCTCCACACAGTAGCTGATGTAAGGCAACACCAGTGCACAATACAAAGTTCTCAATGCCTTATAATCTAACACATGTTTTACCTTATTTAGTACAAAAATACTCTTAGATATCTTTTTTTGTATGTGTGAGATATGTGGTTTCCAAGTCAACCCTTCATCTAGTAACACACCCAAAAACCTCATTTCCCTAACTTTCATTATTTTTGTTCCTGCTATTGATAGTACAATACTTTCATCTTTTTTTCTATTACCAAAAATCATAAACTTTGTTTTCTTTAAATTTAATGACAACCTATTAATGTCAAACCATTCCTTCACTTTAACCATTTCTTGTTCCATACTAATTACCAATTCATTTAAGTCATTTCCTGAGAGGTAAATGTTTGTGTCATCTGCAAATAGAACAAAATTCAATAACTTAGATACATCACAAATGTCATTAATGTAAAGTATAAATAATTTCGGTCCTAAAACTGAACCTTGCGGTATACCACATTGAATTTGCATATTATTGGATTTGTTATTATTATACTGAACATACTGTTGTCTTTTGTTCAAATAACTACTTAACCAATCCAATACTATTCCTCTCACACCATATAATTGTAGCTTTAATAACAAGATTGAATGATCAATTGTATCAAATGCTTTCTTTAAGTCGATAAACACACCTATTGTGTGTTTCTTGTTGTCAGTTGCATTTACTATATCCTCAACTATATTCATGGTCGCAGAAGCTGTAGATCTACTTGAACGGAATCCATACTGGCTCTTGTTTAACAACTGGTTTTTTTCAATAAATGCATCTAATTTTTGCACAAACATTTTTTCAAGGACTTTAGAAAATTGAGATAATAACGAAATTGGTCTATAATTTGTAAACATATGCTTATCACCATCTTTGTATAGTGGGACCACCTTTGCTACCTTCATCCTATTAGGGAAGATCCCTGTTTGAAATGAAAGATTAAATATGTAACTTAAAGGTTTAACAATGCAATCAATGGTTTTTTTCACAATAATCATATCTAACCCATCCGTATCTGTAGATGTCTTGTTTTTTAATGCATTTACTATAGATAGAATTTTATTTTCACTAACATCTCCAAGAAACATTGATTGGAGTACTCTACTCCCCCTTGTCCCTCCATTCTGTGGCCCTGAGTTATGTTTTTCAATATTCTCTGCTAGCTTGGGTCCCACATTTACAAAGAAGGAATTAAATTCATTTACTACTTCGTTTAAGTTTTCAATTTTCTTATTATCCTCGTTTATAAAATGGTGTGGTGTACTGTCATGACCTGATGTACTTTTCCCAATCAGCTTATTCAGAATATTCCATGTTCCTTTAATATCAGTTTTGTTTTTTTCTAATAAGCTACCAAAGTAATCTTTTTTCGCTTGTCTCATTATTGTTGTTAATTTATTTTTATACAGCTTATACTTCATTTCTGCTTCTTTTGACCTAAATTTGATAAAATCTCTATAAAGTTTATTCTTCTTTTTGCATGCATTCTGTAGTCCCCTAGTAATCCAAGGGTTTTTGCTAAAGCTATCCTTATATCTACATTGCACATATGGACAATGCCTTTCATATAATATAAGATATTTATCTAGAAAAGCTTCATATGCTGCATTTACTTCCCCGACATACACCTCTTTCCAGTCTTGCTCACTCAAGTCATTTCTAAATCTACAAATTGCCTCATCTGTCCTTTTTCTAACATATTTAGTCCTACAGCCAGCTTCCTTCTCATTGGGTATTTGACAATCCAAAACACAAAAAACAGGTAAATGGTCGCTTATATCATTGATCACCAAACCACTCTTGATTTTACTTTCTAAAACATTTGTAAAGATATGGTCGATCAATGTCGAACATGTTGTTGTTATCCGAGTTGGTTCGGTGATCAATGGAAACAACCCTCTACTGTATAGCATCTGCAAATAATCACTAGCTGCAACTTGTCTATTCACACTCAACAAATCAATGTTTATATCCCCACACAAAATATAGTTTTTCTTTTCATTCAGCTGACATAACACCTTTTCTAGCTGTTCATTAAATGTTTCAATTTTTGACCCAGGTGTTCTGTAAATGCATGTAACAACAACATTCCTCTTCTTTTCCATATCAATCTCCACTGTAATACATTCAAATAAATCATTAAAGGCTGTTGTCATACATTCTACAATTCTGCATTTCAAATCAGTGATCACAAATAGGGCAACACCGCCTCCCCTCTTATCTCTTCTACTGCAATGATATAATTCATAACCTTCCATACAGAAATCTACACCTCGAGCTTCATTAACCCATGTTTCTGACAGCGCTATGGCTGAAAATTTGTGTTTTAAAGACCTTAAGTATTCCTGGATCTTGATAAAGTTTGCATACAAACTCCTACAATTAAAATGTATTACTGAAAAATTACTGTCCAGGCTAACTGTCTCATTAAACTTTTCATCTGTATAGTAATCACACATGGAATTAATTGTATTAAAGCAGTGATTTTCTGGATCAATATTGCTTTCAAAATCATACAACTTGTAGTCTATATATTTAGCTCTTAACAGTGTGTAGCCCCTTGTAGGCCCAGAGAAATCAGTCTGAGTCATCATTTTCAATAAGCAAACAAATTAAATATATAAAGTGTATATTTTTCATGGGTAGCCTATAAACAGTGAACATCCCCCATATTATAAAATATAATCATATTTTAATATATATATAAAATAAAATAATAATATATATATATTACAACAAGATGTGAATTTCACATACTAGGCCTAGACCTTTTAAAAAAAAGTTTAGGGTTGTTGTTTCTTAAGTTTTTTAAAGAACTCTCTTAAGCTCACCAAATCTGTATGTGAAATATTATTACAATTTAAAATAACTGTTTTCTATTTTAATATATTTTAAAATATAATTTATTCATCATGGCAAAGCTGAATTTTCAACATCATTACAGTCACTTGATGCTTCAGAAATCATAATCTAATATGCTGATTTGCTGCTCAAGAAACACTTATTATTATCAATGTTGATAACAGTTGTGCAGGCTGCTTAATATTTTTGTGGAAACCATGATACATTTTCCAGTATTTTTTGACGATTAGAAAGATAAAAACAGCCTTTATTTGAAATTTAAATAACATTATAAATGTATTTACCGTCCTTTTTGGTCAATTAAATAGATACTCTTTTGAACGGTAGTGTATTTTCTTCTTTCTTATCCAGCATCTCTACAAGTGTATTGTTGTCATGCGCAGTAACTGTTCTCCGCCGTTAGATGTCGCCATCTCTCCTGCATCAACTCTCATCTGATTTAATTGATCATTAAAGTGTGTTTTGTGTGTGAGTGTTTATTTGAGGGGAATGAGTGTTATGTAAGTGTAGGAAAGAGAATGGACAAAGTTGTATTATAAGATCTATTATCTGATCCATATTCCGGAGCAGAGGGGGGCGGTAATGCACCAAAAAGCTGGATGCCAACCGCCGTAAAATTGGAAAGAAGAAGAAGAAGAACTCTCATCTGCTTCTGACACGGCGCAACTTTTTCCGGTTGGACTCTGGAGACGTGGCTCTGTTTCTTCAATATTACGAGTCAAGCTATATGCTACTGTTAAAACAGAGCATTAGTCAACACTTTGACATTTTCTGTTTTTGAAAGAGTTGGACAGACAGTGTCCGTGACCGAGCCCGCTGACGGATCCTCGTGTGAAAGGGAACAGAAATGGTATGACTGGTTTGTTTTGTGCATTTAGCATGATGGGGCTAGCAGCTAGCGATGTAGCTCATCGCTCACACAGTCTGAAACTCTTTTCGTTTTTTTAGTGTCAGTTACTAAACAGTGTCTATTCTATCTGTTTTTTGTTTTAAAAACATCTTACACGTAAGGAAACTTTGCTAGGTTATGATATCTGATACAGCTAGCCAGCTAAAGGTTAGCCAGCTAACTTATTGCCTTCAGAATTAATAACAGTTTAAGTAATTAACGAAAGTAAATAGCTGTTATTGTTTATATGATAAAATATTGATATAATAAATTGCTATTTTTTGTATTGTTTTATCATTTAGATATTGAATGTCTATGCAGATAACAGGTTGTATTTAACTGACTTTGACAATCCAAATGTTGACTTAATATAAATGATCTGTGGATCATGAAACATAAAAAACATAAATAATTATATTATTATGATTATATTATATATAAAATGTATACAAGTAAAATTTTGTATGTATGGCAGACCTTTATTATCTTTATTAACAGTAAGAAAACATTTTTTAGTCATGTTTACTGTATCATGTCAACCAATGCAGTCATTTGAATGCTTTTTCGTATCTTATAGCTGATATGCAGAATCTTTTTTTTTATTTAGTTTTATTTCTGGTGTTTGTCAATCAAAAATCACTATACAATAAAACATTGCATGCATTTGTGTGTGTAATATTATTTATTCACAATTAATTATGCAAATCTAATTGATTGATTGCAAATATATTTTGTCTTTGTTTTGTCCCATGTCTTACTGTTAAGCATACAACTTTACATATTTCTCATTTAAGAACTTGTTTAGTATTATATACTATTATAGTATTTAAGCATATTTGGAATTAACTTAATATATACAAATATAATAAATATAAAAAGCTTTTATTTTAGTGACTTTTTTTTATGTGCCTTTAACATTTCTATTTAGCTTTTTCCAGGTTTAGTGATTTTAATTCTTTAGATTAAACTTGTTTTATTTCAGTTAGTTTCTGAGGCAACATTTTTGTTTGTTTGTTTTTTATGCATCTAATATTAATATTTTATATCAGCTAAAATCAATTAATAAAAACTTTTCTATTGATTTGTTATTTTAATTATAGCATGTAAGAAATGTTTACACACACAAATTAAGTTTATATACTATTGAGTGCATGCTACTTCATCTTAAATGTTTTGATGCTCCATTTGTGTCATTTTATTATTTTCACTAGTAATGGTAAATGGTAAATGGACTGCATTTATATAGCGCTTTCACAGACCCAATGGCCACCAAAGCGCTTATGCAAGTTAGTAATGCAAGTTGATCATTTCTGAAATAAATGTTGTGCTGAAGTCTAATTTCTGAATGCAGTAATCATCATAATGATCAAAAATCCCAGTTTTCTTTTTAATTGTCCTTTGTCCGATTAAGTTTTGAATGTCCATGAAATCTTTGCAGGTGCTCTTGGCAGCGGCGGTTTGCACTAAGGCAGGAAAAGCCATAGTGTCACGACAGTTCGTAGAGATGACGCGAACCCGCGTCGAGGGCCTTCTGGCTGCCTTTCCCAAACTGATGAATACAGGCAAGCAGCACACTTTTGTGGAAACAGACAGCGTGCGCTACGTCTACCAGCCCCTGGAGAAGCTCTACATGGTTCTGATCACTACAAAAAACAGCAACATCCTGGAGGACTTGGAGACACTAAGGCTTTTCTCCCGAGTGGTAAAGCTTGCTTTTTTTATTCTCCCAATTATTGCGCTTCTTTGATGTATCTTGAATAAGTGATGGGTTTCCATATTTTTTCAGATCCCTGAATATTGCAGAGTATTGGAGGAAAGCGAGATCTCTGAGCACTGTTTTGATCTCATATTTGCATTTGATGAGATCGTAGCCCTGGGCTACCGGGAGAACGTTAATCTGGCCCAGATTCGCACTTTTACTGAGATGGATTCTCATGAAGAGAAAGTCTTCAGGGCTGTCAGAGAGGTCTGATATTTGATGAAACATCCAGGGTAAAATTACTCTCCGTTTTAAGTTTAAATCAAACACTAACTCAAATTTTCTGGGTTTCTCTCAATTCTGCACTTCAAAAGACCCAAGAAAGAGAAGCAAAGGCCGAGATGAAACGCAAGGCCAAAGAGCTGCAGCGAGCAAGACAAGATGCCGAACGTGCTGGGAGGAAATCGCCAGGCTTCGGAGGTTTTGGAAATTCAGGAATGAGCAGCTTCACATCAGCCACCATCATCACGGATACTATAGAGCCAGAGAAGCCCAAAGTGTCTCCTGCTACAGTCAGGTATGAGCTTTACCTGTGGGCCATGATACATGGAAATATATAAGTGTACAGAAGTTAATCTGCCCTGTTCTTCCTCTAGGCCAAGTGGTTCAAGCAAAGCACTGAAGCTGGGTGTCAAGGGGAAAGAGGTGGATAACTTTGTGGACAAACTAAAGTCAGAAGGAGAAAATATTGTCACATCCAGTGCAGGAAGGAAGGCATCAGAGGCATCTAAAGTCCTTCAGCCTCCAGTGAATATAGAGAGGTATTGCTTACTGAGTTTATTTCTGTATTTGACACATTCTACTCCCTATATTGTTATGCACCCTACCGTTCAAAAGTTTGCAGTCGGTAAGATTCTTTTTTTATAAATACTTTTTTTTTTAATTAAGTTAATTTTTGTAAATTTGTAATTTTAAAGTAAATTTTGTTAATCGAAAGTGAAAGTATAATGTTAAAAATTACGGATTTTTTTTACTTTGGTCATCAAAAAATCCTGAAAAATGTATCACGTTTTCCACAAAAATATTCAGCAGCACAGCTATTTTCAACATTGATAATAAAAATAATCAGCATATTATAATGATTTCTGAAGGATCATGTGATACTGAAGACTGGAGTAATGATGCTGAAAATTCAGCTTTGCCATCATAGGAATAAATTGCATTTAAAAATATATTAAACTACAAAACAGTGATTTTGAATTATAATAGTATTTCACAATATTACTGTATTTTTTTTTATCTAATAAATGCAATCTTGGTGAGCATAAGGGAATCCTTTCAAAAACATTTATTTAAATCATTAAAATCATATCAACCCCACACTTTTGCACAGTAGTGTATTTTATGATATTATTTTCAGCGTATGTCTGTTGTTAATGGCAGTTAATGAACTCTGTTTCCCAGTGTACACCTGAGGGTGGAAGAGAAGATGTCTCTGACCTGTGGTCGGGATGGTGGACTGCAGAACATGGAGGTTCTGGGCATGATCACTCTGAGAGTCACAGATGAAAAAAATGGCCGCATTTCTATACTCCTCAACAACAATGACAAGAAAGGAGCACAACTACAGGTGTGTGAGACACAACACAGCATGTCATGGTCTCAGCATGTATTTTGAAGGGGAAGTTGTGGACAGTATGGGATTTTAGAAAGATAAACTATGTTCTCACTCAGTTTTCCCACTGATTTAGATCTTCAAAAATCTTTCGTCTTGACCGTGTGACTCACATTCTTTCATTTATCCTTCAGACTCACCCTCATGTTGATAAAAAGCTGTTCACCACCGAGTCCCTGCTTGGTCTGAAAAACCAGGATAAGTCCTTCCCTCTCAACAGTGATTTGGGGGTGCTGAAATGGAGGATACAGAGCACAGATGAGTCTCTCATTCCTTTAACTAGTGAGTCTTATTTTCATACTTAAGGATTTTGTATGGCAGCACTTTCATGAACATGTCAATCATGCATGCATCCCATGTTGTCCTCTCAGTTAACTGTTGGCCATCAGAAAGTGGAAGTGGCTGTGACGTCAACATTGAGTATGAACTTCAGGACGAGGGACTCGAACTCAATGATGTTATCATTACTATTCCTGTGCCGTAAGTGCATTATGAATCATTCCCTTTTAATATTGTTTTATGTTTTTGTTTTTATTGTGTAAACATTTAATTATGCACCAATGTATCGACCAATAATTTGCAGATAAAGCAATTTTTTCATTTATTGGCCAGTGGCCGATTGTTTAAAAACAGCCGATGATCAGGGCCAATCAAAAGGGGGCAGAAAAATGTGTCGGACTGCAACTGATACTGTGTGCGAAGAAACTGTATCTTGTGTTGAATTTAAGACTGTCGAAGTTAACGTGACAATAACGCATTAACACTTAACATGAAAATTTCACTTTGAGGTTTTTTAACATTAATATGAGTTCCCCTAGCCTGCCTATGGTCCCCCAGTGGCTAGAAATGGCAATAGGTGTAAACCAAGCCCTGGGTATCCTGCTCTGCCTTTGATAAAATGAAAGCTCATATGGGCCAATCTGGAATCTTCCCTATATGTCGTCATATGGAGAAAGGTTGCCTCCCCCTTCTCTGCTTTGCCCGCCCCGAGAATTTGGCCCGCCCATGAGAAAATGAGCTACGACAGTGCTAGCACGATATTGTTTTTTCCTCGAGAGACATCATGGCTTGCAAACGAGCGAAGCATGGCAGTTGCTCAGTGTTTGGATGTATAAATGAACACAAAAGTCTTTTTTTAGTTCCTTCAAGTAATAATGGCAGAGGTCTGACTAATATAGTGGTGCTGGTTAGTGTCTGTAGCTGATATTTTATATATATATACATGACAGAGTGGACAAGCAGGTGTTGAGTAGAGGTTAATCTTCAGGAGTAAATCATGGGTTATGTGTAACATGACTTCAATATACGTGGACATGGAGAACTTTGTCATTAAAAAATGAGCCAGAGTAGTCTTCTCTAAACTACAAAGATTACTGATATAGATGCTAATACAGCCTTAGAACGATAGCAAATCAGAGCAACATGAAAAGCCAACAACGTAGGCTACCGTTAGCTACAAGATAATAACTGTAACAGCGCACATAAACCAACTAAATTACCGTATCCAGACACAATATTTTAAACTAACCATTCGGAGACGTCCTGCTGTAGCTGCTGAGTTGCAACTTCCAGGTGCTTCTCCATCCAGATCAGATTCTGGGTCAAACTGAGCGTGTCTACGAGCCATTGCGATACATCCACTGTAAACATAACCGTGGGCAAGCTGGTCAAGACCACACCCCCACCCTCCACCTTGCCCCGCCTCTCTCCTCCTCATTAGTATTTAAAACTACACAGAAATGGCACGTCCTAAGGAAAGCTCATTGTGGGACTGGCTCGTAACGCCCACCACACACCAGCTTACTGGTGGAGAGGAGACAGTATATAAAAGCATCCAAAAAGCAGCATGTCATAGGACCTTAAAAAAAAAAAAAAAAAGCGATGTTAAAGCAGGCTATATTTGACCCTATGGAAAGCTCAAGCCAGGGTTGCCAGGTCCGCTTTTTTTCCCTATACCAAACATTATTTGTAGCACGCCTCCCATGGGGCGATATGACCAAATTCTTGTTTCACGATATGATATGTATATCACGATTTAGTTATTTTATCTAATTTCTGTTATAAAAAATAAGAAAAAAGAAGCAAATTACAAACGTATTTCATCTCTCTGAAGTGTAAATAGTGCTATAAATTTACATAACCCGATATACACGATACAGCAAAATCTTTAACGATAGACATTTTATACCATGGTAATGATATATATCGTCATACCGCCAGGCCTAATGCCTTCTTTCCAATAATACCTAAGAGCTTTTTGCTATGTTACTTCTAATAAGAAACAAAGTCTCAGCTTTCAAATTCTTTCCATTTTATCACAAAATTCAAAACATAAATGGTGTTTTGACGCTCTTAAATGTGACATGACAGATTACTGTAGCGCCTCAGTTCAAGCAGCACCTACTTATGTGTAACTTGAAAATGAATAATCGGAGACCGCTGTCAGCGGAGAAATTTAGTATTGGTGCATCTCTTTATTTATTCATTAAAACTATGCATAATAATACAAATATATTTTAGAATATATTTAAAATATAATCTATTTTAGACTGATTTAGGATGTCAACTTTGTAAAAGGATTTCATTCTATCTACCATAAACTCTGGCTCCTCTGATTATGCAGGTCAGGTGTTGGTGCTCCTGTGGTCGGTGATCTGGATGGGCAGTATAACCATGACAGCAGGAAAAACTTATTGGAATGGTCACTGCCCGTTATCGATGAGAAGAACAAGAGTGGCAGCCTGGAGTTCAGTATAGATGGAAAACCCAACGACTTCTTCCCAATCAACGTTTCTTTTGTCTCCAAGCGTAACTTTTGTGACATTCAGGCAAGTTATGCTGGTTTATCTATGATATAATGCAACAAAAATGAGTCCTAGTGAGAAAGGAAATGACTACATATCGATTGTTTCCACAGGTGGCCAAGGTGACATACGTAGGGGGAGGCGGTCCAGTCAAATTCTCCTTAGAGACATCATTTGTTGTGGATAAGTATGAGATCCTGTAAATGTTTCCTGGTGGAGGATCGTTTTAACGGATCAGAGAGCGTGCTGTACGTTAACAGAGCGCTCAAAACATTCTCTGACATGGGCTGCAGTACTTCTGTGTGTGTTTGTCTTAAAGGAAAATAATCTACTTTTATATAAACTGGACTTTCAGCTGCTCAGTACCAAGTGCAGTCAGACACACCTGCCAGGAAAGACAAAAGAATAAAATACAGCACTGCACCTGAAGACATCAAGGGAAGATCAGTGTCATCCTACAGCAGATGTATTATAAGACCATATGAACCCTTCTGACCCTTCAAAGAAATAGAATGAAATTGGAAAATTATGTACTTGTCGCATAGGTTTTGTACAGAATTGCGATATAATTGACTTTTCTTTTTTTCAAACCACGTGATCTGCCCATTAGCAATTTGGATTTATTTCTAATTATCAAGGTTTTCTAATATGGAAACAGACGTAATATTGTAGTACCCAAAAAATATGTGGATGATGATCATAGCTGTGCTTGTGCAATTAGAACTGACACTGCATTAAATGTGCATACTCCAAATTCACACAATTCATCTCTTTAAAATGGCATTGATTTAACTGTACATCAACACAAAGCGCAAACGCTATTTGCCTTTTAGTATCTGCCCTTTTTTTTGTTCTGTTTATATTTATGTAATCATTAGTTTGAATATTAATCTTAAACAGGAAGATTTTTCATTCTCGGTTGTTTTGTAAGTAATGTTACACATAATCTGTTTAAATGTTTCTGGCTTTTTATTCATTGCTGCATTTATTTGGCTAAACAGGAAAATATATTCTCCCTGGCTTCCCAGATGTTATTAAGAACAGATTTATTTTTTTTGTATTTCCATAACGTAAAATACATTTATCAGCGCACACTCGATGATTACGGAACGCCAAGGGGAGGGTTACGACATTCCATTCTGCTGTAAGATACTTATGAATACCTTTAATCAATAATAAAGTCAAATTTAAATTAAAGTGTATTTTCTGAGCTCTTCCTGCCTCAATATGTGTTTTTGAATACTGTGCATGGTATATGTATTGGTGGTTCATGCTAAGGCAGGCTTCACTATTGCTTATGCTTAGAGTTAAGCTTTGTTTAAATCCCTAACCCTTTGTATTAAATTTAAATCAACCCGCACCAGACATGAATTATGCCTCAAATCATGTGACTTGTTGAGTAGTGGTGTGTTTAAGCACCTAGAACACCCCAGCAACCGAATAGAAAGAAACAGTTAAAAACCTTTCAGATGGTTGATTGTTTTGGTGTAAGATTTGTGAGTATTATTTGTAATGATAAATTGACTGCCCAGCCCTGGTTTGGTGGACTTCATTAGCTAGTGGACTGGGAGTTTGTTGTGGATTATACAAGCATGTGAGGAATCTCAGAGACAAGGCAATGGCATTCAGAGTTGATAATGCATTAGGTATGCTTGAGTAGAGGAGATTCCTGCCAATGAATCACTTCCTCAGCCAATTACTCAGAGAAATCATTTACATCTGCTCTGACGTGGCTTTTTGAAATACTTGACTCTGACTAATATTTTTGTATAATGATGCTAAACTGTATATTTTACTTTGTGCTTTGAGAGACTTAAAACGTCATAGCTATGTAGTTATGGAGCCCCTAAAGGGACACGATGATGGACACAAATATGAGATAGGAGAAAAATAAATAAAATTGCATTCCCCAGAGAAACTTGAGTTTGTTTGCATTCCACCGTGAAAATGTACGTTCGCTCGCAAAACTTTTAAGTTATTTGCGAGTGAATGCAGAGTTTCTCGGGGTAACGCAAAAAGTTTTGAGAGTAAATGCAAAGTTTCTCTGAACGCAAAATATTTGTGAGAGTGCTGTCAAATCGAATAATCTAACATAAAAGTTTGTGCTTATATAATGTTTGTGTATATATGTGTGTGTATGTATATACAGTGGGGAGAACAAGTATTTGATACACTGGCGATTTTGCAGGTTTTCCCACTTACAAAGCATGTAGAAGTCTGTAATTATAGGTACTCTTCAACTGTGAGTGACGGAATCTAAAACAAAAATCCAGAAAATCACATTGTATGATTTTTAAGTAATTAATTAGCATTTTATTGCATGACATACGTATTTGATGCATCAGAAAAGCAGAACTTAATATTTGCTACAGAAACCTTTGTTTGCAATTACAGGGATCATACGTTTCATGTAGTTCTTGACCAGGTTTGCACACACTGCAGCAGGGATTTTGGCCCACTCCTCCATACAGACCTTCTCCAGATCCTTCAGGTTTTGAGGCTGTCGCTGGGCAATACGGACTTTCAGCTCCCTCCAAAGATTTTCTATTGGGTTCTGGTCTGGACACTGGCTAGGCCACTCCAGGACCTTGAGATGCTTCTTACGGAGCCACTCCTTAGTTGCCCTGGCTGTGTGTTTCGGGTCGTTGTCATGCTGGAAGACCCAGCCACGACCCATCTTCAATGCTCTTACTGAGGGAAGGAGGTTGTTGGCCAAGATCTCGCGATACATGGCCCCATCCATCCTCCCCTCAATACGGTACAGTCGTCCTGTCCCCTTTGCAGAAAAGCATCCCCAAATAATGATGTTTCCACCTCTATGCTTCACGGTTGGGATGGTGTTCTTGGGGTTGTACTCATCCTTTTTCTTCCTCCAAACACGGCGAGTGGAGTTTAGACCAAAAAGCTCAAATTTTGTCTCATCAGACCACATGACCTTCTCCCATTCCTCCTCTGGATCATCCAGATGGTCATTGGCAAACTTCAGACGAGCCTGGACATGCGCTGGCTTGAGCAGGGGGACCTTGCGTGTGCTGCAGGATTTTAATCCATGACGGCGTAATGTGTTACTAATGGTTTTCTGTGGTCCCAGCTCGCTTCAGGTCATTGACCAGGTCCTGCCGTGTAGTTCTGGGCTGATCCCTCACCTTCCTCATGATCATTGATGCCTCACGAGGTGAGATCTTGCATGGTGCCCCAGACCGAGGGAGATTGACCGTCATCTTGAACTTCTTCCATTTTCTAATAATTGCGCCAACAGTTGTTGCCTTCTCACCAAGCTGCTTGCCTATTGTCCTGTAGCCCATCCCAGCCTTGAGCAGGTCTACAATTTTATCCCTGATGTCCTTACACAGCTCTCTGGTCTTGGCCATTGTGGAAAGTTTGGAGTCTGTTTGATTGAGTGTGTGGACAGGTGTCTTTTATACAGGTAACGAGTTCAAACAGGTGCAGTTAATACAGGTAATGAGTGGAGAACAGGAGGGCTTCTTAAAGGAAAACTAACAGGTCTGTGAGAGCCGGAATTCTTACTGGTTGGTAGGTGATCAAATACTTGTCATGCAATAAAATGCAAATTAACTATTTAAAAATCATTTAAAAAACGCTAAAGCATTGACATACAATTTTTCCTCCGTATATTTTTCCTCCCATCTCATATTTTTTCCATTACCATGTCCCTTTAAATAATTTCAACGTAATCTTTTTGTCCATTTATTTATTTTTCATGTAATTGTGTATTGAGAGGGATGATGTGCAGTCAAACTAAAATGACTAAAAACTGAAATAAAAAATTAAACTAAACAGAAAACAATCTAATAAAAATATATAAATTTATAAAAAAAAAAAAAAACGAACTATAAAATTAAATAAATAATACTAGAATAACAATGGTTGTGACGCTTTCCCTTTGTAGCATTACAACCCTTGATATTGTTTAATTTATTTATTTAGACAAATTAGTAGAGAATTTTAATATTGCCTGTTTATTGGTATATTTATTGGTCAAAACTTTGCAACAATAGACTTTGAATATCGGTGCATCTCTATGATAGCGCCAGGTTAACTGTTCTTTGTCGCTTTTATAATCCTGTCTTTAAATGTATAACTTTATACAATCTTTCCTTGTTGACTATCATAAATTTGTCTCTCTGCATATTTTACAAAGTCAAAGTCATGGTCACTGACCACAGCTTAAGTCCGTGAAATATGTGACCCATATCTACAGGGGATGATCTGAATGTGAAACACGGTCTTATCTGGTAGAATCTGACTCTATGTTTGATGTTGACTCTAATCCACGGGGAAAGTTTAGGGCGGGCTGAGAAAGCAGATTTAACATCTGATTTGTGGGTTTGATGAAGGGACTGAAGGGTGTAGGCTCAAAGAATAGGGATCATATCTGTGCTGACCTAATTTCCTATATGATTGCTCGCAATGGAGAAAAAAAACGAGGTGAAGTCTGGGGGGAGAGATGTGTGGACAGTGATTGTGATGGAGGAGGGAGTAAAGGTTGATATACAGACAGTAGTTCTCACACTGTCACAGTCAAATCAGTAGGTGACCATATGGTTTCCTTGAGAGGAGAAGAGGGGGTGTATCCCTCTTTGGGGTTGAGAAAAAAGAGGAGGGGTGTTAATGACCACTATCCCGGTCATAAAAGAGGGCGGGTCTTTATTTCGGATGAATGAACAAACAGATAAGTACTGAGCCAGGCTTTGTTAAAGGGTCACATGAAAGAGTGAGTGGGGGCAGAGGAACTAGCATGGGTGAAGAACTTACATGGTCACATGGGATTTTGCTATCAATCTGAGATTCATTAAAAACTTTATTTTAATTATTTACGACGGATTAAGTTTTTGGAGTTAATGATTTATGAGTTTTCTGGGGGTTGGTGATTTGTCTCGGTCTGAAATAGGCCATTCTTCCAGGTTGGCTAATATGGAATACACCATGTTCTGAACGTTCAGGATCCCAACAGACAGCAGTAAAGCCTTCACCATCCAGGATTCTAACATGTTGCTCAAGAAGGTCCGATTTCAGGTTAGTTCCATTATATTTCTGAAACCTAGTCACAAACTCTTAACAGTGATGTCAATAACTGGACACGTGCTTTTAGGTTTATGTATGATGTGATGTGTGAATCTGAATGCATGATTTCTGTTTTCTAGATCTAGTTAAAGTATGGTTTCCTCAATTTCTAGCATCTTTGAATATTTATATATTTGGAATTTCAGACAGGATAATGAAGTGATGTGATTTGCCTATATATATATATATATATATATATATATATATATATATATATATATATATATATATATATATATATATATATGTATATATATGTGTGTGTGTGTGTGTATGTGTATATATGTGTATGGGTCAATGACATGGCGTGTCAATTCTGGTGTCCAAAGCATATTCATAATATTAAAAATGTATATATTTTTAAATGCACTTCATAAAGTGTCTCAACTTCCCCCTCTTTAATTACTCATGTGAGAATTCATTATAAATAATTAATCTTTAAGGAGCTCAAAAGTCCCAAAATGTCATTCCGGGTAACTGTCCCGGCTTAAAATCTGAATACAAAAATCCGACAAAAATGTATGTATGTATATATATACATATATATGTTTCTGTGTATCTATGTGTGTGTGTATATATTTATGTATATGTAGCCTATATATATGTGTGTATATGTATTTATGTATGTATATATATATATGTGTGTGTGTATTTGCATTTTATGTAATGTAATATACATAAATATATTACAAATTATATAATACATAAAAATATAACTAATGTATACTTATATATAACTATTATTATTATTACTACATTAATTAACACTTTATTTTAAGGTGAAGTAGTTGTTACTACATGTACTACTTACTATAGTAATAATATTAAATGCATAATTTTTGCATAATTACAAGTAACTAACCCTAAACCAAACCCTAACTCTACAGTAAGTACATGTAGTTAATTAATATTACTCTGTACTTATTTGAGTAAGCACTAAAATAAAGTGTAACCTTACATTATCATTATAATTAACAGCATAATTTGTCACTATATCACAATAGTGAATTCAGTATATGTGTCTTCTGTGTGCTGAAAAATACTTCAAAAGCCAGAAGCTGATTTACAGTTTTTAGGGCCTTAAGGTGCTGACTAAATAATCCCATTCTTACAGAGGCCATCTCAGGGATGTTTTCCCGCAGTAAAAGTGAGAGCGAGAGTTAAGATCTTCCACACCTGTCATAAGACCCTCCAGCTGCCCTGCTTTCCCCCCACCGTGGTGACAAGCCTTTGAGCTGGACCTTTAACATGTGAAACACAGGAGGAAATTAGATGCATTCTGAGTGAGCATGAGGAATTTCCTTAGGAAGAAACAGAACAAACAGCAGTCTTACTGTCCTAGGAGTTGCATGGGTGCTTCTGTTACAGGCTTATTTGACACTTACATGTTATGTAAGGATAGGGGGAAGAGTAAAGTTGGCCAAATTTAAGCTGTATTTAAAAGTTCAGGATAGGCTAATGTTACTTTCTAGATTACTTGCATTAAGATTGCCGTATGGATTTGATGTACTTACCAGGTCCATTTATTGGTATTATGTGATTTATAGGTGATCAGTCACTAGAGGGCACTGTTGTCACATCATTCAAAATTGTATAAGCTGACACAATTTGCATCGCTTTTGATTGTGAAAATGTGTATTTTGAATTGTTCAATCATCTAGGGCAGTGTCTCTATTTCACTAATTAAAAACAAACTAAGTCTCAAAGGGAAATTGCTCAAAATGAGTCTCACAGATGTTTATTATTGAACTCAATAGGCCTAAAATCGCTCAAAGCGAAATTGTTTTTCTGCATAACAGTCAATCTCTTGCAAGGTTTCGTGTTCTTATCAAACATAAGCAACTTAACCTGCTGATTTGTCAATTGTGAAGATCTTTTTAGCACGGCATTTTTCTTGGTACATCAACAATTTCATTCAGTGACTTTCAAAAGGCTTACCTTTTCTGTCAAATTTCTTTCCAAGCAGTTCGCTAACCGCCAACTATAGCCTATGTTAAAGACATTTTAAAACTTACGTTTTTGTGAAGATTTCTAAATCTATCAGAACTGACAAAATAACGAGTTTGTGTGTTTTTCCAATTATCCGACACGGACACCATTAGCCTACCATTATCTGTGAGCATCCTTTTTAATCTTACTTTCGTGTTTATTGAAATGTTTGCAAATGCATTTAACATTTACTTTAAGAAAAAAAAACAAAAAACTTTACATTTGGCTAATTCAAGCCTTAATTACCCCCCCTCCCCCTCACAAGTTCACTTTCACAGTAAGTTCAAATAAATTGTGTTTCCCCAGGGACCTTATTGCATGAGACCACATATAATATTTCTTAATTTGTAAATATGGTGCTGTTGTGTAGGTTATAGCCTAAAAGCCAATTTAGTACACCACATAAGAAAAAATTTATCATAATTATGACATAAAAGTAGAAATTATGAGATACTAAGTCAAAATTAGCCAAAGATAAAAAGTGAAAATTATCATACACTAAGTCATCATGACTTGCATCATTATAGCTATATTTCAACTTTTTGTCATAATTGTCTTTATATGTCATCATTTCAACTTTTCATCTCATAATTATAATTAGAAAACCATAAAGAATTATGAAAGCGTAAATGATAAATGAAAAGTCATTTTCAAGAACTCTTCAGAAGTTCAGAGTGAATTCAGATGACACCACAAAACCCATACTTTTGAATTACTTAATCTTCATCCAAAGTGATAAATAAACAAGTGAGACGAAAGCCAACCTTTTTTTAAAGCATTCCTCATAATCTTTAAACATCAAGCTCTTATTGGCTGGCTTAGAGCCAGCAGACCACTTCAAAACACTCGACGTGCCCCTCCTATTGGAAAGGGGATAAATTATGCTGTGAATCGAAACAGAGAAAGGAAAAGAGTCAAGCTTGCAAATACAAACCGATGAGAAATAGAGCGCACTCAGTTGGAAGAGGACTAGTGTGTCCTATTTGAGAGAAGCACCTGATCCTGCAAGAGCATGCTTTTCTTTGGTGTAGTGCCAGTGAGAGTCAGGACTGACACAGGACTATACAAACAGTGACAAAAGCCGGACTGACCTCAGGTCTCCAGTGCTCTGGCACCTTCCCAAGAAACCCTCAGAAAGAGGAACAGCATTGTGGACGGATGCCACTGTCTTTTTGTGCACCTTCTGCAGAAAAGTGAGTTTCAGCCTTTCCTGAAATTGACTTATTTCTGCAGCAGGGGTCTCTGCAAGGTTGGTGAACAAGTGAGAAGTTCTTTGACTGAAAGAATGAGTGCCTTGTGTCAGGCTAGGAGTGGTTGGCAGAACAGGAAGGCAGAGAACGAGTGAGAGGGGGAGAGAGACAGTCACTGAGGGAGACGACTTTTGTCCCGTGCTGGGAAGGAGAATCTGCTGTGTGTCTGTGATGTTTGTGGTCGAACGTGTGCCAGGAAGAACCTCACAGCCCTCTACTATCCTCAAGACTCTATCCATCTTCATAATGTCTTGTCCATGAGGAACCATGTGTTTGCCTACTGAGGGTCTTGTTTCATAAGCTGCCAGAAAGTTCTTACAGGTAAGGTCTCCTGTACGGCTTATAAGAAACTTCACTTTTTAGACTGTTTAAATAAGTTTACTTGGTGGATGACAGTAACTGCTCAAGGGCAACTATTTTTTTTTTATGTTTTGAACTTCAAAATGTGTCTGTTGTTGGATATTAAGAACTTGTGTCTATGTAACACAATCTACTTTTTCAAGATATTAAAATTGTTGAATTTCATGAAACCTGTCAATAACATATGCAAAGTCCAATTTCTCCACAGTCAAAAGGAAAACTAAATAAATGTGTGTGTATATTTGAAGAGTTCAGATGCAAAAGCCTCTAAGTGCCATCTGAAATTTTCTTCTAGAATGATAATTTTTATCAAGCTTGTATATTTAAGTTCAGTAATTTCACTTAAATGGCAATGAAAATTACCTATGAATTGTCATTTAAGTGAAATTACTGAACTTAAATATACAAGCTTGATAAAAATTATCATTCTAGAAGAAAATTTCAGATGGCACTTAGAGGCTTTTGCATCTGAACTCTTCATTTATTTATTTATTTACTTATTATTTTTATTAAAAAGATTTTTTAGGGCTGTTAAGAGTTTTTTTATTATGCAAATGTATCCCTTTTTTTTTTATTAACATTTTTCCTTAAATTTTTAGCAAATACTAATGATTTTTTTTTTTTTACTTTTGAGCTTTTTGTTGTTGTCATTTTCGTTATTCTTAGTGGACATTTTAATATCATAATTTTTTTCCCGTATTGCAATAAGAGATCCTGTAATGCAATGTTTTTTATTTAATTACTAAAGACATTGAACTAAAGACAGCAAATACTAACATTAAGTATTAATATTCTCAATTAAATTTACATTTTAATTATAAGTATTTTTGACATTACAGGAATGACAATTTAAAATGGCAGGGGACATTTGAATAGCTGTCATTAAAATAATTTCTTAATGCAAACAAAATTTTAAAATATAGGCTTCATTTTATGTATGCAATCACTTTTGGGTGATTGTATACATAATATGTCAAATATTGACAAAAACAATCGTTGGGTTTAAAAATGTAACTGTTGGTTTGTCCATATTTCAAACAACCCAGCATTTTTTAAGAGTGATATAATTACTAATTTTGTCCTAATGTTGAGTTGAAATGACCTGGAAATGTTCTTGGCTGGATTTGTGAGATTCTGATCCAGAAACCTGGTCCACTCAAATCAGCTGTGATCCAAACATAGGTTGTTAGTTTTAGAAATCATTGCTGTTTAAAAAAATATATAAAACTATCAGTCCATGTGGAATGATGTTTTTCATAGCAGATATAGCATGAGATCCTGAAAGTTTTTCACTGCCAAATGCAGGCAAAATAAATGAGCTTTGTCCTTGTTTTTATCAGCGCTGACGACACAACTTAGCCCACATTGTGAGAATCTCAGACTATAGCCACTGGCCTCGGGAAAACAACAGAAATAGTATGAAAACAAGGAGGTGACAAGATCTGTGCCTGACCTTTCATTTACTAAGAGGAGAACAGATAGAAAGAGACCAGAGGCACCACACTGGAAGTGCCACGTTAGTAGCTCTCTCTCATCCTGATCTCCCACCCAAAACAGAGCAGTCCATTGAGCCAGTACAGAGACACAGGGAGAGGGGGAGAGTGGGGTCTTTCCATGATCACTTTAGAGGGTCAGTGGTGAGTGAAAAATGCTTCACTGGTTTTGATAATCAAGCCTCTGTTGTCCAGGTCATCTCTGTTTCCAAAAAAAAAAAGAGAAAAATAAGAAGAGAAATCACAGGGCTGAAAATGAGGGCTGAAATCACAGTCCCTGCCAATGACCGTGTGTTTTATTGGAATTGATTTGCTTGGAAGTGGAATACAGACACGTTCATTAGTCGTGTTTGCTAAAGCAAGCAGAACGATTGCTATTGCTCACTATGGTTAGGGACTTGCTTATTTAACTGAAGCACATAAGGGGCCATTCACACAGAAAACGTAAGATTTAAAAATATATTTATTTATTTTATCTTGAGCGCTGTGTCATTAGCAAAATACTGGAAAAGACACAAGACGCAGGCACAACAGTCAAACATGTCCTTCTAGCCAGGGCCTATAAACTAACTTTTTGCCACACCTGCCAGTGGCTGGTGAATTTACAGACCATAAATACTTTTTTACCAGCCATGAAACATTCATGTTTTCATTTTTAGATACCAGTGATAATTCACAACTCTCTATTCCAATTTCGATATACCACAGCTAAAACTACTATAAATTTAAAACATTATTAAAGATAAATAAACAGTCAGGAATAGCACAAACAAATACTTCAGAACAAAAGAAATAACCTGCTTTCAGGTACACACATAGTCTTCACTGTATAAATGAAACATAGATTCATTCTTATTAAAGTTCAAAAAGTGTATTCTGATTTTATCTGTCTTTTGTTGTTTGATTAACATTATACATCTGACACTGACATATTAACACTAATACACAGACAACAGTATAGGAATATTAGGCTGCTGTCACTTTAAGACTTGTATGTATCCAATAAACTGATACTTTACACGTTTTCTTTCTCAACTATTTACGTTCACTTAAGACATAACCGACTATGGTAACTACCTTGTGTAAATTTGTTCTTTCAAGCACAAGAAGACGTGAAAGAGAGCTAAATTCAATATTCACGTGTAGTCTGAGTCACAGCTTTCTTGGCGCGTGCTCAGATGTTTGCGCATATAAAACGTCCCACAGTGAGCGAGTAACAGATTGAGTTCCCTCGTGTCTTCTTGCGCTTGAATATTTAAATGATCAAGGCTCAAACGTTCGTGACGACACAGCACTGGCTCGTCAACTGTCCCGGCGTTGTTCATGTTCCAATAACTTTGCATTGTTAGAATTAATAAAAAATGTACCAGCCAACTGGTGATTGGTTTCAAATACTCGCCAACGCCGATTTTTACTCGCACTTGGCGCTTGCCGAGTGTTAATTTGAGACAATTTTACATAGAAAAACTATAGAAAAGCAGCACAATGGAATGCAAAGCATGCTCCGTGAACGACCCTTTAATTGTAAATAATAGGTTACATCAAATTGTGCATCGTCATGTCTGTAACACAACAATGTGCTATTACTTTCAGAACAGGTAATCAACCACTTAGAAATATCTCAGAACACTGTAGCAGCCGCATGTGCATGCGTGTGGCCCCACGACAACATCTGCACTTCATGATCGATTTTCCAAGATGTTCTTTCCCATGTCCTGCACTCGCTCTTCCTCTCTCTGTCTGAGATTTCCTCCAGACACTTAAACACATTTTCCTGAGCATCATTATTCACTGCTAACACTCCTGTGCTCAGCAGCCCTGTGTGGAATTTCATTTGGGATTTGAAAGAGCTCTCATGGAGATGGAGCCAGGGTCATTTTGTGAAATGTATTTGTTATCGGACTAGCATAATGGCAGGTCAGAATGAGAGTAAGAATGGCTCCAGCTGCGGTTAAAAGGTGGTGGCTGGAAAAGCTGTGCAATTTGGGTGATGTCATCCTTTTTTCTCACTGTCTACCTCATGCATTTACACTAAAACAGCAAAAATGTGACTTTAGGCTGGAATACACTTCACAACTTTTAAAATCTAAGCTGAAGCTAAAAAATCTGAGTCTGTGCCCATCATACACTAGCAGAACCTGATTTCAGCAAGTACAACATGATCCTGGATAAACATCTTTGTTGACCCAGGAACAACATTCCAATCAACAAATCAGATTTGAGGGACAAGTTTACAGTTTATGTCAAGTTTAGGCTTACAACCAGGGTTAGGTGCTTCTATATCATTGTTATTCAGTTATTATTTCCCTCTGATTTTAGAGATGAGTTATGGGTAGTGTTAGGTTTAGGGGTAGGACAGGAATGTTGTTGCAAGATCAGCAAAATATGTTGACCCAGGAACGCGTCTAACTCAGTGAAATCAAGCAAGCCATAGACTACGATATTTTCTGCAAAATCGGTCAACTCTGACTATCCATTATCTGCAGATTGGCTTGGACTTTCAGCAACTAGTGTATTCCAGCCTTTACTGAGATATAGTGAGTCTGAGACAAAAGAAGGACTGGAGGAAGGAGGTTGTTGACAATATTTCCATTAGGCCAAGAGATTTCCAAAGCTGTTTCCTTTTACTCTGCGTCCACCTCCTCCCATTCACTAACTCACAGCCCTCCTTCAGTTACTCTCTGGGAAGAACTCTGGGAATACACACTGTAGACCAGCTTTGGTTGACATCACGGTTTCTATGCATAGTTCTTGTGCATAGATCATCTGATGTCTGGGAGAGTGTGGAGAGACGGGACCCAGAGTCAGGAGGAGAGGGGTGAGTCTGGGACGCTTGCTTTGGCAGCAACCCATTGTATCTCAACAGCTTTTAATAGCACAGCAAAATGAGGTGTTGACGTCATTCTCCTTCTGCCTTGAAGCATTGAGGCCCTGCATGTTAGCCACTTTCTGCCACTTTCCAGCTGAGGTGAAATTCTTGGCTTTGAGCTTCTCACATTTTTGGATGGAGATTAAAGAGGTGATCTGAGCAGTTTTGCCAAGGAGTTTAGGGCTGGACACTGGCACCAATGCCTCACGCACCTGATCAAGGTCTGACATTATAGTCATGTGAATCTCTTTCTGACCCAAGGATTTTAAATGATACAGTACAAAACAAAGCTTTTGAACTGGATTGGCTGGCATTAGGCTTTGGACAAGGCATTGGAAATTTTGAAGAGCTGGTCGTGGCTTTGGAGCTTCTGTTTAGAGGATACAAGCATGTGTAATGTGCTAGCTTCATTGCTTAAGATCCAAATCAACATCTCTGCAAAGGTAAAGCAATTATTTGAGTATGAAAATAAAGAATTAGGTCTTGAACACTGACCGTGTTAAACAGGGCTTTTCTGTATGCTTTTTGCTCTGCGTAGGTGCTTGTGTCTATGAATTTGGAGTTTGGGTCCTGTGGTCCCCTGTGGAGGAGAGCCAGGCCCCTTCGCCACTCCTCTGCAAGGATTAAACGGTGAAAAGAACTCTTTGTGCCGGCTGCACTGGAATGCCTGTTGAGCCCAGTGTCTTTAGGAAACAAACAGCCAAAGTCAACGGAACATTTGAGCAAGTGCCTGTTGGAATATTGTGTTCACTTGAGCCCCTGCCCTGCGCAGCCCCCTCAACAGACCAGAGAAAGAGTGACTCACTCTCAATAGTAGCCTTCAAGCCAGGAAATTATTAGTCTGATGATGCGTTATTTGCAACCGAAAGTCAGTGTGTGCTAAAAAAAAAACCCCACTCTTTAAGGTATGCTATTTTTGCCTAAAATAATTGTGATTTATAATCTCAGAAATTAATTCATTAATAATCTCAGAATTGCAGCGCTCATTATGTAACTTTATTTAATGTGGCTTTCAATTTTGCAATTGTGACTTTATTACTTACAACTTTATCCATCAATTACAACTATATCTCATACCTTAAATTTTGTAATGTGGCTTTCAGTTCTGCAATAGTGAAACTGGCTTCCAACCTTGCAGAAAATGCTTCTAAATTATTGTGCTTTATGTATTTCGAGTTATGAGTAGGTCCTGAAATCATCTATTAATTTATTAACATTTTTCTTTGCTGATTTGAGGGGAAATTCTGCATAGTGACTTTAAAAAATAGTCAAATTACTTTGTTCGACTAGTGGGAGACAAGATAAAGTGTTTAAGACCTGTTACGAACAATCATTATTTTTGCAATTCTATTTGGTTTTATGAATTTACAAGCAAAAAAAGATTAAATTATTTCCTTTGAAGATTTTTGAAATTGTTTGACATTTGGTCTCTGCCTCTGTGAGAAGACATGGAGTGGTGTGCCATTCTCTGACTGCCTCATCCCACAGGAAACTCTCTATCCGATAGGAAGTCTACATATAGACTCAACACGCAGCAGTGGTCCTCCTCTACTGCCATCCTGTTTGTCATGTTTCCTCTCTACTGTTTAGGGACATCTTTAGTGTGATCTCCCCAGTGCCCACTTATATTGTTAATGACTGAATTATCACTGATGTTGATGCAGTTAGAGGTGCTACTATGTGTTTAGATGAGCGGTAAACTCATGTACTTGTGTCAGAATTTACCCTGCTGGGAATCCAATGATTTGGAACATGATAGCTGGTTTCCTAGACCAACTTAAGGTGGTCAAGCTGTATTTTTGGAATGTGGTCAATGGTCCGCTTGTTAACAACTAGCAAATTACCATCTTAGACCCGTTAGAAACTAGCTACCATGTTCCAAAACAACATCATCTTAAACTAGATTTTTCTCCAGTGTATGCCTGTGTAACCCCACCTCCTCTGGCTGGTTGTCAACAATACAGCTCTTTTTTGTTCTTGGATTCTTATCTCAGGGTTATATATTTCACTGACGCTGACATGAGCATGCACAGAGGCCTTTGATGGTGTTCTGGTGACCTTTGCCCATGTGTCTTCACTGTGCAGGTGGTCTGCCGGTTATTAGCTTGTAACCAAGCCTCTGCCTTTCTCAACACAATGAGTGATGGAGAAACCAGCATACCACAGATTTTACACAGCACTTTAAAGCATCCCACAATGCTAAATGATTAGGGCGCATCTCAATCAGCTCACTAGCTACCTAGGTTGTGAATCATATATCATGTACACACATATTTAGGCACTCATAAGGACCCTGGATCTCTACACATTGGGACACTGATGACTATTTTCAGCACCTTTACAACACCTTTGATGTACAGCTGGTATTTATGAACAACAGCAGCACTTATATCTTTCTCACATTACTTTTTTTTTTTAAAGCTAATTAAAGTACATTGATAAATAATTTGGGATTGAGATATTAGACCGGCCTTAAAATGGCCGACTCCCTGATTAGTGCCCCGACTGTTGAACTAGGGAGCTGATTGAGACGCATCCTAAGAGTATTAGCAAGATTAGCTTCTGATTAGCAATTTATGAGTAAGAACCATGGGCATAAAAAAAAAATTCAATTGGCGTGTTTAGACCTCCAGAAATGTTACATAATTTGAGTCTTAATTACATTGGGTGGGAGAATTTCTGCCCACACAATGCTATTTTAAGTCACGTTCTATAGCCCAGTTCATTTTCACATTCATCTACTTTGCAACATTTTTGTGGCTAGGTCTAAAAATGGAAGAAGCTATTTAGTCGGCCACATCCATCGCTGTGTTTGTCTGTGGCCATAATCATACACATTCACAGAAATGGCAGGATTTCTCATCTGCCTCTCAATTTCCTGTCTAGATATGCGTCTGTATGCTGCAGCACATATGGCCTGCTGCAGGGACAGATCTTAAACATGTGGGATGTTTTCTTCAGTAACATCCTCTGAAGTTTGGCATCTTTGGATGTGAAACGGAGGCCTTCGGCATTGTGATCACGGATGTCGTGCAAATCGAGTTCAGTAACGGCAAATAGCTGATAAGACATTTGTTTATTGTTACAGTCTGATATACGAAACTGGCAACATGTTGCAACCAGTTATTCTGTGTGTGCAGCAAATGACTGCTATTTTTCATGTTTAGCAGAGATTATATAATTATGTTAATTTTATGCATTCAGCATTTTCCCCCTGTGTTCATGACCCTATACCAGAACAGACCCAGATTTGAGAAGCACAGTATCTCAGAGCTTACCACCAGGTGGAGTTCTCTGAGCAGGCAGCTCACATAAGACAACCAACTAGCTATTGAAAAAGCTTATTATCTTCCCCTTTCTCTTTCTCTGTCCCTGTACTTTTAAGCTCAACTAAAATTCCACTGATGAATAATCCACAGAGCCTCAAGGCAGGAACTAGAAAGCTGTTATTACCCTACAACAGTCAGGACTCGCTGCAAGCGTCTTTACCACATTTCCTCACTCTTATAAACCAATTACAAATTTCTTCTCCTTCAGCATTTCCTGAGCATACAGAATATTATCTTCAAGGGAAATCCTTTAAATGAACCTCAGCAATATGTATGAGAGTGTAGATCACATGTGGTGGAACATCTACATTCCAAAAAGCACCATCATGTCTTTCCATTCAGAGATGTATCTACCATTAATCCGTGGCCTCCTTCCAGCCCACAGTGCTGTCATTTTGAAGAGCTGAATGTTGTGTCATCCACCTTTCAAAACAATCCAACATCTCTTCTCTAAACTTGATACTTAAGGATTATGAAAGCAAGCCAACCCTCAGGCATTGAACAAGTTTGAAAGAATAGTGTCACTGTAACATTTTCTTATACTTTCTTTCTCGTTTAACATTTTTTTTATGGTGTCAAGTATTTTTCTGACTTTTTCATATAATATTATATTATATATCGCAAATACACCCAGACAAGGGTGATCAGGACCAATCTTGCATCACCCTGAAGAAGTTTATTCTGCAATAAAAACCAGATGGATGTAAATTATTCCACTTATTATACGTCTACTTGCCACATAAGTAAATAATTAGGGGTTGTTTACACAACACCGTTTTCAACTAAAAACGTAAAACTTTTAATGCGTTTTGGCTATTCGTTTACACGCCAACATCGTTTTGAGTGCCTGAAAACGCAACATTTTGAATACTGGTTTCAAAGTGCAAGTTTTTTAAAACTGTCTCTGTGTAAACAGAGTCTCTCTGCGAATCTCTGAAAACGATGACGTTATGCATATGCGTATTACGTGTTCAATCCATAGTGTTTCATTGCCATCTAATGGCCTGGCAGCAGAATACAGCGTTTTTAGTCGTTTTCGTGAATCCGTGTGAATAGGGATCATTTTGACAATGGTGTCGTCAGTCGATTTAAGCATATCGTTGTCGTAAAATGTCATGTTGAAATGTTTTATTAGGTATTTAAATGCAAAGCTTCCGCAGAGAGAGCAGTTGCTAGCAAGCGGCAAGTTCAAATTATATGGACATTTGAGGTAGCCTGGTTAAAACCAGACCATTCTAAGAAGTAACTGAGTTATGGTCTGGCAAAGCTTCATTAATAACTCATTTCCAAAGGGGCGTCACCAACGGACGTCGCTCAAATGCCTCTGGGCGCAATTGGATAGACCTAAAACCAATCAGAGCGATCGTCATCGTGTAAAGCCATATGCTGCGTCCCAATTCGCCTAAGTTACACTACGCCATAAAATGTACTCTTTTTGTGAAGAAAAGGTATTTACTTTTGAATGTGTAGCAAAAAGGTAGGCAAGCTTTGGGACATACTACTTCGTCATTTTTATCGGACGGATCTGTCGCGTGCATCCCGTCACGTAAACTGCCCTGTCAATCATCTTGTCACAGTTAAAATCCTCTATTAAATCTAATTGAAATTCCTTCCGTTTCGGAGAGAAATGTAGTAGCAAGTTCATCTGCCAGTGGGTCTTTCATGGAGACTGTCCTCATGTGTTTGCAATTTGAATATAATAATGCATTTAAAAGTTGGTGCGCTTCACCAATGGACGTTGCTCAAATGCCTCGCAATTGGATAGACCTAAAACCAATCAGAGCGATCGTCATCGTGTAAAGCCCGCCTCAAAGTTTCTGATTGGTGCCTCGATTTGGACGGATTAGAAATCGGCTTGAATGGGCTCTTTGCCAGACTACTTGCAGAGCAAATCTAAATTTGCCGGAAGTTTGTCTGGGTTTTCCCAGGCTACATTTGAGGGATACGGTACAGTCATTCCATTTATTACATGACATTTTGCCACATAAATTAATTTGGGGATAAGGGATTTTGATTTGAAACTGTTTTAAAATCGTACCCGACTGTTATCTTATAATCCATTACAGTGTACAAAACAGTTCCAAAATGGTAGCAACTGCGTTTGTATGAAACGAGAGCGAGTCCGCGATACCCAAATGACATAATTAAATTATTGTACACAAAATATTGATTTGAGTTTTAATATTGTATTAGCTCCCCAAACAAAAAACTTCCACAAAGAAAAATCATTCCAAGCAAGCGTATAGCACTGAGTCAAGTAACCCGTATAAGCCTGTGCTATCAGTTTTTACCGGTCATTATCGGGAAATAACGTACCGCTGGATGGCGCGATTGACCAATCAGAATCAAGTATTCCACAGATCTGCATAATATAATATAATGTAATATAATAATCAAACTTTTTTTATTTATTAAAATCACTACACAAATTAAAAGAATCAAGATGATGTTTCTATGTAGATAACATAGATATCAATTAGAAAAAATATTTTTAGAAGCATGGATCCAAACATAAGATTTGTTCCTTCGCTTAGTTACATGTGAGCTACTGTTTGGAGTAAGTGAGCAGCTACATGCCGATCGACCACATCTCTTCATCTTTTTTCCATTGCGCTCTTCAGGCAGTGTCCACAGAGAGTGCTTTCCTATTTAGAGAGACAATCCCAGCCTTTATGCTTCAATTGGAAAAATGTGCTGTCCTTCACACTGTTTTGTCTGGTAATATGTGAGCGTTTGCAAATTGGAACAGATTCAAACTCTGTATAAAGGCACTAGAAGGGAAATGTGACTCAATGCCTTTTTATATTGTGCAAATTGGCTTTGATGAGCTAAGAGGCATGTGGCAATACCAGAGTTTTGGAGTGTGATCAAACCCAATCTCAGTCTGTCAGATCTTCTGTCTGTCTGCCTCATAGTCTTTGTATATTTCCCACATGATATACATCAATTATTACTCACTTGTGTTTGCTTCAACTTGTTAGGCTTCCTCTCTTGTTCATCTTTCATTGTAATTCGCCGTCTTTCTTTTTTCTTTTATGGAGCTCCATCTTTTTATTGACCAACGCAGTAACATCTGTTATCAGGGCTGTAGCCAACAGGCAGGAATGTGGGATTTAGCTCAAAGCAGCATGTATAGGCAGGTCCGTGCTGTTTTGAATAGGAGCAGGTATCCTCTAAATGAAGATGTTGAGAGACTAGAGAGACAGAAAATAGCAGTTACATTTTCTGAGGACTTTGATGCTGTAAAAGCTTGATCTTAATGCTCAAAAATGGATGCGTTGTGTTTGTTGGACACCTGGAAGAAGGTAAATTTGTAGAATTTATTTTGTATTTCACCTTTTAAAAAGGATATTTCTTATTTAATTTTTTTAATTCTTGATGGATACATGCTCAGTTGTTAAATATTTAAAACCTCATCAGAATTTCATGAGCAGGTCATTTAGTTTGTAGATCCAGTTTTTGAATTATAAGGCCTTTTTGTTCAGGTGAAGTGGTTTCAAGGATAAAAAGGTTAGATTTGTGTGAAATTTGATTCAGTGCCGAGCAATTTAAATTCTCCAGCCTTCAAAAAAGTGTTTTTGTATCTCATAACAAAGGTGCTATCATCGAATCTCACAGACTAATTACAGTAATTACCTCAGATTATGCAGTTCTGGGTTTCACTGAATTCATTTCACCACAAGCCTGTTTCTAGATCCTAGGATGCAAAAGTTACAATACATAACGCAGTTCCGCATGTGACTAGCCAACAGGTAAATGTATAAATTTAGCCATGGGAGGGATACGTTCTGCCCTGGTTGAAGTCAAAGCACAGTGAGTAAGAGCACTGGAATGTCAGGGCAGGAAGGTCTGTGCATGCGTGTATGTGTCAGGTCTCAGAGGAAAAGGCAGCTTACGGCCGATGAGAGTCAGTGCGAGTTGGGCCGACGGGGTAAATCAGCGTTATCTGTTTGTAAATGCCATTTGTATGAGTGCAGGCTCTATTCGTCAGGGCAGTGAGTCAGCTGAGGATGCAGACGGGGAATGCCGGAGGCTGCATGTCTCACACTTGCACTATTGTGTGTGTACTGTGGATACTTGCCTGGCATAGCATAGTTGTTATGTACTATAATTATAATTATAAAATAAAAAAATAATTTTGAAGGTTTCAAAACATCTTGCCGAAGGACTGCAGTTGAAAATTAGCCAGTAGGCTAATACTGGCACATTTACAGTAATGTTGATCAATGTGTGCTGTCCTTATAAAAAAAAATGAAAAAAAATACTATAGACAAGACACCAATTAATGAGAATATATGTGAAATAATGTAAAGTGGATCCAAAAAGGGAACGCTCACCCACAAAATTAAAATTCTGTAATCATTCACTCGCCCTCGAGTCAGCCGAAACCTATGATCTTCTTTCATGTAACACAAACAAAGTTAGTAGAATGTCCTAGTTGCTGTAAGAATAAGAATTTACTAACAAAACCGAGAGATATACTGGTGAGGATTGTAAACTGATTCGTTTGATACGATTTGTAAGGTCGCATCAACACTGTTTTTGTCTCTTGCAGGATTCTCATGTCCCCGAGCGAGTAAGCGACACACTGGTCATGGATAGTTTGAACCAAAATCTTAGCAGTGGACATCAGTCTCATCAGCTGCTCCAGGTGAGATCGAACTTTATTTAATATGTGTGACAACTAAAACATTCATACTCTTATTTGATAAGTAATATAAAATATGTTATATATATACATTTATTAAAGAAAATAGGCTAATACTTTTATTCAGCAATAAACTGATCAAAAGTGACAGTAAGGACATTTATAAAGTTACAAAATATTTATATTTCAAATAAATGCTGTTCATCAAATAATCCTGAAAAAATTACTACAAAAATCTAATTAACCCTATTAATATTGATAATAAAAAAAATTTCTCTAGCACCTAATCTCTCTCACACATCACACACGCACACACATATATATATATATATATATATATATATATATATATAAAACATAAAAAATTGTAAAATGTACATTTAATATATATATATATATATATATATATATATATGTAGAAATGTTTATTAATATGCACTGTCCCTGTAATAAAAAAAATAATAAAAAAGATTATATATATTATTTTTATATATATATATATAATTTACATTTTATTAAAAAAAAAAATTATATAGGCCTACACATTTATATACAGTATATATGCATGCGTGTATGTGACTGTGTTCTCGTATATATAGTTTATGAGGTCACAAATATTTATAATGACATGGGTATTACAATGTAAACATGTTTACACCTCCTGTGTCTTCGTAAACCAAAAAAATAGTGTTGTTTTTGTTGTTGTTTAATTCAAAAGATGCATAAAGTTTTCTGTGATGGGTAGGGTTAGTGTAGGGGATAGAATACACATTTGTACAGTATAAAAACCATTACGCATAATGGACAGTCCCTGTAAACCACATATTCAAGTGTGTGTGTGTAATGCTATTTTTGTACTCGTTTATTTATACATAAAGAATAGAACAAAAAATATTATATATCGTTATATATATTTTCTATTTAAATTTTTTTGGTATAAGCAAAACTTCAGCTCAAAGATTTTTACAGTTTATATGACAGTAAGAAGGTAAATCCAGTTCTAATAGCGACACCTTTGTTCAGCACAGAGGGAGCTTTTGTCTGACAGAAAGAACTGAGTGTTCATAATACGATGTGACAGTCAAAGTGTGAAACAGACCCTTGGGGGCATCATTGCCATCTTCACCTTCTGCTTCAACATGGCTGCTAACGTATTACTCCTCGTGATAGATAATCCATGGCAGATGTGTTGATGGTCTTACTTATGAAACACAATGATCATCTCTCACTCACATCCTGCAAACTCTGCCTTAACCGATTACACTAATTACCTCCTGCTAATCTTGTTTAAGCAGCCGGATTTATCCTAAACTCAAGCATATACCGCAGCCCTGAGGTGATGATATGTCTTTAGCAGATATTTGGGAAGGTGGGTGCACAGCAATTATCTGGAAGGCTGGTGTACGGTTAAAAATAATATGCCTATATTGCATAGGTCTGTGCAAAATGAAATCCTGTGCATATTTACATATCATCATGATTGTGCATTGAGCAGAATTTACCATCAAAACGAGTTGATGGATTCAGCTAATTTTCAGTTGAAAAATGATGTCATAGCATGATAACAGAATTACAGGGTATAGTCTTCCATTCCCAGTCATTACCAGTTCACCCTGTTGCCATGACAACCTCCCCCTTGCTGAGCCTTTAAGTTTCCACGGAGGTCTACTCTCAAGATGTAACTGAAGGTTCTTCTCTCACTAAAGGGTTGAAGTATGAGCACCTAACCGCCTGCAAGAGCTCAGCTAGAATTATTACTTCGGAACTTCTTATTGTTGTGAAATATCAAATCATCGCTGACTGTATTTATAATGTTTTTTATCAGCAGTGTAAAAAAAATGGCTTTTACCTCTCAGATCAGACACGAACATTAAAAGCAGCAATTCTGACTCCATTTTTGACCACAACATTTAAAGGCCTCATGACTTTTCCTGTTCTGTGTGATTTACTGAAAAAGGATTATGGATAAGGATATTAAAAATATATATTTTTGAATCATAATTTCTACCCAATACTCTATTTTAGTTTTTAGCAGTTTTAGTAAAAAAAAACTAATGCAAATAGAGTTTTACCATTTTATTCATGTACATGACTTTTCCAGGTCTAAATATCACTTTTAAAATTGGGTTTCCTATATCCAGGTTTTTCAAGACATTTAAAAGGAAAAACTGAATTCAAATAGAAATATCTTAATTTTTTGTTGCTTAACTTATTTTAATGCATGTATTTTATATCATGTTATATTATTTTACATTTATATGGAAAAGAGCAGCTTGGACATTCTACTAAATAAATCCCGTTGTGTTCCACGCTAAAAAGAAATGCTTGCTTCTTTATACACTATACAAAACAATTATGCAAAAAGAGTAAATCAGAATACAAAGTATCCAAAAAAACTGTAGGTGAAAAGTTCATAGATGACCTACGACTTCCACTAAGGGAAGTGCGCATCTGTTCGACATTTTACTATCCCATGAGGCCACGGGAGAGGAATTGTGAATGGTGGATAAGCCCATCTATGGATAAGCCCATAGATATCTATGGATAAGCCATCCACCTTATTTTGCAATGCGGAAGTAAGCTATTATCTGTGAATGTGTGAGATTTCAAATTCATTTGGTAAATATCTATAGGTAAATAACTAGAAGAATAAATAAAATGCAGTAGACTGTTTGCACAAATCAGTGTGTGTATGATTATGATAATATGATAATAATATGATAACAGAATATCAGTTTGCAATGTCAGGCAGCATAACGGACTGTTTTTGTACAGCTAAAATAACGGATGTCACCGGAAGCCTTGCTCGTTCAAGTAACAAATGGCCGCACCCGCTCTAACATTAAAAATAAGGTGTAATCGAGTACCTACCCAGACTGTCAGAAGTCAAAGTTCTATGGATTTAGAAACACATGAGGATGAGACAACGATAACATTTTGAATTTACGATACTTTTTAGAGCACTCCACTGGATTTGTTCGAGACCGGGAAAGCACTGAAGTTCCAAGCAGAGCGCCCCCATTTGGTCAGTCTAGGAAGTGGCCGTCTCAGTACAGCCATCACCCTCTTACCCCTGCCCGAAGGTAAGGTTGTTATTATATTGGTATATATTTATATGTCCACTCTTTAGTTTAGGGTCCGATTCTCTCTGTTAACTAACTATTAACTCCGACGTTTGCCTCAATAAACTCCTAATTACTGCATATTATAGTTAGTAAGATAGTTGTTAAGTTTAGGAATTGGGTAGGATATAGAATATGGTCCTGCAGAATAAGGCATTAATATGTGCTTTATAAATGCTAATAAACAGCCAATATCCTAGTAATCCCAATATCCAAATATCTGCATGCTAATAAGCAACTAGTTAATGAGAATTGGACTTTAAACTAAAGTGTTTCCATTCATATTAATGATATTATTATATTATCATACTATAAGGTACAGTTCTTCAGTGGACTGACTTTTTCAAAATGTTTGCAATCGTTTCTCCAAGCTTCTCCGTCTTTACAAACTTAGAAAGTTTGGGGGAAAAGTAGAAAGTTCTCAAAACACGATCCAATAATGCAATTGTGTGGGAAGAAATACAAACCTTTAGTATAATACATATAGGCCTATATACACAGATGGTCAAATCCCCTGCATCACCTCTGTGTTGTGATTGAAAAGCTAATAACCCAACCCGGAGCCTTAAGCAGCATGGGGTCTTTAAAAACACCCTCTCTTAATTAGAGAAACCCCCTCCTTCGCTAACCTCCCACCATCATCTCCACCTACTTACTTTCTCTGATACTGACAAGCCATTCATACCAGTGTCTCCTTTATCAGTGTCCATCTGCCTGAATTCCTCAGAGACACATGGAGTACTCTTTTTAGGCTATGAAAAGGGCACAGGAGAAGAGGTTTTGAATGCTTATTTAATTTATATTAGTCACTGTGCACTGTATTAATATTATAAACTGATACACTTAGCTTGTGTGATTCTGAGGTCCTCTCAGTTCACAGGCTTTTATCTCGTGCCTGATAACAGATGAGGGTGGACGGGGGCAGATGGGAAGCGGGTTGAGGAATGTGGTTCTTCTCTCTGACAAAGAGCAGGCCAACATCAGTGATTTCTCTTCAGTTTCATTTAACATTATAGGCATCACACTCTGCTGGAAGATGATCAATTACACGTACTGTTTATGTTTGAAATAATATATAATTGTTATTTATGGTTGTTTCTTCAACTATTTGCACGTTACATCTCTTAAAACATTATTCACACTCTTACTAGTTTATTGAATGTCCACTCACAACGTCTAACAGTGAATACATTTATTATAATTATGTACATAATTCACATGCGTCTTATATCAAGCTCTTCACTGACAATTTCATCTTCGTAGTAACTTAGTACACAAAATTATAATAAAGTTATAATTAAAAAAAATCTCTATTAAGATTGTTTGTAATAGACAAGATGCCATAGTCTATTTCTGTAAAAATGTATATAAATCATTTTGACACAATAAATATCGCTAGATATTTTGTTAGATTATTATTACATTATACATATTGTTATGCTGCATTTTCATTGAACATCTGATGAGTGTTAAGGCAATAAAATCTATGCAGATACCGTTCAAAAGTTCAAAAGGGTCAGTCAATTAAAAAAATTGCTGTTCATTGAAGAATCGTGAAAAAATGTATCACGGTTTTCACAAACATTTTAAGCAGCACAACCGTTTTCAACATTGATAATAATAAATGTTTCTTGAGCACAAATTCAGCATATTAGAATGTGATGCTGAAGACTGGAGTGATGTCTGCTGAAAATTCAGCTTTGCCATCTCAGGAATAAATTACATTTTGAAATGATTAAAATACAAAACAATTGCGATATTACTGTTATTTTACTGTATATCTGATGCAAAAAAACATCAAAAAATCGTACAGATGACAAACTTTTTGAACATTAGTGTAGACATAACAGTGCCTGGGTTTTCATTGACCGCTCTCCAAACTTCACCTGAGTTGTACTTTCAACCTGAAAATTTCACTAGATGTTGTCGAGAGCAAATAATCTTTGAAATCAACATCCTGTGGGGATTGTTTGTTTTAGGCAAGACTACTCTGGGTCACGGAGCCATGGACATCAGCATCCAGGGCCCAGGGATCGCAGCTCAGCATTGCTTTATCGAGAACAGGTCTGGAGTTATCACTCTGCACCCCTGTGGAAACCAGTGCAGCATGGACGGACTACTGGTCGCCAAACCTGTGCGCCTGTCTCAAGGTAGCTTTTGTTCATTTACATCAGTTCAGTCCTTCAGGACTTCATTCAAATCAAACATGGCCAAGAATTTCAGTCATTACTTGGTGATCCGCATCAGTCACGCCAAAATTCAAGCATGATTCTGAAGTGTAAATTCTATGAAAGGGAAACAATGCACCCAAACCGAAAGAAAGTATGCTCCTCCTCTGAGTCTTTTGTCTGAGGGAACAATTTGACTAGACAGGTTGGGGGGAGGGGTGTGTTTAGGGTAATCTTCATTGTGTGAGCTTCTAGTGTTTCACTATTGTTCAATACGTTTGCTCTGAAATATTTCATTTAATGATCATAGTAAAAGTCTCATTTAGTGCAGCCCGTGTTTTTATGATCTTCTATGTGTAAAGTCATAAAAGAGCAGGAACCTGTGGAAAGAATGTTAAATGCAGTAAGTGAACAGAAACCCCCTCTTGCCCCCCCCCCCCCCCACCCACCCCCCTGACATGCAGAGATTGGAGGCTCTGACTCAGGGGTGAGCAATTACACCTCCTCCTTCCCATCCCTAATCTGAGAGGGAAATTTGTTGCACCAGTGACGGAGACAGCTGTTCAACTTTACCACCCATCAGTGCGAAAGCGTGCAGGGGTTCAGGGACTTCAAAAGTGCTCGGATACAATACACCACCTCTGGGTTGCCATTCGCTGGACAGGATTATATTTCTGTGGAGATGTATGGTTTCTAGTGGAAGCCTCCTCACTACGACTGCGTGCGCCGGACAGCTGTTTGCACTGTTTCAAGTTAACGATAAAGAAATCTTATAAAGCATGGGGAATAATTGATGAATACTCCATGAACAAAGGATTTACCACGACCAAGCAAGTCAGTCTCTGCATGCTACAGTTGTAGTATAAAACCATGTGCTTTCCCATTTAAAGGGACAGCTAGCATGTTACCTACAGATGGGACGGGAAGTTGACTGTTTGGATTTAAAAGTAAGTGTATGAAGACCTGATAAATTGAGTAGTGAATAATTCAAAATAGATATTTAAAAGCAGCATTGCTGCAGATATAAGCTCTTTATTAGATACGTTGCCTTTACAATGTAGCATTGCATTATGTTGTTGTATTAACAATACTTTTATTCAGCAAGGAAGCATTCAATTGATAGTGCTAGTAAAGAAATGTATAATGTTATAAAAGATTTATATTTTAAAATGCTGTTCTTTTGAACTTTAGTTTAAGAATTTAAAGATTTCTGAAGGATCATGTGACTGAATCCTGGAGTGATGATGCAGAAAATTCAGCTTTAACATCACAGAAATAAATTACATTTAAAAAAATATATGAAAATAGAACAATTGCAATAATATACAATATTGCTGGGTTTTTTTTATCAATTACATGCAGTCTTGGTGAGCATATGGGATTTTTTTTTTTTTTTTTTAACATTTATCAAAACAGAAAATTGATGGATGATAGGAATAAGATAACTATAACTACACTAACATAAATATAATATTATAATATTTGAATACACAGGACGCATAATCCACAATAAACCGGTCCAAATCATGCAGAGAGGTTTTCTCTTCCATGTTGGCCGAGGCATGAGTGTGTGTGTATAGTGTTACACTTCTATTCCTGGTCAATGTGACCCAAGAGTGCTGCTAATCCTGTTTCTATGCAGCCCTTCCTCATTCTCCACACACTGTTTGCTCAGTCTGACTATCCACACATGCTTTTATTTGTCCTGAACGTGTACTGGCAACCCTGCTGGAATAGTTGACGGAAAGATAAGGCGATTTCTCCTTATTATTCTGCTTTAAGTACCCTGTTGTCACCGTGTTCATACATAACCTCCTCTGAACTAAATGTAAAACCATCTGCTCAAGAAATGGCCTCCATCTAAGAGGTTGGTCCATGTCTTGAAACTTGAAAGTCTTTTTTTGTGTGTCATCTACATTTTACATGCAGAATGATTTGTTACAATGCATTTTCATAGCCTTCACATGAGATTAAACACTTGGTGTCGTGATCATTGTGATTTATCTCATTTATATTTATCTTTGGCACACATAAGCTGTATCATTTATGGCTGTGAGCCACATGATTTCTGGTATGTGTGGAATTGGGGAAAGGTTAGAATGAAAAACTGGGTTGCTTTAGTTTTTGACCTTTCCAGACGCAGTAAAACTTATTGCCATGGCAACCGTTGAGCGTTCTTTTTGGCATTTTTGTCTTGACGTCTTCTGTCTCCTGTTCACATGCCTGTGTTTTGAGTTGGAACGATTTGGGACCCGTGACTCACCATTCTCTGTTCTGCCAGCTTTATTGAGATCTAAACAATAATGCAATAATTTATGCATTGGGTTTGACACAGATCCAGCACTTTTATTTTTACTGAAAGTGCATGAGGCAGATCTGTACTGCTCTGTTATCTGTGGTTTGGATAACAACTGGTGTGAATAACTCAGTCAAAAACGACCAAACTTTATATGCAGCCCTTTTCATCGCTGTGATATAACAAGTCAAGATGAAGAACTGGGTCTCTGAGTCACTATTGTTTCTTTTAGAAGAAATTTGAACTCTATCCACCATATTTGTGATGCACTACTGTTGTGCTATACAGTAAGGTCATCTGTTTTTGTATTGATTTCATGTGTTAAAAAATGAAGAGATATGGCATTTTTAAACTTATTTGGAAAGTTTGGTCTTGCCTAGCTCATAAAACACACTTAACATTGAAGGATAAATAACTAATTTGTAAACTAAATTGTACTTAAACTCTCTAAAATGTTACATTATTTATATTTGGGGTCTAAGAGATTTATAATAAATTATACAATTATAATAACAATATTAGTACTTAATTATATTATATAAAGATTTTTTTTAATTACTTTATATACAATTAATATATTGTAAATAATATATTATAATGTATTTAAATATATACTGTATATTTAAGTATTTTAACTAAAATAAAAATATAAGATGAACAAATAACAAATAATCTTTATTTTAAAAAATGACCTTCATTGCTATGTTTTTTTATTACGTTATATATAATTAATATATCGTAAATAATATATTATAATGTATTTAAATATATACTGTATATTTAAGTATTTTAACTAAAATAAAAATATAAGATGAACAAATAAACAAATCTTTATTTTTAAAAAATGACCTCCACTGCTATGTTTTTTTTAATAACGTTATATATAATAATATATTGTAAATAATATATTATAATTTATTTAAATATATACTGTATATTTAAGTATTTTAACTAAAATAAAAATATAAAATGAACAAATAACAAATAATCTTTATTTAAAAAAAAGACCTTCACTGCTGTTATTTATTACGTTATATATATAATTCATATATTATAAATAATATATTATAATTTATTTAAATATATATACTGTATATTTAAGTATTTTAACTAAAATAAAAATATAAGATGAACAAATAAACAATCTTTATTTTAAAAATGGCCTTCACTGCTATGTTTTTTTAATTATGTTATATATGATTAATATATTGTAACAATATATTATAATTTATTTAAATATTTACTGTATATTTAAGTATTTTAGCTAAAATAAAAATATAAGATGAACAAATAAACAAATCTATTTTAAAAAATCACCTTCACTGCTGTTTTTTGTATTATAATTAATGTATTATAAATAATATACTATAATTTATTTAAATATATACTGTATATTTAAGTATTTTAACTAAAATAAAAATATAAGATGAACAAATAAACAAATAATCTGTATTTTAAAAATGACCTTCACTGCTGTTTTTTTTAATTACATTATATATAATTATTATATTGTAATAATATATTATAATTTATTTAAATATACTGTATATTTAAGTATTTTAACTAAAATAAAAATATAAGATGAACAAATAAACAAATAATCTGTATTTTAAAAATGACCTTCACTGCTGTTTTTTTAAATTACATTATATATAATTATTATATTGTAATAATATATTATAATTTATTTAAATATACTGTATATTTAAGTATTTTAATTAAAATAAAAATTTTAGATGAACAAATAAAAAAATAATCTTAATTTAAAAAAATGACCTTCACTGCTATGTTATTAATTTATTAGTCTTGTCAGGTGATTTTGGCATGGTTACACTTGCACTTTCTTTAATGAGCTTGGCTTCTCACAGTGCAGTTATGGCTGTTTAAGAGGAACGGTGGGGAATCAATCTCTCTGATTAATGTTGGGGAGACGGGCTGTGCATGGGGAACAGACACTTTCCTGCTGTGCTTTCCAGATTCACGCGCCTCTCTCCTCTCTTTGTCATGCGCCAGTGAGGCCTGTCTTCTTGCAAATGGCCTCATGAATTTGATTACAAAATGGCTCTTAGTCATGCTTTGCTGGGGATGTCATCTATGACAAGGGGAGGTTATTTAGTGGTTTTGCTCTTCAGAGCAAGCCACACTGTTCTGGAAAATGTGTCTTATTTCAACAGAAATGTAAAAAATGAGTCATCGGTATGCTTTATACTTTTTGCGCAATATTTTTCTATTACTCCAAAGTTGCTGCAGATATTTAGTGGTTTTGAAATAGAGGAATTCACTATGATAATGGAACAATAAGTAAACATGAGTCTTGTCAGTTCACGATTCCTTAAATTTTTTTTTAAAGATTGTGCTTCTCTAAATGATTTGCATTTTTTAAAATGCCCCTATTATGCTATTTTAAAGGTTCCCAATTTTATTTTGGAGGTCTCCTACAATATGGTTATATGCATCCAAGGTAAAAACAAAACAAAAAGCTTTAATTTTCCCATTATATTGCACATCATCTCTTTTCTCACTGTAAATTAAGGACTCGATAAAGGATTCAGTCTCTCTAAACCCCTCCTCTCCGAGAGCCTGCTCTGCTCTGATTGGTCAGATGGCCCAGTCTGTTGTGATTGGTCTACTGCTTACAGTGTGTCTGGGAAATGAAACACCCATTGCAGATTCTTAGCTACAACTACAGTGTTTGAGGGCAGGACAAAGTAGACATTGTTCGCGGGCAGCCAAATGAATACCATAGGCTGACATTATGCTAATTTGTTACAAACTTACGTAGATATGTTACGGAAGTGAGACTGGAATTGCTGAAGATTCGTTTCGGCAGTTCAGAATACATTTTTTCTTTCAGGAGACAATAACTTTATTTGTCATGCACTTTGATATTTAATACTTTGCAGACCTTTTACATTCACAAACAGCTATATTACGCATTGGGTAATATTCAAGAGGAATACAAATTCTCTAAACTGCATGAATGGACCCTCATGCATTGTTTGGTGTGCCTCTCGAGATTCAGATTCATGATTTGCAAAAGTAATCTTTAGACCTCTTTGCAAACCAGTTTTAAGGATTCAAAGATTGATCAATTGATCTTTGGCATCACACAAACGCACAAAAATAAAGAAATATATACTAGTATAAATATAAACTGAAGGGAGATCTCAAAAAAGTGCTGATTCAAAGTAACCGAACTGAACAAAAGGTTCACTGATTCACTGAAGCTTTACTACTGTTAATTTCTTGCACTTTCCAAACACAAATGTAAGGAAAAAGGTCTGGATAAATGTATTGGAGTAAAAGACAAAATTTTCTCTTTAAAATACAGTGAAGTAAAATTGAAGTTAAGAAAAAAATTGTTTAGTAAAAGTAGAAGTCAAGTGAATAAAAATGTGTAAAGTAGAACTTTCCAAAAATACATATAATAAATGTATTTGTAGGCCTACTAAGTTACTACGCCTCGGTTTTAAAAATAGGTAAAAAGGCTTCATTGAAAGCACCATGATCACACATTCATACCTGCGGCGAGGGGCAGTGCCACAGGGGGCTGAAATCGTTATTCATTACATCTCCTTGACTTCCAAAAATATCTGTGTTAAAAGTATCCATAATGACTGGCAGAGAGAGGCCATCTATAAACAGCAGGGGAAACACTGTCCGTGTTTAACTTTGGATTTTACCCCTATTGGTTTTTCAAACTCAGTGCCCCCTTCAGAACAGAATCATCTGTGACTGGGCGGTTTGTGGGCTTGATGTCTGATGTTCTTTTGAATATTGTAATTGGGCATCATTCAGTAGATGCTGGCAGCACGTCTGAAACGCATGGCGTCCGCAGCGTAGATCGATGGATAGATTCCCTCCTCAGCAGGTGTGATTCTTGGCTCATGTATTTTCCCTTGTGTGCTGTAGTGTTGTAGATTACCCTCCATCGCTGCACTCCATAAATCTACTTTCAGACTCTTCACTTAGCATTGTGGGTAAATCCATCAACCTTTGAGGCACTGTAGTGGCCAATCTGAAAATATATAATGGGTTTTCAGTGATTTTCACTGACACCTAAAGTGTTAAAATGCAGGTTGGTCATTCACTGCAAGCTATTTTCTTCTTCATGAGACATTGTGTGTATCATATTAACTTATGTAATATTACTGCACTGTTCTCAGTATGGCGGACACCATGGGGATTTCTTACCTCCTGTTTTACTGTTGGTATTACTCTATCAATCATTTCGTGGATGCCAAGACTATAAACACAGACCTTTTCGCTTTCTGCCACACATAAACAAAGACATTATATTTGATATCCCACTGTTCTCTGCATAATAGGAGCTATGTGTTTATGTGAAATGTTGCACTGAAAGAAAGCTTACAATAGTGCTCAACCACTTCCTGGAACTTTGCTCTTCATAGTGATAAAAGGTAACTGATATACATAAATACTGCTGAACTATGCTCTGCAAAGAATGTTGCTGCCTTAAATGTTTAAGTACAATCAACTTGGATGTTTAAGTCATTTAACTTAAATTACATTAAACTGACTTAAAAAATTATTTGAATCTTGTATAACTTAAAAAAAAATTGTAAACTTATTTTGATGAGTCAAAGAAAAGTAAAAACATGTTGTCTTAACTTATTGATCGTAAAAATTATTTTCAGTGTGCCTGAGTAGTAATGAGGGTTTACATGGTTAGTAGATCTTAAGGGCGAATCTGCTACGTTTTTATAGTCATGGGGCAGTCGTGGGTAGAGAGTCAGACTAGTGGTTAGTCTAATGGTTAGAGAGTCAGACTAGTAACCCGAAGGTTGCGGATTTGATTCTCAATACCGGCAGGAAACGACTGAGGATCCAATTGCTCCCCGGGTGCCACATCAAAAATGGCTGCCCACTGCTCCGGGTGTGCGGTTTGCAGTGATTCTGTGTTCACTCACTGCTCCTAATGTGTGTGCACTAACTTTTCACTTTCTTTTTCTTTTTTTCCTTCTGTGTATTGATTGAATTGCAGTCTGAGCTGTGGTCTGGAGCTCATTTGAGCTCTGCTTACTGCTGGTTTCCCTCATGGTGGAACAGTGAAGCTCAGCTATGACAATGCATGATGTTTATTTCGTTCAATGTAAATTTGGGATATTTTGAGGCCCAGATAGACAGATAGATTTTCATTATTGGAGTCAGATGAAGTAACAAGGTAATGCAAATGAGAAAATGTATTTAATGTAATCTTGTCGTGTTGTGTGGTAGATAGATACAGATGGATAGATACAGATAGATAGATAGATAGATAGATACAGATAGATAGATTATATTATATTGAACTAAGTGTTTTCAATATCTGAATCTAGCCTTTGTTAAACCAACACACCGGAGGCTCTGATCTAGTGGAACACGTGTTTCGGGTATAACTCACTGTAATTTTAGAGTTTTGCAACCATTTCTCTTACAGCAGTGCAGATGAATTGCTCAAGCTTGCTTGCCATCACAAGCACATATTTACCACATTACTTAAATGCTGTGCATAATTTTTAATGGCACATTTGTACAATCACAATTTGAGCACAACGCTTGTAGTGTAAAATAGGAAGGAAGTGGAGCTGCTGTCGGTTTGTTATTTGTTGGCTTGTTAACATTGATTGAGCTGTCCAGAGCGGTTCGTGCTGATGCAGTGGATGCCACGGTTACTGTCTGTAAAAACAATCAAATATGATTTCGACAAGGACCAAAACATGACATATATGAAACAACATTTGGCTGATGTGGTTTACACCACAGACCTCAATATACTGTTGCTTTAAATAAAACATTTTTTGAGCAGGCATGTAAACAAGTCTTTTCATTAAAACACTACACTGTAACTTGTCTGTTCTACACGTGTGTTTTGTGTATTATGATTTTCTTGTTTATTTTCACCGATAGTTGACTTTGAATGTGCAGAGCACGTCAAGACTTGAGCAATCCTCTTGAAGAGTCTTGTTGACAACAGCCACCATCAGTTAACAAATCCATATTCTTTTATTCACTAACAACGTGAAAGAAAACACATCGATGTGAGAATAAGTACACAATTCACTTTACTTGAGCGGTTCTTAGTTTCATTGTGTGCTCTAAGCGTACCTTGTCCTGTCAGAACCTGAGGGGTAATCAAATGTTCTTCCTGGAACAAAAGGGCATCTGGCACTGTGCATTCATCACACATCTGCTACGGCTGGAAAGGTTTCCATGAGACCTTTACCTGCCTTCAATAAATACGGTGATTGGCCAGAATAGATCAGGCAGATTTATAAGTGTTTTTTGATGTTGTTGTTTTTTTGCCTTGTATAATGTGTTAACAGTGTTCAGGACTGATAAATAATAAAACAGATAAATGACAGATGTTATTGTATACTATAATTACACTGAAAAAAACAACAAGTAAAATTTACTTAATTTTTCTTTGGCAAGTTTTTGCACAGATATTTTTTAAGTAAATTTCACACGCATATTTTTTAAAGAAACTAAGTAATTTTATCCTGGTTAGTAAAAGGTTGAGTAATATCTGTTTAGTTGAAGTTTCCTTTGCAATACATTTCACTCAAACAATATAGCATTGAATTAAACCACACTTTTAAAGTATATGCTTTACTTACAGTAGAAACATCTAAGTAATTAAAACAGTAGATATTGTGTGAGACACCATATCTACATATCAGAAGTTATGCGTCATGTGAACGCAGAGACCTACTTGGTTGACAATACACAATGACGGAAACATTTGATGGATCGTCATTATTTATTCAAGGCCCAGTGCATGATGGGAACACCAGTGTCAGAAAAGTTGAGTAATTTAATTAATTATATAACGTTGATATTTACGCTTTCATTTCTACATGCTTGAATTGAGTACTGATATAGAATTTACTTAGTTTTTTTTATTCTTGCCTGAACTAACTTTTTCATGTAAATTACATTGTTTTTTTCTGTAGTATTTACTTCACCACAAAATCATTTTTATCAGTGTATGTAAGTAAAGGTAATCTAAAAAACAGAGAGAAATATGCATTCACAAATAAATATGCAATATCAATACATATTCAATATTGACAATACAATAATTAAAAAAAAGAATTGACCAATATGGTACTGATATATTAAAAACTTTAATATACAAGGCTTGATTTGACCTGCCGGAAATTAATTTATTTGTTAAAAGTGATCTTTATATGACAGATGGTTGGACAGAAGCGGCTCAAAAATAAGAGGCATTGGTGACATCAGCAAAAAAAGAATTATAAGACCAGAAACATGTATTAAGAAAGTAAATAGGGTTAATTTAGATCTCATGTTGACTTTAACTTTTTACACAGAGTTTGGCTTGTCTAATTTTCCCCTCACTCACCAAGCCAGGAGTCTGATCCGACACCAAAGTGTGAGATGTTCCTGCTTGTTCATGTAAAACGATGGCAAATATTCATTTCCCCCCTCCGTACCTCCCACATTGCGGTACAAAACTGGTTTAAAACTTCCAAGATCATTTGAAATGCTTTCTTCAGGCATATGTTTGATGTAAAGTGTATACACGTTCATTCTCAACTTCATAATAGTTGTTTTGGTTTGTGTGCAGGCTGTATGCTGTGTTTCGGCCAGTCCGCATTCTTCCGCTTCAACCACCCCGAGGAGGCTTTCCGAATGAAAAGCATGATGCCTGAGGGAGGACAGAAAGCCAGTGTGAAAAACTGGGCCCTCACAGGTAACGCAATATCCCACAGGAGAACACAACACACCATGACTCTGGCATGAATTATCTAACGCTTACCTCAAAGCCTGGTGTTAAGTAGAACGTCATTTGTGTGGAAAAAACATTCCTTCAGAGCTTAAAAACCTTGTGTGTACTGTCTGGAATAATAATACAAAAGAGTATGTGACATCTATGACATAATTGCATATAAATGTGCTTTACGTATGTATCATGTTTAAAATCAAAACAGAGAAAACAAGTGGTGTAAGAATAAGAAACAGATCCAGATTTACACATGGGACATTTATGCAAATTTGGGCTTACAGGGTGTTGCCACATGGCTGAATGGCAAGGTTTGTTTCAGTAGCACAGGTAGCAGCTTTCAGCTGGGCCCTACTGCATTTCCGTTTCAAACTGTTAGCAATACAAGCCTGCCTCGATCCCGAGTAGCACCATGCAACTTTTATGAGAAACTCATTCCTGTGGGTCTCCTGACAGAGCACTCTACATCTTCTACTCCCACTCACAGTGCTACACAGCAGCCAATGTTTAAACAGAGCATTTACAATATTTACTGAGTTGTTTTCCTGACTTTTCCTGTTGTGTGGCAGAAAAGGACACGTATAGCATATAAACACAGCTGGTGCAGTGCATTTCCTGAGCTGGTAATAAATTCTCTCCACCATGAAAGAAATTATTTTTATAAACAACATACGGCATTCCCATTTACCATTTATTTGTTCTTATTTACCCAGTGTCTAAATTATATATAAAACTACATAGCTAAAATATTTTTCAGACTTGCATAAAGCTGTTCATGCGCTTTTGGCATCTGATATTTCTTTATAGACTGATTTATAGAGGAAAAGAACCCCCTTCACACTTTCTCTGTGCCAGAGCTATTTCCTCTTGCATCTCTTTTCCAGTTCAGACAGCTTTGTTGGCCATGCTCTGCTTATTTAAAGTTGAGGGGTATCTTTTACAATATCTATTTTTATCTTGCCACCCACCCTGCTCTCCAATCCCCTCCTAACTGTTCCCCTCATATTCCCTCAATATCCGGCTGCCTCGTTCTACGTTCTTGATGATATCTCAGTATGACTCAGAGAAGCATGCAATATTTTATTGTTGTGTCTGATTATCCCACTTCTTCTTTGGCTACTTAACATAAATAATAATAATTATATTATATTATATTATATTATATTATATTATATTATATTATATTATATTATGTTATATTATATTATGTTATATTATATTATATTATATTATAAACTAGTATATACTGCATATCAGCTACCAGTTTGTGTGAGAAAAAAAGGAGCCTTTTTTATTTAAACCCACAGCCACATCAGTGTCCATTTGAATATAGCATGAAAATGTGCACTGTCGCTTTAAGAGTGTAGGCCCCGCCCCTGCAGCCAGCAGTCAGTCACATCAGCACCGTGGACAGGGGAGGGAGGGGGACTCAGCGATGGTGTAGCGGCGCCAGGCTCACCAAGCCCGGCTGGAATATCTCATCTGCGGCGTTTTACTCTTGCCTGGGTACCGTGTGACCGGCACCGCTGGTCTAGGTCTACACTCGGAATGCGGGAGCAGTTCTTTTGAATCTGAGCTCGGTTATGGGTTATAAACCAAACGCAACGGCTTAGCGTTTCCACAGGCGTGTTCTCATCTGTAAGTAAGCTACTGATCATTATAGACTAGAGGCTGTATGTGTCAGGTCGGCATACGGACGTATAACATATGTATCTTTTTATAGTCGAAGCTGACGTGTTATTTTGTGACATGGAATAATTAATGTATTATCTTCATCTTTGTGTTTGTGTATTCTTAAAACCGTTTCTTGTTCAGTGGGATTTTAATGGAAAATTAAGCCAGAGGCATCGTCAGCTGCTCTGACTTATTTCTAAACCACGATGACTATAAAAAAATAATAAATAACACTTGGAAAGGGGGTTGTGTTTTATGCATTATTTGTGAGGAGTTTGAACAGAGAGTGTTTTGTAATCAAGACAGAGATTTGTGGGTTAAACGAATTAGCTGGTAAGAGCAAGATTGATCAAGTTTTGGATGTTGTGAAATCTGTTTTGTGACTCACAATCTTATACAGACTATAAAGCACAAATCTAATGAGTTTGATAAGTGTTACATTTGGGGTGTCAAATCAAAAATTATTATTTTGTTCCAAATTGACAGGGAAAAAATCACAAGTTGGGCATTATTTTAAGTATTGATTAGATCAGAGGTTTTCAAACTTTTATGATGCCAAGGACCCCCAAATATTACGATTGTTTTAGGGGCCCTTTCCTAAAATATAAAGGATCCCTGTATTTTATACAGGCCCATTTGTAATGTGAGAAACATCGTTAGCATGATATTATAAAACATGTTGTCTAAAATTAAACAATTGACTTTTGTTTTGTAATTCTACTACAGCCAAGCAAATTATTAGAAATTATATATAAAAATTATTTAGAAATATAATAACAAATATATTTACAATAATCCCCACCCCCCCACACACTATTATACACTCTAAAAACTCCTGGGTCAAAAATAACCCATAATGGGTTATTTTTGACCCAACTCCTGGGTTAAAAAGGGACCAACTAATTTATGGGTTATTTCAACTCAGAAAATTGGGTTATGCTTTTTGACCCAAATTATGGGTTAAATACCTGAACCAAATGTTGGGTTTAAAAAACCCAACATCTGGGTAGAAATAACCCAAAAATTAGTTGATCATTTTTTAACCCAGGAGTTGGGTCAAAAATAACCTAACTTGGGTCACTACCCCAGTATGCCTTATTTCAGAAAATAAAACTTTGTTTTACATTATATTACACACTTCAAGCACTTTTACATTTTTATTGCATTAAATAAAAATCTATAAGAAAAAACACACACTTGGACATGTTTATTTTCATATTTATTTTAGGTCACACTGTAATAACAATATTAGAAATAAAAAATAGAAAAATAAACAACAATTCTCAGAAGAGCCTCAGGAATTTAAGCCAACTTTGGGGACAAGATTTTTGATAGTGTCCTCATCAAAGAGAAGAAATGCCTCCTCATCTATCTGAAAGACAGAAAACAAGACAACATGAGTATTGTTAATAAGTCGAGACAATTGTGAACCACTCACCAGACACTCTTTCATTATCAAGCTAACAAATAATCACTTTTAAGGTAATGCAGTGGCTTTTTATTTTATTTATTTATTTTTTTACATGGCCCAAATTGCTAGTTAACTAATGTGGTTCTTTTGCAGCATTAACATTACCCATTTTGTGTGAATGACATATTTTCTTTCTTTAAAAAGTGTAATGACAGCCCATTCTTATGCATAACAGCTTAAAGACAAGGCACAATAATATTTTAGGGTTGTACATACCCCACTGTCGAAGAAGTTGTGACTTTCACAAAATCTTGCACTGACACATTTAAGTCTTATAAAAAAATAAAAAAATGTAGGCATAGAGAGATGATATAAGGGCAATAAGAGTAAAATGCTCACCTCTAAAATTCTCTGTCAGCTCAGACAGCTGCCACTCAGTTAGCTTATCAGCGACAAAACTGTCCATTCAAAATGACCTGGAGAGCAATATAGAGGTTAGCAACAATTTGAAGACTTGACCCGCTTCTTTAACTCTCACTACTTCAGCCAGTAGAGCACTGTATAATATGATAAGCACGGCACAGCTGGTAAACATAACTCAACTATTGTGTTGCCTCGTCGCTCTGTAGCCGCGGCTATGGGGCTCGCACACCGGACGAGAAGCGCTGCGTCGCGTCTAGGACAACTCGAGGTATCGCTCACCGGACGTGCACTCTCTCAAGGGGCTCGCACACCGGACGCGAAGCGCTGCGCCGCGTCTTTAAAATTCGAACACATTATTCTCTATGAGTGTAACGGACACACACACACACACCGGCGGTCTGTCCGCGGCACCCAGCAACGGCTCAGGACCGTGTTCAAAATCGCGTCCGGTGTGCGATAACGTTACCTCGAGTTGTCCTAGACCTAGATGTTGTCGTGATAGCCGCGGCTACATGCCAACCACAGAATTACCACGGCTAACGCTAGTCTCAACGTAGCAACGTGTTTATTTATTTATTTTTTTAGCAAATGGTGCTAAACTAGCAACAGGGACATGGACACAGAAAAGTTAACATTACATCAACACTGAAAATACTCTCTTACCTTGAATATAGATGAAGTTGCACCGATGAAGCACAGGCCAAAACGGATCGAGCGCGAAGCGACGGTTATTTCAAACGACTGTTGTGAGAAAATTCCAGAACAACTGCGAGAGAGAGAGAAAGCCAACCCTATAACCCAGAACATGGGTTACTCTTTGAAAAATAACCCAGAAACCCAAACAACCCATAAATTGGGTCAAAATATTAGCCCTATAACCCAGAAAATGGTTACTCTCTGAAAAAATAACCCATAATTTTAACCCAACACAAATAACCCAGAAAATGGGTTGAAGAAATAACCCAGGATTTTTTAGAGTGTACTATGTTATTTGTATAAACCTGAATTTAAGTATTTCCCCAAAAAACAAAAAACATTTTGTTTAATCAAATGTATTTTAATTGAATTGTCTTTCATAGTAGAAATTGTTCCAAAGCAGCTTTACAAAGAACGTTACCATAATATTACCTTGCAGCCCCCTAGCTCCCCCTTGCAGCACCCTGGGGTTTCCGGGACCACAGTTTGAAAACCCCCAGTTTAGATAATTACCATCTTTAGTTTGTAGGTCTGTCTCAGTTTTAGCAGATGAACCATTTGAGATGGTCAGTTGCCTGAGAGATAGATTGAATTACCAGCAGGGCTGTCTGTGATTTAGCTATATGAGCACATATTCATTTGACGTTTATCCTCTCAGACTGGAGCCTGGCAGACTTTTTGGTAGCCACTTTTTCTACTTGAGCATTCGTCTTCTGTGGGATTGGCAGCAGTGTTAAACTTGGAGGTTGTTGAATGGGGCTAATGGATTAAATGCATCTCTGCAGTGCCAAAAGAGCTGCAGGTACTTGCATTAAAAGCTCAGGTGTAGTACTGAGGATAATAACTGGGGTTATGTGAGGAGAAGAAGCCAAATGCATCCACTTACTCTTAAGTGCCTTTCTCGTTTTCTGTACTCGGATTGGCTCATCTGGCTAGTGATGGGAATTCATTTTGAGAATTGATTATTTTGAACCGGTTGTTTCAGTTAACAAGTTCAGCATTTTATTTACATCATGTAATGATGTCATTTAGACACAAAATATTAAATGCTCCAAAACTTTGTCCCAGTTCAGTTTAGTTTGTTGCATGATTCAGCTAATAATAAACTAAATATTATTTGTTTGTGCAATAAACAATACTAAAATTAATTTACATTTATTGGCTGAAGCTTCTGTAACTCATTCATTAACAGTCATTAACATATTTCTAGTATGTTTTTTTGTAACATTTCTGCTATTACACTAATGTAACTTCCTTTTTGATCCGTCAGTCAAAACCTTAAATACTGTCCTAGTGCTCATTATCAGCTCACCTAATAGTTTGAAAGAGACTATTCTCGATTAAATTATTTGGTGATTTGTCGACAAATCGTTCAGACTGGCTTTGTAAACCATTTTCACTGATTCACTGAAAAGATGGAACGGTTTAATCATGAAACAATTATCAATCTACACCTGAACTGTTCATAACTGTAAAAGATATGCCTTTTGATTTTTGTGTATGGCAAATCCTTATAATTGTTATCTTTTCCTTCAGATTCTGAGAACTTGGTCAATGGGAACCAGCCGTCAGGAGCGCCAAAATCTCACTTGGTCTCCAACGAGAGAGTGCGCCCTGAGCACAGTGCCATTGTCAGTTCCATTGAGAAGGACCTTCAGGATATTATGGACTCATTAGTCATGGATGACCCTCAGCCCTCTTCCTCTGAGTCAAAGAAGCCCTCTGGTCATCCTATCTCCCAGTCTCCCCTGTCCCCCATGTTAAATGGAGGGGGCCGCTTCCTTCTCTCACCCCCAACGAGCCCTGGTGCTATGTCTGTGGGCTCCAGTTACGAGAATAACTCCCCTCCTTTCTCTCCACTCTCGTCCCCATCGGCCGCCAGCAGTGGCAGCTACACCAGTCCCTCGCCGAGTGGTTGTCAGGACCAGTTTCACACGCTTCCTCCTGTGCCAGTGAGGTCTTCTAGTTACAATTACACCAGCCAGCCACCCATACCTCAGCCACGGACCATTCTGCCCAGCTATTCCGGTGGCAGCAGTGGGCCAAAGGTGCCTGAGAGTCCCAGACTCCAGCGAAAGGCTCTTTTAGAAGCACCGCCAAGCCCAAAGCCAAGTCGTAGGGGGTTGAACCAAGACAGCTTGGTGGCTAAATCCCCAGACAGCCCCATACAGACTCACATTCTGCCCTTAGTCTCCATCTCTACTGCTCTGTCTGATGCCCCATCTGTCAGTCGGGTACCAGTTCCAGGTAGTCCCAGATTCACCCCCAAATTCTCCACCACATCCCCATCCTCCTCACCCTCTAGTCCCAGATCCAAAACTGCCATTGTTCTCCAGGATCGCCCCTCAAGTCCTTTCCGGGAACAGCCTCAGCCAGACCGCTCCTTGACGTCCAGCCCCTCTCACCAACTCTCCCCACCCTCGCGATCTTTCCAGCCCCCCTTAGACCCCATTGTCCACATCATTCAGGGTGGACCTCCACACCCGCATCCTCGCACACTACAGCCTCCAGAAAGTCCGCGGCTGGCCCGCAGGAACCTTGAAGGGAGCAGTATGAGGGAACTTCCCCCTCTCAGCCCCTCTATAGCCCGCAGGGGGGTTCCTGTGCTCCCAGGAGCTCTACCAGGAACCCTGCGAACTCCAGAGATTCCATGCCCAAGAATTGTGCCAGAGAGTCCCAGACTCCGACGGAAAGCAGGGTCTCCTACGGAGGAGCCGTTCAGTCCTCGTGGTGTGCGTGCTCGTAGTCCTTCACCCACCTCCGGACTGATGGGGGAAGGCAGTGGACGGAAGGGCAGTTTTGGGAACTCGCTGTCTTCGGCCTTCAGCCTGGGTTCTCTACCTGGGTCATCGCCCCGATCCAGTCCCAGAAGCCACCGGAAGATGTCAGCAGGCCACAGGGACCACCGGATGCCTCACCCAGGCATGAGGGAGCGCAAAAACAGCATTACGGAGATCAGTGACAACGAAGATGATCTTCTGGAGTACCACCGACGCCAAAGAGAAGAGAGACTCAGAGAGCAGGAAATGGAGAGGCTGGTAAGTGAGATGCACACTTAAAAATACATGCATTTATATAACAAAATATAAAACCAAGTGAGATTTATGAGAAATCTGACTTCACATATCCACTAAAATGTCCTTGAGACCGAAGTAAAGTGCAGTTAGCTCTGAGGAAATGTCTAGAGTCATTTGTTTGCTGATGCCCACTTGAAAGCCACATCATAGTATAAAGAATCTGTCTAAGTAATATTCCCCGTCTCTGTTTGTACATGTCATGTACGGTGCTGCCTCTACATGCCTTCGGATGATATGTAAATTGCAAGTTTCTGCAGTTAATATTTTCCAGAAGAGCTCCTCAGTGTACACTGATGGCTGAATCTAATCTTAACACACCTAGCAAGCATTAGCATTTGTGCTTTTGGTGAGAATGCAGGACATTTGGAGGAAATGCTACTACACGTCTCTGGCAGAACTGACACACTGACTAATCCGCTGTCATGCTGAGGCAGAGGGCTCTGATTTTACCATGGCAACCCCATTGTTTGTTGTCTCTTTTATTGAGAGGTGGGAGGGAACAGTAGACATCTTGGTCCGGTTTGCAGCCCAGAATGAAGCCGCTGAGACAAAGGCCCCTGTGAAGTTTTATATGTGTTTGTGTCTGAAACGTCCCTTGTCTGTTTCCCTTGTAATTACCCATTGTGGCTGTTTATTTCTCTCAGAAAAGGAGGTGATCTAATTGAGCGTACAAAGTTATGCTTCAATACTCACAACAGAGAGTATCTAGTATGTTATTTGCTAAGCATGTGCAGTTCTAGTAGATGCATTTAGTACGTTTATTTGGCTTTTTGCCGGTTAAATGTGCTGGAATAAATGTAGAAAGAATGAGCTAAAACAAATGAGCTCAACATGCCAATGACCTCATCCCCACAAATGTGCTTTCTCCAGAAAGGTTCAGTACAAAATAAGTCAAACAAAAAATGACCTTTGATACAGACCTTGTTCTGAAATATTTGCAAATTGTTGAGTGTATATAGCAAAGAATGTTTGCTTGGTGAAGTAAGATCTGACTTTCTATTTATTTTTAATTTTTTTAGTAACTATGACTGTCAGCCATTACATCACTCATTATCAGAACCATCTGTCTTGTGAATTGACTTTCACATAGATATTTTGACATGATCTGGTGGCTTCTGTGGTCCATTAACAAACAGCCCTCATCTGTTTAGGCGGTTATGTATCTATACAGCAGTTTGCATTTCAATAAAAAAACATCAGAGTGTGATGCATCTGACATGCGAATCAGCCACGTTGAGCTCATTTGACTGCCCGGTGGCTCTTGTTGAGAAGGAGCGGGAGACTACCTAGCATGACAAGCAGAAATGTGCTCCAGGGAGTGTTGCACTGGGTTTTGATTTTTGGGTTTTGACAGCTGACTGTCATACAGAAGAGAGGCCAGCCCAGGACTGTGGCAAAACATCACGTAGCATGGCACGGCACAGAAAGCATGTTCACTGCAGGAATCAGGAAGGAGACAGTGGTGTTGACCGCAGTCTGCTGACTAAATCTTAGCCTCCATGAGCAAAGGTGGCAGATTTCAAATCGGATACTTCCAAGGGGTCCCACAACTAGCTATGCAATGAATTTGAATGCTAACGGATTGGTTTTTAGTAGTAGGGGTGTACAGTTAGCTATTTACTAGAACATTTTTGAGTAATGCACCTGGATTTTTTTTTTTTTTTTTATGAAACACCGACACCGAATTACATTTTTTTTGGGGCTGAAAATGTTTGGTTGCCAAAATTTCAGTGCAACACTAATTTTGAGTAACTAGTCACTGGATTTTGTTGCATAAAATCTTTGAACAATACTCAGATCAAAATTACAAATATCTGCGTATTACGATTTATTATTATTTATCACAAAGTCAGATGCAACTAAACAGCAAGAAAAGGGTTTTCTTAAAGACTAATTGTCAGTAGGCCTTTATGTTCAGGATAAATATGATGTTAATGAGCTCTATGAAGGACACCACTTAGCAAACTAAGAGCATCTAAATTATTTGGGTTTTTTTCCAAGGAAAATAAATCATGAGTATGTCTCAAAACTAAACAGTTTTTGTAAGTATGTAAGTGTATAATTTTTCTTCATTTTTTGCATGTACAGCTGAGTGAATGTGAGCCAGTTCGGTGTGCAGTGCATAATTTATCATCCCTAAACTGCCACAAGGCTCCAGAGGCACACATGGTTACCTTAGATACAGCCTTGGCACACACACACTTGACATATGGCGTCAGTCACTAGAAGACTTTTCTGTCAGTCAGCTCGAGTGCCATACTGATGCCAGCCCTGCTAAAGATGACCTCGTTTTTTGAGAGCTCCCACAATGACATCACATTTCCATTACTCTATAAAACTGACATTTGCTGCACAGTGAAAGCAGAAGTGTCAGTGAGGATGCATACTGTTTTAGAGAGATAAGTTTATTTACTTAAACAGTGGATTTTTTTAAGGGGACATATCAAATTGATTAATCACGATTAATCGCATCTAACAAGTTTGTTCACATAATATGTCAATTAATCAATTTGACGGCACTAAATGTATTGTATTACATTATTTAATTTTATAATAAATATAAAATAATAAATATAATATAATGAAAAAACCTCTTTCATGATATGTCATGATAAACCTGAATTCAACCTGAATTCACCCTATATATATATATATGCACTGTATATACACAAACATTTATTATGTAAACAAACTTTTATGTTAGATGTGATTAATCGATTTGACAGCACTAATTATATTATATTATCAGGAGAATTTATTAGGATTTCTATTTGTGCTACCCTTGCTGACATTTTTAATTACACACACACAAAAAAACATTATGATATAACTCCTTTAAATGAACTGGAATGGTTGTAGGTTTATGAGGGATGATGACAGATTGATTGTAAGCTGTTCTACTATGAAGACATAACCACCTCCACACTGTTTTTAGGGCAGACACGGGTCATCTGCACAGGAGACACAAGGGGGTCTGTATGTCAAGCATCTGTCCCACTGCTCTCATGGATTAGCACACTCTAAATATATCAACTTTCACTGGCCACATTATGCAAAAACATCAGTGTTTGTAGCTGATAGACGGAAGAAGAGACAAGAAGTATCTATTGTGATGTGTTAACCCGGCATGCAACTGCGTTATGACCCAGTAAAGTGCAATTAGAATCTTTCGATGAAGATAAAAGCTGTATCCTCTGACACAGCAAGACGCATATGAGCTCCCTTTGGAGCATTTTGTAGATGGTTTAATGTGTTTGCTTCCTGTGCTCTTGCAGTTCAGTGTAAAGTGAGTTATCTGCTCCGGGACGGACGAGAGAGAGAGAATTTGGGTAAAAGAGACAGTTAACTGACTTTCTGTGGTGCTGATTATCTGGGTCAGTGGCAGTCTTTACTCATTCTGACTCGGCTCTTGTAATTAAGACAGTGAAGAACAACACTGAGTGCTCTTAGCAACAGCACATTTTGTTATATAAAGCAATGTTTAAGGATTCCCAGAATGATCTGTTCGACATCTGTGCAGGTGACCATGTAATCCTAAAAGACACAGCCATTGATTCTAGAGTTTGATGCTTTCATGAAGGGTTTTGTTTTGGTTAGATGTAGGCCTGTCACGATAACAAATTTTACTGGACGATAAATTGTCCAAGAAATTATTGCGATAAACGATAATATTGTCGTTCGAGACCATTTTCATCTAATATAATGATAATGGCATGATAATGGCATAATAATGCAGGTACACCTTTTCAAAGATCTATAAACTTTTATTTCTTAAGAATAATAAACATTGAAAACGGAAAACATTTTAAATGTCCACAAAAAATGAACAAAACAACCAAAAACAATAAAAGCAATGTCTGTTAACAAAAAAATTCACTTGAATAAATACCAAAAACAATAAATAAAATGGATGTAAACAAAATTGCACTTCAAAAATTATTAAACATTAGGCTCAGACATAAATAGTGATACATTCCATAACAGGCAAAACTGCCGGTTAGGACATTTGTAAACAAATTTTAAAAAGCCTCAACAGGCCATATCACACCATTTAGCACTGTCCTCCTGTTACTTTGTCGACTAAACAAACGCCCGAGTGATTGTGTAACTTACTGTCGGGAAGACGGAGATGCACTTTATTGCGTGTATATGCTACGCACTGAAAATACTTGGTTAGGATTAGGGGTGAGGAGTGCGTGCGTATTACACGCCATAAAGTGCGTATCATATGCACGCAAAAACTATTTTTGGCGTATAAATCAATATTGAAATGGCACGAGAAATAACATTCGTGGTATAGATACGCATTTTCATGAGATCGGGCTCGCTGTCGCGTTTGGCTTTGAAACCAACTCACAACTAGCGTCTTCTCTCTCTGCCGGCGCTTTCCCCTACAAAGACCATGTGACTGACAAGCGCCGCGGCGCCGCCTCCCCACACAAAGACCATGCAACTGACAAGAGGGTTCACTCCTCCTATACGCTAAGGAACCGAGAGTGGTCATCCAGTCTCTTTGGTAGAGAGAGAGAGAGACATGAGGAAAACAAACAAGCATGCAAATGGAATTATCGCCGCCGGAAAAATTATCGAGCTCATTTTTTGTATCGTGCGATTAATTGATTTATTGACTATCGCGACAGGCCTAGTTAGATGTTTTTATCCTATACTGTCCATCACCTTTAGTGATTATGTTCCCATGATTTAGATTAATAAAGACTAGTGACTTCATTAGTGGTGCAAGTATCACTATGACTGTTGCTTTCTGCTTATGAACAAACTCCAAACCCCAAGTATTAAACATCATTGCATAGATCGTCCCACTTGTTTTGTGGTACCACCACAAATGAAACCTCAAATAGTACAATTCGTGGAACACACTAACGATTTGTGGAGGATAAAAAATAAAGTCTCCATATCTACAGCCCAAAATATCCTAGATATCATAAAGCCAACATTCTACTTCCAAGAACACTCTAGCAACCACTTAACAACACTCTATACAGCAACTGCTCAGGAAACGCTAAAACTATTCAGAACACCTTAGCAACTACTTAGCAGTACTCTAGCAACTCACCAGGACACACTAACACCATGTGTACACCGAATGTAACAGCTTGATGCTGTCTACACTAAACACGACAAAGCGACCATTGTAAATCCATTTGTTCTTCATGTCAGAAGTTGCGCGAGTGCTTGAAGTATGTCAGAAATAGAATGGGGCATCAATTTGTTGCATCGCACCGCATCCAGTGTAGACCGCATCACTGACAGCATTGTCGCACCGTTCGCGTCTGGTGTAGACACGGTGTAAAACTACTCTGAACACCTTAGTAACACCCTAGAAACAACCAAGAAGACTGTTGAAACTTTTTGGCAACACCATAGCAATCACCCCAAACAACCTAGCAATCACTTAACTATAGCAGTCATCCAGAACATGCTGAAACAAGAAATGCAAACAGTGACTATTTTTGAAGTAGTTTTTATTTGTAAAAACTGTAAATTCAGAAATAATAATTGTCTTTTATTTTTTAGGATTAAACTTTGTAGATCATTTCGTACTTCCCCATGCAATATTACTGTAAATCTTTTTCATTTTTACAGTAAAAATGCTACAGTAAAAACCTGTTATATGGTTGACTGTAAGTCTTACCATATACTGTATTTACGGTAAAAAACAGAAGTCCCTGCATGACATCACACAGTTATAGTTTATATAAAGAAGTTTCTTCTAATTTTATGTGAACAGTGATGTATTTGAATAATATTTAGTATTTATTGCATTATTTTAGTGTCATGTGTTACCCTGGTGTTTCGTCCTTGTGTGTATGACCCTGTGCACCCTGAGTATATGCCATGATAGGGGATTCTTTTTTTATTTAAAAATTTTTTTTATGTCACACATATAATGTAAATGTGTGAGATAAAATTCTAATTATTCTTGGCCCCTTGTGCAGAGACCCTCCTCTCCCTCCGCAACGGTGTTTTAGATAAGAGCTGACAGTGAACTGTAACTGTTCAAAAGCGTGCCAGCCTGCCAGGGGATTCACACGAGAGACGGTTAGTTCTGTCCTCTGCTGCATCTCGATGATCTAAGCTTGGCCATGAAGCGACTTGGGGTGGGAATCTCTATAGGCACCTCACGATTCGATTTGATTACGAGTGCTGCGATGCGATGATAAAACGATTATCGATGCATCTTTCTTTTCTTTTATATATATATATATGCTACAGATTTTCTTTTTTCTCACTGTGTGACTACTTGGTATGTGGTTTATAACAGAATTCTGCGCCAAATTTGAATGCTTCCAATTAGATCTCGCTGCGATGTTATTGATTCTGCTGTGAATTCAAACGCGTTCTCACTGGATTTCCCAGCGCTGTGTAATAACAGTGTCGCGTAATTGAGATCGACCCACGAGCAAACCTATTCTGAGCTCGCGCCATGTCATGTTCATGTTCTCAACGTTCCGCGCAGCGCCGCTCAAACGAATAGTGCGTTTTCGTTTCACTTTCGTTTCGTTTGCCGATTGATGTTTCTCGTATGTAACAGAAGTTGCAGCTCTTATCAATTGGACAACGTGGTGGTCACACGGTCACACCAGTGCGACCTCTTGTCGCCCATTTGGTCGCAGTCTGCCCACCCAGCAAAAACTCGTTGAAAAGACGTTGAAAAGACGACATTGCCAGACGTCTAAACAACGTTAAAATTTGGTTGAAAAGTGAAAGGTGAAAAGCCGTCTTTTTCAGGTCGTTGAAAAGACGCCAATAAAAGGACGTCCCAATCGCGTCTAAATTAGGTTGTAAAGTGAGTTGAAAAGACGTCTTTTTCAGGCCTAATGTCAACCGTGAATTTATGATTATATTTAATATTCATAATAAGACAATTCATAAAAGATTTGCAAACCATTTATTGACACATCAGATACATCTTTCACATAAAAAACACTTTCCTGATCACATCTTAAGCCTGCATTTGATCAAGCATACTCTAAAAACAGTTATATTGTGAAATATTACTACAATAAAAATAACATTTCATAAATATACATGTAAATATATAGTAATGTGTAATTTATTCATGTGATGCAAAACTGAATTTTCAGCATCATTACTTCAGTCTTCAGTGTCACATGATCCTTCAGAAATCATTATAATATGATTTGATTATCAAAAAAAAAATATTATCAGTTGTACGGCTTCATATTTTTGTGGAAACTATGATACAGTTTTCAGTATTCTTTGAATAGAACTTTCAAAAGAACAGCATTTATTTGAAACATATTTTTTTTTTAAACAATTATAAAGTTTTTACTGTGACTTATCAAATTTTTCTTTTCTGTATAAACATTTTTTCAAAACAATAAATCTTAAAAATATTGAAAATGTTAATAAAACAGAACAATGACCAATTATAACCACATTAGAAAACAGTAAAGGGATAGTTCACACAAAAATGTAAATTCTGTCATTAATTACTTTGCCTCATGTCGCTCCAAACCATAAGACTTTTGTGGAGAACACAAATGAAGATATTTTTAACAGATGCCTTGTGTGTGCAAACAATTACGTCTTTATTCACAAATGATGTATCTCCGACGCATGTTGCGCCATGAGATCGCTGGCTCTCTCGCCAACACAACACTGATGAATCGTGGTGCTCCGTGAACTCGTGTCAGAGATGTATTTGTGAATAAAGATGCAATGTTTTTTTTTTGCACACACAAAGCATTCACTTCGCTTCATAAAGTTGAGGTTAAACCACTGGAGTCATATTGATTAGTGTTATAATGTCTCTAAAGCTTGAAAGTTGTAGTTGCATAAACTGTGAAATGGAGGGACAGAAAGCTCTCAGATTTCATTAAAAAGATCTACATTTGTGTTTCAAAGATGAACGAAAGTCTTACAGGTTTGCAACGACATGAAGGTGAGTGATGAAAATGTTTGGTAATGTTTGACGCATTAGGTAAATCAGTTCCTCAGGGGCACCAGTAGATCTCTGACTGATCTCTGATCTTCTGCTCCTTCCACCATCCCAATCCTGGATTATTGAGCCACGGCAGAAGTTTCCACTTTGAATGCTTTAGCCTGGCTGTTTTTTCTCCAGCATCTAAAGTGAGAAAGAAATCAATAACCAAAATGTAAAAAAACAATGGTTGTCCAAAATGTGAAGTATACACTTGAGTTTTCCCTCTACATGTACGTGTTTGCTTGATTAGACATTACCTGTCTAGCGACGTATGTTTATGCTGAAATATAATATTGGTTTGTGTTTTAAAATCACCTATCACATGTCATTTTGTAGCGAACTTGAGTAGCAAGTTCAAAGTATCGTGTGATTAAAGTTTTGAGCTTCAGAACTTCCGATAACATAGTGAGTTTTTAGGGAGCGAATGTTTCAGTGCACTGTAAGGATTTTGTGATAAAGACAGCCCTTAACCACTGACTACTGAGCTAGAGACCTGAGTGATATGCACCCAGAGTTATGCACCTTGATTAGCTTGTTCAGGTCAGGTGTGCTGGACTAGATTGGAGTAAACCTCTGTATGTAAGTGGACCTTGAGAGACAATGTTGAGATCTCCTGCAATATGTTCTGAACTTACAACACTGGTGTCCAGACCAAAGTTCTGCAGAGTTTCTGGTGATCCTGGATCAGCTGCTCAGGTCTGCTTAATTGGGTTTGGAGCTAAACTCTGTGATCAGGACTAGATGGCAAACAATACTGTAAAGGGGAGAAGACAAACAATATTATTATGCTATAAATAATTTGTTCTGTGTTCATCTGCTTACCTGTACAAAGTATGCATCATGAATAAGCGTATATTGAATTTGATCTTTTAATTACACTGTTTTACTACATTAATACTAACTACAAACCTGATAAAAATGACTGGGCAGTGGAGGAAAGCCTTATTTTGCCCTCCAGGTGGGCGTAATGGTGTGACGTCACGTGATAACTATGAATTAACCATACAGTGTGTACTTAGGTTAAATAAATTAGCTTATTTCCATGTCAGCAAAACCTTTACAAAACTATCAAAATCTCTCATCTAGACTACACATAAGATGTGATTAAAAGCCCAAACTTACAGCTCAAGTCTACAGTTAACCTAACATAACGTTACCTCTAGTTAGCCTAACTGTTGAGATGCTAACGGACTTTTGTGAAGACACTAAACCATTTCTATAAAGTAAATATTCAACCGAAGCGAGTCATTTACATGAAAGAAAGTGTCAGGAACATTTGTATGTACTATTTGTGTAATTTTATGCTCTAAACTTACCTTAAAGTAGTTAAAACAACAGTGAGAGACGGAGCTTCGCTGATTGTCAGTTGAGCTGCCCTCGTTTCCATGGTAACGCCCTCCGTTCCAGTTCAAATGCGGCTTGAATGTACAGCGCGCGCGCCCATTGAAACATGTAGAAGTCATGCACGCAGCATTTACATACATTTAGATTGATGGAGTGAATTATATGATAATCAGCTAAAATATCCTGAAACCTGATACATTATTAAGTGGATAGTAGGCCTGTGGGCATTGCAAACTGTAAATGGAATGAGAATATGAAAGCATTGAAAATGTAAAACAATGTTTGAAGTCATTTATAGGCTATATAGGCTACATATAATATATAGGCCTACCTTTAGAAATGGTAAACGTGGTGTAGAAACAAAATAGCAAAAACTACATGATATTTATGAACAGATGTAACACGAGGAACAATTAAGCTTCATGTTCTAAGTATTTTTAAATGTATTTTAAATATACAAAATGTATTTCAATATATTTAACAGTGCTGATATGTGAATATATTAATATGCAGTTATTAATAGGCTATTTAAGTGCTGTTGTTTATCGGGGTCTACGGTGTTTAAACTACTGTGATGTTTACTGTTTTTATGGATGCATTATAGACATATTTAATGTAGGCTAATTGTTAACAAATGTTCAGAAATAGGTGTAATAATATTCAGCACAAGCGTTTTCCAACTAGATATGAACCACTAGGGTGCACTTTTTGCTGGATTTATGCCAAATCATGTAGGTATGGTTTGCGAACGTATAGGTGCTTACAAATAATGTATTCCTGGGATGTGCAGTGACACGTAACTTTGAAACTATTTCTACAATCTATTTCTTCACTTGCTACAATAGACTTTAATTGTATTTATGCTATATTAGGGCTATATGTGGTCTTGGGCTAAATAAACAAAGCCAAATTGTCAACATATTTTTTTGGGGCTAAAATTGGACCAAATCAGACGGACCAAAGTCACCAAACAAAGCCCAATTTTCAACGTCTATGTTTGGGCTAAATTTGGACCAAACCAGACGGACCAAACAAAGCCCAATTTTCAACGTCTATGTTTGGGCTAAATTTGGACCAAACCAGACGGACCAAACAAAGCCCAATTTTCAACGTCTATGTTTGGGCTAAATTTGGACCAAATCAGACGGACCAAACAAAGCCCAATTTTCAACGTCTATGTTTGGGCTAAATTTGGACCAAATCAGACGGACCAAACAAAGCCCAATTTTCAACGTCTATGTTTGGGCTAAATTTGGACCAAATCAGACGGACCAAACAAAGCCCAATTTTCAACGTCTATTTTTGGGCTAAATGAAGACTATGACGGGCCGACTTGATTTAGCCCAAAAAACAACGTCTTAATGACGACTGGTGCTGGGTGGGTGGAGCCCTACTTGCATAAAGTGTGGCTCTTGTCCAGGTCCTTTTTCCCTTTAACTTCATAGAAGCCAAAGTTACGCTAGATTTTAATGCAGAGGGTGCCGGTCGGATTTCTCGCTCAACCTTGCGTCATGCGTCTCTGTTACGTGCACAGCTGCACGCCACAGACTGTGGCATTACGTCATCAATTAACATTTAGAAAATCGATTTTTTACATTTGTGATTCGATTCAGAATCGTCCACATCCGCATCGCGATGCATCTAATAATCGATTTCTCCCCCACCCATAGAAGCGTCACAGGGAGTCAAACCGATAAACCGGATGAGGCCATTGACCACAGGCTGATATCCTCACCTTTTTAATGCATTTGTACACATAACAGTCAAGGTCTAATATAAACCACTATTTATGGCTTGTTCTTTTGCCAGGTATCTAAAGGCCCTTAGAGAGTGTCCTGTTTTCACAGAGGATATTGCATCCCTCATGTGAATTATATGCCATATTCTGTACAATAGTAGAGTCAAATACTCAAGTTTACTGTATCTTGAGCCTATTAGAGCACAAATAGACCTTTCAGTCTACTTTCAGAAACACAAGCGAGAGTACATAATGACAGAACTTTCATCTTTGGATGAGCTGTTCCTTCAAGACTAAAATTTTAATAAAAAAATACTAATTTAGAACGTTTTTATGGTTTATCTCAGGCCTGATGAAGAAAAAGCAGACCGGTTGTTCATGCGTAGCTGTTTGTTTAGTCTAGGAATAGAGCTTTTAACAGCTTCTGTCAGATCTGAGAACCAAGTTCACGGTTGTGTTTACGCTCTTTGAGGCTATATGACATTTCCTCACAACCTTATTTAGTTTCTCAAATACTGCGCGTTTATTGATGGAGTTATCAATGAGCTGAGGACTAATGTAAAAACTCTCCATTGCATTTTTGGACTCTGGATGCTTCATTTTGAGGGTGAAGCAAGGTCCCCATGTTTCACAACTGCGTACGTCTAGAATTTTTTTTTATATTCCAAAAATGTAAGCTATTTTCCTCAAACTCTGTGTGAAGTTAGAGGTTCCCATCATGCTGAAGTGCAGCATGAACAGATACATCTGGTCCTGTCGACTTAGTTTGTCGTGTTTTTTTCAAACATATTAAATAAGAAAGCAGTTGTTTATGCTGGTTGAAATATCACATATTTCAGTAACAGAAATGGCATCCCAGGATGTTTACTGGAGGGCTTAAATTTACTGTGCTTGGTTTAGTCTGTAGTCTGTGTTTGAAAATATTGGGTTTTCTGCAGGCAAGCTTTGAAAAGAGGGAAGAGAAAGATTTCTTTAAAGGAGAAATACACATTTTGTTGATGAAAACAAAAAAACATGCCAGGTTAAAGTTGTCATGAAATGAAAGTTCACCCTATGTATTTGCTAAATGCATGCTATAGATCTTATTGTGAACAGTTAATCTGTGCATATTATTATTATTATTGTGCATGAATTTTATTGAATGGAAAATGTGCATTGTGCAATAGCCATGTGCTGGGAGATCACAATATCACGCTTTAAAATCTCTTGGATGTTTGTTTTGGATGCCCAGAACGGAAGCGATTTAAGTCTGTCTGGTTTAAGGTATTCTAACAATCCAGGCACGTCACAGCAGTAAGAGTGGCACCCACATTGACCCCGTCACACATTTAGAGACAGAAAAAGATCAGGAAGAGCAGGGGGAGAGGCTCCGACATGGCAGGGGGTTTGAGAGGCTCTGACAAAGGATTTGAGTTGCGTTTGTGTGTCATTCCAGACTGAGGGAAGACAGTGGAATGTAAGAGCTGGGATCATAAGGCAAAGCCTGTGTCTCCTGAGCTCTGATTGGTCGATGTGTGGTTGGAATGCATACAAATGAGTGAGCAGAAATGAGAGAGCTGGAATGTTTCTACAAATACCATCTCTTAGTTTTTGTTTGGGGTTCCAATGTTGCTAATAAGCATCCGTGTAAAATACTGTACCATTTAACTTCGGATACGTTCACACCACCGTTGAATGTGGCCCATTTTTTTCTTCTTTTTTTTTGTATGCTGTATGAATCAGACATTTTTAAGTCCTAACAGTGCCACTTAGTAATTCAGCAGTTATTCAGAATATTTTCAATGTTTTTCTTCTTCCTTTAATTCAGTGAAACTGAACTGAAAAGTTTTATATTAATGTTCTTATGGGAGGTCCATCATCTCGGATCACCCTCAGTTCAAACACTGTCTATCTGATTCAATCTGTCAATCAGTAATTTCAGAATTAATAGGATTTTTTTTACATCAGTCTACCTGGGCATAATATTAGGCTTGATTTACTTCTAAAATAATTTGTGAATTTTACTTTATGAAAGATTACACAAAAAAGTGCAAATGTATATTTATAAAATATATTTAGATTATACAATCATTTATATTTATTATATAAAATGTTTGTTTATTTATTAGTATTATTATTTTTAACTATTTATTAGATGTACATTATGGATATACTGTGACACTGGCTTTGAATAATGGCAGAAAGTGATACTAAAAGTTGTTAGACAATAAAGAGCAATGAATTGAGATTTTATAATTTGATACAATAAGAAAATATGATATTATATTATTGAAATTTGAACGTTTGAACGAAATTTGAAATCATGCCAATGTAGGGTGATCATTAAAAGGTCCTTTGAACAACTTTTTTTTCTTTTTTTTTTTTACATTTTCCTAAACTGGATTTTAGTACAAAATCCACTTTGACTTGCGATGTGATTGTAACATTTGCCGTTTTCCCCAAATGGACACACACCTGAGTGAGAACTTTGCCTTCAAGACACACGTTCACCAAAAAACTCATAGCTGGGAGATTTGTAAACAGAGGGCTACGTCTGTTCACTGCTGTCATCTGGAAAGTATGAAGCGCTTAACGGTTATCCTACATACCGGTACAGTGGAAACCGTCTATATTTTTCCGTCTGGGTTTCAGCATGCAGTGAATAGTAATTTTCACATTACCGGTATTTCTCCATCTGAGAGAACATCTGACCAGCACCCACGCGAGCCATGTTGTTTAGTGAGCACTGACCCCTGAGTGGGTTTCAATGAATGCCGTTTAAACTGACTGTGTTTGTTTTAAAGCCTTGATAGATAAAACAAGCCATCCACTTCAGTGAACCTCTGTGAACATTGATTCATATCATTAGCAGCCACCGGCACAGATGTAGTGCGGTTGCTTTATGTACCTACCGGCACAAACTTTGAGAAAGCAGACCAGAGAGTGTATGTGTGTGTGTTGGAGGCGGAGGGACTAGGGGCTTTATTTGTTCATCTGTCTCCGTGTGTGTGTGAGTTCTGGAGAGCTACTCAATGAGGAAACATCTGAGAGAACCACAGGACTCGAACTAGTGTGCGACTTTTAACACGTCACAATGAGGGTGAGTGAGTGCTTTTCATTGCATTCTTTTGTCAAGGTTAGTTTTATTGTGCATATAAAAGTGTATTTAAGTCTAAATGTACCATAAAACTAGTGTTTGATTACCATTATTGTACGTTTAAACATATTAAACTGCCATATTCAGTCAGTGTGCATATTCAGTAGTCTGTTGTTATTCAGTCAAATGTGTTATGTGACCAGGGCTTAAACAAATTCCTTCATGTGTTGAATTTGTGCTCCTTTACAACACAATTAAACAGCATATTGCTTTAGAAGTGTTCAGGTAGCCCCAGTTTTGATTGGAAACACTCATGAAGCTTGGCTATAAACTCTGGGATCAGAGGCTTAGCAGGCCTGTATGGAAACAGATCAAATGATTATATTCCCTCCTACGGTTCCTTCAGCCTCTGTGTGTTTCAGAGCGCTTTTAAAACTCAGGGTGTGCCACCATGATCTTAAACAATTTCCTTCCCCTGGGGGACCTGCTAATGATGACAACTACAGAGGGACCCTTTAAACTCATAAATGAGTGTTGTGCACATTGGGGTCTGCTGAAGTCCTGGTCTTAACTGGGACTAAACGTCTCTTTTAGAAGTGAGAGCCTCTGTGTTCAAAAATCTCTAAAATGGGTTATGTTGCTGTTGGCTTTAGTGGAGTGGCGTGAAGTGGAGATAATTAGCTGTTATTGTATACAGCAGTTGCTGGTGCAAATTGTAGTTGACAAGAAGTTTTCTGTGATATCACCCCTTCGGTATTAGAAGAGCCTGGAAGCCTGAGGAATGAAAGCTTTTCGTGATTCAGACGTGTAATTTTCTGGATGAGACACCGCTGTCAGGTGAAGACATGTTGATGTGATTCTGATGTGATTGAAAGTTCTCCTGTTTGAGGAGCTGTGGACTTTTAAAGCAATTCATGTCACAGTTGATCAGTTTCAATGGTCTCTCTGAGCCTAATTTAAACCAAAACACGTTGGCTCAAAAATGTATATTCAATCTTGTGTGCACACAGCTCTGAAAAAAAAAAAATGAAGAGACCAAAATTAGCATGTATCTGTTTGAGTCAAATGAACAAAGCCAAGCTGCTTGAATTTTTTCGCCAGGAGTGGCATAAAGTCGCTCAACAGCAATGTGACCGACTGATAGGGAGCATGCCAAGGTGCATGAAAGCTGTGATTTTAAATTAGGATTATTTCTCCAAATATTGATTTCTGAACTCTTCCTAGGTTAAAACAGTATTTTGTTGTTTAAAAATGAATATGCACTTGTTTTCTTTGCATTATTTGAGGTCTGAAAACATGGGATCTTTTTTTGTTATTTTGACTAGTTGCATTTTCTGCAAATAAATGCTCTAAATGACAATATTTTTATTTGAAATTTGGAGGAAATGTTGTCAGTAGTTTGTAGAAGTCAAAAATGTTCATTTCACTCATTATACATATAAATAATAAATCCAGAGAAACTGCTGATTTTGCAGTGGTCTCTTAATTTACAAAAATTATATAATGAGCTAGTACAACATGAATCCATTTTTCAAACCGTGTTTTTGTCTTATCCTGAATCACTACGGTACACCTATAATAAGTGTTTATATTCGGACTATTTTAGACTGGTTCGGGTTGCACTACTGCAGAGTTGGCCAGTACCTACGTGACTCGTCATAGACATAAACAGCGAGAAGTAGCTCCGACTACAATGTTCTTCCACAATGCAGCTCTGTTTATTAACTGCTAGAGCGCCAAAAGTTACGGACTGCAGCTTTAAAGCACTGATGGGAAAGAGCCATGGGAACAGTCTGAACTGATTCTCTGCCATGTTCCTCCTCTCAGTGTGATCTTGGAGATTTAGTGGGCTGATGATTACAGGTTGGGCTAATTAAGGGTTTGGAGAATACTCATCACAGTGCTCCACAAATCACACTGAGCTCATCGAGTCTCTAGAGCACATCAAAGAGAGCACACACAACCTGCTGGAATACCAGCCTGCCTCTTTTTGTTTATCTTCCTTTTCTGGTGTAGATTTAAACATGTGTAATTATTTTACCTCCTACGGCAGGGTTTCCTAGCCGGGGGTTTGTGATGGAGTGGCTTCTCAAGAGATTGAGATTTCATGAAAATTAAATATGTCTTTTTTAAATATACACTTAGTCTTTATACTCACCAAGGCTGCATTTGTTTGATCAAAAATACAGTAAAAAAACAATAATAATAATGTGAAATAGTACTGGAAATTGAAATAGCTATTTTCTTTTTTTATATACATTTAAAATGTAATTTATTCCTCTTTTTTTTAATGGAAACCAAGATAGTTTTTTCAGGATTTTATCATTAATATAAAGTTATTTGTTGGAAATAGATTTATTTGAAATAGTAGTCTTTTGTAACATTATAAAGGTCTTTACTGTCACTTTTGATCAATTGAATGCATCCTTGAATGCATCATTTTAATTTCTTTCCCAAAAAAAAAAACTTACCCTAAACTTTTGAGTATTGTATTTTATGGTATTGTATAAAATTAAAACAATAAAAACATGATATTACACAATTTACAATTGTACAATTCAAGATATTTATATGCTGATTAGCATTGCAAAAAATTAAGTAAATTAATAATTTAGGTCATAGGACAAAAGTTTGTAACCCCTGTCCTAGAGATAAAATACATTTTATAGGCAGCCAAATATTCACGTATTGATTGTCAGCCAATCACTGAATGATTTCAAATACATGCAAATTTCTCAGTGATAACTGGTCTCACAGTAATAATGTGCCGCAATTGCATTAATAAATTGCATTTGTAGGACCTAAACAGCATTTTTACATGCCTTATAACCACACAAAACATTACAGTAAGCATTTATAGATATTAACATATCCTGAAAACGGGAAAAGTTTATTCTTTCCATTTGTGTACCATATAGACTGTGCTTACACGGTCTAGAGCAAATGTCATGTAATGGTCAAAGGTCACACTGAGAATGTGTCTTTGAGGTGGGCTCGACTGCCTTAAGAGGGCAGCTGTTACCACATTCAGACCCCCCAGGCTGACACGACGTGAGTTGTGTGTAGTTGCATAGCGGTTTCCGTGTCTGCTGTAAGTGAGGGTCTGTTCTGACAAGCGCATTGCTCTGAGTGTTTGTATGTGCTGAAAACAGCGCCGCGTCCTCTCGCTTGAAGACAGGGCCCTGATAAGAGTCGCTCCAGACAGTGGCGCTTCTGTTTATTTCCTCTTCTCTCTCTTCAGATTGGCATCAGTTGGATGCTGAGTGCCAGAGGCTGGGGCAGAGGAAATTAGATAACGTGAGGGCAATTTTTGCCATCTCTGACTCATCTAATGTTGCTCCCTCTGTTGTGTTTTAGGAACGGCAGCGGCTGGAGACAATCTTGAACCTATGCGCCGAGTATAACAAGGGTGACGGGCCGGCGGGAGATCTGGGCAGGATGGGCGTCTCTGGGCTTGGCTCGAGGGACGGGCTTAACAGACGTCCTTCCATGGACAGTGTTAGCAGCGCTTCCCTGAGGGTGGCGCAGAGACATCGTGAAAGCCAAGAGGAGAACCTGAAGGAGGACAGCAGTAGCACTGAGAGTGCGCAGCAGGACCGACGGACCCTACCAGTTCTGCTAAATGGACAAAATGGACAGGTCGGACTCTTTTTCCTTAGTTATACCAGAACAGTTGTGGTTTTATTGGGTCATTGAATGCGTTTTCACCATTAGCAAAGTTTGTATCTACCTTTTAATCAATTCAACAATATTAATACTTATAATTGTATTATTAAACTACCATTTAAAAGTCTGGTGTCAGTAAGATTTTTTTTGGGAGGAATTTATAGTAAACCTATAGTAAAGTTACTGTAAAGACTTTTAGATTGTTACAAAAGAGTTTTATTTCAAATAAATGCTGTTCTTTTGAACTTTTTTATTAATCAAAGAATCCTGAAAAATATATATCATGATTTCCACAAAAATATTTACCAACACAACTGTTTTCCACATTGATAATAAGAAATATTTCTGGAGACTGGAGTATCGCCTGCTGAAAATTCAGCTTACATAGCACAGGAATAAATTAAGAGCCAGATTTTTTAAACAGGGCAAATTAGCGTGAGAGCGCAATTCCAAAAAAGCGCAGATGGGAGTGGAAAGTTCTGCGCGTGATCTACTGACGACACGCAAATGAAAGAACAGTCACAGCCGGATCATTTCCATAATGGCCAACACAATCTCCCGTGAGCAGCTCAAATTAGCGTCTGGTTTAAGACATGCCCAAAACGGGCACTAAATATGGCACAAATACCAGTAAATTGATGAGCTCAAACCTCAGTAAATCACCTTGCATGATTTAAATACTCTCCTACCATAAATTTTGTGTCTGAAAAGGGAAACCCCTACAAATGCATGCAATAAGGTCATCCGCAAAAATAACTGTCCACGCCTTTTCAAAGCTAATTCTTCACCGACAGTATATTTTTAACGCCAAAAGAGGGTTTGTGCTGGCGCAAGCTGTTAGTAAATCTGGCCTTTAATTAAAAATATATTTAAATAGAAAACAATTATTTTAAATTGTAATAATATTTCACAATATTTCACTGTAGTTTTGATCAAATAAACACAGCCTTGATGAGCATAAGAGAATTCTTTCAAAAACATAAAAAAATTCTTACTGACCCCAAACTGAATGATAGTGTACATAAACAGTAAATCACAAAAACTGAGTGTGATGTGTATTCAGGCAGAGGACTCTCTGGGATCGGGCAGCATTGGCCGTCTGGAACTGGGGTACCTGGAGGAGGAGCGGGTTCGAGTGCTGGCAAAGGTAGATGAACTCAAAGGTCGAATCACAGAACTGGAGCAGCAACTTCAGGAGTCCAAACAGGAGGTGAGGCGTTCTCATAAACATTTCTGTATAGCTGGTTAAATACACTGAAGAATATACAGGAAGTCCTTTCCTAATTATAGTGGATAAGAGCAGCAGGAAGTGATGCGTGGTGGAACAGAGAATGTCAGATGGATCTCTAGGGTGTGTTAATGTGGACTTTGTGAGAATTGCTGTATCTGACGTTTTGATCTGGACAGGCGGAGATGGAGAGAGCTCTGCTTCAGGGAGAGAGACAGGCCGAGCTGGAGCAAATCGAGGCCGAGACTGAGATTATCAACCAGCTGCAGCGCAAACTCAGCGAACTGGAGAACACCATCCAGAGAGAGAAAGACAAGGTAGGACACTCACACCACATACAAGCAAACAGAATGTAATTGTTCAATATTCAGACACACATTCCACAATAGGACATTTACCTTGCTGAAAAATCCAGCATAAACCAGCTTGAATTCCATGTTGTTCCAGGCTGGTATAGAGCTGGTCTAGCTATCATCACTCCCGCTTCCCATGCTGGTAAACAGCAAACCAGCAACCAGAATACTATTTTGTTCCCAACATGCAAAACAAAAACTTAAGCTGGTGACCATCAATGCTATATTTTTCAGCAGGATATACATTCATTTGTCATTTAGATATAAAGGTGCGGTCATATTTATCATTGTTCTGCAAATTTTCCAGTAATAACAGTTACTTACATTTATGTCAGAGGTCGCACGCCTCTGGAGCAACTAGGGGTTAAGTGTCTTGCTCAGGGACACATTGGTGTCTCACAGTGGATTCGAACCCGGGTCTCTCACACCAAAGGCATGTGTCTTATCCACTGCGCCACCACCACCCCTTGAAAGTTACTTGTAAATTTCGTGTGATGCCGAAAAATTTCAGATTTTGCCACATGAATTCACTGTGTTGACCAACAAAGAGCTGCTTGAGCTGATTTCTTAATGAGCAGTGCTTCATACATCTACACTACTGACAATAGACAATTGGCCCTGTTTTGCCCACGTAATTTGTGACCGCACCTTAATTGTGAAGTGAAGAGTTTCAAATCCCCGTCTGGATTGTGTTTTTGTATTATACTGTTGAGCCTCTCTGGACTGAACAGCCTTTTCTGGTCTCTGACATTCCTTAAAGGCATGCCATTCTGCCGGATGGCCACTCAAGGCCCATTCTGGTCTCAATTGCCATCCCAAGGTAAAAAAACAAAAAAAACAAAGCGCGACATTGCTCATCCAAACTAGCCAACCTCTTCCCATTATATCTGGTCATTCTACATTCTACAATAGAGGATCTGAAGATGATAGTCACATTTAAATGCAGTTCACTGGTTTAGTTTGGGCAGAAAACCAAGATACTGTTTGGTAATCAAGCATTCATTCACAAGAGGTATTGTCTTTTTCCTCTCCTTTTGTGGTGGTTCTCATCAGGTCCTCTACAAAGCTTGGCAACACTAACAAGCCTTCATTAACCTCTAATCTCCTCACTGCTTTTTCTTTCTGCACTCACAGTCTCTCCGTTTCTACCGCTCGCCCCCTCGAGTTCAAAACTGTTTAGCTTAGCGCAAACTCAGGCTTTGGGATTAGCGCACTGGCTTTGAGGGACAATAGCTCCAGTGGTGCGAGACTCGGTGACTGACAATGTTTGTCTTTTAGAAAGCCTTTTCCTGCATGCTGTTTTGGAAATCCAGCCTTTATTTCTTCCATTCATCTTGTTCTGGGTTTCTCTGGGTATTTTAGTATTTTTCAATTCTGCCAAGTATTAGGCTCTTGGAGAAATGCTTAAAGTGATAGTTCACCCAAAAATGTTTAATTCAGTCAATATGACATTTTGTATGACTTTCTTTCTGTGGAACGCAAAAGGGCACATTTTGAACACAGTTCTTTTTGTTATTTTCCATGCAATTACAGTGAATAGGTACCAAAGCTCAAGTTTAAAAAAAGGTATATCCCATATGATAGGTTTGTTTGACAGACAGACAGGCCAAAATCGAAGTTCTAATTTAGAGTTGTAAGTTGTTATTAGAGCTGATTCAGGCTAATTTTTGAATGAATCATTCTAAACAGTTTTTTAACCAAATTAACTAGTTGAAAAATTCTCCTTTTGTGTTCCACAGAAGGGGAAAAAAGCTCAAATGGGTTTGAAATGACATGAGGGTGAGCAAACAATTTCCCTTATTGGGTGAACTAAGAATTATTATTGATATAAAAAGATAAAGAGTTTATTCAAAGACTCTGCATCAATCTTGATTGGTCCATTGTCCATTCAGGTCTTTATTGATAAATTTGTTTGCTTTGAACCCATTTCCCCCCGTGGGGATGGCTGCCAACTAGCTCATGTTACCAGTCACTGACCGGCTGTAATTTGTACTAGATTGATTCTTGACCGCAATCGATCTGTGCAGTGTTCGTGCAAACATAGATAATTCCCCTATAAACATTGGAAATGGCTTTTCTTTAAACAGAATGTTGTTCTGTCTGTGCTTTGATATATAGATTTTTTGACGTGCTATAATTTTGCTCATATTGGTCTGGAAGAGAGCACAATGCATGAATTCAATGTGCATTAGAGTATCTCAGCATATGTAGACATAGAACTATCTCAGGACTAACTTAAAAAAAAAATGTATCTGAAGCATCAAGTATGATACTATTGCAAATCTTTCTTTTTATGATAAAAGAAAGAAAAAAAGTCAGCTTCATACTAGCCAGCTATTTCATGCCCTCTGGTATGGCATAATCTCATCTAAACAGCACATACCAGCAGAAATTCATTACATCTGAAATCTTTGATCAAGAAATGCCTGAGAACAGAAGTCTGTTTGGCCCTGTTGACGGCCTACAGTCCAGTGTCACGTAGTTCATAGTGTTTTATAAGGCTTAGTGTTCATCCTTTCTGGCTCCACCCACTCTGTTGTGACCTCTAACCTCGGACGCTTCTGCATGGCGTGGATTTGAGCTGTGTTCTCTTTCTCTCCCCTTCCCGGATGGTGTGTTTTCTTTCTAGGAGAGGGCTAATGTTGACGTGGAGCGGGAAGCCCTGGAGAGGCTTCAGGATGGGTACAATGAGTTGAAGAGCCAGCTCCATAACTGCCCTGAGTCTCTGAGGGAGCAGTTACAGGAACAACTCAAGAGGGTCAGTGACCGTCAGGAACATCAGCACTTTTCCAACTGCTTCCGCCCCACAGCCCTGGCTTCATAAACCCCACCTTCCAGATACACAACTAAGTTCTATTGGGCTGTCTATGCACCAAATCCATCATGATGATCCCAGCAGAAATATTATTCCATGTTTATTATTATTAGAAATAATTGTCACTGGGAACACCATGTTTTAAATCTTGTCTGCCTTAGTTTAGTGCACTGAAGAAAGGGTCTATATTTTTTTTTATTAGAGGTAAACTGGTGTTCAGTGGTGAAATGTTGAGAACTTTGCATGCTTTTGGGTGTATTATTGAGGTTTCTTTAATGCTGCTGTCTGGTGCCAAAGTAATAATACCATTTAACTTCATACTAATCTATTAATGCAGAAACTAACATAGTGCTATAGTATTGTTTTGACACCTCTCACTTCTCTCACATGATTTTCCCCCCAATCCAGTTAAGCGCAAAATCTGCCCCACAGCCGATTTCATTGGTCAGTGCAATCACGCAGTCACCTGTCAAAGCAAGTTCAGATTTCAGAAAAATAATGGATGGATTAGATCAGATAGGGTAAAGGGTTAGGATAGGGTTAAGTATTTGTTTCAGTGTGATGTAGGCAATCAGCAGCACTGTGATTGACATGACCAATCAAATCTTTTGAATTGCTTAGGGTGGAGTTTGCGCTAAACTTGTCTTGGAGAAAATTGTGCACTTCTCTCTCTATATACCACACAGATTGACTTCTGCCAAAAGATGTTTTTGGGATGTATCTTCTTGATTTGATTTGTGTATGAAGACACTAAAATTCAAAGCAGGACGTTTTTGTTTAAAATATGAAGAAATGTCATATCTGCTATTTTCCTTTTGATTTGCATGGTCAAAGGAATCTCTTTGGACAGTGCTTGGGCAGTGGTTTTTGATGACTAGCCCTTTTTGCAAAGAGAAATATCCCAAGGGTTGCACGAGAGAGAAGAGATGTCATTTGTGCACTGAGCATTCAAGCTTTACAATGTCAGAAACGCTTTGATGAATTGACAGCAAGGGTTTGCCAATGTCCTTGAGATCTGTATATAGAAAAGACAAGACTTCCCTATATTATAAACAGATTTCTTTTGCCTTTCATGAGATTCATTAATGTTCTGAAGGAAGAAGTCTCATAGATATTCCTCATTTTCCAGTTTTACCATCCCAGCTGAGTGTTTAAATTTTATTTGTTGTACTTGGATTTCAGTTGGATGGTATTATATGATACGATAGATCTTGAAGGATTATGGTTGAGATTATTATTTCCACATAGATCTGTGTGTAGCACAAAGTTTTTCAACTGGACCCCTGGGAATCCCTGAAGTTACTGCAGAAAGTCTTTGAAATTATATGTACATGATGTAAAGCATATAGAAATATATTAAGAATGTGTAGAAATATTCTCTATATTTCAAAATGTTAATATAATGTTAATATTTTTGATTAAAATAATTAATAATTAGATAATTCATTAATTAATTACATATTTTTTGTTAGGGGGTCCCTGGGCTAGATAAGATTGACAGCCCATAGTGTAGCATAACGTTCCAATCAGTTCCTCCCTGTGGTTTCTTAAAGGGATAGGTCACCCAAAAAAATGAAAATTTTGTCATCACTTTCTCACCACCTTGTTGTTCCAAATCTGTATGAGTTTCTTTCTTCTGTTGAACTCAAAAGAAGATATTTTAAAGAATGTTGGTAACCAGAGAGTTGACAGCACCCATTGACTTCCATAGTATTTTTTTTTCCTAGTATGGATCTCAGTGGCTACCGTCAACTGTCTGGTTACCAACATTCTTTCAAATATCTTCTTTTGTGTTCAACAGAAGAAAAAAAAACTGAGTAAGTGATGACAGAATTTCCATCCCTTTAAAGTGGCTCAGCTTGGCTGCTGCAGAACTTGCTCAGTGCTGTCGTTAATGGGATGCTTTGATTGGTTATTGACCCCATGCTCGGATGCATGTGTGTGTAGGAAGCTGAGACTCTTGAGGCTGCGACAAAGCAGTTTGAGGACCTGGAGTTCCAGCAGTTAGAGAAGGAGAGCAGTCTAGAGGAGGAGCGTGAGACCATCAGCCAGCAGCTGCTGCAGGACAGAGCCCAGTACCACAGCAGTGTCGCCAAAAGAAAGGTAAATAGCATACACGCATATAACAATGCATGGAACCACCAAGAGCATCTCAAACTCTTGTCCAAATTGTTGTTTCCAGGACAAGGTTGCAGCATTGGAAAGCCAGGCCAGTCAGCTGGGAATACAAGCTGCTCAGGAGTGTGAGAGGCTGGTCAAGGACAGAAGCATCACCTTGCAGCTGCTACAGAAGGTACAGGAAATGGAAATTACTTATAATATACACTTTTAATGTTATTCCTCAATTTAAGAACATTAAAGGTGGAGGACTGGCACCAAATTTCACCAAAAGCTCTTTCATCTCAATGTTAATGTTGTCGCTAGGTTAAAAAAATAAAAGAATTATCATTAAAGGGAAAGTTCCCCCTAAAATGAAAATGAAGTCATCATTTACTCACCCTGGTGTTGTTCTAATGACATATGCTCTTTTATGGACCACAAAAGTAGAATTTTTAACAAAACGTCCTGTTCGCGCTCGTCCATATAATTGAGGTGAATAGCATCAAGGTTTTTAAAAAAGATGTAAAAGCATCACAGAATGATCCCATGCGCCACGTGCAGTATATTCCAAGTGTTCTGGTGGTATATGATAGGGTTTGGTGAAAAACAAACCAAAATTGTATGTTTTATTTAATGAAATTCTTGACCTTGGCCAAGACGCGACTCTGTTAGCGCTGCAGTTCACTCCGTCTCATCCAGAAAAAGCACACAAGTTGTGAGAACTATTATTTCTGTGATGGCAAAGCTGAATTACTCCATTACTCCAGTCTTCAGTGTAACATGATCCTTCAGAAATCATTCTAATATTCTGATTTGCTGCTCAAGAAACATTTCTTATGTTTATCAATGTTGAACAAAGTTGTGCTGCCTAATACTTTTTGGAAACTGTGATCTTTTTTTTAACTGATTGATTTGGAATCTGTTTTTCAGGAAAAGGAAAGGCTGGCCAGTCTGGAGAGAAGATACCAGAGCATAACTGGTGGAAAGACGTTCCCCAAAAGCTCCAACACTATAAAGGAGGTAAGCAGGATTGTAATCATAAAATGCTTGATGTGCCTGTTACGCGAGGCTACAGTAAATAACTGCTGAATATCTGCTCCTCTGCTTGAAATAAGAATTAATTTGATGGTTAACATATCTTCAAAATGTTGTTGAGCTATTTCTGTGTAGGATCCTACCATGTGACCCTAAAATGGTTGATGTGGACCCATAGTGTGTTTCTTTGCAAGACATTTTGCAAATCACCTTAGTGAACTTTGTAGTTTGGCTTTCTTGGGCTAGGAAAGCTATAAGGTTTAGCTTTTTAGCCATATGTTCCTGATAGCATATGCATCCCATGTGCCAACCCGTAATAATTGGGTTAGCAAAACAGGAAATTAAATATTTTAGGCTCAGGATATTGTTTGACTTATAAACCTCCGCCCAGGATGTGCTTCACATCAGCGAGGCTGACCTCTTAGAAGATGACCAGCCCTCCTCCTCCCCCTTTCATGCATCCTCATTCCACTCATATCCCATCATGCCTCAGGAGGTAACTTAACTAACAGTCAGAGCATGCAGCCTGGCGCATCTAAAACTGCCAATATTGACTAATACGTGCTCTGAGAACATGGCAGTACAAAATATCTCAATTTGTGTTGCATTATTGAGAGCACTTGACTTGTTGGGATCTCAAGTTTGGAGGCTTCCAAAGGCAAATCACACTTCTTTGGAAGATCTGAATGGGGTTGATTGATTTTGTGTGTAGCCAAGACACTTATAAATCAGTTGAAATAGATTGTATTGTTTGGAAAGTAACCAATAAGTGTTTTGCAAGTTCATTATCAGAATCACTGTAAAGATTTTTTTCTTTCTAGTTTCATTAGTAAATCTATTTCATTTTTTTGCCATCACCTTAATTGAGATCAGAATTGTTTTTGTTCCAGATACACTACCATTCAAAAGTGTAGGGTCGGTAATGCAGTAATATTGTGAAATAAATGTTTTCTATTTTAATATATTTTAAAATGTAATTTATTCCTGTGATGACAAAGCTGAATTTTCAGCATCATTACTCATGTCTTCAGTGTCACATGATCCTTCTAATATGCTGATTTGCTGCTCAAGAAACATTTCTTATTATCAATGTTGCAAACAGTTGTGCTACTTAATATCTTTGTAGAAACCATGATAACATGATTTTTTGATGAAAAGAACACTTATTTGAAATAGAAATAATTTGTAACAATGTAAAAGTATTAATTTCTATTAAAAAAACGTAGTGACCCCAAACTTTTGAACGGTATGGTGTATATAAATTGATAGTTATAAAACTAGATAAAAAAAGTAGATATTTCTAGAAGTGTTGTTAGCTACTTGTTTTCAGAGTAGCTACTTTAAAAAAAAAGTATTTGATTGTAGTTGGGCTATATGAAATTTGTAATTCTCAAGAGTTCGATGGAGGCACAACATTGTTGGTTGAGCAAGGCATACCGTCACTGTAGGTGTGAATACGAATATGACAGAGATGCTCTTATGGGGTTTGAATGTGAATAAACTGACAGCTGAACTTCTGTCCTGCGTGAATGGTTTGGCTGTTAACGTGTCTCAGGAGTACTTGAAGATGTCGGATGTTTATAAGATGTATGGGAGTGATTGCCATGACATCCAGCTCGCCTACGCTTCCTCACATGGCCTCTCGCTTGCCCTTGACCCAGCTGTAACTGCCCCCCGTGAGGTATCATAGCTGCTCTCTTCTTTCTGCTTCTCTCTTTTCAGCTTTTTCCCTTTAGTGCTACTTACTTTTGTGTTGTAGTTTTTTCTGCTATACAATCATATACATGACCATCACCAAGCATTATAGTAGGGTCATACTTCGAATCGGGTGCTCTTTCCATTTTGAGAAGATAATTTATCATAAACATTCTGACAAATAATGTGTTTAAGTGTTAATAAATTACACTAAGCCATCTCAATTTAAATACAGCGAATATATTGTATTATAATGTAATATGAATTCCGATTATTATCATTAACTAAAACTATTCAAAACATTTGTGTTAATTAAAACAAAGCAGAAATAAAATAAATTACACATTCATGAAAAACTTAATGAAAATGACAAATGTTGCCTTGGCAACTAACACTAAAATTACTAGCTTGACATATAATTACAAACTGAATTCAAATAATAAAAATAAATTAACATAAATAGTGATGTTTTAAAAAAGAAACTAATGAAAATGACATTCTCATTACAGAATTACAAAAAAAAATTAAGTACAATTAATATGAATAATATTATAGTAAAAAGGTAGTTATAGTATAGTTAATAAAAACTGTAATAGTATATAAATAATACTAGATTAACACTGGTTTGGATATAATTATGCTTTCATGAAATTTCAAGGAAGATACAGTATGTGCATATAAATAATAAAGATAGAATATATTTTGCCTTCATTCAAATTTGCAAGTTGGAAACAGAGGTGGGACAGATAAAAAAAAATAAAGGGACACAAATGGCACCTGCTTTATAGAATGACCAAATATCTGATAAATCTCTAGGCTTGTTGCAATAAGGCTATCTCTTACATGTTAGGTTTTGTCCAAACCAGCTGCATTTTGTCATTCATTTTTCTGTTTCTGTAACATTGTTATATAGTTCTGCCCATAGTGAAATCTCATTGATTGAAATCTCACTCCACATAACTGTATATTAAACATCAAATATGTTCTAATTAGCTGTTTTCATTTTCACTGTGAACAAATAAACTACCCGCCGGTGGAAATCTGCCGCGTTGCACCTGGTTAGGACACAGTATAAGGGATGATGTTTATGTATTAAGAAATAGGGAACTGAATGACTTTGTTATAGTTAATTATGTATTCTAGTTACTTACATTCTTTACAGATGCTAAACTCTCCATAACACGTTGTCTTCTCTTTCCTGCTCTGCTACTTCCTGTTTTTTCCTCCTGCCTGTGTCCGTTTGTCACTCCTGAATTTCAGGAGTATGTGACCGTGGGCCAATTAAACCAGATCTATGGGATGCCGAAGGTGGAGTCTTCCCCTACCTCACCCATCCAATTACTTCAGCCTTCTCTCGCAGACTCCGCCTTCTCCTGCCTCCCCTCCCCTCATGGCTCCTCCCTCACTCTCTCCTTTGAGGTGTGTGTCTTCTCCTCTGTTCTCTCTCGTTTGATTCCTTGTTAGGGCTGGGTGTCGCCAACTACCTGTGTCATTCTGTCATTGTACAAATCATTCAGTTGCTCATTAACACTCTTCTCTTTCTCTCTCTGGCATTCCACCGTCCCACCTTTCTCTCTCCTGCTCATGCTCTCTGTACTAATGGATGTGCTGCGTGTGTAAAGCGTCAGTCGGACTGGGGCAGGCCTCAGAAGCCCGCTCTAGATTTAGATCGCTGGTACCAGGAGGTATTGGCAGCTGGAGATGTAAACCAGCTCTGCCCTCCTGCCCTCCCGGCTAAAGCTTTCTCATCACGCAAGCCTGTGCAGGTAACAGCCAAAAGCTCAGCTGTCATTCACCTTCTTCTGCTCTTCCACATTTTCATCTTCATATGTCCAAGTAAGGTTTTTTTGTGAGTTCCATGTTATTTTGTTTGTTTAGGCTTTTGGCTGTTCTTCATCTTAAGGTTTTCTGCCATCATCTGTTGTTGTACTATAATGCAGGGGTGCCCAATCCTGTTCCTGGAGATTGACTTTCCTGCAAAGTTCAGCTCCAACTTTGATTAAACACAACTGAACCTGCTAATAATAATCTTCAGGACAGAGATTGTCTTATTATTGGGAGATACGAGGGTCCATGGCCCTACCATTGGAGAAAGCATAACGGTTTAACTTGGATCACGTGTGCCTTGATAACCAATCACATTACAGCCTTGACGTCATTGAATTGTGCGACAATCAGTCGCTGTTTGTGGATACCACACTGTAAAAAAATTCTAACCCTCCCAAATCAAAAATTTCAAGTGACCGATAACATCTACATTTTTCAATTGGCCCAAGTGAAATTCTTGTTGCAATAGTCTGTTAACATTGGCTCAATGAGAAATAATACGTCAGACTAATTGAAATATTTAGATGTTATCAGTCACTTGAAATTTTTGACTTGGGGATGTAATTTTTTTTTACAGTGCATAGAAATAAATGAGAAGTATCATAGCACAATTGTCTGTGACTTATCTTAAAAAATAGCCTTTTTTTTGCCGTAAACTCTAAAAATAGATCAATCCAAAATGAATGTTTAAGAGCAAACATGTTGAAAATGAGCAGATGGGCTGTGGATTTGCAATTTATTCAGCCTAGTGAAGCCTCTCCTCCATTGGCCTCTTGTCTCCTTCCTCTTTTTTGCTTTTTCTGGCTAAGGTTGCAGGCTTGCCTTCAAGTGGCTTTGCTGATAATTATAGTCAAGTGTGTTGGATCAGGATTGGATCTGAACTGCAGGAAGCTAAATCTCCAGGAACAGGATTGGGGACCCCTGTACTGTTATGTCGAGAACCATCTATAGAAGAAAAAGGCCTTTTGTTAAAGTAATAGTTCACCTGAAAATGAACTTCTTTTTTACAAACCCTCGTGTTGTTACAAACCTGAACATTTCTTCAATGGAACACAAAAGGAGAAGTTGAGCAGAATGTCCGAGCTGCTCTCTTCTATTGCAATGATGAGAGTGTTTGGGACCAGAAGCAATTGAGGTTCAAAAAGGACAAAAAAAACACTTGCACTATGTAATGACTTTGAGGAACAGACTGAATTTTAAGTCATTATGCTTTTAAAATCTTGCTTGACAGATGTGATCACCATTCACTTTTATTGTATGGAAAAGAGCAGCTTGGACATTCCGCTTAATAACTCCCTTTGTGCATCATGAAACATAATTCTGGGGTGCGTTTCCCAACAGCATCGTTAGCCAACTATGGTCGCAAGTTTCGTTGTTATCAGCATAGTCCAATGATTTTCCCGAAACCATAGTTCCAACGAACATTCGCAAGTTCGTAAGAGTGATGTAAGAGAGAACCTGTGATTGATCTGGAAATAAAACAAAACAATGGAGAACAAAAATTGCAAAGCAGACTTCAGATGCCATGTTCACTATTTACAGCAATAATCAGACATTAATTTGATCTCGAACTGATTAACTAGCAGACGTTTTATACGTGACATTAATATTAACTGTGTTGAACGACGGATGTGCAATGAAGTTATAATGATTTCGGGAAACAGTCGTTACTAGCTAGTTAATTTCTCCAACGATACATCTTTCCATTGTGGTTAAGCGGCGAGTTATGCCGTTTTACCAGAAACGCACCCCATGTTTTGAAAGATATGAGAGTGAGTGAATGATGAGAGAATTAAAACAATTCTATAAAAAAGTACAAACAAACTTTTTACTGGTCATGCATGTTTGTTAGTTGATTGTTCAGTGAAGTGTGTTAAACTATACACAACTGTTAAAATGTTTTAATGTTTTTGAAATAAGTCTCTTATGCTCACCAAAGCTGGATCTATTTGATCCAAAATACAGTGAAAACATTAATATTGTGAAATTGAAATGTAATATTAAATATTACAATTTAAAATAACTGTTTTATACTTTTTTATACAATTTACTCCTATGTTGGCTAAGCTGAATCTTCAGCATCATTACTCCAGTCTTCAGTGTCACATGATCCTTCAGAAATCATTCTAATTTGCTGATTTGCTGCTCAAGAAACATTTCTTATTATCATCAATGTTGAATACAGTTGTGCTGCTTAATATTTTTGTGGAAACTGTGATAGCCTACTTTTTTTGTGTGAGGATTTCGAAGAAAAAAAGCATTCATTAGAAATATAAATCTTTTGTAACATTTTAAATGTCTATGCTGTCACTTGACTAATTTAATGCATATTTCCTGAATACAAGTATTCATTTCTTAATATTTTTTAAAAATATTAAAAAAAGCAGTCCTGTTTAGCATTTTAACAATGTTGATATAAATAAAATCAAATTTTAAATGTGTAGTTCACTCAAGTTAATTTAATTTATTCTACAGTAGTTCAACTTTTGCAATATGTGTGCTATATCATACTTAAACCAGATAACGGATTGTTTGACTTGTTAAATCTTATACTTACATTCAAATGTGCAATGAGTGAATGAAGGCTGAATTTTGTGTTGAACTGCACCTTTACTCTGTTTAGTAACTTGAAAAAGCATCACTTCAACTCACGTTAAGTTTTGGCCTGCAGGTGTACCGCTCTCGACTGGACAGCGATACCAGCCAATCGTCACTGAGACCGAAAATCAGCGCTGGTCTGTCCCCCACATACACTTCGGCTACGCTGGGACGCAACACTCCTGCCAGGGTAAATACTGCATTGACCTCTTCCCAGGGTAAATTCTCTGTTACACCCCTGCCAGGGTAAATAGTGCATTTACTCCCCAGTTATCAGAATCTCTTGCATCATTTAATGTGGCAATTTAGTCCCCTCCTTATTGTTAAATACGCTGGTGGAAATAATTGTTTGTTTTGTTTACCCAGAGTCCTCTGATGGTTGCCAACAGCACCGGGAGTCTCCCACGCAACCTGGCAGCCACCCTGCAGGACATTGAGACCAAGAGGCAGCTGGCTCTTCAGCAGAAAGGTAATGAGAACAACAGATTGACAGCGGATATTTTAGAGCAACACAAACAACTGATGAGCTGTCAAACTTCAAGAAATATCTAAACCGAAAATATCATTATTTACTCACCTTCATGTTGTTCCAAACCCGCATGTTTTTTTTAATTTCCACCATGATTTTTTTATTCTCATATTCATAGTGACCATGGGATGCCAATTTATCCATCTCTTATTTTGTTCTCTTCTTTGGTTTTGTTTTAACCTTGCCCTCAAACAGAATTCTTTCCCTCCATGTTTGCGTCCTCTTCCAGTACGGACGGTCCCACAGGTAGTAGCATTGGACTGCCGTTCATCATAATCATCATCCTCAATTCTAATTCAACATTTTGTGCACTTCCTCCCCCCATTGGAATGGGTTTGACAGTGTCCAAATGTTATTTCACCCCTAATGTTCTTTTTTCCGCTGTTGGCATTCTTTAGACTTATGTATGGGATTAATCGTGCATGGATTGGAAGATGATATCAGTGGTAATCTATAAATAAATAAATAGTTTAGATAAATGGTTTCATGCACTTTTGAAAGCTGCACTGCTAGTCAAAAGTTAACAGAATTTTTTTGTAATGATCTCAAAACCTTATGATTTAATTTGAGGGTTATGCTTTAATGCTTGAAATTACTTTTCATGCAAATATACATTGAACCTAATCCTATTTCTACTTATGAATGAAGACAAAACATTTTTCATTTTCTTTTCTTATAAGTTTGAATTCTAACAGTTTGATTCTGCTTTAAATAAAAATATTTTATTAGTTAAATTCTTTTTTTTTTTTTTATCTTTAATTTGTTAACTTTTTTGCAGTTACTACATAATTTCCATATCAAAGCATTTTATTTTATCAGTTTAATTTAGTTTTTTTCACTATTACTTAAAAAAAATGTGTGGTTACTACGTAATTCCCTAATCAGACAGAGAATACATTTTTTATTAGTTTATTCAGTTCAGTTATTATTTTAATTGTATCCATTACATTTTTTATTTGTTAAATTATTACATTTTGATGACAATGATTTATTACAATTATTATTTTTTCTTAGTTTTGATGACTTCAGTATTCTAAAATGTAATAAATTACGAGTAGATGAGTTTAAACTTTTGACTGGTAGTGTACAAATGGTTCTTGAATCATAGGTATTGCTTGGGCTTTTTATTCAGCACACATGCATTGCATATTTTATGTGTGTATGTGTGAGGCATGATGGAGCAAATCGTGGGCAAACTGTGCCATCCTAAATGGATGTGCACGAGTTTCAAAGCACTACTGTATGTAGTCTTGGCAGCTATCTTTGACCTATAAAATGCTTAGTTTGTTCAGTTTTGGGCACTTATATCCAGTTTGTTGATCTGACTCTCATATATGTGTTTTATCTCCATCAGGTCATCAGGTTATTGAGGAGCAGCGGAGACGTTTGGCCGAACTGAAGCAGAAAGCTGCAGTAGAGGCTCAGTGCCAGTGGGAGGCGCTCCATGGCTCTCAAACACATCTCAACATTCCCTTTTCCTCAACCTCGGCGCCAGTCATGCACCACTCCATCCTGCACCACACAGCGCCGTCTTCTGGGGAACAACCGTACGACACCCTCAGCCTGGAGAGCTCGGACAGCATGGACACAAGCATCTCCACTGGAAACAACTCTGCCTGCTCTCCTGACAATATGTCCAGGTTCGACATTTCCATGTGCTTTCCTAAATCATTTTCTCTGAACGCTTAGCCAATGGCTCTGTGACAGGAACTTGTGGCGGCCCTGTGGCTTTTCTCTACATGCCTGTCCCAAGATAAATTATCAACCATCTGCTTAATGACTTTTAGTGAGTACTCTCCAAATTGAGACTCCAAATCATATGAATCACATTTATTAGCATTTATTTTATTTTATTATATTATTAAAGCTCATATAAAATCAGTTTAATTATTTGTTTTAATTATTTAATTTTCATTTTTAATATGTAAAGCAAGGTCATATCATTTATTCTCATTTTAAACTGCATTTATCAGTAATTGTGAGGGTTTTATGTGAGTTTTTTGTGAGTATGACAAATTATATTAATTAAAATAGAAATAATACAGTATTTTTATATAAATATTGTAGCTTGTATAAAATTATAATGTACACTATTGTTCACAAATTTGAGGTCAGTGAGATTTTTTTCTTAAGTCTCTTATGCTCATAAAGGCTGCATTTATTTGTTAAAAAAAATACAGTTATACAGTTATAGCAGTCATATTGTGAAATATTATTCCAATTTAATATTACTGTTTTCTATTTTAATTTATTTATTCTATTTTAATTAAATTCTATTTTAATATATTTTAAAATGTAATGACAATGTTCAAAATTTGAAACCCGAAATCTTACAGTTTTACTGGGACTTGATCAATTGAATGTGCCCCTTGATGAATAAAAGTATTCATTTCTTTCGCACAAAAAATCTTCCTGAACCCAAACTTTTGAACAGTACCATATATTATTATAAATTTATATTACATTACATCCATGTGAAAATGTGTAAAATAATGTATATTTTCGATACATTCACATGGATGTAATAGCTCAGTGTGTAGGGAAGCTATGAATCATAATGCAGCAACTGTTCTTCATCCCGCCCACTTTCTTGCGAAAAGGAAAGAACAAATGAACGACTTTGATGCCTGAGGCTACAGATTAGTTTGTTTCTGGGTTAAACGAACTCTGTGAAGACACATTTAAGCTTGTAAGTTGTTGCTGGGTTAAACGGGCTGTGTAGAAACGGTCTTCTTGTCAGTTTCCACTTAACAGGGACAGTCAGAGCGCACATAGGACTAATTGGGCTTGCAAAAACGTCAACATCTGAATAGGCATCTTCCATAAACACATGCCTGAGGTTTTACTGTTTGTTGCTTAACCACCCTTCCTATCATAAATGAACTCCCTCTTCTTTTGTCTCTGCTCTTCATCAATCCCCTCTCTGCATATAAGAGTATAACCTTTGTACTTGTACATTCAGATATGGCAATAACGTGTCCTGAAATTTATAATTGACAGATTAGCAAAATGAGAAAGCAAATAAAGGTTTAATTGGTTGCAAAACCGACAATTAATGAGGTGCAAACACTGACACGTGACACCAAGGTTGAGCGAAATTCAGAATTCAGTTCATGAGTTTGATTTGAAGGGAGTTGGTCACGCCGCAGAGGATGTTAGAAAGCAATTTGATTTGGAATGACAGGAAAACGAATGCTCTAAATTGTAATTCAAAAAAAAATCAGTAGTCACATAACAGATTTTCTTCTTCACAAAAAATGCATAATTAATAAGGCAAGCCCGCTTTGTGTGTTTGTCTCCATTTTGAAGACTTCAGGGTAAATTAAAGCATTCTGTGAAATGTTGGGGATAAAGTGCATCAGGGTTTCAATACAATGAAATGCATGTATATGCATATACAGTATATAAAATGTATTTAAAAGCTAATTTATTGATTATTAATATTAATGATAATGATTAATTATATCAGTTTTTTGTGGAATTACCTAATATACTGTGTGTGTGTTTTGTAACCTTCATGGGTAATTCAGAAAATACTGAAAAAAAGAAATGTAATCTACTGTTTAAAAGATTAGGGTCAAAAGATTCTCCTCTACTCACCAAGGATTCATTTATTTAATCAAAAATACAGTAAAACAGTTATATTGTGAAATATTTTGCAATTTGAAATAACTGTTTTTTTTATTTAATATTTATTCATGCTGATCAGCATTTGTTTGAAATAGAAATAATTTTCTAACAATAGACGTCACAGTAGGCGGGAGTCACTGCGGTTACACCCACTGTGGAGCAAAAAGAGCGAGTGGCAGCATTTTGTGAATGCCGCGAATAACACACAAAACATCTAAAATGGAAAAGAGCTGTGCGATCGACTGTACAAATAGATTCAACAAGAAATCAGAGCTGTTTTACAGATTGCTGAAAGCTACAGGAAAGAGAAGCAAATGGATCGCTGCAATTCAAAGAAACTACTGAGGCAGAGAAACGTGGTTTTTGTGTCAGAGATATGTTACATTTTGGGGTAAAACCATACCCTAGTTCATATATTGTATTGACAATAAAATTCAATAAAAAATCAATTTAATACTTACCATCTTACATTCTGCGTAAATAAAGTTTTTGTCAGCGTTTATTAAAAAAAAACATCCATTATGATGATCCTTGTGTTCTACAAAAGGGGATGGTTAGATATTGTTAGACAAACCTATTTTTTAGGCTTTGCTTTATGTATTTCCCCGGCGTCTAAATCAATACACGTCAGGAAACACAATTTTTGGCAACATGTCAATGTCCATGGACCACTGGCTCTTTGGTGAGTTGTGAGGAACACTGTCGAGTCCAACTGCCTTTAATTTAAGAAGATGATCGTTTGTTTTCGCAGTTTCCTCTATTCAAAACTAGTCATGTTGCAGGATGTTTTGCCACTCAGTCCAGCGTGAAATTGATGTCAATGCATACCCTCTATATTAATGTATTTACTATCAAGGAATACAAGTATTTATTTATTTATTTAAAAAACGTACTGACCCCAAACTTTTCAACGGTAGTGTATTTAAAAACCTACAATTATAGCCGTAACATGAATTTCTTTGATGTCATTCCATTTTAAGTGTACTTTCTTATATTCATACCTGAATTTCAAAGGCATTCCCAATTCAGTTCTGAATGGCCCACAACCCAGTTGGACTCTGACATATTTTCTTAAGTTACAAGCTTTATCATGGGAAATGTGTGAAGATGTTGTAAACAAACGCCTGTAAAGTGCAGTGGAGCTGGACCGGGGCACAACGTCTTTGCAAACAGACGGCCTTCAGCTGTTTCTCTCTCAGGAGAGTATTTGTTTACTTGAAATGTTCTCGAGCTGTTTGTTTACTCTTGTCTTTATAAAGCTTCAAGCGAGCCTGGGATTCTTCTCAAGAGTAATCCACTACACATTTTCTTTTTCTGTGTTTATAGTCCACATGTGCTTCATTTAATGTTTCACGGCAGATGCTTGCAATCCAGCTGTATTTTCATATAGTATGACGAAATGTTTCGTAATCCACCAGTCTCACTGCTACTGGTCTCAATTCCATCATTCACCAAAGAGATGACCGAGGGGTAAATTCACTGAACGGTTGCGCAACGACTATTTAAATGGCTGGCTGTCTTGGTTCAAACATGCATAGTGAATTCCCCCCTCAGTATAGTTGATGGAGACTTTGACTGAAGTTTTATATGTTTCACAGTGCCAGTGGTATGGATGCGCTGAAGATCGAAGAGATGGAAAAGATGTTGAAGGAGGCACATCTGGAGAAAGCTCGACTCATTGAGTCCAGAGTGAGTCGTGCCATCTGTATACAGTCACTATCAACTAACAATATTCATCTTTCTTGACTTTCAGTCATGTCTAATAACCGCTGCCTTCTTTTGGCCCGCAGGAACGAGAGACTCAGACCCGTAAACTCATGCTAGAGGAAGAGAGGAGAAGAAGGGAGGTGGCGGAGAAGAGACTGCAGGAGGAGACGGTACACAGACAGCAGCTGATAGAGAAGGAGGTGAAGATGAGGGCCAAAAACTTCTCTCAGGTGAGTTTATTGGGATTCTACTTGGACTGACGATTTAACGGATTCATTTTGTGCAATTAGTTAATTAGGGGTTAGGGTTTTTAGAGATTATTTGAATTTCGTATGATTTTGAAAAACATTTATACCATTTTCAAGAAAAGATTACATTTATTGACTCTAAAAATGTCTAAACCATCAAGTAAAAAACAGTTTTCGTACACTTTACATGAGTGCATAAACATGCTTACATATAGTCGACAAGACGAAATGATATTGACCTTGACACACAGTCACCATGAGGGTCTGGTTGTTGTTGGTTGTACCTTGTAATCAGTGCTGGGAAGTAACTGATACTGATTACATGTAATCTAGATTATGTAATCAGATTCCAAAAAATTAAGTACTTGAAATTAGATTGTATTACTTTTTTCTTAAAAAAAAAACTATATCGCTTATATATACATATACAAAGTATTCTAGTTGTGTGAATTTGCACACACAGACCAGACACTTGTCAGGTGGCTATAATTATAGGGACATTGGACATTGGGAGGCCACAAATATTTGAACACTGGGTTTACAGAAATCATTTAACTTTTAAGGAGTGTTTTCACAACATTGCATATCGAATCAACTCCTGACGAACACATTAACTATTATGTGAATTATCAATGAGTAAGTAATTTAACCATGTATTGCTATGTTTTTAGAAGGCTTATGTCTATCAAACAAATTTATTGTAATTCTTTTTTAAATTTAATTTTTTATTTTTTATCCAGTCTGGGAAACTCTGACTTAATTTAATGTTTAATGCACTTCATGTTATTGATGATAAAGAATGGATTTTTTTAATACTTTTTTTTTTCATCTTGTATTTTTATATCAATATGGTACAATATTATCTTATTCAATTCAATGTGATAAACGAGTCACAAAGCAATCTAAAATTAATCAAAAAGTACTCCAATTATATTGCATAAAATGTGTAATGTAATGGGTTATGTTACTAACTACATTTTTTTTGTCATGTAATTTGGAAACAATAATTTCACTTTTTTTTTAATGATGCATTTAAAAATACAATTATTTCAGGACAGTTGTATCACCCTGACATGTTTTACCTTATGCCACACCAAAAAAATATCAAAAAGAATTTTAATTCAGAAAATTAAAAACATGTTCCTCATTAAAGTGGTGTTTTTAAATGATGGAATGTATGAACTGCATTTTTAAAAATAAATTAACTGGTAACACTTTACAATAAGGTTCATTAGTTAACATTAGTTAATGTATTAACTAACATGAACTAACAAAGAGCAATACATTTATACAGTGCATTAACTTTAACAAATACAACTTAATGTATGTCAATTTTAAAATTAAGATGAACTAAGTATTGTTCATTCTTAGTTCTTGTTAACTAATGAAACTTTATTGTAAAGTGTTACCAATTAACTGATAGGACAAAAAAACACATGTCATAAATCCTTATAACAAAAATATGAACCACATCTTGTTGATTTCCAGGCCCGTCCGATGACACGATACCTGCCCATTCGCAAAGAGGAGTTTGACCTCCGCTCCCACATCGAGTCCTCAGGTCACAGCGTGGACACGTGCTACCACGTGATTCTCACCGAAAAGATGTGCAAGGGCTATCTTGTCAAGATGGGAGGGAAGATCAAATCCTGGAAGAAGCGCTGGTTCGTCTTTGATCGCCTTAAAAGGACGTTTTCCTACTACGCCGGTATGTGTACCGCAGCGTCGCCTCCCAGCATCCTCCTTACTGTGCACTATGCTAATGCAACTCTGCAAACGTGTCGTTACGCTTTGGTCCCCCTGAGGTTGGGGAAAGAAACGAGGGCAGAACAAAGAGTGGATTGTGGGTGAATCCAGCAGTGGGGGGATACGGATAATTAGTAATTCTTAAGCTCACAGTGGCTGCCATGATTTCCGATAGCCTCGGGTTAGCTAGGGGCATACAAATAACCAGAAGCCCGTCCGCATGCTATCTGATGGTGATGAAATCTGCCGCAATGCTGAGGAAATCGTGCTCATCATCCAGCCGTGGCGCTCGGCAAAGCGTGAGCTCTCGCTCTTTATTTTTTTACGCGGACTGAAAATGAAGGGGTTGCACTGCAGTAACAAGGTCACATCGGTGCTTACCAGATCATTATTCTCGAGGGGAGTGGGGGCTTATTTGGTTTTGAAACCTTCGCTGTGCAAAACATTTGTGCTAATCAGTTGTTTTGCCTCGTTTTCCAGTAAAAATACATGGAAATGCTTGTTTTTCGGAGAACACGTCTTATTCGCTTTTGCTTTTTGGGTTAATGCATCTTGTTTTGATATTAAAAACACACTTTAGACGGAAATATTGCAATAAAATTCTTATTAAGAAAACGATTTTTTCGCAGCGTGACATCTCTGTTCTCCCGTTCACAGATAAACATGAGAGCAAACTGAAGGGCGTCATCTACTTCCAGGCTATCGAGGAGGTTTACTATGATCACCTGCGCAGTGCCACAAAGGTACGGCCCTCGATCAGACCCTCGCATAAGCACAGCTCACATCTCCCGCTGTTTTTCTGCTCTGCACTCCTATTGCACCATTTCATTTGATCTTTTTCTGTTAGCTTCTTTCTTCTCTTTTTTTTGTCTCTTGTGCTGTAACTCTGCTGTCAATGTTCCCCACCCTTCTTTTTCTTCATTCTTTTGCTTTGCCGACTGTTTTCACAGAAAGGATTTTTCAATCTGAATTTGACAAACGTACGTATCACTTCTCCACCACTATCGCCCTATCCTGCATGTTTGCTCAGTGGAAAAAATTGCTCTAATTCTTGCATTTTTCACACACTTAACGCATACCTTGTGTTGTGTTGTTTTAAATAACTGAACTATTTGCACTTTAACTGAGGCCAGTATTTAAAGTGGATATTTGTTTTTTTGCATAATTACTGAGGATGAGAGTATAATGTAATTTACAACCTGTGCATTTCCCTTAAGTGTTTCTCTGCTACTCCCACCTGTTATGAGATAAGTGTGTATATATAACATAATAACCCCACAGAAGCAGTTTTGTGGTATATTATACCCCATCAGCTTCACATTGTATATTGTGATAGCATAACATAGGCTAATTGACACTTTTTATTTCACAATTCAGATTTTTTTCTCACAACAGTAATTTTATATCTCGAAATTGCGAGTAATAAAGTCTTCATCTCACAATACTTTTTTTTATCGCAATTGCAAGTTTTAAAGTCTGAATTTTGAGATCAAAAAAGAAAAAAAATCTCACAGTTTGGACTTTTTTCTCGCAATTGCAAGTTTATAACTCGCAAATCTGAGTTATAAGGTCAGAATTGTAAGATATAAACACGCAAATAAAAAAATAATTGCGACCTTTTATCTCACAAATCTGACTAGCAATTGTGAGCTATAAAGTCAGAATAGTGAGATATAAACTTGCAATTGTGGGCAAAAAAGTCTCAAAAAAAACTTTTTTCTTGCAATTGCGAGTTTATTAGTTTATTAAATCTTTATTCAAATCGCAAGAGTTCAAATCTCAATTGTCAGTTATATAGTCTGAATTGTGAGATATAAACTTGCAATCGCAAGAAAAAAAAAGTCAGAATTTTTAAGATATTTCAAAAGTCCCAGTTACCTTATTATTCTGTGGTGGAAATAAGCATCTATAAGAATCCCTTTGTCATTTGAAAAAAAAAATGTTTTGCCTATTGAATGATGTAATATGGTCTGAAATGCACTTTAATAATGAGTGTTTTGTTGAGGAGAACTAATTATCATATTTTAACAAGCACCTCCTACTCTACTTATGCAGATGTGTTGAAATTAGAGAAGCTAATGATTAATCAATGATTATTAATTAAGTGGTATGACTTTCAATTAATCCATTTTAACTCAAGAGAGATCAGTAAACGCGTATCTGAGTGCACGCTGTTGCTTGTGCTGCATGTGACGTAGACATATAAGAAGCTTTGGCAAGCAAGCCCAAAGTAATCAGGAGCACCAATGTCATAATAGTGTGTTGGAATTAAACAGCTGGGTCAAAGGCAGTGCATCCAATCAAACACTGCAGCATTTTGGTGCCAATGTATCTGTCACTTGATAGAAACAGCCAAATTAGGTATATGCCAGCATGAATGTGACATGACCCCGTCCTCCAAAACCATGAGCAAAACTAAACAAGGTAAAAGAAAATACAACCATGACTACATTAAATGCAGGTTCACATCCAGCGAGGATAAACAAGCTTTGGTGAATTATTGAATGCCGAGAGCATGAAACCAAAAAAATTCAAAAGACATTAAAAAACAATATCAGTTTTACTACAATAAAACATAAACTTAAGTTGAAAATGTGAAATGTTATATGAAATATATAAATATTTATATATTTAAATGACTATATATTATTCAGAAATATTATATAATACACTTATCCATTCAAATTAGTATCAATACTTATAAAATAAGTAAATTATATTAAATGAAATTATACCGATTTGATTAATTCTAAATACATTAAAATACATTAAGATGAAAATACTGATACTTTAAATATCAGTACATTTGTTTAATTATATTAAAAATGTATATCATAAGTATTATCATTTTGATTGTAGTTATTAAATATATGTATTATAAAGTATAAATAAAACGAATATATTATAAAAATATGTACAAGACACATTATATAATACTTGAAAAATTATTAAACTATATTATATTAAATTGGATTCATACTAAATTTAAATGTAAAATGTATAAAAAAAAATGTATTATCAAAAACTATATTATATTTATTTGAATTGTAATTAAAATAGTGCATGTAGTATTTGGAGTCCTCCACATGCACTTTCCATGATTCATTAATTTTTAATTAAAGTCAATAAAAAAAAATCCTGAAAATCGGCATCCCTAATGAATAAATAGCAGATAATGCACATGCCTTGACTGAATAGAAGATGCGCTTCATACGTGGCTCCCTCACTGATCTGATTGTGTCTTTTTGAAAGCAGAGCCCCAACCCCTCCCTGACCTTCTGTGTGAAGACGCACGACAGACTGTATTTCATGGTGGCCCCCTCCGCTGAGGCCATGAGGATCTGGATGGATGTGATCGTGACAGGAGCCGAGGGCTACACGCAGTTCATGAACTGAGAGGGAAAAACGTACCCACACGTCAAAACGGAAACCGTTCGGCAGGGAGACTTTAAATAACCCACACCTGTTATTCCCAACGAGAGGAAAAACTTTATTTTGCTACTTCCTTTTTTCTCTTCTTCTCGTGTTTCCTGAAGATGTTATATATCCACTCAGCTGCACAGACAGATATCCACCAGAGGTTTTCCACGTCTGCCTGGATTGTAAAAGGGAGCCTCTAGAAGACGAAAAGACCCGGTGAACCAAACCTGCAGGTGGTGGCTCACTCGCCATCTACCAAAATGCCTTTTTGCCGTCAGAGATATTTTTCAGTTGCAGTTTATCTTGTCTGGATGTGCAGAAACATGTAATAGACTTTCATTTGTAACGTTTGTCCCACTATTTCTTTTCAAACATAATGGGAAAAATGCCAAATGACATCAAGCCATTCTGGAATAGTATTGCGCTAAAAAATGATATGGGATTGACCGACACGAAATGGCGAGAGAATTAACGTACGTTTAAGTGATGTTTTAAATTACATTTTCAAGAGTATACTATTCACATTTAAAGATCCCGTATCACAGAAACAAAGACTTAATCCACCAAAGCTCACCTACCAGCTCAGGAGTCTATATTTATTGTAGAGGGACATCAGCGACTCCTGTCCAACTGTATCCCACTGTGTTCCCAGCTTATTCTTTTAGATACAGAACCTCAAACACATGCACACACTCCACATACAACAGTAGAGTCTATTTGCCAAGTCCTGACAACTTGATCATGTGATTTGACTCCAAAGGGAGGCAGCCATCTCCTATCACTGCCAGCCTATGAGAGTTTGGGAATAATTGCCACAAACAGGAGAAAACGAAACAACATCATAATCATGCAAGTCATGCAGTGCCTTGATATTGTCCCATATTTGTCACTCTTAATATTTGAACTGTGACACTAGTGAAAAAATGCTGGAATCACATGCTTAAGGTGCGGTCACATTAGCGAAATTTCACTAAAAGGGTCAATTGTCAATAGTTGTAGCAATGTACGAAGCACAGCTCACACAGAAGATGCTTTCAAACCAGACAGCTTTCTGTTTGCCAATGTGGAAGATTCGTAAATCACAAACATTTTTGTGGGGAATTCTTTCGCCCTCATGCGGAAATTCCGATTGTGTGGATTCCTATTGAAATGACCGTATTTTGACACCGAAAAACTGCCAAACAACGGTAAATGTGACCGCATCTTTATTTCATGTGATACACAGTGGGCTTTACTGTTTTAGGAGATTGTGAACAGACACATACTGTAATTTAAATAAAGATGACCTATTTAAATCAGTCAGATACTGCTTTAATACAATTTAAGGAGCTATTCAAAGGTTTGAGTAGCTCTTCAAGTGTTATTAATGTTGACAGGTAGGCTTTTAACTAGTCTGCCCAACCTTGTGTTTGTTTTGGGGAAAATAAAAATGCTTATTTATGGTTAGCGAAGTTATCGAACAGCTATGACACTGTTTAAAAAAAAAAGACCAACAAAGTGTTCTGCTCTCTCCTGAAACCAAACGGAAATCTACAGAGAACTCAAATCAACGTGAATAATTAGTCTTCATTTTTGCGTGTAAAATGTCTGAGTACTATCACACAACTAGCTGAAAACAGTGTTGTAAAATGTTGAACATGAATACAGTCACAGTTTTCCTTGTTTCAAGTGTTTTTTGTGTTTATTTGCCTAATTATAAGCTATGCTAACACACACTTGCGGGAAAGACTGAGCCCAGAGGTCACAACTAAACTCGGACTTCAGATGTAAAAGGGCAAGTGATCCTCACTGCCGTAATTAACAATGCAACACAACACACGCAGAAGTCTTGCATCATAGCGACTGTGTTGTTTTCATGACACCAGACAAGAGAGTCGCATGCTAAATTAAAAAGCTGCTACTACAATAAGTTTAACCAAAGAAAGTTTGTTTTGATTGGACAACACACTGCATAACTGTTTCATAAATTAACCTTGAAATAAATCACTTAAAGAAGTGAAATATATTGCTGGCAGTGCGTGAAAATACTCTTTCATACACTTAAAGAAGTGAACGGCAACAAAACGTGTTTTTTTTAACAGCCACGACTAACATGTTTTGTAAGATACTATGGGGTGTGTTGTTGTTCTGGGGTGCAGTCAAAGCTAAATCAAGCAATTTACTTATAAGCCAAGTTCTGGCCTAAAAAGTCATGTTTAAGTTTGCATTAGGTTCAAAGTTATATTTTGCCGTATAATAATTTCAACAAATATGTGAAAACTGCCTTTCAAATGGAGGTTATCACTAAATATGGAGCAATTCGCTGCACGGTGGAACTAAAAACGATTTCAATCTCTTTAGAATTCAAACTTTGAGGAGAAAAAACTTAGCGAGTATCAGTTCAGTCTTTGAGCAATATGTAGGCAATACTTATTGAACTGTTTGGGGTTTACTGTACACTTTAGTCTCTGAAGTGAGTTGTTCGCTGATGCAATTTGTTGGGATTGTTTACTGAAATTATTTGGTAATTCCTGCAACGCTGGGAAACTGACACCATTTTAGTGGGCAGCAGTAGGAGAATATTCGCAATTAGCATTCTAACATGATATTACTGAAGTTAACAGGCATTTTGAAAGATGAATTCTTGCTGTTAAGAAGAGAGGATAAAAAATCGGAGTGGTTTTGAAGTGGTTTTTGACTGCTAATTTTAAAGACTCAAGGGGGAAAGCGGTACAAGATATCATTGGGTGTTACAACAGTAAACAAAACGTTTGAAAGCAGCTTTAATGTGTTGGCGATAAAATCTTGTTTAAAACTTCAGTTGCTGAACCAGAAGAAGAGATGAATTAATCCACAATGTCATATCAGTTCTACTTCTAAAAATATCAAGTGCTTTGAAATGTGGGTTGGGTTGTGATTTTCTGCTGTGATTTAATTCATGCATCAGATGGCTAATGCACCTTAAGGTCTAGTTTATTCTTTTAATATCCAGATATTTTCATATGTACAGTAATAATGATAACAGTAGATTATAAATAATAACAGGATGCAAATGTTTCAGATGCAAAAACTGTCAAATTGTTTAATAGCAACTAAAATGCATAATCAATTCTGCTATATTTTTGAAAGTTATAGAAAAACAGCTAAAATGATAGAAAAACAGCTAAAATAAGTATTAATTCCGTCTCTCCATATGCTCAGCCATCGGCACTTCAGATAATCATCTGAAAAACAACAGATCAAACTTTTAGCAAAGCCACATACATATGTGCTGATTTGGTGCTCAAGACAGTTCTTATATCAATGTTGAAAACCGCTTAAAGGGGCTAGAAGTACGAATTTTCATGAATTCATCATTTTTTATTGCCAATGTGTGATCCGCTTGTAATGAAACTTAAAAAAACTAGACCTTCCCTGACTTCCTAGATAGTCTATTGAAAGCCTGTAAATTTATTTTTATATTAAGGACTTGTGATATTTTTGCAGAGAAAATCAAAAGTATGTGACGTTTATGCGTGCTCCTGAGAGCCTCTTCCATATGACACATGAAACAAATGATTATGTTCAAGATAGGCCGAAAGAGCTATTCTGTACTGTAATGTCAATGTGTCATGCAAAGAGAAGGGATTAATTCAAACTATAATCTCAACTTTATTATCAAACTATCATAACAGTGTAATTTTAATGACCTCATCTGTCAACATGATGCCAGTGAAGCAGAATTGGGTTCAGTCTCTTGTATGTTACGGCATTAAGTTGCTGGCTGCAGTTCACTTAACGGCCACTGGTGTCGCTAATAACAAGGGTTTCTGAATTCTATATTTAGCCCCCTTTCTTATTTTTGTAGAAACCATGATAATATTTTCAGGATCCTTTGATAAATAGTTAAAAAGAACAGCATTTGTTTAAAATAGAAATCTTTTGTAACATTATAAATGTCTTTAAATGAATTTGGGTATTAAATTATTAAAATATGCTCATTCATTTTTATATAACCTGCTCAACAATTACTGTACTTACAGTGGTGTTTATGCACATGGGGAGGTGTAGTCAATCACAGCGAATTCACCTGGAGGTATAGAAACACAACATGTTTTTTTTTTGTTTTTTTGCACTACATTGTTGAGCTTGCCCCAATAAAATAAAAATGCATTATGCTAAGATTAAATACAGGCTCGTGAAACACAATTACACAACACATATATCATGATGTCACTAAGATTTATGTAAAACGAAAATTTCAAACATTAAAATGGAAATAGGTTTTCCCATTTTTTATTATTTATTTTTACTTAGATATTTTTTAAATGTATTATCATTTTTGATGGGTTTATAATAAAAACCCTCTATTGCATTTCCTTTCAGACTTTTTAGCGTGCACAGTGATGAATGAACACGTACTGATCTTGTAGTAATCATAGACTTTCACCACAGCTGGTTTCAGGTTCTGCACCGGGACGTCCTGCAGGAGCTGCAGGCTGACGGTCTTCACCTGCTTCTTTTTCAGCTGGACGAGAACAGAAAGTTATTTTAATGCAAGATTGCGAAGAGATTTATTTTCTATGGGGTACGGACATAAAAACATGTCAAATATACAGGGTTCATTTTGATTTCATATTGAATTTATCCCTTTTATTGTAACAAAAAAAAAAAAAAAAAAGACCATCTATGCCAAAATTTTAATAAAACATTTTGATGAAAGATTACGAAGATAAACAAATGTATAAGAATGTTACAATACGTGAACAAGGTTGATTTTGATTTCATATAGAAATATAGTGCATTTAGTGTCAATATCTACCCTGGTAATCCAGAGTTCTCGCGAGAGCACAAGTTGAATTTGCTCAGCGAGTTACTCTGGTGTCGAGTAATGATGCTCATTAAATATGCCCCTCTATCTGAGCTGCACCAATCACATCGGTTTATCTGATATAGGCGGGCCAGAGGCGAGCTAAACAGATGACGACAGCACGTTGAAGTCATTAGTAAACATTGCAAGATGGCTATGGATGAACACCAGTTGTTTGAAACGGCTTTGGCCGCTACAATGAACGAGTTAGACTTGGCTTTTTATCTAAAACAGGAACAGAAGATGCCGCTCGAATCGTTCCTTTGCAAGAAGGACGTTTTTGCTGTTTTACCGACCAGATACGGTAAGAGTATAATCTAACAGTTAGCTCCACTGGTAGTTAAGCGTATGGGGATTTATTGTTGTGATTGGTCGTAGTGTTATCCAATTGCGTGCAGTGAGATTTTCAAATGCATGCTTGGTGCCGCCCCTCGAGCTGGCCGATTTTCATTAGTCGACGCCAGACCATTAATCTTTCAGATTTAGGTCTGGATTTCCAGGCTAGTCAATATCAGCAATCCATCCCAAAAATGTTTCAAGCCCCTCAAGGTATTTGACTAAATCTAATACGCTCACCCCATCCAAATATATAATGACATGATCCTCGTCCAGATCCACTCGTTTGACGGTGGGGTCTTCCTTCAGCTGTGGAGACAAAGAAAGGGGGGATTGAGAGCGAATCAAACATTGCCTGCAGTACTTGAGTTCAAAAGAGTGCCAGAGCCCTTCAAGTGTCACTCACAGCCTTCAGAGACGTCTCATCCAGCTTAAACCCAGACAGAAGCCTGATGTTAATGATCACCATGTTGGTCTCCTCTCGTGTGCCGTCATACCTGTCATACAAGCGCTCCAACAGTCACAAACAGGGTTCACAACCACACATTGTTCGGCATGTAGTCTGACAGACAGCTAAGTCTATTAGGCCATTAAGTAGGTTCCATATTCATTCATTCTTTCTTTCTAGAATCAAATGTATACAAGTTACTAATTCATTTCCTTATACTTTACATTTAGCAGTATAATTCTAAATTGGATTATACATATACTCTATACATATATTTTATATTTTTATAGTCATTATCATTCAAAAGTATGATGTTGGTAAGACTTTTTACTTTTTTTATTTATTTAAAATTCTCTTATGCTCACCAAGGCTGCATTTATTTGATAAAAAATACAGTAAAACAGAAATATTGTGAAATATTATAATTTAAAATGACTGTTTTCTATTTTAATATATTTTCAAATATAATTTATTCTTGTGATGGCAAAGCTGAATTTTCAGCATCATTACTCCAGTCTTCAGAGGCGCATGATTCTTCAGAAATCAGTCTAATATGCTGATGTGCTGCTCAAGAAATATTTCTTATTAATATAATTTTGTAACATTATAAATGTCATTGCTGTTTCTTTTGATCAGTGTAATGAATCCTCACAAAGTAAAAGTATTAATTTATTGGGGAAAAAAACACTGATCCCACATTTTTGAACAGTAGTATATATTTTTCATATTTATAATTTTTTCTTCTCCTATTTTTTTGATTTGCATGCATAGGTAAATACTTTTATAGTGTTTTAGGGTGTATTACCTTATGTGTGTCACTATTGTTTTTTTTGTTGTTTTTTCATATGGAAAAGAGCTGTGTAAAAATATCTCTCACAGGTTTGAAAGGACATGATGGTGAGTAAATAATGACAGAATATTTATTTAATATCCCTTTAAATAATAATAGCATGTATAGTAAGTATTTAAATAAAAAGGATAAATAATGATATAACAAATAAAATTTGTTGCAAATAAGCATGTTAAAAGTGTTATACTCATGAGGGCTGTTGCCCTTAATTGAGACAGTAATAATTGTTTCTAACAGAAGAATGGCTCACCGGACAGTGGTGGTTAATGTAAAAGCTGCGTTTCTCGTGTTGTTGCAAACCCCAGTATTTGCTTTGACGCTGAAGGCCAATGAGTCTGGAGGAGGCGGGATATTGTAGTGCAAGGCGAACTGAGAGACAAATAACAGAAGGATTTCATCACTTACAGTAGCTTTTAAAAGAATAATTCACCCAAAAATGAAAATTAAGTCATGTACTCATCCTCATTCCGACCCCATATGACTTCCATGTATGATCCATACGAGAAGGAAGAAGGTTATACATGTTTGGAACAACATGAGGAGTAAATAATGACACAACTTTCATTTGTGGGTGAACTATCCGCTTAAGTTCTCACACTGTGCTTCATAAGAGGAAGCGCACAGACCTGCACAAACACACAGCCTTTGCCTTCTGCTCTGAGCTTGTATGTGCCAGTAGTTTGCTGAAGCTGTTTCTCCTGGTAAAGCAAGCGGTTGTTTCGGTTCACGGTGAACTGGTTTTTCTGGCCTGTGGGGGAGGTCACGGTGACGGTAATAGATCCTTCTGGATTGTAGGTGGCAGCACTGTACTTAGCGAGGGCCTGGAGTGCTACTACAGTATCCTGCTCACAGAAAAAGAGGGAGAGCAACACCACTTACAGTCATTAATGACAAAACACATAATAACAACTGAGAGGGGTCTAAAAAAGCTGCATGAGATGTATAACATTACCTGGGTAGAGGAGAAACCTCCATAGGCGTTCTGCTGCTTGCTTAGCCAGTGCACTATGCCAGCAGAGTAGTTTAGTCCAAATCCGGGTAGAGAGGGTCCCGAAAGCAGCGCCAGCAACACGTAAGCACTCATCTCTACCTCCACAGAGCCCATCGTCTGAGGATTATTAGCCATAGTCCAATATCGTCCAACACCTGAAGTGATAACAGCAAGAACACATAAGACTGGAACACCGAGGTCTTGTGATCGTGTTTTTAAAAGCTAATAATCTAGATCATGGGTTTTCAAACTGGGGTCCACAGAAAAAAAATAATTAAATAAAAATGAAATCTGTGTTTTCTCCTCTGTGAAAAACAAGGAATTGTGGACAAATTAAGAATTTGTTCCCTCAGTTTTGTTTAATCGTGGCCACAGTTTAACTACATTAAAACAAGGGAATGAATTACCACACTGTAAGAAACAAATCTATAGAAAAACAAATCATATTCTGGCAGAAAATTACCTATCCCCCGGTTTCACAGACATGGCGTAAGCCTAGTCCTAGACTAAAAGGCATGTTTGAGCTGTTTTAACTGAAAGCAGTTTGCACTGGCATATCTTTAAATATGCATATCTATAAAATATGTGCCATTGTTTATCTCAAGATGCTACCCGTAATGCTTTTTTTTCTAAGGAACGTCTAAGGAACGTTTATAAAAGTTACTTAAATGTCCTAATTAAATAAGGCCTAATCATGGCTTAATCTAAGCCCTGTCTGTGAAACCAGGCCTTAATGTAATCCGTTTTATGGACATTACCCTAAAACACAACGCAATAATTAAAAATACATGTAAAACACCTGTGAAAAATGAACATGAAAAATTTCTTCATATTAACATGAGGCTGTATTTTTACGCACTTTTTTCTGCAGTGTACAATGTGGCCATGATTGAACTAAAACAAAGGAATGAATATATAAAATATGGAAACGAAAAAATAAAAAGTGGCCAAAAATGAACATGTTGTGAGAATTAATTCTTAAAGTGATAGTTAACCCAAAAAATGTACTCACCCTCATGTCATTCCAAACCGGTGTGAATGACATGAGTTTTACAATCTCTTTATGAACTTTCTGAAGCGTCAAAATGGTAGCTGTGTAGCTGTCAATGGAGGGACAGAAATCTCTCAGATTTCATCAAAAATATCTTCATTTGTGTTCCGAAGATGAACGAAACGTATGGGTTTGGAACGACATGAGGCTGAGTAATTAATGACGCTTTTCATTTTTAGGTCAACTAAACCTTTAATTTGTGGCCACGATTATTTTATTTTTTTTCATGTGCTGGACTTCGTACTATAGAAATAAATTGAATTGAAATTTAATTGAAAATTTTACAGAAAATTAAAGACACAAGTAATAATTTTATTTCTTGGCTTCAATGAAGTATATAAGTTTAAGTAAATGTGGTAAATTTAGCAAATGCAAAATAGAAATGCCTTTAATATATGAAAAAATATAGGAACTTTCTATATATATATATATATATGTATATATGTATTTTTGGAAAATATACATTTTGCACATAATCTAAAGGTGAATGGTACCTTCTCTTCTGGCCTGCTGGTCCAGGTTGGAGAGGAGGTTCTGCCTCATCTGCACATCTCCAGCAAGAGTGAAGGTGTAGGACAGCAAGGCGGTGGCGTAAGTGTTGGTAATGTTACGCGAAGCCTCCTTTAGACACGCAAGGCTTCTCACCACCATGGCATCCTTACACAGCATACAAAAGACTTAATGAGTGTGTGCTTCCTTCATTAGTCACATAATCTATATTGAGTTAGAATGATCTGTAACTACAAGAGTCCATCCCTTAGGACCCATAAGGGGGGGTTTACTCACAGATGTCTGTACTCCTAATTCCAGTAGCGCTGCAGTGATGTATGCAGAGAGAGTGACTTCATCACTGATGCCACCCTGTAAGAGCAAAGCATCATCAAAGATCCTTCCCACCCTCAGCACTTCAAACTCCTCCACTTATTGCAATATAACTGACATTGCCAGAGTGTGAAATCATGGACCACCAGACTAAAAAGCCACTTTCCTCCCCATAAATGACTCTGATCCATTACCTCTCCCCGAATCATCTCCTCATCCCACTCATCGCTGTGACAGCTTTTCATCTCATCACATTTTTCTACCATATTTCTGAAACAGTATTTGATATTTATTTATCTGATTTTATGTAGAAGATCAGAAGATTTAATCGTTACTCTATGCAGATGACATTAGAACATCAACAAAGTTTTCTTAATCAGTATCAGTAGATTCGATGTTTTCCGGTTTAAACATCTTTAAAAAGAGATCTGAGAATAAAAAATGTGTTTAAAACAAAGGATACAGCTTATTATATAGCTTATACAGTGTATTTTAAACATGAACCTCACTAAATCCTGATACATAAACTCCTACTGCACACCGCAAAAGAAAAGCCCTGCAGATACCAATGTTCAGTTCATGTGTGCTGTCAACACCTATCAAATGAAACCTTGATGGATGGAGTTTTAATGGCTTGATTAAATATCTCTGCCTGAAAAAATAACATCTTGACTGAAACACTTTGATCACACTGGTTTTCCAGGCCAAAACTCTTATGAAATCAGGAAACCCAACCAGATAAAGTCCAGGTGAGGAGAACAACTAGACCTGATTAAACCGGCTGGTTTAAGATGTTTTTCAGCAGTAGATATAGGAACTGAGCACGACTCTTCTGTTCTCACCATCATCTCAATGTGGTAAAGCCTCCCAACAGAGGCGAAGCAGCCGTTGTCCATCTGCTGTTGACCCAGCCAATCCTTTGCCCTGTCGATGTTGTTCTGATCTATAAATATGTACCTCCTTGCCCCACCGAAAGTCTTCATCACAAATGCAGTTAGCCTGAGGAAACAATATAAATTGCTGTCAAATTCCTACACTTCAGTAAATCTTCTTTAAAGTCCTGTGGTGATCAAAGCTTTTAATGTTGTTTATATGTCTATGTGGTGTTTTTAATATGCTTTAAGACAAACCATGTGCAAATTCATAAGTCAACACCATTGCTGAGTATTTTCTCCTTAAAGGTGCATTGAACCAAAGAAAAGTCTCAAAAATGTGGTTTGGAATCTCTGGTGTTTCTGACAGATCACAAACTACCTAGTTACCAATAACGTCAACGTGTGATCGTCAATCAGTGGATCTCTGAGCTGCTGCGAGTGAGTGGAGGTGGGGCTAATTTGCATATTCATAAAACTGCGTATACTAAATGAGGCAAGTGGAGTTACATTCAAGCTATTTGCATTAAAAAAAAATTCAAGGAAAATAATGTTTAAATATGTCATTTTGGTAATCAAAGCTGAGTTTTAAAGAATACAATTTTGACTACAGGGGGACTTTAATAGTTTTCAGGAAGTTTCCTTGTGTATAAAGTCCATGTGGACTAAAAACACCTGACCAGAAAGGCATTAAATCCACATACGGGAAGCCAGAATCCACAGCACAGTAAGTCCTAAGTTAAGCAACTGAATGCTTTCATTGTCTCTGTTTCAGACTCACCAGGTGTTACCAGAAGGATCATTCATCCCAAAAGCGCTGTAAGATCCGTCATAATGCTGGTAAGTCAGCTCTCTCTGATAGCCTGCAACACAAAAAGGATGTTTTATTTTAAATTTTTTATTGGGGTTTAATATTTCTCTCATTAAGTTATGATTCACCCCTGAGTTTTTAATCAAATCCATCTGAGGAATGATGCAACGAGAGTTTTGGTGAGCTAGCTTGAAAAACGCTAAACTATTTAACTAATTGTCTACAAGTTGACATATTGTTAAAATATCAACATAGTTCATTTTTTATTTAAAAACTGCAAAAAACTTGACAGCAAACAATAATTTCCTAACAGTATTTATCTCTTCCCCAATAAATCTATTTAAACTTATGTTTTTATAAATAGTATTTACTGTTCCGTAAGATGCATTAATACACAATAATCTTTTATTTCATAACAGATTTTCTCACCGCCCTCCAGGAAGGTTCGGGCTCTTTCTTTAATCTCAGGAGTGAGTTGCCCGCTGCTCTCCAGGTACTGAAGGATGTAAATATTGGGGGCAAAAAGCAGCATGTTCTGCTCTCCACAGCCGTATGGCATAGCCAACAGATTACCAATGTTCTTCAAAGCACGACCCATAAGATCACCTAAGGTCCAAAGAGCCAAGGGCATACAACCATTAGTATGATTAAAAATCTGAAAACCTTCTAATGAGAGGAATTATATTTATTACATATCATTTCATATTTAAATGCTAATATGAGTGTACATCATGTACATCTTCCAGCATATCTTTAGGCTCACCCAGAACAGTGACGAAGCTTTTGGCAGAATCCTTGACAAAAACATTGGGTAGAGTGAGGGAGACGGATGTCTCCTGTGGACGGTCTAATGGAATAGAGAAAAAATGTCAAACACTTTCTCATGTTGTACTTTCATTTTCTCTAATTTCTTGTAAAAAAAACAAAACAAAAAAAACATGCAGTAGGGTTCAAATTGGAAGCTTTTTTGAAACTTTGAGTTTTTTAACATTTATCCATTGCAATACCTTGCTCTAGGCCCTGTTTACACCTGGTATTCGTCAATCCGATCACAAGTGGACGAGGCTAAATAAAGGTGTAAACAGTGTCTAAAAAGTTTTGAGCTTGTCCATTTTTTACCACTTCCAGAGGTAGTCGACAATGCATGATTCGAATGAATTGCTTTCGTAGTGTAGCCGCTCATGTGGTCAAATGTTTTCGAACAACCACAAAAGCCTGCCTGCCCTGCGCCTACTAACCTAACGCGTAAACATTATGGGAAGTGCGCTAGTCAGATGGGATTTTAACTTTCGTCCATTAGATTAAAAGATCTGAAAAAGCCCATACAAGAAGTGGTCGAAAGTGGACAAAAGAGACCAGGTGTAAATGGGAATGTGTCTCCCTCGTCTACTTGTGATCTGATAGACCACAACGCATCTTAATATCATGTATAAACAGGTCCATAGACTTGCACTGTAAGTACATTGCTAAAAAACAATGTTTGCTTATTTTTACAAAAGTGAAGATCAAATAATTCAAATTCTTTATTGATTAAAACAGACAACACAACACAGTGTAATGCCACTAACCTGTTAAGCAGATGAGTTCATTCTGAGTGACGGACTGTTTAGTTCCCTCCGCCTGAGATGGATGGATGGATGGATAGATTAATAAATAATAATACATAGAATAAATACATTTCACATTTGCATTCAATTACTGTTAACTATTTTACAAAGACCCAAAACAATATCCAAATAGCTATTATCTTAAAATATCCTTTAGAATAATAAACACAGTATGACAGATGAATTTGTGTTAGGAAAGTGATTATGTAACGTTCATTCCATGTTGACTTGTTAGCTTGTTGTTGGAGATTGAGTCACATGATTTCAGTAAGCCGGTTTTTAATAGCGCTCACATACAGTAAAGGCACGTACCTCCACCAGAACGCTCTGCATCACAGTATCAATTCTGCCTTTGTCCGGAAAAGTCACCACTTCATTGCCACACAGTTCTCGGGTTTTCACCGCCTCAGCGCGCACTGTAATGTTCACCTTTCCTGTAAAACACACACACACACACACACCAGTACACAATAATCCTTTGTGTGGATTTAAGTTACAGAAAAACAAAGTGCCCTGGGGCCTGCAATAATGCAAATATGTGACAGTCTAGGCAGGACCTGTTAAAGGGATAGTCCACCCAAAAAGGTTTCATTCTGTCATAATTTACTCATGTCCTGTATGATTGTCTTTGTTCTGTGGGACATAAAAGAAAATATCTGAAGAATGTTGGTAACCAAACAGTTTGGGTTCCCATTGACTTCAAGTTCCATCATATAGACAAAACCAAAACTGTGTGGTTGCCAGCATTCTTCAAAATATCTTCAGGTGAAAGAAATAAAAACAGGTTTGGAATGACATGAGTAAAATTAATGACAGAATTTTCACTATATCCCTTTAAGACATTCCTATTTTAAGTGTGATACAAAGCCCTGGTGCAAACATGAAATAAACTTTTCAGTTTGTGGAACCAATTTCTGTTTGTTTTTGCTCATATACAGTACATGGACGTTAAAGTATCTGGCTTACCCAGGGCAGAAGGCGTAACAATCCACTGAAAGGTTTTGCTCTCTTCAGAACACACACACTGAGTGTATGTGCAACCTTTACACGGCCGAGCGGTGAACTGCTGTGAGTCTGCCAGCGTGACCTTCACCTTTATTAAAAGACACATAGATTTTGTATGGTACCAGTCTACAGGAAACGGTTTTACTACAAACGCTTGCAAAACCACTCCAGGGCATGCAGGTAAACAAATTACCGGGCCTTACCATGATACATTTGGGGAGGTAGTTGAATACAGAGGCTTTGAGAGTGAATGTCTCCTCACGGATAACAGAGTAAGGGAGGGAAAGGCTCACAAAGAAGGGCTTGAAAGCAATGAGATTGGTGTTGGGGGCCAGTCCAAACCCGGCAGGGGATGTGCAGAAAGCCCCTGCTGCCCATTTAGTGATGGTGTCCGGGACAGTCTTTGCAACATCCACAGATCCTGATCTCCTGGTGAATTAAAAAATATATAGTGCTTCTGTATAATTTAAAAAGACTGTGCCGTATATATGGTTTACAGTAATCCAAATTGGCAAATAGTTCCAAAAGAGGGCTGCACATTATGAAGACCCCCCCCCCCCCCCCCCCCCCCCCCCCCCAAGATACATACCCCACAGGGATAAGATCCCATATCCAGGTTTCCGGAAAGAATTTGCGGATCTTCCCAGCAGGATTTCTCATATTTCCACCAAAACCCGATCCCGTCGGGGCCATTTCAACGCGCTCACCATCACCCACTGCAGCTGTTCGAATTGATAGTTTGTAAATCCAATATATAAAAAAGGGCATTTCTAAATCCTAAACAAAATCAAATTACTTACATTCCCTCATCAACATCTCAGTACAAACAACAGGTGCTTTCACATCCGAGTTGGTAGCGATTCTGATTCCAACTTCCTAGAAGAAAAGCAAGCTTTATGTGATGGATAGTGTACAGTGAGGCTGACATTGGAAGACCTCTGAAATAAGAAGTGTTGTTTATCTTACTCTAAAGATGTTGTAGACATCATCTCCGATGCTGTAGTGAGGGTAATAGATGCTGCGCCTGCTCCTCGCAAGTTCAGCAAATTCCGTCTCCAGAGGACGCCGGCAGGGGTAAGGCTCCATTATTTCCTCAATGTTGTATGGGTACCCCCACAAAAACTGGACTGGTAACATTCCAAAGACCTGTTGAATAATGATAAGATATTGATTTGTAGAATTGACAATGTTATCTCCTAATAATCCCTGAAAAACATTATTAAATTGCCATAAGAGTGTGAATAATATGAATAATATAAAAATCCAGTTTAAAGCACATGTTGCAAGTTCTTAGAGATGTACTTGTATTCATGTTTCATGTGATTTTGTGACATTTGTTGCACTTTCAAAAAACAATTTTCTATTTAATAATTAATAATTAAAATTAATGTAATTTGGTGTAACCAAAAAGTACAAAGTAATGACATATTTTCCTTACACTACATGCATTTTGATATTTTTTTATATTAATAAGCAGTGAAGCAGTTTTGTTAAATTCTTTTTAAAATATGTTAACAATATTTTAATATTAAAAAATATTTTATCAAAAATGCGTCACTTATTTATTACTGCAAATAATATTTCTAATGTCATGTGCAACCATCAAGTAATTGTTTTAAATATTAACAACCAGTGAAGTAGTTTTGTTGAAATATTAAAAAAATATTTTAAGAAATAATTATAATTGGTTATGCCAAACTACTAAGTTTCTTTTCAAGAATTGATTTCTTTTAATAAGGCTTTTTTTTTCATTATTAACTTGTTTTATGGACAGCTGTATCACTAAAAAAATGTACATCATGAGCCCCCAAAAATCTATCTAAAAATCTGAATTTTAACTGGGAATTTAAAAACATGCTTATTATGGATTGGAAGAAGTGTATTCAAGTGTATTCTTTTTTTTTTCCAACTCATTCAACTGTTGAACTCATCTATTAGTTATAGTTGTAATGTAAGTTATGATGTAACATACAACGGCTGCATTGAGCTCAGCCTCTGGCCTCAACAGAAGCACACTCTGATCGATGGCCCGAACGGAGCACAAGGAGCCAGGACTGGCTTTCAGGTTAAGAGATGTCTTCTCTCCAGGTAGCGCCGTGGGAGACGAGAAGTTTAAAGACACCTGTAAAAGCACAAGCACAGTCTCATCACACATTCATGATTAAAAAAATACATCAAAGCTTGAAGGGCACATTGAATTCTGAAATGGGAATTCATGTGGGATTTTCTGACCTTGTTTGGCAAACATTCTTCAATGGGGAAGTTCATACTGTCTGCTACTGCTTCTCCGCTGGGAAGAACTGTGTAAACCAACACCTGAGCGAATGGAGTCAGAGCTGCTGTCTTCTTCAGTGAGAATGTCAGCTCTCCTTTGTTTTCTATTATGAGAGAGAGAGACCATTTATGAAAGAAAAAAACAAAACAGGCACCATAAAAATACACTTGTACCCTATACAGAACAATGTTATTTAAAACAAGCTGTGTACCTTTTCCAGTCTTCACACTCACGGACAGACGACCATTTAAAGCCATGCTGCCTTTGGAAAGGACCTGGAAAGCAAAAGGTGGATAATTGCTAACAATTTATGCAATGCTATACAGAGCTCTACAGCTTGATTAACATTGCGATATTTTTCATCATCTTTTCTCTCATAGTGTAAAACAGAGTCACCCTGCAAAATTTAGGAAACCTTCAAGAAAAATTCAGTTTCTCAACCAAAAAAGGGGCAGAAACACTGATATTAAAATTCTGGCCAATTATTTTCATATTATGGCAGCAATGGCTGATATTAAAAGTCTAAAATCTTTTTGTCTAAATAAATTCAAATTAAGCATCACAACATTATACTCTACAGTATGAAAAAAATGGTTATTCATTTTGAGATTAGCTAAAGATTACATTTATCAATGTTTTTGGTGTTTTTTAAAATAAAATTTAAGTGAGCATTAATCTAAATGTAACATTTGGGGAAATAAGCTTGGACAATTAAATTATATAATATAAAGGTTATATTTAAGGTTCCGATATAAAGCTGTACAGATAAAAGTATGAAAAAATGGTTATTCATTTTGAGATTAGCTAAAGATTACATTTATCAATGTTTTTGGTGTTTTTTTTTATTAAATTTAAGTGAGCATTAATCTAAATGTAACATTTGGGGAAATAAGCTTGGACAATTAAATTATATAATATAAAGGTTATATTTAAGGTTCTGATATAAAGCTGTACAGATAAAATAATAAATCTCTAATATTGGCTATGACTAATATGGTACTGATATATCATGCTTCGCTGAAAAGGTCAAAAAGCTTGTTAACAATAAAACAAAGGACCAAGCAATAGATGGACAAATAAAAAAAGAATGTCAATATTAAACATACAATATAGAAGAAATCCAAGGTGTTCTGGCCTGGTTTCAGAGCATTGCCCTGAATGATGTAACTGGCCACCACAGTTGCATCACTGTTACAGCTGAGCTTCCCTGAAGCCTTCTTCAACATCAGGAAACTTTTGCTTTTGGAGTAAAAGGGTCTTATGTAGAGATAGCCTGATGGATAATATCTATTACCCCAATAATCAGTCCGCTCTTCTCCCCTATGTTGGACCTAATAAAAAAAAGTTTGCAAATAATTTTACTGCACATGTGAAATGTTACAGTAAACTGCATTATATACATACTGTAAACATCACGTTATAAAACAAAAACATTACTAACCTGTAAAGACACCGGTTTTTCTGACCACGCAGAAGTGTTGAAAGAGAAAATGGCAGAACCAGTGCTGTCTGTCATCAGTGTCACATTAACAACTTTTTCACCATTATCAGCAAAGACAATCACTGGCTCATTTTTCATCGGACTGGACTGTTGATTAGTGACCACAACCTTTAAAAAAAAACATGAAAAGAAAGATAAAAATGATTAGCTCACAAACAAATGTTACACTTCCTGTACACAGTATCGCTATGCTAACAGCTAAACAGGTTGTTAATGCTAATGCTGGTACAAACAGTTATGGTACTACAATTAACTTTATTCTAACTTTATAAAGATACTTCTGGACTGCAAAGTTACTTTTGGAGCAGCTGTTACCTTTCCCTTAAAGAGCAGGCCAGGCCTGTATGTTTCTGATGTGTCCTCAAAGTTAACATTGACATAATCACTGGTAAACGTGGCTGTTGTAGTAGTACCCGACACAGTTATGCCTGGAGGAACAAAAGACCATGTTTCATTACTCTGTATAGGAGAATTAAAATAGACAGCTGCGGTTGTTCTACACTCTCACCTGTTCCAGACTCTTCCACATTAGAATTCACTTCGAAATTTCCTCTGAATTTTAAGCCAAATTCGGTCACATTGACCACCCATGACCCACAGCCAGTCTTGTCAGTCTAAATAAGAATTAAATTAAAACAGTAATTTAGACTTTTAAAATACTAACCCTTGTAAAAAAAATAAAAAAAAGAGAAGTATACTTTAGCAATAAAAAAAGGGTACTTATTACAGAAATAATATACTTTTATAATATACTGCAATGTTTTCAGACATTTTGTATGATAATTGCAATTGAATGAAAGTCTATTACGGTTTCAATTTATATTAAATGCTAATAGCTGAAAAAGTGCTTTTTGAACCACTTAATATGACTTTAGTTTCATAATTACTATTGTTGCCAAATATACTGAGAAATATTATGGAAATTGAAATTTAACACATTTAAAATGTATTAACTTTAAATGTAATATTGAATAACATACTACAGCTAAAATTATATTCAAGGATTTTACATGTGCTTTAGTGTGTTAGCCAACATAATTATCTAAATAAGTTCACTTCTTTAAAGCATGAAAAAAGATTATTAAAAAATAGATATATATGTACTTTAAAGTAAAACTTTTAATTTGACATTATTACAAAGTTTGCTTTTTAAAAGTATACTTAAGAGTGTTAAGAAACATTCATGAAAGTGTACTCTCTTTCAGTACAGTATACTTAAGTGGCCTTTTATTTCATTAATATTATATTATCTGCAAGTACAGTTTACTTTTAATATTAGAAGTACACTACAAGTGCAAATTCAATACAACTAAGAGCACTGCTTCTTCACCAAGGGATAATGGTGTAAAACAGAAGTTTTTATATAGCATAATGCTGTTTATAAAACACTAGCAATTTGTGTCAGAAATACTGTTCACTAAGAAATTGCATAGAAAATGATTATCAGCTATTATGGCATTACTATTAGCTCATTGTTATTTCTTGGACTTGGGACCTTATGAAATATAAAGATGCTTAATAGGATACATGCTAATTAGTACAGTGTTTTTAGGATTACAACCCAAAAGGTAACGGTTTTGTGTGTGCAGAAGGTAACTCACCATCATTGAATACGATTTGCATATGTCATCCGTTTCATAAGGGCGTCTATAATGATAGTAATACCCGGAATTCCCACACACTTTAGCATTCACAGCCCCCTGCACAGGCTTCCCATAAGTGTATCTACAGACAGTGGAAAAAAATTGATCTTGATTTTTTTTTTTTATCAGGCTGAACATATCACTGAAACAAAGGTATGTGCCTAATTTTTTCTGTAAAGAATTTAACATTATTTGAACAAATTCTTACTTTGCACAAACTTTCAGAGTGACCTCTTTGTCCAGGGTGGTTATTACAGTTGGAAAATTGATGTTCACTTCATATTTTGGCAGAACTAAAAGAGACATGTGGGAAAAAAACTACTAAATATAATATCTGATCAATATTGGATCGCATATAAAAGCTGATTTCTAGTTCTGACCATATTCTTTAATTTCAAAGGTGTGTGATGTTTGTTGGTTCTTCTCATCCCAAGCAGTGATTGTGTAGAAACCCTGAGTGGCTTCTGGAGATACGGAGTGGAACAGGTCCAAAATTCCAATCCTTGTTGACTGATTCAACCACTGACCAATGCGATTCGAGTTAGGGTCCTAAACAACAGTGGCACATAATGAAAAAAAAAAAAACTTACAGTGCTTTTGCAACTGCATTTAAGTAACAAACAATGAACCAATCCTGGCTGCTTGAAGGTTTTTATACCTGGAGTTCTACAGTTTGAAACTGCAAGAGAAAGACAGAAGAAAATTATTTCAGTTAGATAGAAAATAAATACATTTATTTATTTAAAATAAAATAAAATAAAATATAAAATAAAATAAAATAAAATAAAATAAAATAAAATAAAATAAAATAAAATAAAATAAAATAAAATAAAATAAAATAATAAATTTTGTATATATATATATATTATTATTATTATTTTATTTATTTATTTATTTTTCATGTAAACTGAATTAAACCTACCACTTGATTGCGAGGCAAGAAATTGGAATCCAGAGACACAATGCGAAATTTAACTGGAGAAAATATGAGAGAATATTAACATGCAATACAGAAAGATTCACAGGTTCAGATTAGTAAATATGAGTACGAGTACTGACAACTGAAGCTATTGTGGAATAATTTGGATAGAGAAATATTACTTGTTTGTCCTGGCTTGTAGATAGGCCTGTCTGATTGGATGAAAATAAGATTTTGGGGGGGGTTTATGAGGATCTGAGTGGTTTTGTTCAGGGATATTGTGCCTCCTCGGATTGCAATGTTGACGGATGCCACAGATGACACAGTGACTAGAGGGACCTGGAAGATACAAAATAAAATAGGGAACAAGTACAACTCCATGATATAACTCCGCTTAGTGAATTGAAAACATCAGCAAGACTGCAGGGACCACGGAACAATTCCTTAGTGAAAAGAATGTGCAAAATGAATAATAAATGCAAGTTTTAGGGTTTTAGTTGCACAATAACGATATTTTATATCTCATCATGGATATGCTCTTTAACACTGATGTCATTTTATAAGTGTTGTTCAGACATGATGTATACAAAAGGCCTCTATAACATAGCATTACCAGATACACTCCAGTACACTCTGTTTTGTTAAGCTATATTGAGTAGCCTATACCAACCTTAAACGGGACGCATTTGTAGAAATCCTTTGTAATGGAGCCCTGTTGTAGAATGGTCACATTTCCACTGTCAGACCTCAAAGTTACCACTAAAGAAAGTGGTTCTTTGGGCTCATGGATCTGTGCACACAGAGTCTCTGTGCTGCCACTCACCGCCTGGGAAGTGACAGCCACCAGGTATATGCTAAAAAAAAGACAAAACACAGAGAAATATAGACTTACGAGTTTGGTTGATGCCGTATAAATGTGGCACTATGAATTACCTTAGAATTCAAAAATAAGAAGTATTATATTTAACCAAACAATACATTGTGCATAAGACAAGACATAAGTATGGAGTAATTACAAAAAAAAATTTAAATAGCATTATTTCAATTATCTTTTGTAACATCATAAATGTCTTTATTGTCAATTTATATTTCTCAGCAATTTAATGTGTCCTGGTGAAATTAAAATTCTTTAAAAAAAAAATGTTGGTAATGTTTCAGTTTCCACAGAAATTTTAAGCAGCAGCAGCACAACATTGATAATAGTAAGAAATGTTCCCTTTCAGTCAGTCACGACGAGTTACGTCAGTGACTGACGAAATGGGGGTTTCGCTAGAGCCCTATCAAGTCAAGTCAAGTCAAGTTTATTTGTATAGCGCTTTTCACAATACAGATTGTAGCAAAGCAGCTTCACAGTATTAAATTAAAATAATACAACAAAGTTTGTTTCAAGAGGAATTTATTGATTGATAAAATTAGATTAAATATCCACAAAATATCCCCAAGTATCACCTTCGAGTTATTAGAAAACGAGCCAATGATATGAAAATACCATGGGTCTGCGGAATTTGCATCGCGAACTCCGCCCCACCGCGTGGGTATAAAAGGAGCCGTGAGTGCAATCTCGCATTATGTTTCTTCTTCGGAGCCGAAGTGTTCTGTGTGGCTTCTCTTCGCCTTCGACAGCAACGAGCGTCTCTCTTCAGCAGTGTTGGTGTGACGGCGCGTTTCAGCGGGTTCACGTTCCTGCTGCTCGTCTGTGCAGTGACTTTGCTCATGGCTCGTGTTCTCCCCTGGGCGATTCGGCACTGCTGAGAGAGCTTTTCTTTTTCAAAAAGACGTCTTTTTAAAGATGTCTCGCCCGTGTTTCTGGATGTGGGCGCATGATCCATCCGGCTGATGGTCACGAGCGCTGTCTAGCGTGTTTGGGCTTTAATCATGCTCAGACAGCGCTCGTGGATGAGTCATGTTCTCATTGCGGGAACAATGACCATCGCGGTGTTAAGATCAAGACTCAATTACCTCCGTGGGAGTAGAGTCCCCTCTGCCACACCCAAATCTATCTCTTCCTCGAGAGGGGATACTTTGGCTGGTGGCCAGGGTGATCTGAGGGTTACAGTGTGGAATAACCCGACGAGTCTTCCTCGGGCCACACCCCCCTGCACATCGCCGTGGAGCTTCCGGGTGAACCTGGTTCCTTTCGGGGACCCAGTGCCAACGTTGCCCGAGTCGGATCCAGAGCTGATGGCCATGCTTGCCCGGGCAGCTGAGAGCATCGAGTTGGAGTGGCGCCCGCCGCCCTCCCCCGAGCGTTCAAGGCTGAATGATTGGTTCCTGGGGGTGGCGCGTGCTGGCGCGCTAACAGACATCTGTAGAGCTGCAGGCTGGGCGACACTGACCCTGAGTTCCTCCCTACACTGTTGATGCCATCACCAGAGTGATGCCCGCTTGGTCAGCCCTTGTGATCTGTTAGGCGCCTCTATGTGCATGGTTCCCCGGTTGGGCAACCCCCACATGTGTATTTCCACGGTAAGTCTCCTCCGAGCACGTGTTTTCCCTCTGCAAAAACCCTCTTGCCATCTCGAGGTTGAAACATTCCACCCTGCGGGTTGGTCAGGATATCTCTGAGTTCTCCATATGCATCCCGTACTCGGGTCATATGTGTTTTCTAAGTCCTCCCTGCAGATAGGCACTGTGTCACATATTCCATCTGGGATATGCTAACGTTACCCAGCATACCTTGGTATTGCTTAGCCTGGCCCTTCACTCGTACTAACTTCCACGACACTGGAAGACAGCCGCATTGGCGAGATTAGATTGGGACCCCCATTTCGTCAGTCACTGACGTAACTCGTAGTGAGTGTGACTGACTGAAAGGGAACGTCTCGGTTACGTATGAAACCCTCGTTCCCTGAAGGAGGGAATGGAGACGTTACGTCCGCATGCCACTGCCTCTGTACCGCTGAAATGGCCGGGGCGCACAGTCTTGGCTCCTCAGCAGAAACAAAATGCGAGATTGCACTCGCTGCTCCTTTTATACGCACACGGTGGGGCGGAGTTCACGATGCAGATTCTGCAGACCCATGGTATTTTCATACCATTGGCTCGTTTTCTAATAACTCGAAGGTGATAGAGCTCTCTAGCGAAACCCCCATTTCGTCAGTCACTGACGTACGTAACGTCTCCGTTCCCTCCTTCAGGGAACGAGGGTTACATACGGAACCGAGACGTTTCTTAAGCACTAAATCAGCATATTTTAATGAATTCTGAAGGATATTTAAAAAACATTTATAAAATCTTAATTATTCCAGTCATTTATTATTCCACTGTATGTAGTTCGTTATATATTTAAGTAAAAAAAAAAAAATTTAAGTAAAAAGTAAAGCTTTACAATTTATGAGGGAAAGGGCATTCCCAGAATTTCCTGCACACAAAAAAAATCACATTTTATTCTATTTAGCATTTTCAATTATTTAGTTAACATTTTAGCATTAGTTAGTGTTGTGTGAGACTAGTGGTGTTTTATGTTTGTATGGGTAACAGCGGGCTCTCTTTACATTGTTACTAAGTTGCTGGAGAGGCCAATATTGATATTAGCTCAGAGATTTAATAGATAAAACAAGCTGCCATTTTATAATACTATTTAATGTAAAATACGGTGACCAATGCTCGTCACAATGCTTTTTCACCCCCGTAAATAAAAAATAAAAAAAAATAAAAAAATTACAGAGTGAGAACACAGTGCAGTTGTTCTAAACTTTTCATCAGTGTTCACTGTAGTTGTGAAAGACGCGCTCGTGTAGTCCTCGACCTGCAGTTTTCCTCTTTACTCTACCTTCGGTTATCTGGTAGCCTATTTGTGGAGATAATAATCATAAAGGTTCTTACGGATCAGTGGCTCCACTCGTTAGGGAGCATTGAAGCAGCAGCAGCGACAGTAGCGAAAGCAGCAGCATCCTGACTCCTGAGCAGTTATTCCGGCACATGCGCAGAGAGCTCGCCCACTGATCCTTTCATTCAAGTGCGCACTTTTATACACCTCTGCCTCCTCCCTGTCGACCCCACCAAGGCAAGGAAAGTTGTGCAACTGGTATGAGTTTGATAAATTGGGAAAAATACCTCCTGTGTTGTGTAACAATAAATTGGAGTGATTCATTAAGGTCAGTTTTTGCAAAGAGGCTGAATGGGTTAGCCTACACTTTTTTTGTTGTTTGCAAAGATTACTTTGACAAACAATCTGTATTGATCATTCAGTTATTTGACACTTGGAAATGTTATACATTGCAAACAATAAAATAAAATATAAAATAAAATAGTTAAAGGACTTGTAATCTTTTTATCAGGCATACTATTTATTCCAATGACTTTTAACTCTTGTCCATCAAGCTTGACAAACCTTAAACTATTAGAATACATCATAAAAATACTGTTACTGTGAGGGTAAGAAAATAATCTTAGGACATTTTCTCTTCATCCACATGTTCATTGAGAATTCTATAATCATCAATATTCAAGTTGCATCCCACACAGAAATAATCCAATGTTTAGTATAATGTGTAGATTAATTTTTTTGTTAACACAGTATATGTTTCATGCACATGTTACAAAAATATCATTACTTTTATTGGTTGACAGTTACAGGTGTGACAACATAACAACCACTGCAGAAAAATCTGCATGTATCATGTTGAAGAACATTAGAAAAAATGCATGAAATATGAGCCGGCCACATACATTCAGTTTGAAATTGATGTCTTTGCAACCATATCAAGAGATTTAAACCCAAGTTTTGATTGTCATACATGGACAAAGACTCATGGCATTTAGTATTAGTATGTTCTGGAGCACAAACAGGGTGTGGGTTCTCACATGTGTATTTAGACAAATCTGGGATGGGGTGAAAAACCTTTGTTTCAATGACACCACCAATGTGGTGATTCAGTAACGGACTGGATAATTGGTAAGGTGTATCTCCTCCCACTTCCTGCTAAACAGGTTGTATAATTTTTTTTAATTTCTTTATGTTTGGAGATTAATGTGTAATTTGGAGACTTACAGAGTTTTTTTGTTGATGGCCATGCCAAACGACAGTGTTTGTTCTATTAGTCACAAGTTGTTCAGTACCAAAATGAATATTCAGCTAAACTCCCAATTTCTAAAAGGTGACGCACATGGGTCATTTCACAACAAGGAGCAGTTTTCCAAGCCAGAACCACCCACTGGTTAAATAAAACACATTTTTGTTGAGGCAAAAATAAGATAATAATCTATTTTGTATAGGTGCGAATGGAAATAACTAGATACAGCAGCAATCAATTTCTGTAATTACATGTTGACCCTTCCATCTTATCTTCTTAAACCTATCCATACCAGCAAACCTGTCCCTAACCGTACCCACATCCCACCTCAGAAGCAGCAAAAGTTTTCTGCACACATCTAACATTTCTGTTATGTACTATAAGTACATCTTGCCAATATTATTTGTATTTAATATTTAATACAAATATTGAAGTGTGACCATTTTAAGCATTTCATATTTTGTGTTCAAGTTTCTTTTTTAAGTGTTTATTTTTACTGTATGTTTATTCACTCCGGTGATACAGAACAGACAAGAACAACCACAACAAAAGGTTGGGGCAACCCAGGTTAAGTACAAATAACTGACTACTATGTTCTCTTCAGATCCTGCCCAACACTTAATCCTAAGATTTAACCTCTTAACCTCAACCACACAAATATTAATGAGGATTTACATTATTATCGAGTTGACTTGTGTTTGAATAATCTAAGCAGATCTGTTCATTGTAAACCAAGTGCAAATTTAAATAAGGACTATACAAATAAAATACAGATGAAATATACAATCAAGTTGTACAATTCATAATTCACAGGTGCAACCAAGTGCAAATTTAAATAAGGACTATACAAATAAAATACAGATGAAATATACAATCAAGTTGTACAATTCATAATTCACAGGTGCAGTTTTAAGTCATTTAATTACAGAATATTTGGTGATTTTGGTATTTTTCTACATTATTCAATTTTAAATTTGTTTTGTAACAATTGCATCACCAAGAAGCAGCTGTGCCATGGCTCCCTTATTAAGGATATGTCCTGAACTGTCAAATTCTGTGCGCGCGTGTGTGTGTGTGTGTGGGGTCCTGGTAAACCCTCTGTTATGGGGTCACAGATGTTATCCCCACAAAGATGGCTGTCACGGTGTGGTGCAGAAGAAGACGAAGAAGAGTCAAAAGTTCCAATGTAAACTTTTACTCACAATATAAATCAAACTGGTACATAGAAGACGGACAGAGGGTTCACACACACTTAATACAACATAGATCGGACTTTCTGAACAGATGGAATTTAAATACAAACACAGATGAACAGTGATTAACACAACACAGGTGAAACAGATGATGATTAACTAAACACAGGTGATACAGCTGAACCAATAACGAGAGTAACCATAGATACAAAGGAGTGGTGGGAAAAGAACAAAGGAGAACAGGAACCAAACAAAACTCAAACTGAAAGTCCAAAAAAACACTGACACGTGACAATGGCAATGTACAAAATCCATTTTTTTGATCCCCATGAGTGTCACATATGGTGGCTGTAATGAAGTGCACAATCACAAAGAATAGAACAAAACAATCATTTAATAATATTAGATTCATTATGGAAAACACTGGAGAATCACAGGGAATCAAAATAGCACAACCACACGAAACATCAATGACAACATTGAACTGAGGAAATGGAGGGCTTAAATACACAGGAAGTATAACTAAATAAACAACAGGTGAACATAATCAGTCACTAAGGGAAGAAACTTGCACAAACTAGCAAACTGGGGCTGCGTTTCAGTCCAAAATTGTAATGCCCTTCACTTGCTAACTTCCCTCCGTCTCGTTCACTCGGATGTACGTCATTGCGAGTGCCCACTACTGGCGGAAACTGCAATGGGCTGAATTGGAACGTCCTAAGCCCTTGATCACTTGGAATCAGCTATGTAGTTGATTTATTATTTACATTTGTTTTCCCTTTAAGAATTTGTTTAATGCAGCATCCAAATGTATATATGGTTTTTGGGTTGTTTTCAATTTAAAAAATTTGAATTAATATATCATAGAGTTGTTTGTTGTGGTGGTGATTAGACGAGATCTGTGGTGACGTCACAATCGTACTGCATTGTGGGACATATAGGTGCCTGAAGTGTACATATGAAGTAGACTCGCTCCCTCGGTCCAAATCGAGGGAACGAGGGTCTGTCCATCTAAACTTCCCTCGTCCACTTCACGAAGTGGAACGCACTTCAAAATGGCGGCGGGGATTCCCCCGAGGGGAAGTGCTTAGGGAAGTTCGCGAGTGCGTGTCTAAAAGTGGAATGGAACGCAGCATTGGTCAACTTACAATGACAGAGAACACAGGCAAACAGAAACAGGGAAAACAGAACCAGAACAAAATGTAACTAAACAGAACAGAACATACAAGACCATAAGGACGATGGCCCAAGGTGGAGTCGTGGGAGGGGGAGCCATGGTGGCTGATGACATCAGAGGAATGACTGACTGAGACAAAGCTGATGGAGGTGGAGACGGAGAGCTGATAGGACCACACGACACTGAAGGTTCAGGCGGGGCCACTACAACAAGAGTCCGAGGTAGAGCCATGGTGTCAGAGAATTGAGGCGGAGCCAGTAGGACCAAGTTGGAGTCGGAGGGAAGGCAAAGTCCGATTGAGCTGAAGGGGTGGATGGTGGAGGGTGGAGGGTCGAGGCGCAGCTGGAGACCTGGAAGTCCATGGCATAGGTAGAGCGACGTCTGACCAATACAGAGTCGGAGGGATGAGGAAGCCTGGTGTAGCCACAGGGGCCATGGTCCCAGGTGGAGCTGAGGGAGGGAGGAGCCAAGGTGGAGCTGAGTGGTAGCCGAGCTGAGGTGGAGTGATGGGCTCTGCGGCTGGAGGCGGAGCCATGGGATCCTTGTGCTGAGGTGGAGCTGGAGACAGGAAGGGCCAAGGCGAATCCAGGGAGCAGAATGGAGTCAGAGGAGGAGCTGAAGGGAAACTGTGGAGGGGGGCAGAGGAACTGGCTGTTATGGGCAGAAGAGGTGGGAGAGGGAGACTGGGACACACAGTGTTGCCGTTTTATGCACCTGGTCAGACTCTCTGTAGGGCTCATGCTCCGAAGTCCTCTTATCTGGCTCGTGCATCGCGGTGGGCTCAGATTCTCCATCTGCGGTGGGCTCTGGCGTTAGCTCAGTGCAGTATGTGGGCGGTGGCTGGCTGGGCTCTGGGTCCGGATTGTCATCACCTGATGTCATCCTCAGCAGGGCAGATGGTGAATGCGATCCGTTATTCACCAGCACCCACTCCAGATATGTCCCCCGAGGACCATTACCGGGTAGGCGTGCCTTGGTGCGTTCGTTTAAGCTGGTGAGATAGAATATGCACAGGGAATGATCTGTGAAGCTTGTGAGGTGTGCCAGATGTAGAAATCCTCTAGTGTGGTCCTCGAGGGATTGCTGCACCTGTTCCAGGGAGAGAACAGGACAGGAAATGGACAGCCGGTAAGTAAAAAAATTTTTGCGCACGATCACAAGGAACAGAACCAAAAAAAAAGTTTTAATAACAATAATTATTAGGGGAAAGAATGACTTCCGATGGGGCACTCCTTTGTTTGAGAGACTCGCTGTTAAAAGGCTCCGTTTGTGTTTTTTATTGGTTTTGGTTTTTATCGTCTGTCGCTTCTGTTTGGAATTGGAGTTCGACGCACAAGCTTTGCAAATTATTATGATGTGCGTGGATTGGAAACATTGGACACTGTTTTTGTGGATCTTTTTATGTGCTCAACCTGTTCGGGTAAGCTGAAAATCACTGCCAAATTAATATACCACTAACTATACCACTTATAAAGAATTATGCTTGGGCTGATCTTTTGTAATCAAGCAGGCATCTAAAATCATTGGGACCTCGCAGACTCAACCTTTCAAAAATGTATATCTGTGCAGTCAAGAGGAAAGCAGTTTCCATTACCAAATACCCCTCTCATCCTCTTTATTGCTTTTTTCAGTTACTTCCATCAGGTTGCTGGTTTAGAGCTCCTTTGGCCATAAAAACAAGGCTTACTGGAATTCTTTAATTCCCACTGCAATATCCATTTTAAATAAGGTTAAATAATTTATATTGATCTTTATCTTCTATTTATTTACTTATTTTTTAAGGTGTTTGCTTAAGAACAATTCTCTTTGTCTTTGTCTGATATATGTGATATGTATTGTATGTATCACAAGCGTTGCAAGGCAAGTTAAATAAGATCTAATCACAGCAGTATTCAGGCTTTATTTTAACAACAATTGCAACAATAGACAACTGAACAGAACCAAACACAGGGCTTAAAAACACAGAAAACAAAGGAGCTAATGAGATAATTAACAGGAACACAGGTGAATAGAATGAAGAGGCAAATCAAATCAATAACCTTGACAACCTACAAGGAGCGGGAGCATGGGAAATTTTCTAGCCATCAAGTAGCCATCAAGGACAGCACTACCTTCTCTGGGCATAGTTATGGGGCTTGAGTGACCTCCTGGCCGAGCTCTGGGGCTGGCGCAGACTCCTGGTTGAGCTCTGGGATGGGAGCGGACACCGGTGCTGACTCATGGGTTGGAGAGGGCTCTGGTGCAGACTCCGGGGCTGGAGCGGGCTCGTGACTGAACTCTGGGGCTGGAGCAGACTCGAGGGCTGGAGCGAACTCTAGACTGTGCTCAGGGGCTGGAGCCAACACTGGACTGTGCTCAGGGGCTGGAGTGGATGTGTGGGTGGCCCAGACACACATAGCAGCAGCAACATATATAGAAAGGACCACATCTTCTATAGCGCCAGAACTGGCTCTATAATTTCCCTCTTAGTGCAGGCTCAGGAACTTCACTCACTGGAACGGACTCGGAAATTTACAAACTGGAATAGGCTTGGGAATTTCCATCTCTGGAACAGACTCGGGAATTTCAGTCACTTGGCTGGTGGCTGGCATGCTGGTTCTCTCCTCGCTCTAGCTGATGGTAAAGGGGGAACCATTGCAGAGGAGTAGGTCCTCTGAAAAACACACACAGGCTGGAGTCATCATAGTGAACGAGCTCCTTCGCTTGCTCTGTGTATTAAAGCCCTGTGTTTGGTTCTGTTCAGTTGTTCGTTATTGTTGCGTTTACGTGGTTGTTCTGTCCTGTGAATTGTTCACAGGACAGAACACCCACGTAAACGCAACAATAATGGACAACTGAACAGATCCAAACACAGGGCTTAAATACACAGTGCAAGCAAAGGAGCTAATGATATAATAAACAGGTGAATGGAATAAATAATGCGGCAAATTAAATCAGTAACCATGACAACCAACAAGGAGTGGAAGCATGGAAAATAGGGTCAAACTAAACAGGCAAACTGAAACTGAACACAATGAAAACTAAATCAAAACAGAACCTAACCGTGAGAGTATGTGAGCCTTTTTTTTACCTAAGATAAATTTCTAGCATGGGTTGATAGACAAAGTTTTTGAATTTGAATACAATTTGTGCAGTATAAAAATCATTCTCTGTGGAATGTCACAATAAAACATGAAAACCCAAACGTGTGTGTGTGTGTGTGTGTGTGTGTGTGTGTGTGTGTTTGTTTGTTTGTTTGTTTGTTTGTTTGTGTGTGTGTTTGTAATATAGGATGGTAAAACCCGAAATCACCGTGTGGGGACCAGCCAGCAGTCCCCACGAGGGAAATGAATTGCTACACATTTTAAATTGTTTTTTGAAAACGTAAAAAGGCAGAACGTTTTCTGTGATGATGGGTAGTTTCAGGGTTAGGGGATAGAATATACAGTTTGTACAGTATATATCATTAATATCATTACGCCTAGAGATTCCCTACAATGAGTATGTGTGTGTGTTCAGAAATTACAATAAATATTACAGAGTAGTTTAAGTAACATTCAAGCAGAATTCAAAGAAAAAATGACTAATAGGAATGTTTAGTGATATTTATTATTCAATATTATTCAATATTTTGACCATGTGCATCAGAGAAAGAAAGCTGAAATATTTCCCTCCAAACTATCTTAATTTTGTCAAGCTTCCACAGAAAGCTTCTAAAATGTTATTCATAAAACAGGAGTATTATAAAAATATATTAGGCTATTATTAAAATATATTAGTATTTTAATATATTATGTATATATATATTTACTTTGACTAGAGCACTCTCTGCAGTTGTGAAAGGCAAATGTGAAACAATGTGTACATTTATAATCCAAATAATTTTTTTTTATAAACTTCACTTTCAATATCCATTTCAAACAACATTGTGTTTTCTACTGGTTTTTGAAGGAAAGCTCATTTATTAAGCTTAACAGCACATACTGAATGGGTGTGGAAAGTCACTCTGAATAGATTCTTAAGGATTCAGCAAATAATGCATGCTGGAAAACAAGCACAGCTCAGAGAACCAGAGTGCTTCATATAGACCTCGCACCTGCCAGCTGTCATCTGTGGAAAAGTGACAACAAAGAGCTGTCAAACACACTCCTACCTCACCTTTGTTTTGCAGGTTACATGCCTGAACACTGTCAAAGTGACAGTGACAATCCCTGTACCTTTGCTGCATGTTTGTTTTGCATTTTACACATCTAATGCAAAAAGAAGTCTTTTACATTTTCAAAAGTAAACTGTTAAATAATATAGTATTGCACTTTTTATTATAAAAAAAAAACTTCATTAGTGTCCATTACACAAATTACATGTACTTATTAATAACAGCATATTATGCATAATTACAGGCAAATGACCCTAACCAAACCCCAACCTTAATTATGTTGTTAATTAATATTACTCAGTATATATATTTGTATAATTAATTCATAAATAAAACATAAAATACATTAAAAAAATTATTTAGTACAGAAATCAGACGGAACAGGGTAACTTTTACCATTTGAACTTAACGTATGAGCTTCATTAGGTTACTGTTGATATATCTCTAATTCAGATTAAATAATAAGTAGATTAAATTATTGTAAAATAGTAGGAAAATGAGTGTAGGAAAAAAAAGCCTCCTCTGCCGAGTTTTTGAGAACATGACGTACTAGCATTTCCTTGTTTTACAGCAATTATAGAACACACCATAATTGATTAAGATTATGTACAATAAACATTTTAGAGTACTATGTGCACTTTTGTAATTCAAAAGGAGGGGTAAAAATGTATGTCTGTAAATGCCTCCTTCCAGTGGCAACTATGAAAGTGCATCAAGTGTTATTCAGGAATAAATATTCAAATAAAAGTTTTTACCTTTATATACATAAAGCTAAAAGACAAAAATTTAAAATAAACAATCTGGTGAAATTTTTTCGGCCACTCATTTGGCTTGGTATATGGTAAATAGATTGTGTCTGCACAAAGTCAGACTTCTGTGTCTGTCCATACTATATAAAAAAAGTGAGATGGCAGTTGTCATATCTGTTGAAATAAAATAATCTCTGATTTGTGTGTGTGTGTCTGTTATCATTGTAAACAGCGATAAGCAAAAAAAATTATTTTATTTTCTAAATCAAACCCTTCAAAATACAGTAAATCCTATGGAAAACAGACCACACTCCCACAGCGCTTTCAGGTCTCAAAATCTCACAGACTGATTACTCAGCCTTGATATATTCTCTTATTTAAACGCTATTTTAAAAAGAGAAAAATTATCATAATTTCCCACTAATTACAGATATAAGAGTATAACTGGCACCTTAGCAACAGAATTTCTTACAACCCATGTGTGCATTTCTAATGTTACCCCAGATAGAACATAAAACATTAATGGGGGCAGGATTCTTTGCAAGCTGGTGATGAAATTATGGTGTAACCTTTATCAATGTACCAGAGTCTTCATGGCAGCGAAGCAAGGATGGATATCACAAAACAGCTATTCTTACTGCAAATGTTGTTATGATGACAAATCACAAAGAATGAAATAAAATAAGAAATGGGAAAAGTTGCTAAAAAGAAAAAATTAAACATAAAAAGATTTTCCTCTGACAAAAGTGAAAGGCAGTGGAGTGTCATTGATAGATGTGGGCACTCAGAATCTGAGAATGACCTCGTTCTCTTTCAGAAAACACATGATTATATAATGCATATTTTACAATATACAATACATATTCTACATGAGCATTCAGAACATACTAATAAACTTTATCCAGACACATGATGCACTCAGGAAATATTCATTTTTAAAGTCTTGTATGCATATACAGATTGATCATCCATTGCAATAAAAAAAATTTGTAAAATTGAAGATGATCAAAAAACCTTGAAGAGGGTGAGAAAAGCAGACAGAGAGAGCAGTATTCATTTTGACTTGGCAACAGGACAAGAGGAGGTTCAGTCAGTTATATTAGTTTCACACAGTGAGAAGTGTGCAATGAATCCAAGCATGAGGTCGTATCTGTGTGTTAAGGTAATGGAGTAAAACTGAAATGTCAGATATGTGATCTAAAAATTCATGCTTTAGAAATTCACCATTTTTTCACCACTTAAAGATTAGTTTAACTAAATGTAATGTAGATAATAATGCATCAGAATACCATAACAATCCATTTTTTTCTATTTTCTACACTTTATTGGAAACTGTGACAGTGGAAATGAATTAAGGAGAATGTGGCTAGAGATACTTTTTACTACAGTGAATATTTCTATATAGACACAAACCTCACAGTCGCAAAAACAGCCATTGAACCTTTCCACCGGTACTGGCTAAGAAAAAAAAAAAAAGTTTATTATATACATGTTGTAGCGCTATATGATGTAAGTTGTCACAGTGAAACCTGCAATTAAATAACCTATAAGAAGCTTTTCAATAAAATGTGCAGTAAAAACAATTATGAAATGCAAAATGCATGAAAGATATTTTTTTAGAAGGAAACAAATAAACACACTACCATTCAAAAGTTTGAGGTTAGTAAGATTTTATAATAATTTTGCAAGATGTCTCAATATGCTCTCCAAGTCTGCCTATATTTGATTAAAAATATAGTTAAAAAAAATAAAATAATATTGTGAAATATTAGTACACTTTAAAATACGTTTTCTATTATGAATATATTTTAAAATGTAATTTATTCCTGTGATGACAAAGCTGAATTTTCAGCATTATTACTCCAGTCTTCAATGTCACATGATCCTTCAGAAATTATTATATTATGCTGATTTGCTGCTGTAACAATTCTTTTTAATTTTGTTCTTAATATTTTTGTGGACGCCATGATCATTTTTTCAGGATTCTTTAATAACGATCGAAGAACAGCATTTATTTAAAAAAATAAATAAAATAATAATCAGTGTACAAATGTTCAATTTAATGCATCACTTAAATCTTAAAATCTTACTGACCCCAACATGCATTGCCTATCGATTTAAAATAAAGGTGACACCTTTGCCCTAAGAACAGTTCAGTTAAAATGTGCCTTCATTCTATAGTTGTCTGAATGTATATTCAACTGCTACAGAATAAATTAAATACTATAATTTTAGTTTGGAGGGCAGAATTCATCCACACACAAACACAATCTAAGACTGATTTGATGTTTAAAACCAACATACAAAACCACAGCTAGAGCAACACATACATTCTTGTAATTGGACTTGTGAATCAAAATCCTGTTGTTACTGAGATACAGCCTTTGTGACAACTCAGTGTGACAACTTCTCAGTGTGACAACTAGCCCCGGTCTCAGTTATACAGAAATGGAAGTGTGGTGCAAATCAAAACAAGCTAATGAGAGTTTTCACAGCAAAAGTCTTGACTTTTTTTTCCCCCTCCTTTGCAAACAATGGTCTTAAAGATGAAACCTCATTATACATGTCCAAAGCATAAACGGATCAGGACAAATGTGGCAACAAAGTTTCAACTCGGGCAACATTCCAGCAGGTCTGATGCAACAGGGCTGCAACAAGAGTTACATCTCCATAGTGTAATATAGTGTCCTTCCTCGTCGCATGTGGTTAAATAGTGCTTTACATGGGTCTCTGTGCTTAGATTCTGTGCTTAGATATACATCCAGTCTGGTTTTGTTCAACTGGACCCACTTAATAATCATCAGGATTTACTTACCCTCTACATTTGGAAAGGAAATACACGTATAAAACGCGTATGCAGACTTTCTTCGAGATCAAGCGGGAAATCACATAGCTCTAAATGACTGATTTGTGGACTCGAGGCTGAAGTTCGGATTGAACTTGTCCCGTTTCGAATTGGACTATACGCTGAGGGGCGAGGCGGCGGATGGATACGAACTCGTGTGATGCGGTTAGTGTTTGGTTTGACGTGATACTCCTCTGTTCTCCAAAACTTTTGAACGATTTATCGTGTAACCGATCAGCCTCGACATCAAATGAAGAAGAGTGAGACAATGTTCTGCTAAATTGAAAACGTGAGCTCCTCCACTGCGGTTTCCTGCGCTCACAGAAGCTCTTCAGACCTGACCACCTCAACACGATGGAGTAAGTGTCAACTTCCATTCAGACTTTTATATGAGCTACAACTTCCTGTGACAGTGTAAATCTCAGTTTAACTAGTTTTCAGAGTTTCTGAACTAAAGAATAATCTGCAGAAATCTACAGAGATGAGTTTTTATCATGACATTTGTTATAGCTTTGTTTGAAATTGCATTTAAAAATGCAGAAAAAATGCTTGGTTTTTGACATATTTTCTGTACTGCTCACAAGCTTCTTTTTTAACAATATTGTGTAAGGCTCTATTTTCAGGCACTTTTGACCTTTTGATGTTTCTGAGTGGATTTATAAATCATAAGATCTTTTATATTTTAAAATTAAGTTTTCATTTCTACAGTATAAACATGCATTTAAATTTTACACTGTAAAAAAAAAATCCTTTTGAAATGAATATTTTAAGACTTTACTTTAGCCTCTGTTTTACATTTGGCACTGAACCTGACTAGAGGCATCATATTACAGCATACTATATGAGCTCTAGCTAAAGGTCATTTTCATTATGTTTAGATTTTATTATTATTATTTAAATTATTAGAAAATATTGCACTCTATCTTATCAATTCAGTCAATTTAACTTATATATATTTTTTAATTAATCATTTTCATGATAGTCTATGAAACTGTGCATCTTTTATTTGGAAAAAATGAAATGTTTGAGTTTGTTTTTATTCAAATTTTTTGACACTTGGAAAACTGAATTAACAACTGCTTTTTACATGTTTTTTTATTTTAATATAGGTTTCAGTTTTTCACATCTCTTTCCTGTATGAGGCATTTCTTCGATTCTAATGCGTTGTACGCAATTCACCATTTCAATCGAAATTGTGGCGGCATTGATTATTCCCAGGAATACTCCCCTCATTTGCACAGCCGGCTTAAGAGCTCCCTCTTTCCTACTGGCTAACGAAGGCCAATCATAGGCGGAGGGAGGAGTCTGCACAGACGGAGGACTAAATTGGTAAGCAGTACGGCACTTTTATTTTGTCCGATTGTTGGTGGGAACCACACTGCAGCGTATGTGTTAATGGCGTACAGTAAGTAAAGCAAATATTTTGGTCATCCACATCGTTTCATCTTTTTTTTTTTTATCGCTACTTGCATGTATTGTTTAACAGGAAAATATATAGATATTTGTAATTCAATGTTATATTTGCAACCATGCATATGCTGAGATATTCCATCTGTATGTTGAAATAATGCTGAATTGTTTTTCTCAACAGATTGGATGACAAAAACTTTTGACGCTTACCCAAACTCAGCTTCCACGGAATCCTCTCCTGGTTCCTCTATCCCACCCTCACCTCTGGAGCATGACGTCCAAATGCCCTCCGACTTGGAGGTTATGACCACTCTTCTTAAAGAAGAACTGGCTCAACTGGAGGATTATTACCTGTATGAATCAACACCTATGAAATTGGAAAAATGGCAAAAGTGTGACAAAAGCCTACAAGCTATGGCTACGCAGTCATACTATCAGTTACCCTGCGCTTCGTATAATGTTAACCAACCTGAAACAAATCCCAGGCTGGTGTCTCTGGGGACTGGAGAGCTCGACCTACGAGGCTTCTGCGGGGGCTCTATGAGCCGACCGAAAATGTCTAGACCCAGCCCCTACAGCTACATTCGGACACACTGCAATAGCCAAAGAATATCAGCAAACGGATGTAAAGATGTTGAGGTGTTCGAGAAAGAAACGTGGACTTTCAAAGGGACTCATTCAGGTTACGCAGAGTTGGGTTTTGACCAGTGCTCTGTCGACAAATCCTTCGCAAAGAACCACGGCAGCGCAAAGAAGGTTCGAGAATGTGCTTTACTGTTGAAGGAAGAAGAAAAAAGTTGCTTCACGGAAGACGTGTTTTACCGAGCGGAGATGATGAGAAGTTACGATCTCGGTGGGTCCCTGGAGCCCCACCACAGGAGAGAGGGCCAGAGTCACGGGATGAAGATGCTTGGCCACGACGGGATTGCCATGCCGATTTTGCAGTGCGCCGAGAGCGAGAGCTGTCCGCCGTATAAACAATCCGAAGTAGCCGAGTGTTACTTTCATCAGATTACTGCCAATTTAGAGCCATATCACGGCTACATGAATGAAATCGATCAGCCAATCAGAACTGGGGCTGTTGATACCCAGAATAATGTCTACTTGCACCATGAATGCCTTGGGGATCAAAGCTTTGAATGTCTGTCCGGTGACAGTGTTGAATCCTCTTTGGAGTTGCCTGTCCAGAAGCCACTACAAAGGTCACGGGAAAGTCAGTGTGTGTTTAAACCAGATGTTAAAGTAGGTTCTTTGGAGAGAAACCATGGAGAACGCAAGCAGAAGAAGAGAGACCAGAACAAGTCTGCTGCCCACAGGTACTGTAGCCATTTATTTATTTATTTTTATCTGGGGATAAATAATAATAAAGTTGTTGCATTGGTCAGTTAGTCAAATGAAAGCGCTGGAATATTGCATGAGCTAATAAAAATAAGTCAATTAAGAAAGCATGTTTTTTGTTGTGGATCATACGAGCAGAAAAGCTGAACCATGCTATTTTATTCCACAAATGTTGCCATAAAAACAATAGGTACCGTCAGCGTAAGAGGGCGGAGCAGGACTGTTTGGAGGAGGAGCTTCATGGTTTGGAAGGGCGGAACAGAGAACTTCGGGACAAAGCAGAATCTGTAGAGAGAGAGATTCAGTATGTGAAAGATCTCCTGATTGAAGTCTACAAGGCTCGCAGTCAGCGCTTAAAAGAGGATTCCAGTGCCTAAACCTCTGTCTCTTACCAGCATTTCACTTTTACCAGGCTCTGACAGCATGTTTTTATGCTCCGAATAGTTAGTGAACCTCAACAAAAAAAAAACAAGAGCTCATGTATTAAAATGGTTTTGTTTTTCCAAAGCGAAAGCCGCATGGTTTCATGAAACTGAGAGCATAATATCTGAAGCACTGTGATGATAGCCTTGAATACATTCTAATGACCTTGCTTGGTATTTGAATTTACAGCGATATATTTAATGAAAAGCTGCCCATCAAGATTTGAATGAATTTCACATGGGACATTACATTGTTTTAGTGTACAAAATAAGATTTCTGTACAGGCTTGCTCCGTTCTTTATTTATCATGAAATATCATGCTTACTCAACAGCACAACATAATGAGAAATTGTAATAATGTAGCGACATGGTCGGAATTCTTACTAATATTGTAATAATGCAAAGCACTGCAATGTAAAATGTCACACATTTTTTGTTGTCTTTTTTGCTTTATTATTTCATGTATTTCCTTATATTTCTCCTTTATTTGTGAAATATCTCATGTAATTATATATAAAATACAGGAGAAATAGTGCTTTTGCAATGATATTTAAATTGCTTTAAAATATATTTTAAACTAACGTTTATAGTATATTAATGACTGATTTTTTTGGGCTCAGGTATGGAATGCATGTCTAATACATCGAAAAGCATGTTGGGTTACAATTTATTGCATGACCCCCAAAATAAGAAATGAATGCTTTTGTGCATTATGACAATATGTAGAATTTTTATTTTGCCCTTTTTTTTTTCTCTCATTAACATTGTGCTTTAAAAATGTGCTCTTTTGTTTTTTATTAATTTATTTTTATTAATGTGTAATCCGTATGAGATATAGATTGTTTTTATGCAGGTTTGCGGAAAACAATCACTGTCATTTGATACAGGACTTTAAAATTCTGAAGAATTTGAATGATTTCAACATTTTTGAACAGGTGCACATTACTACAGTAGTATACTGTGCCTCTGAAAACCGACAAGCGTAGCAAATCTGAATGCATTTATTTCTGCAGGTTCTAATGTGTTTCAGAATCTACCGACACTTGATTAATAAATACAAATTATATTGTGCAGTAATTCTTATTTTTGGTTGATTAAAATGTCAATAAATGATTCTTAAATATTTTATGAATATTGTGATGAATACTTATTTTGCTTGTTTACACCTGCTGATATAAATGAATATTTATGCTGATAAATGTTCAAAGAAAAAGAACAGTATATCAGCAAATAAACATCACTGAAAATAAAACATTTCAGTAATTTTTCCAAGCAACTAAAGGCAAATTTCTGATAATGATTGATGAAAATACACTAGAAGACGATCAAAAACATGTTTTTCAATAAATTTTTATACTTTTTAAAATACAAAGGTATAGGCTACTTTACAGCTGTTGAACTAACATGTTTACATTTCTTTAGCATTTCTTTGATATGAAAAGCTTTTGGAATAAAGGATAAAAAAATATAAATAAAAATAAAAAATCAAATAGGCTCTGTGATGATAAATTCGCCAGTCCACCTTTTCCTCTTTATTAGTGTTACCTATATATAGCTTTATTAACATTTATTGTATTTTTTATTGTCATTAAATAGGCCTGGTTTTATTAATTATTATTATATATATTTTAAGTATTCAGGCTAATGTGCTTATAATCATTTTTGTTTTTGAGCAGAAAACTGACAGAAAAAACTGAAACGTTGTATTCTTTTAAGAAGCTTTTCATTATTATAATAACCCATTATAATTATGAGTTCATAGCACATTAGACACGACAGCTGGTTGTAATGTGTGGTGTGGCCTCACGATGGCATCAAAGGAATAAACGAGACGGCAGGCAACGGGGTTCCTGTTCTGTTTGGTGAGTGAGAGAAACCTTGCCGGTTTATTTCAGTCTAGATCACAGCGCTCAGAAGCAAGTGCCGAATGTACTTCAGATTTGGCCCAGACTCAGTTGCTATCTGGTCTGTATTAGCCTTCAGTTTTTTTATGAACAACATAGGCTACAGTTACGGGAAAAAAAATATGTGACCATTTTATTTACCATGGATTTTTGCATAAATTGCTCCTAAAATTTAATCTGATCTCTATTAACAGGATCGTTTATTTAAATATCACGCAAATAACTTTTTTCTTTTTCATATTACAGAATTGTAAGTCACTAGTCTAATAACATCCAAAAGCTAATCAGGAATCAAACAAGAGTCCAAATAAAACGTCTTAGTGTGTGAAAATTATTATATTTACTGTAGGCCTACCCCTTTATCTTCTTTTTCTTTTCTTTTTTTAATTTATATATACAGTATATATATATATATATATTTACATATGGATGGTGCAACATCATCATGTACACAATGATATCATATCTAAATATATTATTATTTATCAGTTCTTATTGGGGTGTCCGTGTCTTAATACTCCTTCCTTGTGTGTTTGAAGCAAAGTGTGAAGTCAAAGAGTCTCTATAGTGCATAATCATTAAAAAAAAAGAGAGAGGAATAATTGCAAACATATTTTTGATTGATGTTTTTGACAGCCTTTCGCTCTTTAAATCTGAATATGCAAACCAAGCATTGTGCAAAACCATAACATACAGTTAGCTGAACAATATTTTCACATTATCTTTGAATAATAACCCCCCTCCCTCTCTCTCTAAAATAATGAGAGGGAAAAATGGAGGAGTGTAAATATTTTCAGAGAGAGAAGAACATAGTGGATTTTTTTTATATATATTAAATCTTAGCTCCATCATTCATGTTTAATTTCAAGCACACCATTTACTAGAAATTTGGCAACATTTTATTTCTGGAATCTCGAGTCAAGTGTAAGTCAGATCACACCTGTCGTCTTTATTTCCAGAGTTCCAGAGCTTGACTTCTAAAGACACGCAGCTGGGGAATGCAAGCTGAGACAGTGTGCGTGAGAAGCTTAGAGGCGTTAACTTGTGGCCCTCAAGGCAAAGGGCATTTCACTCAGCAGTCTGTTTACCTTCCAGCTTACTGAGCCTGAAGGTGTAGAAGAAACTCCTCTTCAAAGAGACAAACCTCACAAATCCTTCAACGCTGCTTTTGCCACAAGTAAAAGTGATTCTTATCAATTTGGCAAGGGATAGTTCAGTCAAAGAATGCTGCCATCATTTACTTACTCTCATGTCATTCCGTAAATGTACATATTTATATCATAAGTGAAACACAAACAGAAAAACTTTGTGCTGGGGACTGGAGCTTTCAAAAGCAGAATTGTTATTGTTAACTAAAACTATTAAAAATGAGTTTCCGTTGATTAATATAAAGATGAAATAAAATATATAAATATTTGATGGAAACATTAAACTTCAAATTAAATTAGAAATGTTACCTTGGCAACTAAATGAAACAAAAGTAAAATAACAAAAAATTAATTGAAACGAAATGAAAAATCTAAAAATGACAAAAGTACAAAAATTATTCAAGCTTTCGGGCCTCCAAAAAGATGCGAAAGAAACATAAAATAGCGTTAAAGTGGTCTGTACTTATAATCAAAGTCACACAACAGCTTTGTGTGAGGTACAGATTAAAAGGCATAATTCAGTGAAACTCTTCCGCTCCAGCTGTATCCGGATCAACCAGTCAGTGAGCTTAAATTGAAAGATCAGAACAGTCATCTCTTGTGAACTCTCATGAACTTGCTAAGGAGAAAAATGTAAGTTACTTGCTCTAAACTTGCATGAAAACACAAAAACAGCAGCAGTCAAATATAACAGCTTTATTATTTTTTTCCAAACACCATCAGCATGTATATGTAACAGGGACTGTGTCTTCTAGCAAGACTTATTCTCTCTGTCTCTAACAGGGTCAAGATGAAAACAACAAAGCAACAAGATAATTACACTGGTATCTCATCTGTACAAACTTGCCCCATAATGCCTCTGGCACAGACCTGTAAGATAAGACTGATGGGAGTCCAAAAACTCATATTTTAAGTTTATGAAAACGCCTCTTCTCACAGTAATACAAAAATAACAGCAAATACCAATAATACAAAAATCTCTTCCATCTATGCATGATTATAGATAATCGCAGACATGGCCAAACAACTTTTGTTTCCACAAATCATTGACAATTTGGCTACGTCCAGACTGCAGGCAAAAGTATCCCAAATAAAATTTGACTCAGATCTGTTTTTGTTATATATATATATATAGGCCTATATAAACGTTCAGAAAACTGTCTTCTCATCCTCGTCTTCTTTTCGCCTGTGAATTAACAGCTTTTCGCAGCACATCAGCTTATAAATGAATGCGCTGATTTCAGTGTCCTCCATGTTGTATGCCGTCTATTATAAATCTTTTGTGTATCAGCTCACACTCGAATATGACACTGGCCACATTGAGCAATAAATCAGAATTGTGAACGTATGGCCTTTGTGACCTCATACTTTATCTGCAGCACTTGACAGGTAATTTACTTGGAAACAACATGCATTAGCAAAAAATAATAATAATAAATTGTCCTATAACTAACCCTTTTATCCTCAATAAATAATTTGCCACATCAATAATTTTTTTTTTTTAAATATGTATTTAATTGGCTTAAGAATGTCTGATATAAACTCACATACACCCTAACTTACAATATATACTATTAACTGATATGAGCACACATAAAAACAGTTGCAATCACAATTATTCAACCTGCAAGACATTTTGCTGCTGATAATGAAATGTTGTGGTAACAATTCAACAAAGACATCAGTAAACTATGAAAGTTTATTAATACACATTTGTGTAAACGTAAAGTTGATGAAAATGAAAACTGAATGGCTCTAAACATTCATATATAAAATTATTTAACCCACAAAGGTCAATTTTTTTGCAGAATATTTGATTCTTTATAGCCTCCAATAAACACACCTTGTTAGTGCTTAGAAGCTTCTGTAACCTCTCTACTGCAATCTTGGCCCATTCCTCACTTGAAAAAGCTTCCAGATCATTGATAATCTTTGGTCTTCAAATTCCACCAAATGTTTTCAATGAGATTTAAATCTGAAGACTGTATGGGCCTGTCAAGAACATTCTAGGAATGATCCCTGAGCCAAGCTTAAGTAGATTTGGATGTATCCTTTGGGATGGCTGTCCTGCAGTAAATATTTCTACTTCATGCTAAAGCAAAGCACCCCCCTAACAAGACTTGGACCACCTCCATGTTTGACCATGGAGATGGAAGCACTCAGAGCAGTCCCAAGTCAAGGAGAAAAAACAATCCCCTCCCATCCCTGGTCCCAATTCCTGATCCCAGGGGCTGACTTTTAGAGGGTTTCTCATACATGCTTGCATTAAACCCTGAAGTTCTGACAGTTTGGCAGGGGTGATGATTGCAAGATGTTTTGCATTCATAGTCTTGCTATTTGAATCCAAGATTTTAATGATTTGCTCCTAAGTGACTTTAAAGCAGACTAAAGCTGGGTGCACACTTTATGATTTATAATAGTCCTTTACGATTGTTTCTTGTCAGAATATGAACATGATCATCGCTGTAAGTCATGTCACACTGTAAGATCTCAGTTGTCAATGTCAGACTGTACGGCAGTTTAGACGCGTTAAAAACGGATGCACGCAAGCGTCTATATCTTGAGCTCTTTGGCGCATTCCTGAGCAGTTTGTAGAGCGAGTTTGAGTTCCCATTCAAAAGGGAAAGTCTCAGATTAAGGGGAATAAGACACTGCATCTCCTTGCCATGCTCCATGCATTCCTGTGCATTTCTAATTAATACAAAGAAGTGGATGACGTGTTGTACAGGTGCCGTTATATACACTTGGTCGCACCAGTAGGGACGTCACAGGCTGTCACTGGCCAGTGTTAATGTCATTGTCGCGTTTGGATGCAAGCTTTAGACACCAGTCACCCCGAAGGCATTCCCCCATAGTGTCCTCTAGGGCAGTGGTTCCCAAACCTGTCCTGCCGGCACCCCAGCACTGCACGTTTTCTTTGTCTCCCTAATCAAACACACCTGATTCAACTCATCAGCTCATTATCACATGGGTTAATGAGCTGATGAGTTGAATCAGGTGTGTTTGATTAGGGAGACAAAGAAAATGTGCAGTGTTGGGGTGCCGGCAGGACAGGTTTGGGAACTACTGCTCTAGGGGACGCAGTGTCTCACTCCCCTTCTCAGGGAACCATGGTTAGCTGCGTAACCTGAGACGTTTTGTTAAAGGCTTAATTATGTTTGAACAATTTTGTACAATACCATACAAATAAGTAACTTAAAAACAGCAGCGTTGAATAAGCGTTGAATAATCATGACATGTATTAAAATCGTATAACTCAAAAGCATTACAATATATATTGACATTATCACACTTAATTTGCCACTAAACTGTTATAGATGCAATTGTTAAACTTCATATATTTAGAAAAGCGTACATTTGTAAATGATTACAGTCTACAGGGGTTGAATAGTTTTGATTGCAACTGTAAGTATTTATAATTAAAAGAGATTTGGAAAGATGACCAATAATGAATAATCAAAGTATCTCTCACAGAACAAATTGCAGCTATAATTTCTAATTTATACCCACTCCCATTAATATGCTATGTGTCTATTTTGTTTTTAAAACCATATTCATGTTAAAAAACTTTAAAATAGAGCATAAACAAATCCCTAAATATGTCATATAGCCTACATACAGCACCCATAATATTTTTGCTATGCAAGATATGAATCACCCTCTATGTGCCCATGTAACATTAACTGTGTTACATGGTGCAGGTTTAATAATGTAAAACATTTTGAGATATACTAAATATAACTGTTACCTAATACAAAAATATGCTAAATACAATGTTGTTGGAAACACTAGTAGATGGTGAACTATCCCTTTAGGAAAAGTTTAAATCAGGGTCACACTCATGACTCTGTATTACTGGCTTATCATTAATACAAAATACAACATAAAAGCTTCTCACCTCAAATACTAACATATTCCTTGTAATTCATATAATTATATATATATTTTTTTTTAAGTCTCATGCTCACCAAGGCAGCATTTATTTGATCAAAAAAATACAGTAAAACTGTAATATTGTGAAATTACTAGATTTTTATATATAATTACTATTTAATATTGAATTTTCAGCATTGATCACATGATCCTTCAGAAATCATTCCAATATGCTGATTTGCTGCTCAAGAAACTACAGTAGTCAACATTTGAAGTGGATCAAAAAAAGTTCAAAGTTGTCCTAAGACAAGAACGGGTATTGTTAAAAATGTATGTGTAACTTTGATAAAAGTTTTTGATCTACTTCAAATGTTGACTATTGTATTATTATTAATGTTTAAGATTTGTGCTGCTTAATATTTTTGCTGAAACTACTAAATAGCAGAATTTATTTGAAATAAAAATCTTTTGTAACATTCTAAAAGTTTTTACTTAAACTTTTGATCAATTTAAGGCGTCCTTGCTGATATATCATTATATCATATCATATCATATCATATATCATATCGACTTTTCTTATTGAACAATAGTGAACATCAGAATTCACTTACACCTTTGCAAAATGGAGACTAAAACCCAGCAATAGGTGTATATTGTTGTAAAAAGCTATTGTTCAACATATATTGTTGTGCAAAAGCAAAATGCAACAAATGCATTTTGTCAAAATTGTGTCTCCTAGATTCAGAGAAATGGAGTGTAAAAATTCAACAACAACAAAAAATCAGTTCCATTGTTGGCACAGCTTCTGCATTTTGCTATTGTACGCCAGTATATGTAATCATGACAGTCTCCTCCATATCACATCTATTTACTCTTGGAGTGAATAGGAACTGTGGCATTCGACAGACTCATAGGTCTTTCCACATTTTTTTCTTTTTAAAACATTTTGCTACTCGAACGTAACTAACAGTGGAAGTTTCATAGAAACCAGCTAATGAGCAACCATTGTGTTATTGCACAGCGAAACACCTCACTTTTCGCCTGAGCACTTAACAAAATCTATGGTTGCATAATACATAGCTTTACCTTGCCCTGAAGACTTTTCTCATTATCCACAGAAAGAAAAAAAAGTAACTGATAACTAAAATATGTGTGTGTATCCACATGTACATATTGTCTTCATTGGCAGGTTAAAGCTTGTATTCACTCAAAAACATTTACTGTCAGTTAAAAGTACTGCGTGGCCATGCAGAGAAATCAACTCATGCTAGAAGCAGCTGCAAATGAGCCAAACCACTTCTAAATCATGTTGTTGAAGGCCTGAAAAACAAGAAAAACAATTCAATAACCACATGGTTTAAGAATTTGTGCCGTGAACAAAACATGTCAGATATATTCGTGCAATGTAACAGGTTAAGTGCATCAGTTTAACACCATTTCAATCCCTCCTGTCTCCATAGCACATCAGTCATCTAATATTAAACATGCCTCTCACCTTGATTTTATTTGACTGAAAGAAGGCTGCTTGTCCACACGGCTTGGAATCAACACTGTTCATCGTATTGAGGCAACCATGTTCCTATATGAAGAAAGAAAAAAAGAATTAAACTCCTACGCATTACGCAAGTGAATTATGTTGGGCCAGGGCATGTGCGTATGTCATTCTCACCGGAGCATGTATAAAGCACTCCATTTGAAGGAGGCACTCAAGCGTTTCCATCATCTGCTCCTTGCGAAGAGTGTGCAGTCTAAGATGGCCTGCAGATTCGTACAGCTCCAGTTCACGCACAGTGTGGTTAAGAGCTACTGCTGCACATTGCAACGCACTGAGTCCTGCAAACAAAATACCATCCATAAATCCCTGTTCTCTTCACATGCTTTAGAAATACACTTCCACTTAGCATATGATTTGATCAAAAGCAACTTCAATGAGTGAAAGCTCATGGCCAGGATCCAAAATTATTTGTCTGGTAACTTTATCAAGAAATACAACATGTTAAATCACGTAAACTGCAAGAACATTGCAGTTTCTCCATCTGACATGCAAGTGCTCTACTGAAGTGACCATCTAATAATGCGTGATATTACTTTTTACAACCTGAACTTACCTTGTCATTAAAATAATTAAATTGATAGTTGTATACAAACAAAAAAATACAAAAATAGTTATATACAAACTAACACGCCGTTTAAATATTTATGAATTAATAGACAAAAAGTGCCATTGACCCATATTAATTCTGCTGTCTGGAGGGGATATTGTTTTTAATGACCCTACAAGTTTGATTAACCCTTGTGTGGTGTTCATATTTTTGTTACTCAGCCAGTGTTCGTGGGTCTGGTGGACCCGCTGCATTTTGGGTTTTTTAATTCAACACAATCAAAAATGTTATGTTAAAATACTCAACAGATGTTTACTTCATCCCAATTACAAGCAATATAAACAGCATATATGGTTAATATTTTCTCTTTACCTTTGTTAGATCACATTTAAGAATTGCAACCTCGTGTGGGAATGGCAAGAGTAGAAACACAAAACTCACTCTTGCACTCTTTCACACTTACACACAATCTCTCTCTCACACGCACGCACACACACACTCATGCACACACACACACACACACACACACACACACACACACACACACACACACACACACACACACACACACACACACACACACACACACACACACACACACACACACACACACTCACTTGGATATGTGGTGTACGGTCACTCTCCATAGGCATAATGGTTTTTCTAATGTACAAACTGTATAATCTATCCCCCTACACTAACCCTACCCCTAAACCTACCAATCACAGAAAACTTTTGCCATTTTTTGAATTTCAAAAAACACCATTTAGTATGTTTTAGTATGAGGACACAGATGTCGTCATAAACCATGTTTACGTTGTAATACCCATGTCATTATACACATTTGTGTCCTCATAAACCATATACAAGAACATACACACACACACACACACACACACACACACACACACACACACACACACACACACACACACACACACACACACACACACACACACACACACACACACACACACACACACACACACACACAATAACAGCAGGCCCTGACAGGAGGAGGACAGAGTAAAGGTACACAGGACCTAAAATTTCCACACTTTTATTAGCCCCGGGTCCAGTGGACCCGAACATCCTGTGTGTAATATAAATGTGTAGGGGGGGGGGGGGGGGGGGGGTACAGTGTGTTTTCATTGAAAATGTGTTCTGATATATATTCCTCACAGATAATGAGCCAAGGCCAATGAGTCTCAGTTTGAAAAAATCATTAATTGTATCATTTTTCTTTTGATAAAAAATGAAAACGGGTCCAACAGACCCGAACACTATACAAGGGTTAAACCATTACAATATGAGGAAAATACGTTACTTTATATATATATATATATATATATATATATATATATATATATATATATATATATAAATATGAGGGAAGAAAAAAACAATGAACTCAGTTAAGGTATTCATCTAACAAAATTATTGGGCAAAAAAGGCTTTTTTTAAATGCATAGGCAAAACAAAAAGCTCACAGGAAACTAAACTAAAGACTGGACTTTGCTTCAACTACAACATAATCAGTTATTCATATTTTGTTGGTTCTCTCTTGTTTTTGCATGTGTTCTTAATTTCTTTGTATGACAGCCTGGCCAATAATGTATGTCCCCACAATTTAAGAAATATTTATAGCTGGTACATTTTCTTAAAATGTATTCATTTGCAAAAAATTAAAACAATCTTTCAGCTACTCGCCCAGATCTTTAACCAATAAACCACATCACTTCTAAGACTTCTAATGTAAATTCTGATTACAAAACAGTAAAATGAGGCACCTCTTTCACAACAGGATTATGAAACGACAAAGTTTGTGACTAGTACTACAAGATTCTTTCTAAGGTTGAAGCCACAGCCTTTCTCAACATTGCAAAACCTCATAAAAGATTTGGAAAATGCGGATAATCTGGATGACCTTTATGGAAATGAATGGGGAAATAATAACTGGTCCCCTAACGCACAATTACATTATTAGCATAAATAAATGAAACTGAACATACCATTTGCATCTCTTTCCTCCAAATTAACATATACGCCAATTCTCATTAAACCTTTCAGGACCTGACAAAAAATAAATGTACAGTATGAGTGAATGTGTAGAGGTGGGATCTGTATGCTAATATTCCAGCACCACATCAATTTACCTCCAAGACTCGAATATATCCATTCTCTGCACTGAGATGGAGACATGTCTTTCCATATCGGTCCTTCGCATTGATATTTGCACCAAGTGACACCAAATCAGCCACCATGAAGTGTTGATTCTTCTGTGCAGCAAGATGAAGAGCAGTCTAGGAAGAAAAACAGGCCCATGCAACATTTATGAGTGTTTGCTGAGTGACTGACACTCAGAGAATATGCATGTATGATTGTTTGTCACCTTTCCCTCTGAATCTTTGATATCTAGTTTCTTCAGAGCCATCATCCTTCTGGCAATAACATACACAAGGGATCTCTTTCCCTCCTCAACAACTCTGTGTAAAAGACTGTGGAGAGAGCACGAAAGCAGTCACTTTCCATTGCATGATCTGTTCGCTTTTCAGTGTCAGGGAAAAGCTATTACTAATTGTAAACGGCTGTGTTCAATAGGTGGAGTTCTATTGGCCTATTCCACGGAAAGGTAAACAATGCATCATCTTTTAATGAGTCAGACATAGTTGTTATTTCAACTGGTGTAGTCTTTCAGGATGTTTGTCAGGTTTATGTGTAAGGTCATATCAATTACCATTGTTCCAATTAATTCTGTGTGCGAGAGGGCTTGTTTGAAGACCCTCTGTGACATTTTTGTTGGTACTGAAATGCTTCGAATTTCAACCGGGTTCCTATGCGAGCCATTCATCTCTTTTATTCTGCCCTGCTTGAGGAGTTAATAATGGGGTTTGTCATAAAGTTGTGAGCGGAAAACTAATGCAGCCACTTATTGAACGTGACAACAACGATGGGTGACCCAATTTCGTTTCTGTATTTCATAAAAAGTTTCAAATGATAAAGGTGGCACTACAAAAGTACCCTTGCAATTCTTGCTACTCGAAGATTATTTTCAGAAACTGCATTTTCTTCATTTTTAGAAATTACAGCCGTACTTTGAAAGATAACCCATTAGAATCTGCATGAAGAAACCATCTGCAATGGTTTCAGTGAGTTTTTGAAAAGTAAAATGATCTTACATCTTTCCGTTCTCGTCTACAGCAAGAAGCTCTTGGTCAGATATCTCCTTCAGCAGATTCTCCTCTCTTTCCATTTGAGTACAGAAGAAGGTCATACCGCTGCACTCCTCCTGCTGAGATTGTGGCCCTGGTGGACACTTCATCTTTTGTGGAGAGACCTCCCAGACTTCTGGGTTGGGACTTGCATGGAATGATTCTTGTGGGAAGGGCACTTGGTATTCGCATGAGTTTGCAGCAGAGCAGCTCATTCCATTTAGATCATCATACCTGTACTTATCTGACTCATAACTGCTATATTCTTCCTGATTCCCAAAGAAGACATCGGTACCCTGGCTGTAAGTTGGGGACGGGTAAGAGCTGCACACAGAATGGACAGGCGAGGTTTCAGAGGGTACAGAGTAGCTTGGAGATTGAGGTATCTCATTCTCCTGACCGTATGTGTTCATCAAACCCGGTTGAGATGCTTCTTCAACCCAGAACTCTGAAGAGTATGAAGCTGAATGGGTTTTGTTTGGTGATCTGTATGACTGACAGGTCTTAAGATCCTCCTCCAACACTTCTACTATAATAGCAAGCTCTTCAAGACCCTTTGTTTGATGTTTCTTCTGTAGCAGACAAAATATTTCTCACAACCAGCCATATGTACCAAGTAACCAATCCAAAAATGTTTTTAAAAAAAGTTAAAAAAAGGAGCTATAGTTCTGCCGTCGTCACTCACCAGAAAATGTCTCCGGTTTCCACCTGTAGTAACTCGTTTCTTATCCCCTTTGTACCAAAGACATTTCTAATTAGAAACGTAATGAGGTTAAAATTATCATGCTAACATTTACATATTTCAACCTTACCTTTAGATGCCTTAGATTTTTTTCCCTAAAAAAAATACAGTCAGACCATGATCAACATGCCTCAATGTGATTGTAAATAAATGGAAGAAGAAACATCATCAGATACATAATCATACCTGCAGATCTTTATGGTCAATACCCTTGGCAATCCGTATATTTCTGAGAATGTCCCGTACTGGCATTTTCACTCTAACTCCGAGGTATTTCTTTTCAGATGTGGACTTGTGTTTTTTCAGTCCTAAAGGAATACAGGACAATTAGAGAAGCAGTGGGCTTTATATCTGAAAATATAGGCTATATATATATATATATATATATATATATATATATATATATAAAAATGTATGTCATTCTGGAATGGACATACCTAATGTGATCTAACAGCACACAGACCCATTTCAAAATTCAGCAAGGAATTAATTTATGATAGATATTAGGGGTGTGCAAAGCAGCCGGTATTTGTATCTGTATTTGTATTTGTTGAGAGAGGAAAAGTATTTGTATTTGTATTTGTATTCGAGTAAATTTCAAAATAGGTGTAAAAATCCATTTTTTTTTGCGTTACACTTCTAATTTACGTTATAGTGTAAGTATTCTTTAATTATATATCAATTATAATAATTATGGATATGCAATATTGGTTGATGTTTTTCCATAAATCCAGCAATGAACATGTAACAAGGAACGTCATTGAAAAGAAAATAACATAACAGCCATTACCTACGTTAATGTTACTCTGTCAACAGCATATTGTCTAAATTACCAAGCTAACAGAGCTACTAGTGTTGTCACGGTGCCAAAATTTCAGTATTCGGTACCAATACCTGTGAACATCCACGGTTCTCGGTAACAATTTCGGTAAAGCTTAATTTAGATTAAATTTACATATATTAAAGTTTATATCACGGTTACAAAGATGGAAACTGTAGTATTAAAAACACTACATTAATATTACATTTGTTAGATAACAATAGATAAAATGACCTAACAATAAACAATAGTTAGGCTATATACTGTCGCAATTATTCTCCTTGGGGTTCATTTAAAAATACATTTTTAAAATCAAAAGTTAACATTATTTATGTTAACATTATTTAATGCACAATGAATGAAGTGAACAAACATGACCAATCAAGTGTTTGTATTAAATAACATTCACAAACATTAATGTTGTAAAAATATATTGTTCACTCAATGTGTTGATGTTAGATGCGCATTAAGTAATGTTAATGAATGGTATCTTATTGTAGTGTTACCAAACAGGAGATAAAACATGTTTTATTTGACTTGACTGTACTTATATTTAATCCAAAACTGCATTCATATTTAATTTTAAAAGAGCTTTTTAAACCTGCTAAGAGTTATCCAGCCAAGAATAAGCCTAGAACTGCTTTTCTGACGGACTGATATTAATGACAAAATGACGGCTTTTTTATTTCATTTCTCATCTCCATAAATATATCTAAAGCTAATGCAAGGGCTAGAAATCAATTAATTCTTTGCTGATACTTCGTAATCATGAAGAGCGCAGTTCGCACGCTTTCTCCTTTCCACAAGCGCTTGCCCTCCCGTGGCGTCTGTCGTTGCTATGCAGCGCGCTTGCCGCGCGCCTACATTTGAAATCTGCACGCGCAAAAAACGCGCTATGTGAACTACCCCTTATGACAACGTGACATTAGCCTAATCCAAAATATTTCAGCCACCACATCAGCAGCACCGCCGGTCGCCATGTCTCATGAGGAAACGTAGCTTTTTGATATAAAGTTTTTCTTGTTCCCGAATACAAATATTTTTAAAAGTATTTGTTCGAAATAAGTATTCGTAAAAAACACATTATTTGTGCTTTCCGAATACCGTATTCGGGTTCGGCTCCACCCCTAATAGATATATATATATACATATATAACATTTATTATATAGGCCTATGTCAAAATGATTGTGACATCTTAAACCAATTTAAAACGGGTTTGATGGTTTTAGCTGCTAAATAGGCCTTGCTAGGTAACGTTAATAAGACCATATTAAACCATCTAAGACCAGCAGAGCACACCAGCTTAGGCTGGATAGACTCAAACCCAGTAGGGTCACAATGATGAATCTTCTCCTGGACATTGTTCAGGAGATATTTTGTGCCCACCTGTTTGGCAGCCCTTCTTGGCGTTACTGTTGTCTGACGGTTTCTGCGTCGTTATCCGTAGATTCGCCCCACTTCCATTTGAAGGAGTTTCTGCTGGCAGCGGTGACTCGTCGCACGAATAGTCGCGGCGTTCGGTGTCTTCGGGCAACATTTCTCGCCCGGTGGCCTCTACCTGACTGCTCACCATCCTGTTATCCGGTTATAAAGCTGACTAGAAAGTGCTACGCGTTTATGATAACAAACATAAAATGGTCGAGTAATGGGCTGCTAGTCCTCATTCAACAGGTGTGTTATGAAAGAGACGATGTGTTTTCATGAACGTTACCTGACTTGAGGAGGCGGGGCAGTCAAAGTATCTTTGATATTTTACCATGCGAAAACAGTGAACCCATGTGGAGCAAAGATGTTAAGTCGAAGATGAGCTCTTTAATCACATGTAGACTAACTCAGTTCTGTTGAACAAAATAGAATAAAATCAAGAAAATGTAATCCTAATATAAATAAATAGCCTAAATCTTAAATGTAACCTCTAATCTATTCTGAGGCTTATAAAAACATTAATTTTGTAACTCTTTTTTTCGTCCTCTAAATAATAGCCTATAAAGCAATAACCTTAATAAAGCAGAGGAAAATATACACATCCTGACAAACTTTTGCAGCGTAAAACTATTATTAATAAAATATTTTCATTATTAATCACTGAAAAGCAGCGTGGGATCTTCATCCTACAAGTTTGGAGTTTGGAATGTCAAACTCAATCCATGACGTCCAGAGAGGATTCTGGATTCCATTTGGCTCTGCGTGCCATATTAAATCATACACTGACATCTACCGACGACACTCAAACATACACACACAAGTCCGCTTCAGCTGTATATTAGTCTGAATCAGGTCAGTGACCAGTTGACATGTCTGTTCTTCCCATGTGGAGTATATCTAATTATTATAGTAAATCCTTCAGTTTAAAAGTGCTTATGTGAACAGCCTGTATGCCTAGCGGCCTACTACAGTAGTTATGTTGTGTTTGTTTAATGTTTGTTCTGAGAATAGACATGCCTACACAACTTGCAATATTCTAAAACTACATTCGGAGGCAATAAATAGCTTACCACCTTTCTTATACTGTCTATGCTTACCACTAGGCAATTCTTGGTTGAATGTACTAAAGTCTGTCATCATCATTAGAGCGCCACCCTCAGGCTGAATAACGCAAGGACATTAGAATTCTGCCAAAAGTGTTGTTCAGCGATTAAAAAATAAAGCTTACAAAATGTTGATCATAAACTAGCATTCTAGGTAAATGCATTCACCTTATAAATCCATATTTACATCTGGCAAATAGGCTACCTGTACTGGATCATCTTAACGCCTTATTCGAAATATAGGCCTATGCTTGTACATTAATTTGTGCATGTTATTTACCTCTCACTTAATTCTTCATCACTTTGATGATATATTTGTGATTTTTTTAACTAATAAATATTTATAATAAATAGTAGGCTATACACTTTTTTTATCTGACGATGTTGGCACATATTGAGTCATAGCAAGAGGGGAAAAAAGATGGAAACTAGAAGAAATAAGACTTTGCACCAATCTGAATAGTAGGCCTAGGCTATGTTTCGCAGATTAATCCACAATAATTAATTGGTGCATTTTTTAAGTCCCAGTAGACAGGAATCATCGTATGATATTGTTTAGTTATAGCTATTGTAACTAATTAGATTTATGTAACAAAAAAACACATTGATTTCTAATTATTAATTCAATGAACGCGGTATCAACACTAGGTGGCAGTGCTGCACTGCCTTGCAGACCCCACAGTATAAGCCACCTTTGTGTCTTTTGTTAGAAATCATGTAATAATCTATGATTCAAAATATCCAATGTTAATAAATTCCATTGTGCTTTCTTAATCTAAATCAATATAAATATATGTTAGGATATAGGTTGCAAACGGTGGGCTAACAAACAGTTTCATACCATAGTCCCATAGGTCTTTTAACGTAATAAGGCAAAGTGATTATGAACATAATTAAAAAGATGATATTTATTATTTTTAATATAGTTTCATCAGAGATAACATTTTAAGTTTATCCCCTTCTAGAACATAATTTAGCCTAGAGTATTGAAAGGATCATTTTCATTTCAGTCATTTGACACATCTTCATGTCTACAATTCAGTGTTGCATTTTTTTTTTTTTTTTTTTTTTTGTTGTGGCAAACAACGGTTTTGTGCTTTGCTTTCAATCATTATACAGTGAACCTAATCTCACATCTATTTTGTGCACAAGTTCCTAATATATCAAGTAACACCTGATTGAAGCCCTGATAATGGATAATGATGATGAGGGGCAGGTGGTCTTTTTCTACTTATTTTTATTCATATTCATATTTATTTTTAACATCCCAAGAAGTATCTGAGTTTAGAACTGTCTGAGAAAGATGTGTGAATAGCATGGATGCGAATCGATGATCTGCATGCCACATTCCTGACAACGTATGGATCCACGAACAATAACGTTGGAGCTACAATTAATCTTGTCACCTAATCTTGTATACATTAGCTCAAGCCCACACTTGTACTAGGCCTATTAGTCAGAAAATACTGAGCGTTAACTTGACCTTAATTTGACAAACTGTTTTTCAAAGATGTATGAACTTATTCAACTCATATTACCATGTGATCCACACATTCAGAAAGTGTTTAAGATCAAGAAATTTTCCACATAATCAGGATTGGGAAGGAGACCCAGACTCCTGAGAAATCGGTTGACCGCTCCTCTGAATATTCAGTGTGCTTTTCTTGGACATAAGTAATGATGACAAAATAGATTTATCATCCTGTCATTTTGTTTTTTCAGATAAGGGGGAGATATTAAACTCACAACTTCTGATTAAATGAAGAATAAGGGAATTCCAGGAACATGTTCCTTGGAAGAACTGGACCCGTCCTTTTACGGAAAGATAGTGTTTAACCAAGATAAGCTTTAAAAAATCCCTGGCAAGAAACCATTTGCTGTTTATTCACAAAAGAGGAAGTATGTCACCGTTTAGGCCCATTAAAACAGAGACAGCAAAGTTTATATTTTTCTGAAATGGTTAGCTGTTCAGTACATTTATTGGGTTAATGTTTAATCACAGTGTTACATAGCTCTAAATTATTTATAACAATTAGGCTAATCCTTGATTTAATTGACTGGTTTAGTTGAGGTTTAAAAAATACACTGAAAAGGACACTTGACTGACGCTTCACTGATAGATGAAAGAAATTATGCCATGCGTTAATACTGATGCAAAGATCACATCAAGTTTATCAGATCGACGATTCCTTCCCATGAACAAATAAATGTCTACTTAACAAAACATTAGTCACCAGAACAGGTGAAAAGATATCACCAGGAGCAAGTTTCAGTGTAGGCTATCTGTTTGGCACATTTCCATCTAACTGGATATCGTTTCGTATCGGATAAGTTAATGTTTTAAAAAATTGTTATGGAATGCCTGTTTATTGACCTTGAAATTATGTGTCATGAGGGTTCATATGTTGGTTTCACACACACACACACACACACACACACACACACACACACACACACACACACACACACACACACACACACACACACACACACACACACACACACACACACACACACACACACACACACACACATTTTTGAAAATGTTCATTCCACAGGTTTGTTAGTCTAGTTTGTTAGAAAACATTTTCAGAACTGATGAATATGGCAACTTTATTTAATGCAGGTTATGTTATGATGCATATTTACAGTAAGCAGCAATGCTGTGAATTATTGCAGGGGTATTTTTTTTTTTTGGTACATTGGTACTTTTAATTTTCATTGTCAATTTTCACTGAAATGATTTGGCAAAAATATAGCTACAAAGAAAGTCCAAAATCTCAACATTGCTTTCGGTCTGATGTACGCCAGGGTCTTCTGTGTTTGCTCAAAAGGAAACAGCTTTTATGATAAACTTATTGGGTAACTGAAATACATTTTGAAAGGTTGCTCTATTTTCATTACTCATCCTGCAGAAAATGACTAAAAGTGTTTGTAAACTGGCCAGCAGGGGCGTTCATTCATCCCGTTGAGATGATGCTTTTGAAGTCATCACTACAATTCTGTGCCTGATCAAGATAGAGAATAAATGCAGTTGGTCTTAGATCTGGCTTTGGCAGTGATGGATAGGCGTACGTTCTGCTCTATTACGTCATCAACTGATTATTAACAAGTCAATGGAGTCACCAGGTTCGATGGAGAAGTCTTTCTCTTTATGTAACTTCACTGTTTTTTAGAGCTTGGCATCACTTTATGTACTATGTGTAGTAGGGGAAATCTTTAAAATGTAAAGTTCTGGATGTACAAACGTACAATTTTAAAACATTTATCACGGAATAAAACACAATCAAGACACTTGCACCTGCACCTGCACCTTGGACTTGGACTAGCTTTAAATAATGAAAATAACACTTTTATATGTGTAATATGAATTGCTTCGTAAAATGCTCAGTATGGTGGTAATGACAGCAGTATTGGAGACAGATATTATAAAAAAAAATTTTTTTTAAACTGCAGGCATTTTATTGTATTTCGGCTACGTGACCGTCCAGATTAACATAGGCCCTAGTTATCCTATTGTGCATAAACCATTCAGTACTATAGGCTTAAGAGATGTATGTAACCAGTTTAGATGAAAATGATCTCAAGCTGACTAGCTGAAGATGTTACTGTAGCTTTACCATTACTTTACTTCCTTGAAAACAAATTCCAGTACAATGCTATACAACAGCCATAACAAAAACAATCCATCACAATAGATGATGATTTACAATCAACTCTGTTAGAGCTACAGGCCTAAGTCAGTTTATCTGTTCAATAAAATACCTTTCTCCCTGGCTATAGCCTATATATATATATATATATATATATATATATATATATACAGTATATACCACCTATAGCTACGTGTGATTTAGAGAACGAACTTATGCACAAAAAACGTGCATACGCCTCTCTTCCAGAAGTGAAATTTATAAATTGCAAATGATCTTGAATTTTTGCGCATGCTGAATGGTTTCCGATCTCCGCTTTGTAAACTCCACCTAATTAATATCAATAACATATAAAAGAGCAACAGTCAACGTCCAAAACCTTTACTTGAGAACGGTCAGCGGCAAGAATTGCTTAGATTTTCAAATACATGCAGTTCTCCAACTTGTCTGCCACAAGGAAAAGTGTGTAGTAGTTTGCCCAGGCCCTGACGTGGTGCTAAGCACTTTTCCACGTCAAAGACCACTTCTATGAATATAAACATTTGCATGGATTTTAGCTTACACACACTGTAAGATCAAATCTGCGCATACGCTCGCTTTATAAATGAGGCCCCTGTTGAGTAATAAAACGCCATCTCTGCATCGCTTTTACAACATTTAAAATCTCCCAGTTCTCTCCATCTCTGAAAAGCCAAGTCAATGTTGATTCTTGTTTTATTACAAACTCTGTCCTGTTCTCTTTTTGCCAGCAGACTCTCAGTTCTGCGGGGGGTTTTCTGCAAAACTGCAATGGAAACAGTTTTTGCGCATTTACAGGTCACCTGACGTAGATGACGCAGTATGTTTGGACAGAATATGAGATAGAGTTCTTTATTAAATTCATAAAAGAAAAAAGAATTACAGGAATACTGTATTCTAAACCTCAAAGAAATGCCACAATCAAGCCCTTGAAGCAGATATGAGTGAGAAACGCCCAGAAACATCAGCCGCTCCAAGTATAAGGGTCTTTCTTAACCATTATTGCTTGGATAACACACATACGTCTTCTTCGATTAATAATAATGGCCAGTGCAGTGGCTGAGATGTACGTAAACCTACCAACATCCGTCGCCATGATTTTTGGAATGACTTATCGTAAGAGGAAAAAATTACGCTTTAGTCGCATAACATCGATTAATGGAAATGCCGTCATTTCGCAATCGTTTTTTGTCGACATTTAGAAAAAAACGCAAAGGTTTTGTGCATATCTGTAATGGAAACGCGCCTTGTGACACTCCCTCAGATACACCAGTCAAAGTAGCCGGAGCAACTTTTCTCTATTTACGGATATAAGGAGACAAACAAGGGCGAATTACATATACACACTTTCCAGAGGAAATTTCCATCCCGCCCGGGCTTAGTTAATCAGGGATGATGATGTTTTAACTCGTTATTAACATTTTGTTAATTTTGAACAAAAAAGTTACATAGTGTACCTTTAAATTAGAACAAAAGGAATTAATAGACAAAAAGGTATTTTAATCTAACCTTTAAATCCATGCTTGATTGATAAATAAATAAACTTTTTTATATTGATGTTCAGCCTTGTAAATATATGTGGATGTATGTAATTAGTAATTTTCTATCTATTTTTTTTTACTCTTGACTTTAATAAAACAACTAAATTCCATCTCATGCCAAAATGTTCCAAAAACATCAAGTTCAGTGTCTGCCTCGACCTATTTTTGTGAACGCATCTCGTGCGATTGGTGTAGAGCTGTTGAACAAATGACCCAAGAGCAATAATTTACCATGATCAGTTCAGAGACACATAAATGAAGATGAATGTCTACCAATGATTGACGATGTCCCATTTGCGATAAAAAGATGATTAACTTATAAAAAGTCCACTGAAGACAGAGGTCAGTGATGTTAATCCAGTTCTGAGATGTTTTTCTAAAAGTTTGAAACAGTGAGGCAGTGAAGAAAAATAGAATAAGATGACATGTAATGTGCGCTATTTGTCAATGCTGAATTGCCCATTTATATGCTGGAAAGGATGAAAAGGATTCGAAAATCGTAAGGAATTTTATTATCGGCATTTAAACAAACAGTTTTTTTTTATAACAGCTTGAGGTGTTTTACCTTGGCAAGTTGCAACCAAATGTGGTTTAAAAAAACCTGCACAACCATAATATTGAGTAATTCCTGTTCACAGCAAAGTCAGCTTTTCATAATTGCCCCTTAATTAGACCGTTCGATACCATATTTACCATATTGCATGTCTCTGCGTTTAACAATAACTTGATATTGGCATTTCCCTGCAAAGTACTTGCTGGTGTATGTCAGGGAGTCTTATCATCTCATTCATTCAAGACTACAGGAATTTGGTCCTGCCGCCTCAGGCACTGCACTCTGCTCCTGTCTTCATCCTTTTGTTCAGTTGCTCTTACTCATTCAGTCTCTCTTAACCCTTAACTCGTCCCTCCCACCCAGCCCTCATTACACTTGTAAATCTACAGTGTGACTTTATGGCTGCAGATGAATCCTTTGACCTTTTGTCTTTTCATAAAAGACTTTTGACTATTGTTGTATTGTGTATTAAGTCCTTAAAGTTTTTCAGGATGCTTTTGTTACTTATCTATTTAGATGTAGCTTTTACTGCAGCCTGAGCATGTGCAACTACATGCCCCTTTGTTCTGCAATACTTACAATACGCCATATGAGACGTAATCAATGGCTCGAATTTGTATTAATTTTTTCACAACAGGTCATGTCCATACTTGAGTTCAGTTGAGTTCAGTACACATAAGATGCATTTGTCAATCTCTTGGGATTAGTTTTGGGTCTCCTGCCCGTGTCCACCATGGGACAGAGAATGTGAGGCAGGATGCGTGCAAGGAGAGCGCACGTGAGACAAGGGCTGTGTTTGGTGTCTGTTCCTTCATGTATCTGTTAAGTTTGTTGATAGAGTTGTGTTGGTTTGTTTGTTCAGCAGGCCCTTGCCTGCTCTGGCACTCTGAGAAGTGGCATGTACACACAGGCTGTAACCTCGCCTGGCACATACGCTAAGGTTTCAGTCTAGCCTGCAGGCGAAACCAAAAACTAACTTTTTTAAGAAAAAAATGCAGATGTTTGTTTTGTCAATGTCTTTTTTTTTCTTTTTTTTTAAGTTGATGGGATTGATATATTATTGATTCATTTACAGTATTCTGTAGTCTACTGGAGACAACAAACTACTTGGACATAGTGAATAATAATATATGAAAATATCATAATTATGCAAAGCTTGATTGGTTGGCTGATGATATTATTATTTTTTTTATAATTATTTTATTCAGAAAAGAATAACATCAAAAGTTATAAAAAATGTCAGCAAAGGTATTTATATGTTGAATAAACGTATTTATCAACAATTATTTAATAACTCTATTTATCAAAGAATCTTGTATCACAAAAATTTTCGACAAAAATATTAAGCAGCACAACTGTTTTCTACAATGACAATAATAAGAAAGGGTTATTTAGCACTAAATCAGCATATTATAATAGATTATAATATAGAATATAGTGTTGAGTAAGTTACTCTAAAAAGTAATTTATTTACTAGCTACAATGTAATTAGATTACTGTACAACTCTCTCTCAAATGTATTGCATTACTTCTTATAATTACTTTATAAATCCTATATCAACCTCGACCATTTGAACTATAAGGAAACGAAACTGCATGTTCTTTTAATTCTTTCAAATAAATAATTATTCTAAAGTTTCTATCTATCTATCTATCTATCTATCTATCTATCTATCTATCTATCTATCTATCTATCTATCTATCTATCTATCTATCTATCTATCTATCTATCTATCTATCTATCTATCTATCTATCTATCTATCTATCTGTCTGTCTGTCTGTCTGTGTCTATCTATCTATCTATCTATCTGTCTGTCTGTCTGTCTGTCTGTCTGTCTATCTATCTATCTATCTATCTATCTATCTATCTATCTATCTATCTATCTATCTATCTATCTGTCTGTCTGTCTGTCTGTCTGTCTGTCTGTCTGTGTCTATCTATCTATCTATCTATCTATCTATCTATCTATCTATCTATCTATCTATCTATCTATCTATCTATCTATCTATCTATCTATCTGTCTGTCTGTCTGTCTGTGTCTATCTATCTATCTATCTATCTGTCTGTCTGTCTGTCTGTCTGTCTGTCTGTCTGTCTATCTATCTATCTATCTATCTATCTATCTATCTATCTATCTATCTGTCTGTCTGTCTGTCTGTCTGTGTCTATCTATCTATCTATCTATCTATCTATCTATCTATCTATCTATCTATCTATCTATCTATCTATCTGTCTGTCTGTCTGTCTGTCTGTCTGTCTGTCTGTCTGTGTCTATCTATCTGTCTGTCTGTCTGTCTGTCTGTCTGTCTATCTATCTATCTATCTATCTGTCTGTCTGTCTGTCTGTCTGTGTCTATCTATCTATCTATCTATCTATCTATCTATCTATCTATCTATCTATCTATCTATCTACCTACCTATCTATCTATCTATCTATCTATCTATCTATCTATCTATCTATCTATCTATCTATCTATCTATCTATCTATCTATCTATCTATCTATCTATCTATCTATCTATCTATCTACTGTATCTATACTCTTCCACCAAGGCAAGTTCACGAACATGTATGGGACATATGCCCATCTAGATACATGAAAATGTATTTAAAATTAAAATTCTAAATAGCTCCGTTGAAATGGTTTAAAATAAAATACCAAATACTGTGTGGAAAATTTTATTTACTGTAAATACAAACAATATTTTGTATTTTGAAAAAACATGTAAAATTGGCCATTCAGTGAAGGTTCACTATTGGCCTGAAATCTGTCTGGAACTATTCTGAATGTAAAGAATATTTTGGTGTGTACAACTGCTTAGAAACGTTTGTTTGCATTTCACCTATACCTCTACCACCAAATTTTCAAAAAGACTGTGTTTAAGGTGTCATCTTTGTGCCATTTCTATAGCAACTTATTTCTGAGCAGGTTACTCTGCAGCTTATTACTTGTGGTGAACACTACTAAGGCCCTGTCCCAAATGGAACCCTAACACCTCGCTCTCTTCCTCCGAGTCCACTACACACTTTCGTGACATAATGCCGATTTGTCCCTGTCCCGAATGGTATACTTCACATGCACTTGCGGTCTTCTGGACTTGCAGTGGACCCAAGACCATAGGGTGTTCTAAAAAGATGACAAAAAGATATTTTAGCACATATTTTCGCGTCGATATGTGCCATCAATGCACACTTTTGCCGAGACTGCACTGAAGCGAGCTCCACAGCAAACTTCTACCCAACATTCAAATGTCACAAAAGTGTGGAATCTTCCGGTTATCCATGTTTTTACGGTTATAAAGACAGTCAAAACACAGGTGAAGAATAGGCAGAAACAAGTGACAGGCCCTGTCCCAAATGGCACCCTAAGCACTCGTCGTCTTCCTAAGAGTCCGCTTTTTCGTAACGTAATGCCACTTGGACTGTCGGGAAGAAGTCTGCTGCGGACCTCTCATTAGTGAGAGCTCGGCAAAAGTGCGCATCGAGGGCGCATGTCGACCGCAAAGGGGGCGCTCACGAGCACCCTTCTGAAACCTAAAATGAAAATAAGTTAAGGGTCATGGACTTAACGGACACGCACACGTGGCAGCCATTGTAGGTCCACAAGACCAAAAGTGCATATGAAGTGTGCCATTTGGGACAGGGCCATATAGAAGATTGCTTACGCGGATGTAAAATAACAAGATCATCAAACCTTAAACAAAGTTCAAAACTGCCTAAAGTTACTGAATAAAATGTTGAACCCATGAAGAGGAATCGACTGTGCTTTGGGGGTGTTGATGGACTAGATCTACTCCATTTGTGTTTTGTTTCTCATTCTGAATACGATCAGGACGTAGGCTATTCTTTAACAAAAATGCGATTCTCTTTTTTTAAAGCTACACTGTGTAATTTTTTAAGTTGATTCTTAGCAAAAAACACTTTGTTCTTTCAAAATGATATGTGCTCATTAATGTGTAATTACTTCTACCAACTAATCAAGTATTCTCGTAAGCGTAGAATCTGCCATTTAGAATACATACGAGCGAGTCGCTCGAATGGCGGCAGCCATGTTGCGCATCCATCTTGAAAATACATTAGCCAAAGAGGGACATACCTGGAAATTCAAGCTTCGCCTTTCGCGTTTTTACACTCAGTGGCACCGTGACGACTGCGAGGGGGAGATTACTCACGACTGCCGGCAGATTTGAAATAATACGGCCACCGTAGGAGTTAAAACGCCCTCGGAATGGGAGGGGCTAGAAAGTAATATTCAGTTGGTAGTCATAAACAATTTCACCGCTAGATGGGAGAAAATCCTACACAGTGTAGCTTTAATGAAACGTACCCACATTCAAGTGTTGATCACAAAATTTGTGCACACGATTTAATATTTCGTTCCCTCAGTTTGCTAAATCTTGTGCACAATTTACTATTTTGTTTCCTCGATTTGCTAAATCATGCGCTCGATTTACTAATTCATTCCCTCAATTTATAAATCATGCGCATGATTAAGCAAACGAGGGAACGAAATAGTAAATTGTGCGCATGATTTAGCCTACTATTTTTTTCCTGCATGTCATGATGTGCAGGACTCCGTACCGTAGTAGACTAGTAATCTATCAGTATACCTAAGTTTACTTGTAGTATCGTTACAGTTCTAACGAAAAACTTAATTGTAAACTAGATGTGTACTCAAAGTTGGCTACTGTTACACTTAAAGCATACTAAAAAGTATACATTTTTACAGTAAAAAAGTTGGCCAATTCAGTCTCAAGTAGTATTGAAACACAATTTCATCATGTATTTTCTAAATAAAAAATACTGTATTTGTATTAATACTTTTTTCCTCTGCACAGCAAAGTTGGTATTTCATTTTGATACAGAGTATACATTTTGATATATTCAACTGAGACATTTTCTATTTTATTTGAAATTTGCATGTATGCCCATCTCTTTATGTATATATGCCAAAAGGTTTCTCGTCTCAATAGGGACAGTGTTCGTAAATGATGACAAATTTTTGAATGCAATGGACCCAATTGCCATTTTTGTACACTATTCATGTTGTTCTAGAACCATCTTGACAATGAATTAAGAATTATGAATTATGTTGTGAAACTAGCTTATTCATATTTATTGACTTTTGGTGCATATTGTGTGGAGTACATTAGATGTTTGTGGTGTCACTCCTATTTTTCCACTTGGAGATCTTTAATTTGGTCTTGTATTTGTATGGTTTAACCTCTGGCATTAGACATGACCTGAACTATTGCCTCTAGTGGCCAATAAATTGTTTTTGCAAGTGCCAGAGTAGCACACATGAAATCAATGCAACTATAAGAATGGCTTGATTCTGTCTGTTTGTTACCAACTCCCTGATGAAGGCCACTGGGCCGATACGCGTTGGTGTTTTAATGTTTTGGCCCTTTAAAACAATAAAGGCTTTTTAACTTTTGCATATCACTGAGTGCCTGGACCTGGATTTTTTCCAATTACATGTACATTTAATCCTTCAAAGAGCACCAGAGGATACAAGAGATACCAGCAGCGCTCCAGCTCCCCTTTGTCTATGTCAAAAGGTTTGTTGATAATAAAACATTTTTGAAAAACACTATAAAAGATGAATGACTTTTTTGCACAATCTTGCTTTGTATCATTATTTTTCAAAACTGTATTTTCAGCCAAATATATCACTAATATGAACAGTCACTCCATATTTGGCAGAGGCCATCACTCCCGACCCCAGAGGCTGTTTTGTGGTATTTGCCCTCATAGTAAAATACACACAGGAGCACGTTTTGTCTGCAGTTGAGTGTATGACAGTGACCCCTGCCCTCATATTGTTACTGCTTTCCAGCGATGCTCCAGGTGAAAGATGAGCGAGGATAAGACTCTTTCCTTTCATCCTTCACCGTTACGCTCGACACGTCTTAAATGAAGCTGAACCTAAAACCTAAAGTAACTGAACTTGTAAACTAGGATGCCTGAAGCAAAGCTGTATTCGTTTCATCGCTTCCTCTTTTCTTTAGTCACAACTTTCAAAAATAAACTGACATATGTGATTTTAACATTACACATGGTTGTAAAGGTATAGACAACAGTTCTAAAGGTCAAGACCTTATTTCCTCACAGACCTCATTGACTCTAGGTTGAGCTCGTAAAAACATCTCAGTGCTTTTACTTACAGAACTTCACAAGGTTTCATGCTGTACTCGAAAATTTGCAGTAGAAAGAAAAAAAAGTTTCTTCAAAAACTTACTGAGGCCTATTGAAAATTGCTTCTTTTGCATTGAGCCCACACTGTAGTTTGCATTAGAGAATGCTTTCATGCATTAACCGTTGGCACTGTGTTGTATCTCATTTACACTTTGTTTCTCATTTAGAAGGAAGATCTGTCTTCTCACACAGGGGTGAAGTAAGTCTTTTTAGCTTTTTGACTTTTTCCTCTCACTAATACGCCTTTTGCAGAGGCTGCTTCAAATATTGATGAGCTGAGACCTTTGAAAATGCCTTAAGTGTCAGCTTTATTTGAGCTCTAACTGTGCAGTGTGAAGTGATTACATTATAGTACATTCCAAGCAGATGTATTTTGTTATTTTGTTATAAAAAGCTGTTCCTTGTTTTTGTTGCTGAGATGTGTGATTGTTTGTGTAATAATAGAAAGAACTGAGCTGAGAAAAGGAACATGATGAGTTTCATGGCTTGAGTGGTCAATGAAGCTCAAAGTGCGTGCAGGTGTTTCCTTTAACACTAATAAATTGACTAGCGTGGCAGTTTCAGATAGCGTACATCAATTCTCAGCAACCTAATTTTGGACTCAACTGCACCCAGAAAGAGCAGTAAAGTTAATATAGATCATATATGTTATATAAATGAACTGCTTCTGCATAGTAATCATAAGACATATTTATGAACAGAGCATGTAATGTAATATTCAAAATAATGGGAGTATAGAGACTTTACATTTTTTACATATAAAAAATAAATTAGAAAAGACTTATTCGCTTCACAGGCATGGATTTAATAATAATAATAATAATAATAATAATAATAAATTAGTGCTTTTTAAGAGTTTTGGTAATTTTGGTCCTGATCATTAGAAGAAAACTGATTGTACAGATGAAAACAGATTTTCTACATGTGTCCTTGGAACAAATATGAGATAAAGACAAAAGGGGAATTCACCAGTTTACCAAAACCCTCTCTGCTTTCATTATAGAGCAGTTATGGACATAGAATTTGTGCTAAGCTGAAACTTTAAATTCTGGTAAACTGAATTAATGAGGATAGCGGCTTCCCTTTGTGGTGACATCACTTGAATGCAGTTGCTGTTATAAGGCAGCCCACTCAAGCGACCGCTGTAAAATTATGAGATGATCTCAGGAAGTAATAAAAGAGTTTTTGACTTGATATCATATAAGAGTTTAGATTGTTACATATCAGAGTGTGCACATGGGAAAATGTAAGTACAATTTCTGAATATCAATACAATTAGATTTGCACATTTCACATGCACTATGTTGCAGTATGCAAATGTAAGATTATTTACTTATGAAAATTAAATGCACTGCAAAAGCCTGAATCATCAAGAAAATATTCATTTATTCGATTAAATTCAGACGCATTCAGACTATTAGCATATGCTATCATTACATTATATGGATGGAAACCAATTGATCGTTGCTGTCTTGGCACATTATCTGTTCTGATAAGTGTGATTAATTAATATCTCAGTGTTTGCCTTTTCATCATTCACACGCATTATATAAACACTGGCGGTGATAATTTAACACTGGGGCCTGTTCTTTGGCAGTTTGACAGAAGCTCTAAATGTAATTTTGGGGTCATTTTAATATCTTGAAAAATATACTTAATATTTAAGTATCACATTGATGCTTCATGATTTTTCTTAATCTTATGAGGATTTTTTATAAGCAACATTTCACTCTTCAATTTTTTCTCTTTTGTCCTCCATGAACAAAGTTCCATTACTTTTTTTGAGGGGATGTAAAACATGAATAAATGCAATTATCACATGATAAAGTTCAGACTGGTGCTGTACAAGCTCAAGATATACTTCTAGTGTTGCCATTTTATTGATTTGAAGCCAAATTAAACCATAAAAGAAGAAAAATGTTACTTGGATGTATACTGTGTGCTGAAAGACAGTTAAAGCATCAGAAATCAGGGTTATTTTAGGGTTAGTTAACAATAAAATCAACATTAACTGAAATAAAATAAAATGATAAAAATATGTAAAAATATATATTTAATTTCACCTATTACATTTCTCATATTAATTTAGTTGAGTTTGAAGTTCTACAGTAACTCAAACTAAAAACTGAAACTCAGAAACTATAAATACATATTTAAAAAATAGAAATGACCAAAACTTATAACAAAATGACTAAAACTTTAAAAGTAAAATGTTAAATATATCAAAATAAAATCTAATTCAAAGTATAGTATCTCGGTTGATACAACAAATAACAGATGGATGGACTTAGTTTAGGGGTTCGTTTTTTATTATTACCGTTTTTAATTCCACATGCACTCACTGTGTCTTCGAGATCTTATCTAGTATTAAATGTAAATGAGCAGTATGAACAGCAGCAAATTATAATTTTTCGCAAGAATTCAAACGTGGGGCTATACCTTCCACATTCAGCTTTAAATTACGAGGTGAAAGCAGATAGGAGGTCATCACCATGTTTATTGCCAGTAGGTTTTTCCCTGCTAGACTGGTGGTTTATTACTATACTGACCTCTTTGGAAACATTTCACCATTTCAGAAACCAGACATACTGTGGAGTGGCTTCATCTTGATATGTAAAACTCTTCAATTGCCCTCCTCCTGACAGAAAAGACTTCACAGCTGCATAGCTTCCTCTTTTTCAACTTTTTAAATCCTGCTGTGCTTGTATTGCACAACTGTAGCGGCCTCTTTGCTTTCATTGTTATATATTTCGAGTGGCTGTCTCTGTGAATGTTAAAAACTGAATTAGTTTCTGTTGGAAATGCATAAATTACAAATCCCAAACAATGTCTATTCTATGAGAGTGCAGTGACTTAATGAAAGGATTTTTTTCATTGTTTGCAGAATGACAATATATCAGACATTTATTAAAGAAAAAAAGACCTGACGGTTGTTTTGTCAAGGCTATGGAGAGTTACAGGTGGTTAGATGTCGGCCTGTTCTAACATAGACCAGTGTGTGTTGTGAATCTATGATGAATGGCACAGAACAGGTACATTACTGATACATTATTTGGTGATTAAACATTGAGACTTTAGCCTTAAGAAGTAACAGTTGTGCGAGAATGGGGTGTGGAGAGTGTGAGAGGCTTATACGCAAACAGTGTTTGGCAAACAGAGAAAGCGATATCAGATTTTCACATCAAAGGATGATTCTTTGACTCTCAAATGATTGAATCATCAGTCACAAATGTTGACTTAAGAGATGCATTAATTCATTGATTAAATTATACTCAATTTTGTCCTGGGGTGCATAAATGAAATGTCTGGAGCTTTATCAAGGATTTTTAATTTTTTTTTGGATTGAGCACAGTTAGGCAATCAAACATCACCAAACAATCACCTCCTTAAGTACACAGTGTGCACTGCATGCAGCTTTCTTTAGAATTCACTGTTAGCCAGCAGCTGCATATGTGTAGATTCACGCAACTCAACTTATCATGCCATGCAAAGAACCTGCCTGTTCATGCAAAAAGTAAATATATCTTTGAGATGTACTGTTAGAATCAATCACTTTATGCACTCTTAGAAGAAAAGGTTCTATATAGAGCCTTAAGGGTTCAGATATTAGGGGTTGCCATCATGGGACCATTATGGATTTCATTTTAATTAAATATTTTTGCTTTAATTAATTTTTCATTTGAATTACATTTTATGAATAAAATATCTCATAAACATACTTTATCACTATATAAAAAATGTAAAATAATCTGTTGAACATGAAAGTATAATGCAGTCATTTAAGACATTTATAGAAACTTTTTGGCATTAAGCGTTTAAAAAAAAAAAAAAAAATTTTATTGAGTTAAGAACCCTAGGGTTCTTCATGGACATTTTGAGATGAGCTCAATGTTGGTTGTTATGCATAACTGCATTACTAAGTAATTAATTACTGTAATTTAATTGCTTTTCCCTTGAAAAGTAAAGTAAGAGATTAATCTTAATTTTTCTGAAATTTAATTACTGTTACTTCTGATGTAATTGCATTAAATATGGTATATAACAATTCTATCTTTAATTTTTTTTTTGTGGATTTAACATCAAAATTTAATGTCTAATGTTAAAATGTATGCTTTGAATGTAACATTCTCTCTTTAAATACTTTGGTCAAAAATATATGCAATTTTTATATTATTCATTTGGAAGAATTAAAAGTGCAGTTTCATTTATATCCTTGTATTGTTTAACTGGTTGAGGTTGATATAGGATTTAGAAAGTTATATATAAGAAGTAATGCAATACATTTGAGACAGAGTAATTAACCAAAGTTAATAAATAATGATAAAAAGTAAGAAATGGTACTGTTCATTGTTAGTTCATGTTAGCTATTTTACTAAAATTGAACCTTATTGGAAAGTGTGATTGGAAAAAAATTGCAATTATTGTAATGTAAAATGATATAATTTAAAGCAAAATTTTAATTTGCAATGAAAAATATGAAATAAAGTTTCCAGATGCCCTTACATAATGCATCACAATTAATGCATAATAATTTATTAGTAAACTTATGTTTATTTTTATTTTATGTACAATACTGTTGAAAAGTTTGGGGTCGGCAAGACTATTTTTAAGGAAATTAATATTTTCAGCAAAGACACATTCATTTGATCAAAAGTGACAGTAATAATGTTACAAAAGTTTTCTATTTCAAAGAAATGCTGTTCTTTTGAACTTTCTGTTCATCAAAGAATCCTGAAAGGATCACAGTTTCCACAGAAATATTAAGCAGCAACTGTTTTCAACACTGATGATAAGAAATGTTTCTTGAGAAGCAAATCAGCATATTATAATGATTTCTGAAGGATCATGTGACACTGAAGACTGGACAAATGCAAATCAGCTTTTCCATTACAGGAATAAATTACATTTTAAAATACATTAACATAGAAAACAGTTATTTTAAATTATAATAATATTCCAAAATGTTACTGTTTCTACTGTGTTTTTGATTAAATAAATGCTGATAAGTAAGCCTTTTTTCAAAAACTTTGAATGGTGTACATTGGGATGTTTATGTTACATTTTATATTTGTGTAATTAATTCAGTTATTTAGCTTTATTTGAGTGTTTTGTGTGAATACTGTTCACCACACAAACTTGTTCAGTGGACTTGTTCAGTTCATGGATAGGCCAGTTTTTATGACCTTCTATTTTTCCACCTGTTTCATGACATGGCCATCGGCATATTTTAAAGTTCAAAGCAGATTTAAGTAGTCCCAGTAAGTTAATATATTAACATTATATAAGAAAATGACATATGCAGTTATGAACTGTAAAATGTTCAGCCTTCCATAATGCCTAAGACACCCTATTATCACACTTGCTATTTATTACTGTAAATGTATCTGTACGGAGGGGTTGGAACAGATGTTCGGTGGTCACGTTCAAACAATGAATTATATAGTCATCCAGAAAACAGTGAAACTCCAGTGATACTTCCTTAAAAAAAGGTTCACATGGAGTTCCCTAACATGGAGAGACAAGCGAAAGAATTTGCTCCAGGGTTTCAACACGTCAATAGTGGAGCTGCCAGTGCAGTTCTCATGAAATTTACTACCACCATGTTCCACCATCATAGCTGAGGCACACATGGGCACAATACAATGTTTGTTTTTGTTTTGTTTTTTATTGAAAAACAACCCTGTAACGTAGTTATATCTGATTGGCTGCTTTATTTGAATAGATTAGGAAGTGGGATTTGTATAATTATTTCTACAAATAAGCAGAGTTCAGTGTCACTCGGACTGACAAGGTCCACACTATTCACTAATGACTGAAATTGAACAAGAAAGAGTTTGAGTGATTACTGTCTTACAGTAGCTTTGTACGTCCGATTACACAAAACAAAAAAGACGAAAGGTCCAAATAAAAGAGGTATCTGTTGAGTGACTGAAACTTTCACCACTTTCTGCCCCACCTTGTTTGACTTGGCATGAATAAGAAATCCCTACATGTCTACATGGTTTTTAAAGTGCAATAGGAGTAATAATAGAGCTTTTTTTTTTGGTCACTCATCACGAGGCATGCTCATATCTTTCAAGCGTGTTCATGGTGTGTTTTTTGGTACAGCACTGTCAGAGGCGCCCTCATCCAAGCCGTACCAGGGAGTGAGGGTCAAAGACCCTGTAAAGGAGTTGCTGCGGAGAAAAAGAGGAAATGCTTCCAGAACGACGCCCCCCGGCACAGTAAGAACTACAGCCCACGTGTGCACACACAGGATATATGGTTTTGATTGTACAAACTATTCAACTATTCAACATTATCCCATTCATTACTCATTCAAATCCCTTAACTTTTCATTTATTTTCTTTATCTAATCCATCCAATGCACAGTGAAGCTCTCCAAATGTGAGACCCCATGAGGATTGAAAACTTAGAAATTGAAAGGATTGCGAAATATTGCAAAATCAATGTCAGCTTGAATTTTACTAGGCATTATTTAGTGCACGGCTCTCCAAACTCCAAGGGGATTTTATCCTTATATAATCCAGGTGTTTTTCCGTGACAGTTAAACTATTACCCCACATAGCCCGAGGGGTTGGGCATAGGGCCTATGCAAATCCGTTTGTTGATCTGCCAAGAGGCTTGCCTACCAACCTTAAAATTGTACCTGACAACACAACATAAACACACACTCTGCAGCCATTAAATTCTCATAAAAATTAGGTTGTATCTTTAGCAAACTTCTTGTGAATCCTCTTCGACTCTAGCAATGGCATCTTGATTGCTTATAAATGCTCATCAAGCTATTCTGCTGAAGCTTACGACGTGAGTCAGTGTTAGGCGAAACCACACAAAATGTGCTTATCTTTGTCTGTTATTTTAGGTCAGCTAGGTTATCTGTAAGCCAACCCCTCCACGTGCTCTCTGCCATTCCACTCAACACCTCTCTCAGTACGGAGATGGGGTTTTTAAGCAGCTTTAACATTATTGGGCTGGGGGCCACAGCAGTAAATGCCTTGATCCAATCTACCAGGTGTAGGTCTCAGACAAAAGTCCCTGTCATCTGTTTAAGTGGAATTTAAGTGGAAACACTTGTCCTGACATGTAATCCATTCTACAAAATAATATAATTGTGCTACCTTAATTGTTTTTCTTTTGTGTAAAACAAGCTGGTCTTTATCATTGTTATATCAACTGACTTGAAGACGAATAACTGCACAGTATACTGCTTATTAGATGTCTACTTACGAAATAAGAACAAGTTTGTAGCTCTTTTAATGTTTTCATATTCTTGCTTGGGACTCTTGAGATTCTTCTGTCAAAACTTCACACTAAAAACTTCAGTATCCTTTTTAATATATGGTGAGCACACCATATATTAAAAAGGATACTGAAGTTTTTAGTGTTTTAAGTGTTTGTTGTAGCCATGTTCCTTTGGTCAATATTCAATGAGATCCCAATCCTGATTGCAGAAAAACAAAGGTAATGGCTCCGGTTTTGGACAGTCCTCATTGAGATGCCAGTCCTGATTGTAGAAAAACAAAAAGGCCATGGCTCCAGTTATTGGACCCTCAGGGTGGAATAGTTCTAATAATTGTCTGTGTAAAGCAACAAGAAAAATGTTAATGTTTAATAAAATGAAGTGTAAGAGCAGGTTCTAGAATAAACTATTTTCTAACTACCAAATGTGTGTTAAAATTAGAAACTACATTTCATGCTTTAAGTTGTGTCTTTAAGTAGTCTGGCTAATGAGTGACACAAGCAGTTCAAATCAAAGACGTGAGCCATCTAACTTACTATCATGTATTGTGTGTATTCTGCTTTTACTGAGTAAGATCTCACTTCACTTCTATCAATTCCTGTCCCTCCTCGAATTGTCAAACAATCAAACAACAATCAAACAATAAGACACATTAATAAACTATACAAAATAATCAAATATGTTACATCTATTTTATTTAAATATTATAGCATTATATATAAAAAAAATTAAACAATGTATTATAACTATATTTCCATTGTTATTTTTTCAAGTTGATGGTTCCCAACAACACTTTTCCGTCATACACACACGCTGGTAAGTTACATATGAATATTTTGGTTTTTCATTGATTGCGCAAAGATTCTTATGCTCTTATTCCTCTCTAAAAGGGACTTCTAGCTTTGTAGAAGCCAACCAGAGTGGTCTTAATGATTCATTAGTGGATGTCGGTGGGCTTTGCACAGGATGGATTGCCCAGACCACCAGCACATCTGCTCTCCAGCCTTTGAGCCACTGGACTACCCCAGACTGCCAACACCACGACCCTACTATCTCATCCCACGCTGATATGTATGTCCAGCCGATCTGTCCCAGTTACACTGTGGTGGGCCCTTCCCCAATGCTGACGTTTGCGCACACACCTCTCTTCACCAACCTTGCGGTGAGCCACAGATGCAAAGTCACTGCTATTGTTTCAGGTCACTGCTATTGTTTCATATGCTAATTAGTCTCTTATTTGGTTCCCTCTTAGACCGTGAGCACTTCCAGCTCAGCCTTGCCTCCGGTGGAGATCCCAGACTCCTCCTTGACATACATTCCGTGGGCTCAGCCTTTATCCACCATCTCCAACACCGTCATGCAGTCCCCCTCTGTGCAAGCAGCCCTGTCAGCCTCCCAGCTCTTCCCAGTGCCTCTGACCTTGCCAGTAATCTCACCAGAACCTGAGCCTAGGCAGGTGGAGCCTCCCCAGGCCCCCGAGGGCACTCTGGCCCTTGAGAAACTGCTGGAAGACGATGAGGGCCACAAAGAACCCTACATCTGCAACTCCTCACTGTTTTCAGAAGACATTTAAGATATTTGTAGATTGGCACTCTTTTTGCGCAGCTTTTTACCTAATCAAGATTTCATGGTGGAGCCAATGTAGTCCTACATTGAATAAGCCCTATCTGAATGAGCCCCAGTATGAGCCCTACATGGGTTTGTCCTTGGGTTCTATGTCGGAACCCATGACAAGTATGGGATCATTCAAATAGGCTGACACAGAACCCATGGGCAAACCCATGTAATGCCCATACATCAAGCCTATATTGTGCTTACATTGTCTCCACCTTGTAATGTTGGCTGGCTCATGGCCACAAACACACTGTAAAGTTTTAGGAGTGACAACCGCATTGAAATACAGAAGCTTATTTAAATGATCATTTCCGAAATTGCGATGATTGACACTGTGGTAACCATAGCAATATTCTGGCATCTCATGTGTTTGGTATCCACTATTTTTGACCAAAGTAATGTTACAGTGACTAAAGAACTGTAAGGTTCTGCAATTTTAACTAAACCACTGTCAACAGAGGCGTTGTGTATTGTTTATGCTGGGAAGGCTGCTTAGCAGAGGACTCCTTGCAGTGTTGTTATGTCCACTTATAAGCGTTTTTTGGGCTTGTTGTTTGGGCTTGGCTTTTAAAGCGATCAAGTTTATAGGATTAAAGGGAGAGTTCACCCAAGTTTCTTTATTCTGTTGAACACAAAATATATTTTGAAGAATGTTGGTAATCAAACAGTTGACGGTAGCTATTGATTTCCATACTATGGAAGTCAATGGCTACCGTCAACGTTCTGGTTACCAACATTCTTCAAAATATCTTCCTTTGTGTTCAACAGAAGAAAGAAACTCATACAGGTTTGGAACAACATGAGGGTGAGTAAATTATGACAAAATTTTCATTTTTGGGTAAACTATACCTTTAAGAAAAGTGGGAATTAGCGGGTCACAATATTTTGATGTTATTTTCAATATGGATTTATATTTATTTTGGTCTATTATGTGCTTCTCCTTTTTTTCCCTAGCACGATCTAGCAACGCAAATTGGTCGTACCTCTTTCCCTGTGGTTTTCATACAAAAGAGAGACTTCTGATGCACATTTAAAAATGTTTTAAAAACTAGTTGTTCAAGGCAGTTCCATACACACTGCGTAGAATTTTTCTAAATGCAGTTGTCGCTACCTGAATTTTTCGAGAGCTAATTTGGTTGTATAATTCACTCCTGTAAATTTCTGAACTTTATGTGTACAGAATAGATTTAGCTTCAGTGAGTACATGGCCAGTAGGATTTGCCAGGCTGAAACTGATGTGAGGCATTTCAGACAGCATTTTGGCAGCTCTTATGAAAAATGAAATCTGGAAGAAATAACACATCTGGAAACAATTGTGAAGGGATAGATTAATGTCCCTTTTTGCTGGCTTGCGTAGCTGAAATGTAATGCAATTTAGTGTGCAGAATCCTGGCTGTTGCATGATTACAATGGTTAAAATACTAACATTTACAGAGTGCTCTTCCTTGTATACAGTTCATTAAAATGTCAGTTAGAATTAGAAAGGCATCAGTTTTCTGAAAGTTGGAGAAATCCCCTGTGGATGTTATCATTTAATCTACCTGTGCCCAAGACCCACATGCTTAGTTGTATCTAAAGTTAACATGTTCCCTAATGAGATGTTTAAACAAGGGTCTGCTCTGTGCATGCTCTACCATGAAATCTGCTTTTTTAGAGCTTCTGTGCATAACATATCTCCCTCAAACGGGTATGACAATAAAGCAAACGTGCATTTGCAAGCATTTTAGTAAGTGTGTGATTTGGTGGTGGGGGAAGGGGTTGTGTGTATGTGTGTGAGAATGTTTCTGATGTTTTTTGATTGCTAATTTGGCTTTAAAAGTATATTCAATTCAATTTCAATTCACATTTTTTTGTATAACGCTTTTCACAATACATATCGTTTCAAAGCAGCTTTACAGAAAAATGCTTGTTTCCATTTGTCAAAAAATTTACAGTTCTAAGATAATACAAATCATGCAGTTAGCCAATGTCATGTATTCATTTAGGGCGGAACCAATGATCTCATTAAAGAAATGATTACATGTTGTGATCATAATGATAACAACGTGGAAAATTTGGAAGTTGTGTGTTGATTTAGAGTTTGATTCCTCGCAGGGGTTGGTGTAATCTTTTCAAGTCAAGTATATTTGTATAGCGCTTTTCACAATACAGATTGTATCAAAGCAGCTTCTCAGTATTAAATTAAAATAATACAACAAGGTTTGTTTCTAGTGGAATTTATTGATTGATAAAATTAAATTACATATCCCCAAAATATCCCCAAATGAGCAAGCCAAAGGCAACAGTGGCAAGGAACCGAAAAACTCCATTAAGTGACCTAATGGTGACCTAAAGCTCCATCAGGTGACCCAATGGAGAAAAAAAACCTTGGGAGAACCCAGGCTCAGTCGGTGCCAGTTCTCCTCTGGCATTTATGAACTAGAGGCCGGATTTAACTGTAAATACTTAAAATATTATATGAATGCCTGGCTGAAGAGATGCGTCTTTAATCTAGTTTTAAACTGGGAGAGCGAGTCTGAGCAACGAACAGTATCAGGAAGGCTATTCCAGAGTTTTGGAGCTAAATGTGAAAATGCTCTCCCTCCTTTGGTGGATCTGGATATCCTAGGTATGACCAAAAGCCTCGAATTTAGTGATCTTAAAGAGCGCGATGAATTATAGGGCGATAGAAGATCCGTTAAATAGACTGGAGCTAAGCCGTTTAGGGCTTTATAAGTCAGTAGCAATACCTTGTAATTAATACGGAATTTTATAGGTAACCAATGTAGTGATGATAAAATCGGAAATAATTCCAGAAATATTTTCTTGACCTAGTAAGAACTCTAGCAGCTGCATTTTGGACTAACTGTAGCTTGTTTATTGAGGATGCAGGACAACCAGCTAATAAAGCATTACAGTAATCTAGTCTCGAGGTCATGAATGCATGAACTAACTTTTCTGCATCAGAAACTGATAGCATATTACGTAGCTTAGCAATGTTTCTAAGGTGGAAAAAGGCTGTTTTTGTAACATATGAAATATGATTTTCAAAAGACAGGTTGAAATCTAGTATAACACCCAGGTATTTTACTGTAGAGGATAAAGTAACAGGACATCCTACTATGTTAAAGTTGTATTGTGAGAGGTTTTGTGGGCGGTTTTTTGAACCGATAAGTATTACCTCTGTCTTGTCTGGATTTAATAAAAGAAAATTGCGCGTCATCCAATCTTTTATATCTTTAACACACTCTGTCAATTTCGATAATTTAGCGTTTTCATCCGGCCGTGATGAAATATATATTTGAGTGTCATCAGCATAACAATGGAAACTAATTCCATGTTTCCTTATAATATTTCCAAGTGGCATCATATATATTGAGAATAATAGAGGGCCCAACACAGATCCCTGCGGCACTCCATAGTTTACTGAAGTTATGATCGATTTTTCTCCATTTAAATAGACAAAATGGTAGCGGTCAGATAGGTATGATTTGAACCAGCTTAATGCTTGTCCTTGAACACCAGTATAATTTTGTAGTCGATCTAAGAGTATTGTGTGATCTATAGTATCGAACGCAGCACTAAAATCAAGTAAAACTAATATTGAGATACAGCCTTGGTCAGAAGCTAAAAGTAAATCATTTGTGATTTTAACGAGCGCAGTTTCAGTGTTATGGTGCGGCCTGAATCCAGACTGAAACTTTTCATAGATGTCATTTTCTTGTAAGAAAGAGCCTAGTTGAGCGGACACCACTTTTTCTAATATTTTAGACATAAATGGTAGATTTGAAATGGGTCTATAATTTGCTAGGTTATTATGATCTAATTGTGGTTTCTTAATGAGTGGTTTTATAACTGCCAATTTAAATGTTCTTGGAAAATGACCTAAAGATAAAGATGAGTTAATAATATTGAGGAGAGGCTCTTCCACAATAGGTAACACTTCTTTCAGTAGTTTAGTTGGTATAGGATCTAATAAACATGTTGTTGTTTTAGATGAAGTGATACGTTTATTTAACTCTTTTTGTTCTATAGTTCTGAAGCACTGTAATTGTTCTTTCGGGGTGATAATTGAGGCTGAATTATAAAGCGCGATTGAAGATTGAACGTTTACAATTGTGGTTCTGATGCTTTCTATTTTCTCAGTGAAGAAGTTCATGAAATCATTACTACTAAACTGTAACGGGATATTTTGTTCAGGTGACGTCTGTTTATTTGTTAATCTAGCCACGGTGTTAAATAAAAACCTTGGATTATTTTGGTTATTTTCTATTAGTTTGCGGAGATGCTCAGCCCTGGCCGCTTTTAGGGCCTTTTTATAACGTGACATACTGTCTTTCCACGCGATTCTAAAGACCTCTAAATTAGTTTGTTTCCATTTACGCTCTAAATTACGGGTTTCTCTCTGACCTTTTTTAATTTAATGGGTGCAACAATATCCAATGTTCTAGAGAGAATGGTGCTCATAGTGCTAGTTAGTTCTTCTAGTTCATCTGTTTGTTTGGGTTCAGGCCGCAGCTGAGACAGATCAGATAAGCAATTTGAGAAATGATCTATGGTGGATGGAAGGATTGTTCTGCCTGGTCGATAACGCGGCGCCGCATTACATATTACAGCAGTACGTTACCATGTAATGGTCAGTGACATCATCACTTTGCGGTATAATATCTATATCGGTTGGATCGGTTCCATATGATATAATTAAATCGAGTGTATGATTTAGACGATGAGTGGGACCAGTGACGTTTTGCTTGACCCCAAAGGAGTTTAATAAATCTGTAAACGCAGCCCCTAACGCATCATTTGAATTATCTACGTGTATGTTAAAATCTCCAACAATTAATGCTTTATCGACGTTGACCAATAGATCGGAGAGAAAATCTGCAAACTCTTTTAGGAAATCAGCGTAAGGCCCTGGCGGTCTATATACGGTAGCCAAGGCTAGAGATAATAGGGATTTATTTCTTACATCTAAGAGCGTAACATTTAGTACAAGTACTTCAAACGAATTAAACTTGTCACCTGTTTTCTGGGTAACATTAAGAATATCTCTATAGATTGTTGCAACACCGCCGCCACGACCAATCAGACGGGGCTCATGCTTATAACAGTACCCTGATGGAGTAGACTCATTTAGACCGAAATAATCATTTGGTTTAAGCCAGGTTTCAGTAAGGCAAAGTACATCGATGCTATTATCTGTGACTATTTCATTTACAATAACTGCCTTAGGTGTGAGTGATCTAATGTTTAGAAGACCTAGCTTTAGAAATTGTTTTTGTTCACTAATAGCGAGATTTTCTGTTTTAATAACAATTCGATTTTTTCTAGATCCTGCAGTAGATTTATTATTTGATCTCACTAAACGAGGAATAGACACAGTTTCTATGCAATGTTCTACACTAATATTTATATCAATTAATTTGGTGCAGCAGAGACTGTAATTTGGACTTTTGGTTACTAGTCAAACGGTATTTAACATCTTATTTCACAGGAATAAGTTCATCTGAAATCTTCGTAAGAGGTTGGATCCAAACTGGAGCTGGCATACTCTCTAGATATGATAGACATCTCGCGGTAGAGACAGAAAAGCAAACGGAAAATAATTAGCATAGCTGTTCACAACATTTCAAGCAAAAGATAATTATGTACATTTACTCTGATATACTGGAGAACAAGATTATGAGGTGCATAATGTGCATGTTTGGCTAAAGAGATTTGTCTTTAATCTAAATTTCAAAAGTCCAGAGTTTTGTGACCTTCAAGAGAGTGATTGTGTGATAGAAGATCCAATGCTATCTTACGACCAATTCGTACGAATTTGTACGAGTGATTAAAAGTTGGCTAATTCGTACGACCTCACTCGTACGATTTGTCTAAACCCCAGTGATGGGTAGGTTTAGGGACGGGGTCAGGGGTAGGTCATTCGTACAAATTCATACAAATTGGGCAACTCGTAAAATATGTACGGTTTAGCAAAAATCGTACTAATTCGTATGAGTGAGGTCATATGAATTTGTACGAATTAGCCACCTCGTAAAATTCGTGAGATCGGGTTAAGAAGGCTTAACCATTTAGGGCCTTATAGGTCAGTAGCAATATTTTATATCTTTAACACACTCTGTTAACTTGGATAATTTAGAGATTATTTAGAGATTAAGTGAGTATCATCAGCATAACAGTGGAAACTAATTCCATGTTTTCTAATAATATTACCAAGAGGCAGCATGTATATTGAAAATAGTATATAGGGCCTAAAACAGACCCTTGCGGCACTCCACAATTTACTGGCGTTAATTTTGACAATTCCCCGTTTAAATAAACAAAACTGTAATGGTCAGATAGGTACTATCCAGACCACCATAATGCCTGTCCTTGAATTCAGATGTAATTTTGTAATCGATCTAAGAGTATGTCATGATCTACAGTGTCAAACACAGCACTAACATCAAATAAAACTAGTAATGAAATGCAACCAAAGCTAGAAGTAAGTAATTTGTAATTTTTAACGGTGCCATTTCTGTGCTATGATGGAGCCTGAATCCTGGCTGAAATTTTTCATAGATATCTTTCTTTCTTTTTTTTCAAGAAGGAGCACAATTGAGCGGACACAATGTTTTCTAGTATTTTTGACATAAATTGAAGTTTTAAAATGGGTCTGTAATTTGGTAATTCATTTGTATGTAGTTGTGGTTTCTTAATAGCTGCCAGCTTGAAAAGAATTGGGACACGACCTAGAGATAGAGAGGAGTTAATAAAATTGAGAAGAGGCTCTTCTGCTACAGGTAACAACTCTTTCAGTAATTTAGTGGGTTTGGATCTAATAAACAAGTAGTTGGTTTGGATGCAATGATAGGGTCATTTAGCTCTGTCCTATAGTTGTAAAGCACTGCAATTGTTCTAAAGAGGACAATAATTGAACCTGAATCATAAAACGCTGTCAATGCTTGTACATTTACAAATACAGAGTTCTGGCATGAAACTCTAGATGGTGCCGGCTAATAGGTCCTTTTACTTACCTGTTCTTAATCACATCGTTATCTATAGAGCGCAGCTGATTGGTTCCTGAAGTATCAGTAGCAAATGAGCTCGCTTCTCAACCTTCAAATACTTGGGTAACATTTGTGTAGCCTGTGGATTTGGGGTGCTCTCTTTTCCCTCTCTTCTCCCTCTTTCTCCACCTCTCGCTCACTTTCACTCTGTCCCGTATTGCTACGTCACCTAATGTGGGTGGGAGAGGTCGGCAATTAAGTGCAGGCAGGTGTATAGGCACCTGGGGTCCTCATGCCGGTAGCCATTCATTGTAGCTAGCTACTGACGCGTTGGAGTGCAGCAGTGTTCCTGGGTGCTGTTTGTTGTGCAAGGTATGTCCAAACTATCTGTTGTTGATGACTATAATGGTTATTTGGGTTCAGTGCACTAAGGGAGGTTTTAATGTTTTCTTGATGGGCTAAGGTGTTACCGAGCGATTGCCAACGGCGCTACTGTTTTGTGTGTGTGCATGCGTTTCCAAAACACGTTGGGAATGCCTAGAGTGACAAGCGTAGAGAAGGTACCCTTTTATTCTATCTGTTTTAGCGTATCTTTGTTGGTTTATTACGTTAATTGTAACGAGGCTCCGTTGTTATGTTCGCCAGCGTCCAGTGACCCTGGTGAATGCGTGAAGCACGGAACACTGTCTACTCACCCAATCGCTAGCTTGCAAAAAGGTATGTTATGGCTTTAATTATAATGTGTTTGGTAAAAAGCAAAACGTGTAATAAAGTTATGTGCTTCATGGTCTTTGCTGAAAGAAGTAATGGTAGAGGGTTTTTCTTGCAGTAAATCTACCGGCTTACGTCTGGTTAGGATCTAACAGTATTTAATTTATGGGTCTTGTGTTTGCCGTGTGTGCGCGTGCATTTAGTAGCTATATGTAAATAGACTGACTGATGATGACTCTTAGGCGCACAGAGCACTCAACTGGGTCTCTTGTTTCTTTTTTGTTTGTTTGTTTGTTTGCTTGTTTTTATAGAGGCTACAGCAATCAGATTGTCGGCTGCTGTTCTCTTGAATGTGTTTGAATGTGTATGTATGTGCAGGTGCTGCTTCTTAGACACTATTCCGTTTGGTTTATTGATGTATTGTATTTTTCTTTTTTTCTTTTCTTTTACCACTAGCCGGCGGGCTGTAAGAGATGTGTATTAGTGAACTGATGGTGGCCACCGGCTAGCGGTTTCTTCTCTTTGTTTGTCTCCCCCCCCCCCTTCCCTATTAATAGCCTAATATGGATTGGGCCCATAGGATAGATTAGCCTACCGGGCTCTAGTCTGGTTTCCTTAGAGTGTTTCACCCATTTGGAACCGATGTGTGCAGTGTAATGCTGTGAAGTGTGCATCTGTTGTAATAGCTCAACTAGCAACGTTGCTGTGGTGTGTAAGCTGAGTTTGTAGTGTTTGTTCTACTCTAAAGTGGTGTGCCTTAGCTCACGTGTGGTATCGAAACCTAGGCCTGTTTAAGCTTACATTCTGGTGGCTCACTCTACTATGGCTTATCCCTGTTAAATGATGAATTTGTGTGTTATTTATTGACTATCTAAAGCGACTCATTTTTAACTAAGATAAAATAAACATTGTATCTTTCTACTTTGCTAAACCAAGCCTGTGCGTGTTTCTTTATAAAAGAGTCCCCTTGCTCTCACCAGTCTTGTCCAAGGGGTGGCGTAGTCAGCACTGCCATCGCCCCACCAGGGGGCAACAATTGGCGTAGTCGGCAGGATAGCATTTGTGTCGCTAGGTTAGTTTATTCAAGCAGCACCTGTGTGTGTGTGTGTGTGTGTGTGTGTGTGTCTGAGAGAGAGAGTACGTAAGTGTGTATAGAGAACAGCAGCTGGCAACAAAATGAGTGACGGAGAGGAGTCCGCGGTGGAGTTACAGCAGCTGCGACGACGTTTGGAGCAGCTCCAGGCTGAAAATGAGAGACTTTCGGGGGGAGGGACAGCGGGCAATGCTAGTAGCAGTACTACTAGTACCCAGCCTGCTCGACGGGAGCAAGCGCTCTTTATACCTCGAGAGCGGCGATGCCCGAAGTTTTCTGGCTCTGCAACTGCAGGGTCTTTGTCTGTTGAAGAATGGATTGAAGAGGCAAAAAGTTGTATTCGGGCAACACATATGTCTAATTTTGACAAGGCCCTGTTTTTGTTTGATCACTTAGAGGGTGAAGCCCGAAATGAGATTAAGTACCGTCCTATAGCCACACGTGAAAACCCTGAGTCGATAATTGAAGTCTTAAGGGAAGTATATGGGTGTGCTAAATCATATGTGTACTGGCAACAGCGTTTCTTTAACAGAAAGCAAAAGGACAATGAAACTTTGTTTGAGTTCTCTCATGCTTTAATGGAAATGTTGGATAAAGTAAAACAGTCAAATGAAGGTGCCATTAGGAACCCTGATATTGTTTTGCGAGACCAGTTCTGTGAAAATGTTTGTGATCCTATGTTACGCAGGGAACTCAAGCGACTGGTACGAGCAGATAGTGGGTTGACTCTTCTAGCCGTACGGAAAGAAGCTATAAGGTGGGTGCAGGAGGGTCAGTCCAACCGAGACCGTAACTACCGTGCTCCAGGTGCAAGCAGTGAAGCTCAGGTTGTGTCGCAATGTGTTACAGCCCCCCAGTCATCGGAATTCATTGAATTAAAAGACTTAGTCCTTAAGCAACAAGCTCAGTTAGACATGCTCGTGAGGCAGTTAGGACACCATAGTGGTAGATTACAGCCCCCTCCACCACACCGGGGTGGGCGATACAAACGTGCCCCCAATGGTCAGCCCATTTGTCTACGGTGCGATCAGCCAGGCCATATAGCCCGCTATTGCCAGGCAGTTCCCCCCACCCACAATAGTAGGTTAGCTTCACGTTTGCCCCCTGATATCCCCCCTAACCAAGCACCGGGCCCAGACAACCTCCCTAGTCAATCGGGAAACTAGCAATTCCCAGTGTGCAGAGCCACACGCTGGGAAGGGACGTGTCTGGCTCAATTTATTCTCAATCATATGATAAGTTAGTTCAAACTTGCCCTGTATTGTCTGTTTTTATGGGAGACGTAACAGTTCCCTGCTTGATTGACACTGGGTCAATGGTGACCACCATCACCGAGAGTTTCTTTCGAGAGCATTTTCATCATCTACAAAAGAAGGATTGTAGATGGCTTGGGCTTAAGGCCGCTAATGGTTTAGACATCCCCTATATTGGTTACCTAGAGTTGGATGTGGGGGTACTGGGGCAATGCATTCAGGGGAGGGGAATTTTAATTGTTAAAGACCCAGAGAATAGCACTCTTAAAAACCGTAAGCTTGTAACACCCGGGATACTGGGAATGAATGTAATTGGGGAATGCTATCAGGTCCTTTTTAAACAACATGGGTCACAGCTCTTTCATTCCCTCCCTGTGAAATCGGCGGCACCGGCAGCCCGACGTGCGTTGAGACACTGCGAACAGATCCAGGCCATTGTAAATGCACAGAAGCCGTTCAAAGTGAAAGTCCATGGGAAAAGGGCAGTCTGTCTGGAGGCAGGAGCCCTAACCATGGTCCCGGTTACATGCCCCCAGCTTGAGTCCGCAGAGTTTTTGCTGGAGCCCTTGGACTTTGACGAGGAGCAGTTGCCCGAAGGCCTACTAGTGTCCCCTACCCTGGTGCCGGCTAGGAAGGGTTTTCTATATGCACCTGTAGTGAATGTGGGTAACACAAAGGTATGGTTGCCCCCACGCCGCCCTATTGGCACTGTACAAGTTGTGGCAGCAGCTGTAACAGGAACAGCTGCCTCTATATCCGTCGACCCTTCATGGGAACAGTGTCAAGCTTATGTCTCCACCCAGGAGGTAGTTGAGTGCTGCAGTGTCCCTGAGTTCATGGCGCCAGACTTTCCGGGGTTGACCCAGCAACAAGCTGCTGAGGCCAGGGCCCTCCTTGTCCAGTATAGCAACATCTTTTCCCAAGGGGAGGGAGACCTAGGATGCACGTCCTTAATCAGCCATGAGATTCCCCTGTTGGACAATGCTCCTGTTCGACAGCCATATCGTAGAATTCCACCCTCCCAGTATGAAACTGTAAAAGCGCACATCCGACAGCTCTTAGATAGTAAAGTCATCAGAGAAAGTAGCAGTCCATATTCTTCTCCTATAGTCTTGGTGACTAAGAAGGATGGGAGTTTGCGCCTTTGTGTAGATTACAGGCAGCTAAATGCAAAAACCCGCCGTGACGCATATCCCCTTCCCCGTATCGAAGAATCGTTGGATGCACTTTCAGGAGCAAAATGGTTCTCCACCTTGGACCTTGCAAGTGGATACAATCAGGTGCCAATGGTGGAGCAGGATAAACCTAAGACCGCCTTCTGTACGCCTTTTGGCCTATTTGAGTTTAACAGAATGGCATTTGGACTGTGTAATGCGCCTGGAACGTTCCAGCGTTTAATGGAGCGCATGTTTGGCGATTGCAGATACCAGTCCGTTCTACTGTACCTGGACGATGTGATCGTCTTTTCAGCCACCATCCAGCAGCATTTGGAAAGACTGGGAGAGGTGTTTTCCCGTCTGCAAAAACAGGGACTAAAAGTAAAACTGTCAAAATGCCGTTTCTTCCAGCACCAGGTTAGTTACTTGGGGCATGTGGTCTCCGCTGAGGGAGTTGCCACGGATCCCGCCAAGATAGAGGTGGTTAAGGAGTGGAGACGCCCTGGACATCTGGCTGAATTACGATCTTTCCTCGGTTTCGCGAGCTATTATCGGCGTTTCGTGGAGGGATTTTCAAAGCTGGCAGCCCCGCTCCACCATCTGGTAGGAAGACTCAGTGGACCTCGAAGGAAGGGAAAGACCCCCCCAGTTCCTCTGGCCTCGGCCTGGGATGAAGGATGTGAGCAAGCATTTCTGTCTCTGAAGGAGCGACTCACCTCGGCTCCAGTGCTGGCTTATGCCGACTTTAAGAAGCCCTTCATCTTGGAGGTAGATGCCAGCCACGGAGGTCTTGGTGCAGTCCTCTCCCAAGAACATGAAGGGAAAGTACGTCCAGTCGCATTTGCCAGTCGGGGACTCAGAGCTGCTGAAAGAAATATGGAGAACTATAGCTCCATGAAGCTCGAACTACTTGCGGTAAAATGGGCAGTTACGGAAAAGTTCCGTGAATATTTGCTGGGGAACCATTTCACAATCCTTACTGACAATAACCCCCTGAGCCATTTGCACACGGCAAAGCTGGGAGCAACCGAGCAGCGGTGGGCTTCTCAACTGGCATCATTCAATTTTACCCTCAGATATCGTCCGGGCAAGAGCAATCAGAATGCCGACGCTCTTTCTCGTCAGTATCTGGAACGCTTCACCTTCGGGACAGAGGTCCCCGCGTTGGGCGCATTGACCAGCCTTGGTCCGACGCCGGCCATAGAGGGCCAATGCGAGGAGGTGGTGGCCTTACCGGGGCGTACACCTCAGGATCTCAGCTCGCTTCAGGATGCTGACCCAGTTATCGGGCCCGTGAGGAAGTACTATCAAGAAGGGCGACGGCCAGGTGCAATGGAGCGTGAAGCGTTACCCAAGTCCAGCAGAGCCCTGCTCCGGCACTGGGACCGCCTAGTCAACTATTAGGTCCAGAGACTCTCCAGCTGTTGCTGCCTCAGTGCCTGCAAGCCGAAGTTCTACGGAGTGTCCACGATGAGCAAGGGCACCAAGGCATGGAAAGAACACTCCAGCTACTCCGAAGCTGATGTTTTTGGCCCAGTATGACTAAAGATGTTGAACAGTGGTGCCAGCAGTGCCAGCGATGCGTTCTGGGGAAGGCCGTCCAGCCCAAAGTCCGTACGTATTGGAGCACGATGCAAGCCACTCGACCGAATGAAATCCTGGCTCTTGATTTTACTCTGTTAGAGCCGGCCAGTGATGGACGAGAGAATGTCTTGATTCTCACAGACATATTTACAAAGTACTCGCAGGCTGTCCCTACTAAAGACCAAAGAGCTCCTACTGTGGCCAGGGCCTTGGTGCAGCAATGGTTCCATAGGTTTGGTCCCCCAGCTCGTATACACTCTGATCGAGGGCGAAACTTTGAGAGCCTCCTGATCCAGCAACTGTGTCAGATGTACGGTATACAAAAGAGCCGCACCACTCCGTACCATCCTCAAGGGAATGCCCAGTGTGAGCGGTTTAACCGCACACTCCATGACTTGCTGCGCACACTACCTGAGACAGAGAAGCGTCGCTGGCCACATCATCTGCCTCAGCTCACCTTTGCCTATAATATTACCCCACACCAGACCACAGGGCATACACCATATTATCTGATGTTTGGCCACCACCCAAGATTGCCAGTTGATTTCTTGCTTGGGATCAGGGAGGCTGCTCCAGACACCAACACCCTAGAAGAATGGGTTGAAAAGCACCAGCAAAGTGTCAGGATGACTCATGAACATGTCAAGCAGAGATCAGAAGAACTGGCCCTCAGGCGGAACCAGAACCATAATGATCAGGTGAACGATGCCGGCTTCCAAGAAGGAGATTTGATCTATCTGCGGAACCACCCACATGGGAGAAATAAAATCCAGGACTACTGGAACTCTGTGGCCTATCGAGTTGTACGCTGCCCTTCTGGAGCAGGAGCGGTATACACTGTGATCCCTGTAGATGCGGGTGGACCTGTTCGACAGGTGCATCGTTCTGAGATGCGCGCCATCCCCATGGGATTGAGGCCCGGGCCAGGTGGTGTTCCTGGTCCAGCTTGGGAAGAGGAGACCCTCAAAGATCCTCCTGCCTGGAACGATAGTGATGCCCGAGATGTGATCATTTGGTATGGGGAAGAACAAGAACCTCAAGCTGTACCTGCGCCAACCGGCACCTCAGCATCTGAAGAAATTGACAGCGAGGATATGGCTGAGGTGCCTGAGGACAATATTGTGGCTGTGCGCCGTTCAGCGAGGTCTACAGCAGGGCAGCACGCCAATCTCTACCATCTACCCCGGCCGACTTGTGGCAGAAATGATGGTCCATCAGGAATAGAGGGTGAAGACTCCTGGGCATGAGGTGTCATCGTCGGGCCGCCGATTCATTTGGAGGGGGTGGATTGTAGCCTGTGGATTTGGGGTGCTCTCTTTTCCCTCTCTTCTCCCTCTTTCTCCACCTCTCGCTCACTTTCACTCTGTCCCGTATTGCTACGTCACCTAATGTGGGTGGGAGAGGTCGGCAATTAAGTGCAGGCAGGTGTATAGGCACCTGGGGTCCTCATGCCGGTAGCCATTCATTGTAGCTAGCTACTGACGCGTTGGAGTGCAGCAGTGTTCCTGGGTGCTGTTTGTTGTGCAAGGTATGTCCAAACTATCTGTTGTTGATGACTATAATGGTTATTTGGGTTCAGTGCACTAAGGGAGGTTTTAATGTTTTCTTGATGGGCTAAGGTGTTACCGAGCGATTGCCAACGGCGCTACTGTTTTGTGTGTGTGCATGCGTTTCCAAAACACGTTGGGAATGCCTAGAGTGACAAGCGTAGAGAAGGTACCCTTTTATTCTATCTGTTTTAGCGTATCTTTGTTGGTTTATTACGTTAATTGTAACGAGGCTCCGTTGTTATGTTCGCCAGCGTCCAGTGACCCTGGTGAATGCGTGAAGCACGGAACACTGTCTACTCACCCAATCGCTAGCTTGCAAAAAGGTATGTTATGGCTTTAATTATAATGTGTTTGGTAAAAAGCAAAACGTGTAATAAAGTTATGTGCTTCATGGTCTTTGCTGAAAGAAGTAATGGTAGAGGGTTTTTCTTGCAGTAAATCTACCGGCTTACGTCTGGTTAGGATCTAACAGTATTTAATTTATGGGTCTTGTGTTTGCCGTGTGTGCGCGTGCATTTAGTAGCTATATGTAAATAGACTGACTGATGATGACTCTTAGGCGCACAGAGCACTCAACTGGGTCTCTTGTTTCTTTTTTGTTTGTTTGTTTGTTTGCTTGTTTTTATAGAGGCTACAGCAATCAGATTGTCGGCTGCTGTTCTCTTGAATGTGTTTGAATGTGTATGTATGTGCAGGTGCTGCTTCTTAGACACTATTCCGTTTGGTTTATTGATGTATTGTATTTTTCTTTTTTTCTTTTCTTTTACCACTAGCCGGCGGGCTGTAAGAGATGTGTATTAGTGAACTGATGGTGGCCACCGGCTAGCGGTTTCTTCTCTTTGTTTGTCTCCCCCCCCCCCTTCCCTATTAATAGCCTAATATGGATTGGGCCCATAGGATAGATTAGCCTACCGGGCTCTAGTCTGGTTTCCTTAGAGTGTTTCACCCATTTGGAACCGATGTGTGCAGTGTAATGCTGTGAAGTGTGCATCTGTTGTAATAGCTCAACTAGCAACGTTGCTGTGGTGTGTAAGCTGAGTTTGTAGTGTTTGTTCTACTCTAAAGTGGTGTGCCTTAGCTCACGTGTGGTATCGAAACCTAGGCCTGTTTAAGCTTACATTCTGGTGGCTCACTCTACTATGGCTTATCCCTGTTAAATGATGAATTTGTGTGTTATTTATTGACTATCTAAAGCGACTCATTTTTAACTAAGATAAAATAAACATTGTATCTTTCTACTTTGCTAAACCAAGCCTGTGCGTGTTTCTTTATAAAAGAGTCCCCTTGCTCTCACCAGTCTTGTCCAAGGGGTGGCGTAGTCAGCACTGCCATCGCCCCACCAGGGGGCAACATTTGTCTTAGCAGTGCAGCATGCTTTCAGAAACCCTCCACCTTCCCCAGCTCCACCTGTATAGATCTGCTACAGGTAATTCATGTACGCTATATTGTACAGCAGCAGAATGTCTTACTCACTCACAGCACCGTGTTGTGTATGTATTGGCAGTAGCAAGTCCCGTTCTTGCTCTGCCTCAGCAGCAGCAGCAGCAATAAAAGCAGCAGCATCTATTCGGCTAAGACCAAACATACAACATTGTCATATCCATTACCATGCCAATCACTCCGAGAGTTGTTATGACAGAATTGTATTTCTGATGCTTTAGATTTTCTCAGTGAAGAAATTCATAAATTCATTACTACTAAACTGTGAAGGACTATTCTTTTCAGGTGACGTCTGTTTATTTGTTAATCTATACTAAATAAAAACCTTGGATTGTGGTAAAAACCAGGATCATGACAGACCCATGTTTTGTGTGCAAGCATGGCCTTTTGTTTGGGCCATGTGCTTGTGTTGTCTCGTTCTCTTGCCCCGCCCCCTTGTTATCCTCGTTTTGTCATTATTGCTTTACCTGTGTCACCTGTTATGTTATCATTAGTCTCCCTATTTAATCCCTTTGTGTTTGCTGTCCTGTGCTGGTTCATTATCATACCTTGTGAGTATCCTGTCAAGAGTAAGTTCTGATTCTGTATTTACTGTTTGTTTATCGTCTAGTTATCTGTCAAGTCATATCTAGTGTAGTCACTCCTTGTCCTGTCCATGTTTTGCCCCCTCGTGGGTTTTGTTTTCCCTGTTTTTTTGTCCATAAATAAACTGTCAAGCATCCTGTCTGCGCTTGGGTTCATCCTCAAATTCATAACACTATGAGTTTGTGAAGATGCATGCCTTTTATAGTGGGACATACTGTCTTTCCACACGATTCTAACGACCTCTAAATGAGTTTGTTTCCATTTGCGCTTAGGGGAGTTTTTCTCTTGAGAGCACGAATACTGTTGTACCATGGTGAAGTACTTTTCTCTCTAAACTTTTTTTTTTAATATGATGGTGCAACAGTTTAGAAGATAGTTCCCATACTGCTAGTCATTTTATCACGTTCATTTGTGTTTATGGGAACACTGGGCAGTTGAGACAGATCAGGTAGGTTATTTGAGAATCTATAAATTGTTCTCAAACATAGGCCTACGTATGTTTGTCAAAAGGTTGTGTTTGCTTTGCATTGCCAACAGTCACATGCTTCAGGATCATACAAGACTTTTTCACTTACAGTATGTTGCACTGGAACTTAATATCATGTATTTCTGCATGTGAAAAGCTTGGTCATATCAATTTAGACTAAAGACAGAAAACTATTTTGTTTTCTGTCTTGCATAATACTAAATTTCAATTAATAAATTTTAGTAATTGAAATTTAGTATTATGCAAGACAGAAAACAAAATAGTTTTGAGGCCATGACAATTGGTGTTTTCAAACCATAAAAAGCACTAAGAGTGAGTTAAACCAAGTAAAACACTGACACCTGTGCTCTGTTTTTTTTTTTTTCTTGAGTGAACATTACCTTTGTGCACAAGATTCTTCATAACACACCATGCTGCCAAGATGTTGCTTCTTACTTTTAAGGAGCCTCTGAATCGGCCCAACTGGATCCAGGGGCATGTCTGCACAAATGTTGAGAGATGGAAGGGAAAACAGTACAAGGTGTGACTGTCGAGGAGAAGCAGGGAAAGTGTGTGTGCTGGAGGGGGACAATATTTGGTATTTAGCTGTGCAGAATGAGAAAGCAGTGAAACATGTCAAAGTTAAATACCTGCTTATATTGCACCAATTACAGTCCATGCAGAAGTGTGCACAGAACTAAGCTAATTACTAAGCTACATTTTTATTGTAAGCACTATCACAACCACCATATGAACAAAAATATGTCATGTTTTCATCTCCTATGGGGCATAAAACAGTTTGTATTTATTTGCAGATTTCATGATAAATCATTGGCAAACATGAACAGTATCAAACATGGCAAACATGAACATCTTTATATGACAATACATTACAGTTTTCGTTCGGTTCAACCATGTCAATGCACAATCCTCATTGGTCTTTAGAATTGTATATTGACTTGGCCCTGCAACTGAGCGGCTCAACTTTTACTGTGGGTTTGGTGGACGAGGAGCCCCGCAACCCCACAGTACCTGCCAAGTCTAAGTGTCTTCACGTCAGTCCTGACAAGCATGAGCTTCTTCACGTCGCGTCTGCCAAGCCAGAGACTGTTCACGTCACGTCTGCCGAGCCAGAGACTGTTCACGTCGTGTCTGCCGAGCCAGAGACTGTTCACGTCGCGTCTGCCAAGCCAGTGTCTCTGGACAAGATGGCCGCCTGCACTGCTTGCTCTGCCCTGGCCGCCTGCACTGCCTGCTCCGCCCTGGCTTCCCGTCCTCCCAGACACTGGCGTGGTGGCAGCCACATGTCCGGAGACACTGGCAGTCTCCAGGCCCTCCATCCCACCCCCAGGTCTGCTTCCGCTCCACCACCCTCCTGGACTGTTTCCTGAGGAGCGTCTGGAATCCGCTCCTTAAGTGGGGGGCTGTTATGATTCCTGTCTTGTGTGGACTTGTCATTTCCTGTCCTGTGCCATGTTTTGTAGTCCTTTGTAGTTTTTCTTGTTTATTCGCCTCCCCAGCTGTTTCTAATTAACCACGCCCCCTTGTTATCTAAGCCCTGTGTCTAGTTCAGTCTTTGTGAGTTCTTGATGTTTGTTGTTCTGTTCCTGAGTCCAGGGGCTCGTTCTTCGTACGTTGCTTATTACATCCGAGATCAAATGACACATCCAAGATAATATCATCGTGCTAATCATGATCTGGCTAACTCGGTTCTTCGAACACACTTGCCGGATAGGATTAGTATCGCTGGATTGAGTTATCTGAGATAATTGCGCGTTCGTGCGCTGGGTTAAAAGGGGATATGTATCGATAGTAGAAACATTGATCAGCAACGCTGCTATTGGCTGTTCAGCATGGCCAAAGAGCGCGCACAGTTTTTCTCCGCAGCAGAGCAAGAACTAATAGTCGAAGTTTATTCGGAATTTTAATGTTTTAATGCAAAACGCCAGGGAACACCTCAAAGTCTGCAAAAGCCAGGAGAGAGTAAGCCTGGCAAAAAGTAGCAGACAATTTAAATCCGTTAGAAGTGGCCATGTTAGATGTTTTTTTTATCACTTATTAGCCTATATTTTTGTATTTGAATAATTGCATAATTACTTTGTTCATTGTAATGTCAGAGTCACCACACTAGAACATGGGAACAAACAAAAGTGAAGTACAAAAATATTCTACATAATGGTAATTTTTTTGTTATATTATAGTCTCTTTTATAAAAGACACTGTTAAATAAATGGTTGGCTGTTTATAAAAGCAACCAAGAAAAAGGCTGAGCAAAAAAAAAAAAAGAAGAAAAGATCTTAGTAGCCTACACTGTAAAATAATTTTTGCTGCATTAAATTAAGGCTGTATAGTCATTTCAACTGTTAAATCTTGAGTAATGATGAATTGCTTTGACTTGTGAAAGTGAAAACTAATAAACTTATATTAATGTAAAAATATTTTTCCAGAGTGTAGTTCATATAATGACATTGTGTTTTCCTCTTTTGTGCACTTTTACATAATACACCAACACTTGTATCTGTTCCCAAGAAAGTGGTGGCTGAAATATGTGCAGTAAGTGGACATTTTTTTTATAACTTTCCAAAGGAAAGAAAGTATAAGACTTTGTAATGTCCATTTGTTTCCATTTCACTGGACAGTGAATAAACCCTCTCAGATAACTGTCATATGGAGGAACTAGCCTACCTGCAAGTGCATAAATAACTTTACTTAATTTATACTTGTATGCTTTATGGCAGCAATATAAGTTGCAGGATTCCACATCTACAGAAAGGCCTACAGAAGAGTCTGTACAGACAGAGGAGACATAGGCCTACAGGTGGGCAGTGTATAGCCAACTTTTCCTTTTTATTTGTTGCATGAGGCATGTGTCTAATATCTCTTGTTGCAGGCACTTGAACACTGGCTTTTCTTTACAAAGAACAATTGAAATAAAACTCAAGGAACTAAGTATATTGGTCTTTTATTAAACTTTTCATTATATTATAATGAAAAGTTTTTTTTTTTTTTTTTTTTTTTGGGCAATGTTGTGTAATATGGCACATGCAGCAATGTCACAGGCCCTGTCAGGTGTGCAAACCTCAGACTTATCAGACACTGAAATCTTCCCTTTAGTTAGCCAAAGTTCATTTCATTGTGTGCCCTTGTCCTGGCTACTGCATTGTAACTGGTTTGGGTCAGGGAATGGGGTCATAAAACACCTGTCTGCAGGCAGGAACATGTCATAATCACCTATGAAGAAATGCAGTTCTGTTAGGATCAGCATAAGTGTATGTAATACAGTGAGCTTGATATTTAATTGTGGAACTTTCCTTACCACTTTCAAATAATGTGCATAAATGTGAATCTATGAAAATTCTTAAGTCATGCACAGATCCTGGCCATTTTGCTTTCACATTTGTGATATGGAAGATTTTAGTCAACTGACTTTTTTTATTTGATATAATATTATTAATCTGGAATATTAAGACTCCCAATAGTAACTGGGCTGCACATTTACATTGTGAACCCCCTTTCTGTTCACATAATCCCCTTCATTGAGGCCTTGATGGCAGTCTATGGAAGCCTATAGTCTATGGTACCAATCACGTTAGTGAAGCCTGAGTGACATACTGTAATCGGCATGGTCATGAATGCATGATCTTCATAAAAAATGATAGCCAAAAAAAAAAAATACAAAAAATAAAAGCTTTAAAAAAACTGCTTTACAACATTGGGTCTTAAAAACCTAAAACTGTTTTTTAAACCTAAAAGCGCCAGGTAAACTCCGAATGACACGACAGACAGCACTTTCCATCAAGTTCTCTGCTCCAATAGTGTAAAGGAAAGAGCCACTCGCAAATAATCATAGGGCAATGCAAACAGTTTGTGCTGTAGTTAAAGCCCGACTCCGACAAGTCGAAAATAAGTGTGCGTTTCCAACAAATTAATAATGTAAACGACAATCTCACGAGTCACGAGAAAAAAATTTCAATCTCAGAAAGTGCACTATCGCGCGGCGCTGGACTTCCCGTATCAGCTCCGCTTATGAAGCCGGGATCTAATCCTGTTTACATGAAATAAGCCTGCTCCCGAGCAGGTTCAAGTTTGCGCACCTGTTGCTATGACAGCAAGTCCAGGATGAGCGTCGAAGAACCAAACAATCCAAGATCATGCCAAATCGTCAACAATCAAATCCAGCTAACTGAGTTAGCGACGTACGAAGAACGAGCCCCTGGGGCCCGTTCTTCGTATGCTGCTTAAAACATCCGAGATGATATCATCGTGCTAATCATGATCTGGCTAATTAGGTTCTTCGAACACACCTGCCGGATATGATTAGTAGAGCTGGATTGAGTTATCTGAGATAATTGCACGTTCATGCGCTGGTTTAAAAGGGGATATGTATCGATAAACATTGATCAGCAACGCTGCTATTGGCTGCTCAGTGTGGCCAAAGAGCGGGCTCAGTTTTTCTCCTCAGCAGAGCAAGAACTAATAGTCGAAATTTATTCGGAATCTTAATGTTTAATCAAAACGCCAGGGAACACCTCAAAGTCTGCAAAAGCCAGGAGAGAGGGCTGGCAAAAAGTAGCAGACAATTTAAATCCGTTAGAAGTGGCCGCATGTTAGATGTTTTTATAACTTATTAGCCTATATTTTTGTATTTTAATAATTGCATAATTAATTTGTTCATTATAATGTCAGAGTCACCACACTAGAACATGGGAACACTTAAAAGTGAAGTAGGCTACAAAAATATTCTACATAATGGTAATTTTTTGTTATATTATAGTCTCTTTTATAAAAGGCACTGTTAAATAAATGGTTGTCTGTTTATAAAAGCAACCAAGAAAAAGGCTGGAAAAAAAGAAAAGATCTTAGTAGTATAGTCATTTCAACTGTTAAATCTTGAGTAATGATTAATTGCTTTGACTTGTGAACGGGAAAACTGATAAACTTATGTTAATGTAAAAATATTTTGCCATGAGTTATTGATCACATTTTTCCCTAGTGTAGTTCATTGTAATGACATTGTGTTTTCCTCTTTTGTGCACTTTTACATAATACACCAACACTTGTATCTGTTCCCAAGAAAGTGGTGGCTGAAATATGTGCAGTAAGTGGACATTTTCTAACTTTCCAAAGGAAAGAAAGTATAAGACTTTGTAATGTCCACTTGTTTCCATTGCACTGGACAGTGAATAAACCCTCTCAGATAACTGTCATATGGAGGAATAGCCTACCTGCAGGTGCATAAATAACTTTACTTAATTTACACTTGTATGCTTTATGGCTGCAATATAAGTTGCAGGATTCCACATCTACAGAAAGGCCTACAGAAGAGTCTGCACAGACAGAGGAGATATAGGCCTACAGGTGGGCAGTGTATAGCCAACTTTTCCCTTTATTTGTTGCATGAGGTATGATTGTGTCTAATATCTCTTGTTGCAGGCACTTGACCACTGACTTTTTTCTTTCTTTTTTTTGGCAATGTTGTGTAATATGGTACATGCAACAATGTCACAGGCCCTGTCAGGTGTGCAACCCCTCAGACTTTTCAGACACTGAAATCTTCCCTTTAGTTAGCCAAAGTTCATTTCATTGTGTGCCCTTGTCCTGGCTAGAGCTGCATTGTAACTGGTTTGGGTCAGGGAATGGGGTCATAAAACACTTGTCTGCAGGCAGGAACATGTCATTATCACCTATGAAAAAATGCAGTTCTGTTAGGATCAGCATAAGTGTATGTAATACAGTGAGCTTGATATTTAATTGTGGAACTTTCCTTACCACTTTCAAATAATGTGCATAAATGTGAATCTCTGAAAATTCTTAAGTCATGCACAGATCCTGGCCGTTTTGCTTTCACATTTGTGATATGGAAGATTTAAGTCAACTGCCTTTTTTTAATTTGATATAATATTACTAATCGGGAATATTAAGAATCACAATAGTAACTGGGCTGCACATTTACATTGTGAACCCCCTTTCTGTTCACATAATCCCCTTCATTGAGGCCTTGATGGCAGTCTATGGTCTAGCCTATAGTCTATGGTACCAATCACGTTAGTGAAGCCTGAGTGACATATACTGTAATCGGCATGGTCATGATTGCATGATCTTCATAAATTATGATAGCCTAAAAAAATTTAAAAAAATTTAAATAAAAATGCTTTAAAAAAAATTGCTTTACAACATTGGGTCTTAAGTGGCTTGGAAATGCCACAAAAAAACCCAAAACTGTTTTTTAGACCTAAAAGCGCCAGGTAAACTCCGAATGACACGACAGACAGCACTTTCCATCAAGTTCTCCGCATCTCCAATAGTGTAAAAGAAAGAGCCACTCGCAAATAATCTTATAGGGCAATGCAAACAGTTTGTGCTAAGCCCGACTCCGACAAGTCGAAAATAAATGTGCGTTTCCAACAAATGAATAATGTAAACAACAATCTCACGAGTCACGAGAAAAAATATATATCTCAGAAAGTGCACTATCGCGCTGCGCTGGACTTCCCGTATCAGCTCCGCTTATGAAGCCGCAGTCTAATCCTGTTAACATGAAATAAGCCTGCTCTCGAGCAGGTTTAACCTTGCGCACCTGTTGCTATGACAGCAAGTCCAGGATGAGCGTCGAAGAACCAAACAATCCAAGATCATGCCAAATGCCAACAATCAAATCCAGCTAACTGAGTTAGCGACGTACGAAGAACGGGCCCCTGTTCCCTAGTCTGAGTCAGTCTTTGTCAAGTTTTGAGTTTGTTTAAATAAAGTGTGCAGCACGTGGATCCTGCTTCCTCCTATGTTTCAACCGCAATGTTACACAGTGCCACTCTAGTTGCCCATGTCTTTGTCCATGGTATGACTATGAGGGAGGCTGGGCAACGAGTACAGCCAAACTTGAGTCATTTCACCGTTGCATCAATCATAAGAACCTTCAGGGAGAAAAACAGGTACAGTAGATGTACTTCAGACTGCTCTCTAGTACCAGATTCAAGCAACATAACTTACCAGTTTTGGAAATGTTGTTTTGAATTTATTGCACCATTGTGTAAGACTATGTTGTAGTGTGTGTGTTTGTGAGGGCTTGTGTGTGATGTCTGAGGGCAAAGTTTTTTTTTCAGCAAGTGTGAATGGTTTTGAGTGTAGAGCTTCATTTTGACCTGAAAATAGGATGTTTGGGGAATTGGGTGAGACATTATGGATCTATTTTGAGAATACGAGGCAAAGTTTAAAGAAATGTGTTTGAACAATCGAGAAAAACTATAATAATTTCCAGACACAATCTTGAAATAGGACACAGGATCATGACTGAAAAACCCCCACCAGCATTTCCAAGCTCCTCCTATCAAATGGCCGTTATATAGTACAAATATCTCACTCTTACTATTTCCTTGGGGAAATTGCTGAAAACCCAACATACTGGTTTTAAAGAGAGAAGGGAAAAACTCTAAATGAACTCTTTAGACCAGGAGTCGTGAGAAACTTCTAAGACTTGGAACTGTTTTACTGAAGACAGCCTGTGGAACTGAAGTAATGAAACATGGTAATTTGACCTATCCCCATTTTTAGGTTTCTGGAGATTTGGGCTGCTGATGGTCTCTGCAGGCATTAAATATATTTTGACACTTTAGATTAGGGTCCAATTCTCACTATTAATTAACTATTTACTATGACTTTTGTCTCAATAAACTCCTAATTACTACTTATTAATAGTTAGAAAGGTAGTTGTTACGTTTAGGTATTAGGTATGATTAGGGATGTAGAATAAGGCTCATGCAGAATAAGGCATTAATATGTGCTTTATAAGTACTAATAAACAGCCAATATCCTAATATGCATGCTAATAAGCAATTCCTTAATACTGAGACTTGGACCAAATGAAAATGCCATATCCAACCAGCTTGTCTTACCATCTGGGGGGTTGGGTCCCTCTCGGTTGAAATCGAGTTGGGGGAAGGGGGGGTCCCTGCACAAACAGGTCTAGACCAATCCATGTTGGCAAAGAGTCTATGAGAAAAACTTAACATAAACAACTGAGGGCGTGAAACGACATGCCTTCAATTTCTCTAGGAACAGAGTTACTACTGCCAAAAAAAGAAAGAAAAAAATGGGTGACATGCCATGTAAATTGAATAGTACTAATAACAAATATACCTTGCAACATTTTGGTGTAAAACACATCAAGTTGAATAACTGAATGTTCATTCTATTGCCGTTACTTTACATCACAGGATAGATTTCCAGTTTCAGCTGATTGCTAAAGAGTTTCTAGAAAGATGTGTCTTTTTCTCATAGCTGTTGTTTAACTGACTGTATCTTCTCCTTGCTGTTGACATAAACCATGACCTCTCACTCCTTATAATGGGAAAGTAATTTATACGATAGTGTCATGCAGGAATAACCATTACTGGTATGTTAAAGTAGATGTTATGTCACCTGATTTTTGCTGAATGCATATGTTTTTCTATGTAAAAGAAGGATAACAAATAGGCAGTCTATCAGTGACATGTAGTCAACTCAAATGAGGACAAAAAAAGCCCCTTCTCTAGAATTTAGATGTTTTTAAGTATTTTTAAGCATATATTTCAATTTCATTTTGATGTGTATTGTCCATTATTTGGAGGCACTTATGTTTCTGAGAAACATGAACTGAAGACTTATCTTTTTCCTTTGGCTTTTTTTTATCTTTCTCTCTCCTCTTCACACAATTGTTATGTCTTATATGGGTCAAACTCTTAGTTAGTTATTTTTTCAGTATTCTTAATGATAGGCTATTATAACCTCAAACAAAGTTGATTCAAAGTTAGAGCTATTATTTGTGCTATAACTGTGCATAACGTTGTTGTTTTTTAAGAGGTTGTAGACAAACATAAAGTGTATAGCAGAGATCAGGTTTGCTGCCTATAGGGCATAATTGACACAGGGTTCAACACTGATCATAATTCAGTGTTGCCATAACAATGTAACACTTTCATGTTTGCCCTTTTGACCTAATCATTATTTCTGTCGAGAGTCTTTTACACCAGATTTCAATTTCTTCCTCTGCTGGTGTTGACGAAAGGTTTGGCCCTATAGTTTTCCAGAGAATTGGTTTTGTTGCTCAATGTCTAATATTTCATAGCTCACAGGAAGTTCACTGTTATGTTTTAAAGACTTCAGACTATCAATGTTTCTCATAAAATGAGTTAAGGGGGTGAGAAAACAAATGAAAATCAGAAGACAACAGTAAATTTCTTTGCTGTCCATCTAAACTAATTGGATTCAGATGGAAAAGGCACTATGTGATTATCAATTGCTGAATGCCTTCCTCTTTTATTTTATTTTTTAATCTTTCTTGTTCCCAGTATCTCATTAAACCGGGGTTAGACACTCTTGGCACACAAAAAAAGGTTCAGTAATATTTCATTGTTCATTAACCTTCTTTAATGAATCTAACATAGCCACAAAAAGATTTATTCAACCGCATTTCCTTTTTTTTCCTGTACTAATTAACCAGCAGACTTCATGAGCATAACTAGTTTCCTTCATACTGAATTATTAAGGGTAAATATAAATCTGACTTGCCAGACCTTTGCATCAGAAATATTACACACAAAAAAACGTAGATAAATCTCAAGTGTAAAACACCTCTAAATGAGAATAGATTTAGATAAAGCTGCTTCAATGTTTCCCTGCTGAATTGCAGTCAGCCTGTTGTAACAGAATACTTTCAATGTTTGTCTTAAACAAGGTGTGAAACTGTTGAAAATGAAATCATTCAAGTATTTTTGCATCCCTGCAGACACCTATGTGTCTGATAGTGGTGTTATCTATCATCAGATCAGTACCTGCCTCGACACTCAGATTAACCTCCAAGACGAGGACTGTGCCATTAATCCTTATAATGTTCCACTGCAGTCCACAATGTTCTTGTTTAAACTAATGAATCATGGTATCAGTGATGGTAGTGTCATCAGAAAGGATGAATATGCTACTTCAAAAAAAACTTAGCCTATTTTCTGTATGGCAACTTGGCAGATCACGCTGTAGGCCTATATCCTACAAAAACAGGGTGTGGGGAGGGGAGGGGGAGTGCATTTTTTTGGCTTTTTTCGCAATATCTCAGTTTCGTCTGCGGTTCGCTTCACTTTGTCGCAACACGCTCAGTGTGAAAGGGCCTTAAATGTTTCATTTAAAAAATATACATTCATATGAGACATAATTTAAAAGCATAATAACAACTGTGTGGATTATGCAAATTGAATTAGTTGGTGGAAAAATGATGTGAAAAGAGTAGTAGGTCCAAATTCAGTTTCTATGGATGGTAGAGGATTTAAAAATGCCACTTAAGTGACTCAAGTTTACAACTATGGTAATGACAGAAAAAAAATATGATGTAGGCTATAGGCCTACAACTTAAAGAGGATAGACGGGTGGTGTAACTAAAGACATTAATCAGTGTTTCTGTGAAAAAGACTATAGGCTAATGAGATTTAGAATTCTCTAAAGTTTCTTAAATGTAAAATTTGTTTTGCAAAATTCAATTTAACAACGACTTACAATAGTCGCATTCACGCGGTTTTCCATTCCAATGTGCTTCTTTTCCATTGTTTTTAAACACGCGTTAGACGGACGTGTATAACCGTTGCGCTCGCGTCTTGTGTCTTTTTCAAATCAGTCAAATCATCTTGCGTTTTTCCCGCATTCTGTGCAAACCAGCCCTTAGATGCATGCAGTCACATGATAATGACAACATGGCGAATGTAGTATGCCCAGACTACATAGCCTGTACCATAGATATCATATAATAAAGGCTACATGTCTCGTCCGCGCTGCTGGCCAATGGAGGTCGACGTCCGCACACTGCGGCCATCTTGCCACAGGGAGCTCGCACACTCGTAACATTGTGTTTTAATGGTGCGTGTACTTTTAAATAACCATAACTTGCTCAGTTTTCTACAAAATTTTCAAACGGTTTGGTTTGTTATCAACGCCAGAGATGTAGTTATGACACTGCATACATATGAAGAATTAAGAAAATCTGCAATTTCAACATGTTCCAGCGTTCAGAATTATAGCCACGTTAATAACGTTTGTAAGAAACCAAACCGTTTGTAAATCCGTCAAGATTTCAGCGAGATAAGAGGATTTGTGTTCGTGCTGATCACTCACCTTACTTCAGATACCACAGAGCTCGCCAGAAAGCTTCCCTGTGACAAGATGGCCGCCGGTGATGCTGTTCGAGACTCCGCCTTAAGACATCTAGCCTGATATGGATATCTATGGCCTGTACTACACATATTCATACTATATATAACGTACTTTCTGTAACTCATTGTAGCAGCTGCGCTTTAAAATATGCTGACATAAAAGAAAAAATGGCAAAAAAAAAAGAGAAACTGAGACAAACGGTGCGGTGAAGGTGGGTTCAGTGTAAATATACAGACGGGGAACGAGCTGATTAGTTGAGGCGTGGCCTTGCTCTCGAACGTCAATTAACTTGTTAACTACATTTAAATGTTTAACATGAGTCAAGCCACATTATTATGATCACATGACTTACAACATTTTTACAAAGTTTAATTTACATGGGCCATTGGTGCTTGGACCCCGATGATTGCCGCTTTTGATTTTAATTATAGGCTAGTGTAGATTTTATATAGATGATATAGTAGTCTATTAGCTTGAATGCTTGCTTTTTTGCTTGCTTTAACAGCCATTTTACCTTGAAGCCCAAGACTATTGCTGAAGCTAAGCAGGGTTGAGCCTGGTCAGTACAGGATGCCTCTTGGGAAAACAAGTTTGCTGCTTGAAGAGGTGTTAGTGAGGCCTGCAGGGGGTGCTCACCCTGTGTGCACACAAACCCATGGGTCCTGAAACCCCAATATAGTTATGGGGACACTATACTGTCAAAAAGCACCGTACTTCGGATGAGACGTTAAACCGAGGTCCTGATTCTCTGTGGTCATTAAAAATCCCATGTCCTTCGGAAAAAAGAGTAGGGGTTTAACCCCGGCATCTTGGCCAGATTTACCCATTGGCCACTGTCCATCACCATGGCCTCCTAATCATCCCCATATACTGATATACTTCATCACTCTATCTCTTCTCCACCAATAAGCTGGTGTGCAGTGCGTGTTCTGGCGCAATATGGCTGCCGTCGCATCATCCAGGTGGATGCTGCACATTGGTGGTGGTTGAGGAGATTCCCCCCCTTCCATGTAAAGCGCTTTGAGTGCAGAGAAAAGCGCTATACTGTTAATGTAACAAACTATTAATATAGTGTTGCCGCCCCTCACAATCCTCATGCCACCTCCTTGCCATCCAGGCCTTAATAATTTTCTAGATCTCCCCCTGTTTGACTCCAAGGGATTGTTCAGCCAAAAAATTCTGTAAATAATTACTTATACGACTCATGTCGTTCCAAACCCGTAAGACTTGTGTTCATTTTCGGAACACAAATGTAGATCTTTTTTTATGAAATCTGAGAGATTTATGTCCCACCTTTTGCAGCTATGCAACTTTGACGCCTTAAAAAGTTCATAAAGAGATCGTAAATCTAATCCATTTGAATTGAGCGTTTAGTCCAAATTTTCTGAAGAGACACTATCACTTTATATGATGAACAGATTTAATTTAGGCTTTTATTCACATATAAACATTGATCAGCGAGCATAAACAGAAGCTCAACCAAACTTGCTTGACACACATGAACAAACCTCTTGCAGAAGCTCAAACGAGAATGAACCCTATTGGTTCTTGCAAGTCAAGCGATCATGCTTGAGCTTCCATTGGTTTACCACAACTTATGTGTGAGTTGATGAATGTTTATGTGAATAAAAGCCTAAATTCAATCTTTTCATCATATGAAGCAACTCTTCAGAAAATTTTGGACTAAACCACTCAATTCACATGTTTTAGTTTTACATCTCTTTATGCACTTTTTGAAGCCTCAAAGTTTCAGTTGCCATAGCTGTCTATGGAGGGATAGAAATCTCTCAGATTTCATCAAAAATATTGGGATTCATTTGTGTTCCAAAGATGAACGAAAGTCTTATGGGTTTGGAACGACATGGGGGTGAGTAATTAATGACAAAATTTTCATTTTGGGTGAAATAACTGACTTAACTTAGCTGACTTAACTGCTAGACGCGCACTAATAGAACTCCATTCTCATAGGCTTCATGTATTGCCATTCAAAAGGGAACATTGCGCAATCACAGACTCACATGATCCCGTTACATTTGCAGTGTCGTCCTTTTCATTGCCCAAAAAATATAACCAGTTTGAACTGGAACCTCAGACACTCCCCGGACTCAGTTCCTCGTCCCCCAGCCCTTCACCTTAGGTAGTAATTCTGGGTTTCATCTCAATGGAAGTGTCAGTGTCAGTTTGTTGGAAAATACAATATAAGACTGGACCTTAATTAGAAGAATAACAATTCAATTTTTTATTTTTCAGAGTCAAAGATAACATGAGGAGAGGTCAGAGTAGTGTATGCTGGAATCACTATCGCAATCAGAGAACACGTTGTGCAGAAGTGGGAGGGACGCAGTTCATGGAAAAAAAAAGCCAACGTGTGGGTAAAGGAAAACTTCCTTGTCCTTTGCTCTTCCCGAGGGGATTTCCAAGTTGGAGCGCAGCAGGCACGAAACATGTGCGTGTGCCAACTGTACACACCCTTCTGTTTGACTTCAAAACATTCCCTGTTTCTGTAGTTAATGAATAGAATACCATTGCGTGACTGTTAAATGATTAAGTCGTGCCATGTTCCGAAGTTGAAAGAGACACGGGACATTTATTTTAAATGAATAAAAACAGATATCCAAGCATGAATTAAGTTATTTTCTATTTCTCATTTCTAAAGACTTCGTTGACACTGCAAATGCACTGCTTAGTTTAGGACTCGTATTTCAGATCAGTTGATAAGTATAAGATTATTCCTAACCTGTTTAACCATTCCGTAGCCTGTGGATTTTTGAACCTCGTGAGATAGGCTTAAGTTATGCAATTCCTTTTCTTTATTTTAATTTTGCATAGTTAACGGTGCAGTTAACGGTTCTGCGTTTTCCTTTCGATTTCATATTTTGGTAAAAGTGTGTGATAATGAAAGTTCTTGTTCCACGATAATGATGATGATGAAAAGTTCAAGGCAAGCTGTGATTTTATACTTAAAAAAAAAAAATAAGGCAGCAATTAGGCTAAATTTATGTTTTCAATTTCAGTTTTTTCAGTGTTGTTAGGAGCAAAGAAAAAATATATATAACAGTTATGAACTATAATAAATGCATTGTTGGATATCAAATATGTTTTTATATAGCCTATATGCTGTGTAATCTCTTCCCCCCTCCTATTTTCCTGGTGTTGAAGGTTGATATGCAAAACAATAATCGTGCCCATTGTTATTTTAAACTGTCAAAGTTCCTATACATTTCAAGAGTGAGAAACATACTGAACGTTCCCATTATTAATACATCTAAGCAATTTTAACAAAAGATTCCAGTAAAATTATGAAAAATATGTTTATTGTAGAAAAGATAAATGAATATTTTGTAAATTATACTCACACATAGCTCTCTGCAATCAACCTTGTTGCTTAAAAACAACTCCTAAACCTAAGCCTAATCATGAAATCAGTTTTTTTTTTCTTTGATCGAAACTAAAATACAACAAATGCATTCAAATGCATCAATTATGACACTGAATTTTCGCGCAAAGTGCTTTAAAAATGCATTTTATAAGTAACACATCTCTGAGTTTGAGGTATCCCTTCTGAAATAACTGTCGTCGCTATATGAAAACAAACAGTCTGAAGAGCCGTAGGGCGCATACTCCGAATTTGCCATGCCTTCATGCGCATTGGACCAGTGCGACAGGCAAAAACAATGCTGAAGGCTGCAGTGCTGATAGTGGTAATTTTCTGGAGAGAAACTGGAGCTCAAATCCATCCGTGTCGGGGAGCTGTAGCAAGAGGAAGATGAAGAGTGGGACTGAGGGGGAGAGTAACTGTTGTAGTCGACTGGACTGGGGAGATTGAAGGAGTCTGAGGGTGACCTGGATACCTGAGGAAACAGATTGCAAAAGCACGAAACACTTATTAAAAATGCTGCACGCATGATTTTATTAATTTGAGAAAACATATATTTGACCATTAGAACTGTTCAAATGCCCCCCCTAAAAAAGTTTTATGAAAAATGAAAAAACAAACACGTACCAGGCTAGTACCATAGAGGTCCGTATTAGAAGGCATATATCCATTAGACCACTGCGAAGAAGTGGGACACACGAAATTACTGCCGCTGAAAGTCTCAGGAGGCATCGTGTGTATCATCTGTTGATGATCATAAGCATTCTCCATCGGGATGTTGACATTTTCGGTAAAGGGACGTGTCTGGAAATAGGGCTCTGGAGCTTGCATTCCAGAGAAGACATCAAGGTGGGCTGTTGGGAACACAGAAGAAAATGCTGGCTTGAGCACAGGAGAACATTTAAATTAGGCCAGCAAGACTTGGGATGATGTCACGAGACCATCAGCCAACAGCTAAATCACATTTGAATAGTAGTTTATAAATAGGAGATCATTCCAGGATCTGTAAGGAACACCTATAGATGTAGGTGTCATTGTTCTTTTATTTATTTTTTGATTTGTTCTCCCCCTAGAATTGTAGATGTAGAGCTGATGCCTGACGGTGGATGAAAATGGTTTCTATTTTGGAGTAGAGTAAGTTGCATGCTGTCAAGTATACTTTGTTTTGTCTTGTTCTCATGTTTCCTGGTTAAATTCAAGCTCTTACATGTAGCTTAGTAGGCAGAATGTTTATCTTTGTTTTTTTCACTGTCAGTTATCGACGTCTAGTTCATTCGTTATTTTAAACTTACTATTCATGGTCGTAGAGCAGACATCGCGACCAGCCATGGCTTGTGATTTCTACAGGATGAAATGTAAGAGAGAGAAGCAAGGTGAAACATTAACCTTTATGTTCGTTCAGTGGAAAACAACAGAAATCTTGTAGTTCTAATATGTGGTATCAACTGAATCTGTCTTGAAGCAGGCCTGAAGGGGCGTGGTGCTTTAAATTTGGTCTTGACTGACCACGCTTCACTTTACTTCGGCTACCACAAGTCAATAGTGTCTTCTTATGATTTTTATTGTTTCCAACAGCTCTATTGTTTACCGTTGCGGTTTTCTGTGCCTGCAGGGCTCTGTGCTTCTGCAGTAACTCCTTGACAGTGGTCTTCACACGCACACCCTGGTATACCTTGGGTTTATCTGCTGAAAAACAATTTTTTTTCATTTCAGTTTATTTTCATTCACCAATGACGTATGCATTTATTTATTTATTTATTTAAAAAAATCATTTGAATAAAACATTTTTATTTGCCACAATAAAAATCCTAACGGATTTAAATCATAGTTTATACATAAATCCCTATTTAAGACAATGGATCTACTACGTTGTTCAAAAATGCACACATATTTTTGAGGTGCTTTAAAGATGTAGTAGCCTACCTCAACTTTTTTAAATTTATTTTTATATATATATAGCCTTTATAGGCCTATATATATATATATATATATATATATATATATATATATATATATGCATTTGTGTGTGTATACATCAGTGTGAATATCAGTGTGGCTTATCCAATAAGCAATGAATTTAATTGTTTTACCTTGAAAATGTGTTTTGACATGGTTGTCAAAATAATGAAGTTGCAAGGAATGTATTTGAACACTTTTCACTCTTAAATATTTCTTTATTGGCATCGATGCATGAAGAACCTTTAAAATGATTGTAATCTTTCCACTGGACAGAAGGTTCTTTACAGTGATAAATATTCTTTAGATTATTAAAACATTCTTCACACTGAGAAGGAAAAAAAAGGTTATTTTAAGAACTGATCAATGAAAGGTTCTTTAGAACTGATTTTTTTTATTTAGACTAATGAAGAGTCATTAAATCAAAATATTTGTATAAAATGTTATGCATGTTTTTCAAAAAATGAACGAAACAACAGCAATACAAAGATTAGGTTTCTAAGACCAGCACATGTAGTCTATAATAAGATCTTTGAAAGATTTCTCGGACATCCTTATTTGTCATTGTCCCTCTTGTTCAACCACACAAATAACTTTTGCATTTTCCCCATTTGCCAGTAGAACATAATATATATAGCCTAAGTAAATATATGTAGGCTATATCAGTTAATAAATACAAGATAAGATATCCCTCAAGATTAAAACAACTATGCTCGTCTTCCCAGTTAACGCTCCAGTGGTCTGAGGGCACTGGTGATCCGGCAGTGAATGGGTTAGTTTTCGCATTACAATGGACAGTAGTGAATTTCGAGAAACATGCTCTCCAGCCATCTTTGTCGCGGGGCGACAGCTTTAAATTGGAGTTTTAAACCGTTTATTTTCATATAGCCTAGCTGTAAATTAAAACCCGACTAAACTGGAGAGTAGCCTAATCTAATTATTGAGCGTTTCACTGGAGAACAGAAGCGCTCCAAGTTGCGGAAGCGCTGCAAAACACTGCACGCGAGCAAAGGAGAAAGAGAAGCTTCCTCGGTCGACGCCACTACAAGTTACAGACGTAAGTAAAATACTCTTATTATAGCTCATAGCAAAAGCCGCATACAAGCGGACAGAGAAAATACATCGGGGAATAGACTAGATGTTGAAGTCATTATCCAACAGAAAACCCGATCAGATTTGTTGCAAAAAAAAAAAAAAAGCCCGATTTCTTTACGAGCGCGTTGTCGATTTAGCGACAATCTGTTGTTTAAAATGTCCTAAAAACGTCCGGAGTCCAAGTTGGTTTTCGCGTTCCGCTCGCCAGATGTAAAATGATTTCTTGCCAAAGTTAAAGGGCAGTCCTCGTATCTCTTCCTACTGGAGTAAAGCCGCGCCTAATAACTTCCTCCCAATATGAAATGTGTAAAAAATAGATGAAAAAAGTTGTCCTTCTTTTCTAATTTTTTAATTGGTTGTTGAGCCTATACATACACAGTGGGACGTCTTCCTGATCCGTGTTAATATAGCTATATAAAATTATGTCGGAACATTAGTGATGATTCCAAACAACGCCACGCCATGGTTGAGTTCATGGAGGCAGTTGAGTTTACAGAGGGCAAAAAAGTGCGCTGATGTTAATAAGATAGCAAAAACGTCCTTCGGCAGTGTGTTGATGTGCTCGTTGACAGTTAAACCTATCTAATAAATATTCATGTACGCTCTGAAGCAAAGGCATGAATTCTGGTTAAAATGTCCAAATTAGATTAAGTCATCGTTTACTGTTGGTTATTCCTAAGCACTGCATTCAATGACACGCTGGTCGAAAACGTAAAGTCTAAAAAGACACAGTAAATAAATCTTCAGATTCAGTTTTGCTTGAAGAAAAGCTGAGTAAAAATACAACCAGACAGAAAATTCAAGCTATCAATGAAGCTCGAGCTCTAGCCTAATGAATCACCAGAGATACCGTTCCCTCAAACGGCAAGAAATTGCATGTAGCCCAATTAATATAAAATACATATACATGTAAAATTCACCAATTTGTTTGAATTGAATCCTTCACATGTGTTTGCTGTTTTAAGAGATTAGTAAGGCTGCATCATTTGAACTACACATTTCCAAGCAAAGTTTACCAATGTATTAAATGATTTTAATTAACATATTTTTTTTTCTCAATGTTTTTCAGGTTGCTGAAGACAAAACATCTTAAACGAAAGAAAAAAGAAAATTTACTTACCAGACATTTTGGCCTGAAAAGGAGGAAAACTCTGGAAGAACTACAGTGAAATACCCCAACGTCACTTCTTTGCTCTATTATATGGGCAAGAACGAATTATTCACAAAAGTATTAAAAAGTCTCAACAAAGTAACCTCAAAACACTCTCAGGACATACAATTATACAGTAATATAGCTAGGGATATTTTAGTTTGAGTTTTTCTCCCCTCATCCCTACTATTTAAAACCCCAAGAACTCAATGATTTGACAATGATTTGATTGCGCGATACTTTCAATTTGAATATTCAAAGGCTTCGTAAAAATACTTATTTCTGAGTGATATTCGCTATTATAATGCATATATTAACATCTCTTTTAATAGAATGTTGTGTTATTTCACATTTTGACATCAACCAAATATATATTTTAAACATTTTATCATCCTTTTGGTGTTGGTGGTTGGAGTCTCCCTTAGAATCACTATTTCAACTTTGCAGTGAGACTAAAGGCACAAATGAAGCTTTACATTCCATTACACATTATAAATATCTTCCCTAATATGTAGTCTTGAAAAAAATAATTATTATTGTGTCGTGTAGATCTTAATTGTGCAGTATTTTAAGAATTATTGGAGTTGTGGGCGTGGCATAAGATAGCAGCCATGTTTGTCATTAGAACAATTGGGACGTATGCTAAAGTTAAGTTACTGGGATAGTGGGAACAGGTATAAGAAGGCTAAATATGAAATTTAGTCACTTATATTTATAGGCTATATTTAATTCAACGGGTCAGTTGCAACTGCAGATCCAAAGCAAGTTAACTGAAAGCGATTTTCACAATACTATTAAGGCTATTAGTTTACTTTCTCACGGTATTATCTTTTTTAATGCAATAGTTTCGTTAATCAATGCATATTGCATATTTATCATCATCGTCAAAATCATCATATTGATCCCCAAAATAAGTAGGCTGATGCTGAGGGATGCTGATCACAAACAGAATCTCACACCTGACTTTAGTTACTTTTTTTTTTTTATAATAATTTAAACGAAAAAGTTCCAAGTGGAATATTCTACGAAACCATAATGCAGTTGTTTATTTACGTGTTTCATATTTAATGGTCGCGTGTTTAAGAAGACTGAAAACAGGCTGAATGGATGACATGCAGGTGTTCTTTGTCTTAGAAAAGAAGTTGGAAAACGGGTCAATGTGACATGATGTAGGCTAGTACAGACAAACTGAACATTTCGTTCGCAAGTGCAGAATAATTCGAGATTAAAGTATTGAGATAAAACATGGGATACTTTATTAATTCGTCTGTAAGCATCTTGTTGTAGTAGCTGAAGTCCGAATGCAACTTTCTTGGTGGGATTTCTAAGTTGTTTGACTCCTTTGTGAAATCGGTTTGTAATGTTAATCCGCTGCAAACAGACCTCCTGTTTCAAAATATTATTTTCTTACCAGTCTCTAATTATCAGTCATCTTTATGAACAGATATTTCAATGTCCTTAAAAAAATCTCTAAGAAAGGAGAGGTCGGTCGTTACGAGATCTGGCCAGTTGAATGTCGCCCCCTGGTGATTAAACCGAGGAACGCTCAGGTCCTGTCACAAGACCTCAAGCTGTATTTCATCTAACTAGGCTGGTACGACACTGTTTATTAAAGGGATAGTTAAGTTCACCCAAAAATGAAAATTCTGTCCTCATTTACTCACCCTCAAGTTGTTCCAAACCTGTATGACAGAATTTTCATTTTTGGGTGAACTATCCCTTTAAGAGTCACTTAATGCACTCAGTTTGGCAATAAATGTAATAATAGCTAATTTCCTCTTTTTTTCTTTGCAGAGGTAAATTGTACTGGATCAAAGATATAGAGTAGAGGAAGCCTAGACTGTTGACTCATCAGTAGCCTATACAAAAATATAAAAAAAGAAGAAGCATGAAATGAAACCTGTGAGGTTTCAACTTGATAGCAATTTTTTATTTGTTTGTTTCTCATTGTTAAATGTATTTTATTGTGAAATAAGGCAGGTGTTCTGGTCTGATTTAAAATATATTTATTATAGTAAAGCATATGATATATCATTTGTTGTCAATTTCTTAATTTCAGTATATTTTTATACATAAAAAGTTCCCCAATTCCTGACTTCCTCACTTTAGAATTAAAATATCTCTTGATTTTCTTCCTTATTTTATATAGATTTTTTTTTCTCCTAATCCTGTAATGTTGTATATTTGAATATACGGTACCGGTCAAAAGTTTGGAAACATTACAATTTTTTATGTTTTTTAACAGAAAAACAGTAATATTGTGAAATAATATTACAATTTAAAAGAATGGTTTTCTATTTTAATATACTTTAAAATATAATTTATTTATTTGATGAAAAGCTGAATTTCCATCAGCCATACTCCAGTCTTCAGCGTAACATGATCCTTCAGAAATCTTGTATGCTGATTTATTATGATGTTGGAAACAGTTGTGCTGCTTAATATTTTTTTTATAAACTGTGATACTTTTCTCAGCATTCTTTGATGAAAAAAAAAAAAAAAAACGTTTTTTTGTTTTATGAAAAAAAAGAACAGCACTTATTTAAAATAGAAACCTTTGTAACAATATACACTACCGTTCAAAAGTTTGGGGTCAGTAATTTGTTTCTTTCTTTTTTGAAATAAATTAATACTTTTACTTTTAAGGATGTGTTAAATGGATAAAAAGTGATAGTAAATATTTATATTGTTAGAAAAGATTTCTATTTTGAATAAAGGCTGTTCTTATTTTATTCATCAATGAATCCTGTAAAAAGTATCACAGGTTCCAAAAAAAATATTAAGCAGCACAACTGTTTCCAACATCGTTAATAATTGAGTATCAAATCAGCATATTAGAATAATTTTTGAAGGCTCATGTGACACTGAAGACTGCAGTAATGGCTGGAAACCATTCCAAAGTGAATAATATTTAACAATATTACTGGGGGTTTTTTTCTATATTTTTACATTTCTGTTCTCATTTACTCACCCTCAAGTTGTTTCAAACCTGTATGATTGGTAACCAAAACAATTGATGACACTCATTGACTTCCATAGTATGTTTTTTCCTAGTATGGATGTCAATGGGGTCCATCAACTGTCTGTTTACAACATTCTTCAAAATATCTTCTTTTGTGTTCAACAGAAGAAAGAAACTCATACAGGTTTGGAACAACTTGATGGAAAGTAAATAATGGCAAAATGTAAATTTTTGGGGTAAAATATCCCTTTAAATCTGAGAGACCTCTTTCAAAAACATTGTTTGGGAAAGTTCGCAAAGTTCGGGAGGTTCACAAAGTTCGGGAGGAGCACGTTCAGATAATGAACCTGTTTAACACGAGAGGAGCGCAGTTAATCAACTCACTAAACGAGATAAGAGGTATATATACAGCAGACTTACTCTGTTCATTTACAGTTTATCACCACCCCATCTCCTCACTTCTAGTTCTAATATCACAACTGGGGGGAGAACTCTGGGTTTGCCAAATATGCATTACTGTATTTAATTATATGTAAGTGTGAACTTGTGAAATATAGTAAAGATTCCAAACTTTTGACTGTTACTGTATGTCTTATTCATATGAGAGGATAACTAAAAACTGATTTTGTTTTAATTGTTGTCTTGAAAATGTTTGTACATTTCATTTTTAATAAAGGGCTTGAGTTTTCATTGCATGTAAAGTTGTTTCTGTTGTGTTCACATTAGGCGCTTGTTTTTGCCTCGAATGCAATACTGCATCTGACCTGTGAATTTCATTGTGCCGTTGAGTCACAAGAAGGCTTCTTTTTTCTTTGCTTTTTTTTTGTAATTCTAGTTTATTTACCTTAGAGACAGTTTTCACAACAGACTTTCAAATGAAACAGTCACAAGAAGATAAATAGGACTAGCTAGATATTACACATCAACTATAAATATTTTAACACTTAACGTTTGCTGATAATATACATTTAAATAGACTCACAATCACTTAATGTGCCATAGAAGTAAAAATTCTGATATACATGCAGTCTCATACTGATTATTATCCTAATTATGCTGAGTCAATGTAACTTGTGATGACTAGAAAAATCAAGATAACATTATAATAAACGATACAAATAAAACATTAAGATACAATGTAGTCATTTTTGTTCCCCAATGTTAAGCCTTAGCTTTGCTAAGTAAAACTGACACAGAGATTTTAGTGCTAATTGCCTTACTTGTGTTTTGAAGAAGTGTTGATCTGCTAGGCTTGTAAGCCTTTACTTCCCTATACAGTTCAATCTCAGAACGTCCTCCTGACCTCATACTGTGACCAAGTGCTACCAGTGTCCTCTTTCCCCCATACCAGACTGTCACTCAAGGCTGAAGGGGCACTTTCTGTATCTTCTGATGGTAGAACTGGCACTAGTTTGGTCAAAGGCTCAGTCAAGAAAGAAGGGGGAGCAAAACTGCCGGACGAGGATTGAAACGAGGAGTGATAATTGACTTCATCCAGCGAATGGAGAGAGTATGACTGTGAACCCCGGGAAGATGAGCGGAACTGGGTCGGGCTGGCGGTCTCGGGGTTGACCAAAGAACTGGGTGTAGACAGGGGCACGGGAGCCAGACCATCTCCACACAAACCCTCCACCACCTCAGTCCCCGCGGGCTCCCAAGAGTCCCTCTGCAGGCGACATAAGCAAAAACTCATTACCCTCAAAGGAATAGTTCACCCAAAAATAAAAAACAATTCGGTCATCATTTACTCACCCTCAAGTTGTTCTAAACCTGTTCTATGTTGGTAACCAAACAGTTGACGGGCCCATCAAATGTTTGGTAACCGATATTCTTCAAAATATCTTCTTTTGTGTTCAGCAGACATAATTTTTTACTGTGTGCATACAGGTTTGGAACAACTTGAGGACGAGTAAATGATGACAGAATTTTCATTTTTGGGTGAACTATCCCTTTAAGAACATTCTCAAATGACAAGACACTACATTTACAAATTGACTGAACCTCCTTGCACTAAAGCCAATATCCTTTACAACCAGATGAATACAGAAAGTGGGAGAGACAACAGACAATTAGGTGTAATGTATATTGCAATGTACAGAATATGCAAAAGAATGGCACAGAGACAAAACCAGTATGATGTTGTCAAGGCCAGAATAAACCTTTGTAAATACTGTTTTCTTTTTCAAAAAAAAATTAAGGAAGATGGGGGGAAATGCCCCCCTTAAGAACAATGTATTTAATGTAAAATTTTAACATATTTAGATATTAGTTTAGGATGTGCATGTGTTATAGGAAACCTATAGGTATTATTGAAAGCAACAAGTTCATAATTTCAGTTTTATAAAAATATATAAAAGTATATAAAGTATATAAAGTTTGCAGATAGTATAGGTTTTTAGAATAATTAGGCTACATATAAAAATAAAAATATATATTTAATTATATATAATTCTATTTAATTATTTAAAAAACATGTACTGTTTGCAAACTTGTTATTCAATTTATTGATTTTAATTTGACATTTGAACTGTGCCAATGAAATTAAATTAAATGAAATTACAAAAACATTTCTTCTTTCCCCCCTAAAAACCTAGGCTATAATACTTGGATGAAATGGTTTTTCTACAAATTGTAATATTTTTATTTAACTTTTCAGGGGAAATACATGAATATATATAATATATTTAAATATAAATAAAAATAGAAAAATATATTAAATATAACTATATAAAATTTGACAAAAATGTTTTTTAAATTATGCAATTGTTAAATTTTTTGGTTTCACTTTATTTTGAAGGTCTCTTTAACACATTCAGGTGACTATAAGTAACATTGCACCTACACGTCCACAAACTCTCATTAGAGTGTTAGTAAAGTTTTAGTCGACTTACAGGGTTTGGATTAGAATAAGTTGACATGTAGTTGTAAAGTTACTTCTAGTTAGTAGAATGTCTGTTGGGGAGCATCACAATAAAGTGTTAGCAGATATTAAGCAGACAGTCTACTAATACTCTAATGAGAGTTGCAAAAAAAGTTGCTTAGTCAACAGAATGCTTAAAAGGGACCATCAAAATGAAGTGTGACCAATTTTTGAAAACTCATACTACTTGTATGAAACAGCAAACATGTTATTTTATTTATTAATTCATTTAAACGTTGTCCCATATACCCGTAAAAAAAATATATATTAATATAATTAAATATAGAGGAGTATAGAAAATATAATATGAAATAATATTAAAATATTTTAAAATGGTTTAAAAATGTGTTATATAAATATTTTAATTTTGTTTTGTTTTGTTTTGTTTTCTAAAAACTTGTGCTACTTGGATGAAACAGCCTGCAAACATGTTATTTAAAGTATTGATTCATTTGAACTTTGGCCCACATGCCCATAACATTTACATCACTTCAGACAAATATTCCCAATATAGCTTAAAAATATTTTAACTTAATATGTCCAACGCAACACAGCATAGACTTTCCCCCCTACCTAGACTTTGACTACACTTCACAAACATCTTTTCTGACTGTGCCTTCTTGCTCGATGTGCCAGATCTTACCAGCAAATAATGTGAAGGGTCACTGGAGTAAGAAGGGTGTAAAGAAGACAGTGCAGATGGCGAGAATATTGTACTTCCTCCGCCGGAGAAAGGTGTGCTGCGGTAGTCTCCAAAAGACTCCGGGTAGTAGCTGTCTATGAGAGAGGAATAACCAGACACGCATCCGGTGTCGCATGACAGAGACTTTCCCGTTAGCGATGAGGGGTAGACATCAGTAGAAAATGGTTTCGTTGAGGAACAAAACTCTGTGTCTGAAATGAAAGGTCTTCTCATGCCGTAGTAACTTGGAAGCATGTGAGAACCTGAACAGATCACAACAATTTTGATTAATAAATAATTCATGACTGATACATTATTTACAGTATCTAGATGTGGCATTGCACATTTGCTTACAAAGTGTTGGAGA